>NC_140480.1:595000-1795000 GCF_051167445.1 Perissodus microlepis | reverse complement strand
GCTGATATAGTGTAGTAGACTGGAACATGGTTAATTAAAGCTCTTTATTAGTGAGGTCATGCTCATGTAATTGGATTAAATGTTAGTAATCACAGGAGGATCGGTACTTGCACTTGGTTTCACAAAACTGGAAAAAGACTGATTGATCTGTGCACAGAGAATATAACTTATGTGTGCGCAAAACTCTCACATGTGTAGTAGCTGCTTTGGTGGATTTTTTTCTTTTACAGAAAATTCTGTTACAAAATATTCGTGTTCTTGGTTCCGCTAGAAGAAATCCTGAATGTGGGACAAGGGAACATCAGGCATTTTTTGATTATTGGTTTCCTCTATGTTCCTGCTGTGAGTAATGACCATGTGTTTTAATGGGGGTCTTACCAGTGTCCTGCTATTAATTAAAGCTTGATTGGAAGAATAAATTAATCTCACCGTGGTCCGCCCGATCAATAACCCATATGAGGACTCCATTAAGCACCAAAGGCTGAGCACTCTGCATGTGATGTGTGTGTGTGTTGAAGGCGTTAGGAGAGTCAAATGGTTCTCTTAGATTGCAAGTGATTTTCGCCCCTATTAATCACAACAACCTCATCAAGTCAGGGGAGGTTTGTGTAAGCGTGTGAGGCTTCTTCCATCCACCTATGCAAGTGTGTTCGTGCCTCTGTATCTGCTGATTTTAATTTTTCAACACATTTAATTTAATTTGGAGTTTTTCATGTAGACTGCAAGGATGCTATTTCACACATGCAAGTCAGAGGAATTTGACACTTTTCACTTGAATCAGTCAAACCTCTGCTATGAACCAAAGGCAAATGGCATTTGCACATTTTAAAGTTCACTCATATGAAATGCTAATCCGGGATCCGGAGTCATTTTTATATGCAGGCCCAACTTGGGCAAAATTATTCAGAGAAACTTTATAAAGATGGCAAATATTGACTCATGATGAAAAAAGTGAGACACGTTATGTTCAAAGTGATATCATTTGCAAACCTTATCTATCTCTGGAAAACTTAACAAGACGTGACAATGGTAACCAGTTGAAATGGCACCTGTATGGACTCCTGTTAGGGTTTCTCAAAATTATTGAGATTTCTAAATGTAAAGTGAGTGACTGGTATATTAAAGCACATTTTGTATATGCTTACATTGTCAGTTTTTGATTTCTTATTAGAAAAAGGGCAATAAAAACATTTACATCGTGACAGGTTTGGGTTTAGGAAAAAAGCTTTGTAGTTTAGCTATAAATGGAATCACTCTTACAAACTTTGTTGAAATAACTTGGTTATTACTTGTATATATGTCTGTGCATATTTTCTGCAGGTTAGTCATGAAACATGAACAAATTTGAAGTGAAGACTTCATTTATAAAGACTAATTTACAGTCATATTTTTAACAGCCACAGAACTGAAGCTGTTAAGCTCAGTTTACATTGTTTATGAATTCATGTGTTCTCAGTAAAGTGTACTTCCAAAGAAAATTAAAACAAATTCAGGAAGTTAAACTAAAAACCAAAGAAATTTCATACCGAACTAAATGTGAACCACCACATAATTTGAGACAAATACATGAATACATGCGCTGTTACATTCGCTCTGAGTACAGTGTTGCTGTTAAAATCTGTTTTCTCACAGATTCACAGAAATACACAAACCTTACAGCACACTTTTATTTCTGTGCATCAAAAAGTTAATGGAATTAATGTTATTAGTGGATTAAAATGGGATGCAGCTACTTAGATGCTTTGTACACTGAGTGCTGCTAGCAAGAATGTCAGAACCCAGGAGTCACTCGCACTGGTGCACCCAAATAATTTGTCATATTCACAAACTATAAATATCAGTTGCTTCTGTGAAGAATGTGTCTAGAAGACTGCAGAGGTTGCATTTTTTGTTCACCAATTCTGCTCTTTCCATCCATCTTCACCTGTTTGCTTCTCAGGAGCATTACTGTACTAATACTAATAAGAAAAATCTGAACAAATTTTAACATTGATTTATTTCCCATATGTAATGTATCTAAATTAACATTTGTGATTTGCAAACTTCAGTAGGAGGAAGACAGAACAACTGAATAATGGAGCAAATTGTAACCTTATAGTATATATGACACAGCTGAGGTAACTGGAGATGAAATATGAAAACTGAAAACTGTTCATTTCTCAGACTGTGACTGATGAACCTTTGCTTGATGTTTTGAGAGATTGCTTGTCTCTCTGCCTCTATTTGAACATTTAATCCTCCTTTCTTTGCCACATATGCTCTAAGTGAGATATTTGTTGTGAAATGTACAGTCCTGGTGAGACGTTTACATACATTCATGAATGTCATGGCAATTTTGGGTTTTTAATTATTTATTTTAACTGTTCTTTTTCCAGGGTGGAATGATTGTACAGCTACAATATATTGCTAAAAGTATTCACTCACCCACCCAAAGCATTGAATTAAGATGTTCCAGTCACTTCAATGGCAACAGGTGCTTAAAATTGAGGACCTAGGCATGCAGATTGTTTCTACAAACATTTGTGAAAGAAATGGGTCACTCTCAGTGAATTCCAACGTGGGACCGTGATAAGGTGCCACTGGTGCAACAAGTCCAATTGTGAAATTCCCCCACTACTAAATATTCCACAGTCAACTGTTATTGGCATTGTATCAAAGAATTGTTTAAAGATATGCACATGTTGGGAAGGTCTCTTGGAGCCATTTATAAACAACTGCAGATTTTAGGTCCAGTTCAAACAAGTGTACATAAACAGAAGTTATTTGGATGTGTCATCCAAAAGTTTGGGTCTCCTCCCCAAACTTTCACCCTCAGATGAATGGAAATTGGTTATAATGTTCAAGAACAACGCAGGAACCACACAGACTCAACCCTGCCATCAACTGGAAGTTGCTGGAGCACCAACTGTATTGTTCAAAGTGAAGCGACTTTCACATCTCCATGCATTAAGAGGGCGTCGAACCAAGAAAGAAGTCCCTGCTACAAAATTGAAACCTTCAAGCTTGACTGAATTTGTAGCTGTCCACATGGACAAGCCAAATGTCTTTTGATGAAAACTTTATGCTCAGACAAAACAAAGATTGAGCTAGTTGGTGACAATGACAAACGGTATGTTTGGAGGAGTAACGATAAGACCTTTAAAGGGAACACTAACAGCTTTCGAGCATGGTTGAGTTAGCATTTTGCTCTGAGGCCTTGACTACCTCCAAATCCTTCAAGATCACCTCAAATCAACAACTAAACCACTAAAACTTAGAAACAATTGGCTGTTCAAACAGGACAATGATCCCAAAGACAAATCAAAACGGGTCTTAGAATCAATAAAGCAGGCTAACATTAATCCTCTGGAATATCCGACCTCAACCCTATTCAAAATTCATGGACGATGATGAGTCTGTGCCACGAAATCAATAATGGGCATCAGTACCCATTACTCTTAAGGCAATAACTGAACAACAAAAATGACCATAACTACTCAACATAGAAAAGAAGAAAGAAAAGGTCTAAAACGGGATAACTCCATACTTTATGAACTCTTTATATAATAGAATAAGTAAACACAATAGATAAGCTGTATAAACATTTGATATTAAAATCTACAGTCAATGTGATATTAGTATTTCATTTATTTTGTGTAGCTCTTACAGGTTTACAGTTATTTCTGAGTAAACATGGATTTTCATTGAGTTCTTATACAATATTTGATCATTTTAAATAACAGATATTTACTGTTACACAGATTTATGCAGTATCTGTCTTATGCTCTGTGTCTTGTCTTTGTAGAAACACACACACATGCACATGTGCATGCGCACACACACACACCACGTAAGTCTAATTTTAATATGCACTGGACTGTTTCACCATGAAAGCTTTCACAGATTGGGGCTAGTTAGACAGCAATACAAACCCCGAGCAAACAGGAGTGAGTGCTTGTGAATGCACTCTTTGTCATGGACTGTTGCAACGCTTGTTAGTCTAGTAAATTGTTTGTCTTGCTAATGATTCATTTGTTGTAATAGATGTTTTCCTTGCAGCCCAAAACGATGAATAATCAAAACCTCTCTTTAATTTCTTTACCGCATCATAAATATGCACTCTCGTCATTCTGCTCTGCATTACGTTGCATTTCAGCCATATTTACACCAATTTCTTACATAAAGGTGTCAAAAATGATATTTTCATGTTTTGTTTCCCATTTTGTTTTGTGTCTGTGTGAACATTGATGGTATTGTGTGGCTTTCACGCTTTAATGGAAAACCTTGCTTGGTTCCCACTACCTCATTATTTGATACACCAGATGAGAAATAGCTTTATGATTCTGATTAATAGTGTTAGCCAGAGTTCATTGTTTCCGCCAGTCAGCCGAACAACTTCATATCAGTCCTACTAATGCGTTTGAAACACCAGTGCTGTGTGTTTAATAATATTGCTGTTAGAAAAGCCATTTGTTCTCATTTGAACAGCAAGTCTCATTTGGTTGGATGGAGTAGCACTCCACCTCACCAATCCTCCTGACACTACGGGGAATAGCAGGCAAATGGAGGGTAGAAATAACAATATTTCTACCATCTCATTTTGCAGATCTCTAAGAGTTCATTTTGTAATATAGGTATTAGAATGTATTGAGAGAATATATTGAAGACTTTATGGGAAACAAATTAGGACAAATTAGGTTTTCAGTGTGCACTATTTATCCATGTCTGCAAGCTTCTAAGAAATGTGTGCACATGCAGCTGTGAGTTTATTTTACAGTTTCGATTAGCTTCAGTTATTCTGTAGTTTTTAGAAGGAACCAATGGCGATCTGAATTTGGTGAATTTTAACAGCTGCAAAAGAGCAGGATGTTACTCTGATTGTGTCTAATGTCATTGTTAGGCGAGTTATTACTAACTTGAAAATCCTTCTCCTCACATACAAATGTCATGTAGTGTGGAGTGAGGAACCTAAATGGAAACCCGGGAGACAAACAGCTATTCAGGGAAGGTGACTACAGCCTTACAGGTGCAACAACAGGGAAACTGATGCAAGTGACAAAAACTAACAAAATAAAATCTGAAGTAACACAATGGAAATACCACACAGAGACAAGACACAAGAAACATGAGGGCTGGGAGCAGGAAACTAAAGCGAGAAAACCTAAAGACCAAACTTAAGAGAGTATTAATTGAGGAAATACTGCTACGTGAAAATAACGCATAACTCAAAACACCAAACTCGAAGAAAGATAAAGTAAACCAATAATCATGGCCTCAAAATTCTCAGGAGATACAAGGTAATAAACAACAAACTGCAGCACATCCTTGACACGACATAAATACAAAGGAAACACACAAAGGTTCAAAACTACACTACAAGAAGACTATGAATGAATCTAAATGAAATGAATGATAACATAACTTATCTAAAATGTAAAAACTCCAAAACATGGGCTGAGCAGTCCAGGTCCGTAATTGCAAAATCTTGAATAATCACACCATGTCTTCTCTTAAAACCTCTATAGTCTCATATCATCCTATCAGAGCTCTTCACTCTCAGACTGGAGTCTAACTTGTGGTTTCTGGAGCAGAATAGGAGGCAGTCTTCAGCTATCAGGCCCTCTCCTGTCATCTCCCAGTTTGAATTTGAGACTAACACCATGTATCCTTTAACCACCTGGCGTCCACATACACTCTAAAAAATGATTCATGGGGTTAGTAAGTAAAGCTTAAAATCAATAGCTTTTTCTGCATAAAAAATTAAGTTTGTTGCATGTACACATTGTAATCAGTTGATAACTTAATTTAATGAGTTGGTCGAAATGAAAATAAAGAAAACAGTCTTAGCTCAGTAATATATCGATTTTGAACAGACATTTCTGTGTTAACTTAACATGAAAGTGTATTCAGTTAATACAACTTAAAAATCTCGTAAGCGTCCTTTAAAAGCTGAGTACAAGGCTGACTTGCCCGGACATGTTGTGCTCTCAGACCACTGATCGAAAGAAACGGAGGCAAAGAGAGAAAGCGGAGAAGCGCCATTTTGTACGGAACGTTATCAAACGTTAAAGCTTTGTGGTGAGTACAATTTTTTGCCTTGTTTTATTCACAGCAGCTAATAACTCTAACTTTAACTCTATCAACACGCACTGCAAGAAATCCTTTTTACACAACACTAAACTCTTCCTCGGCGAGTGGTGGTGATAAGCTAGTAACGTTACACTTCTGGCTAACTTGTGAAGTAATTCGACCGTAACATTAGTCTTTGTTAAGTTTTGTTTTACGGTGGCAGCCAAATGGTGTTAATTGACACTGAGCTTCTGTAGCAGTAGTTTTAACTCTGCAAAGACAGGGTAATACACGTTTTTCTTCTTTCTACTTTGAAATCGTTGCAGCGTTGGTGAAGGTTTGACCAGCAAAAGGCTGGGCCGTTTTACATTCATGACTAAACAAATGTAGGTTACTGAGTATACATTCGGTTTAACATCGATGCATTTTGATGTTTAAGTCCTAGAGTTATTTTTATGTGAGATTGAAGTTTGTTAATTGAGCCCTAGCTGAAGAACAGCCTGTGTCAAAGTTCAGTCAAAAAACGCGGGCGAGGAAGCGAACGCCATGTTGTAGAAACGCCACAGGAAAGATCTTAAGTAACATTCATAAACTAGTTGTTTTAATGACATTACATTGAGTGTGCATTAGCACATAAAATATAATTTTGCTCTTTTGGGTGTTAACTGCAGATACATAAGCGCAGTTGTATCACTTAAGAAAAAATATCTTTGATTTGGAAACATAAAGCAACTTTTAGGAGAAACTCAACACTAAAAACAATATACATAGTTTTAACTTTTAATGTCATAAGGATTTCCTGTGAGATAATGATTAGACTAAAGACTATAGTTAAAAAAGCGTGAATATTGATTGCGTGTAGTTTGCCCATTTCTTTGCAGTAGTTTACAAGCATTTTTCTTGTTTTTCATCTTGAATATTCAAAAACAATGAATTAAAATTTACTGTAATGCTGATGTAGCACAAGTTGTTTGTACTACAGCCTCAATCAAGCACCAAAAATCAATGACCTGAAAGAAAGATGGCCTGCTCTTTTTGATGCAGTTCAGGTAAATATTTTTCCATAAGATAATTTGCAGTATGTATTCTTTTAAAGTAAATTGTATACATTAACATGTTGTGCCTATTTGTGCCTTTTTTTTTTATAGAGATAAACCAAGAATTCAGAAGGATCACCACTGTTAACCTGGAGACAACATTCATGGCAAAGCTGGACCAGTACTCTCAGAAAATAATGTCCTTGCTGTCCTCAAGAGGAGGGGCTGCAAAAATGTGCATTCGGCGCATCCAGAACATGCTGCTAGAGGTATGAATGAATGAAATGTAGTTTATTTCAAATAGGATAATCCACTTTTTTTTTTCCCAATAGGTGATATTGAGTCTTAAAAGGTAGCTGTTTACAACTCAACTATGTCAAATTATTGTTTAGAGCTTGAGGCACAAATATCAATTAAAACTATAAATACTTAATAATAAAACAAATTATAGGTGATGTGGATCATGATTGGCAGAGTAATTTGCAAGATTTTGCAGTTTTTCTATTTGTTACCTGGATTTTTCAAGTTCATGAATTGATCATTTCAGAGAAATGGCTCTTTGAAATGATCAATTCATTATTTTGATTATCACTGGAAATCTATAATTGGTACAGTTCAGGCCATATAAAGTCAATCCTTTTTTTTTTTTTTTGGATGTAATTATCAAAAACCCATCCTCCTCGAAGAGCAGTTCGACATTCTTTTTCTTATTCACAGGACGATTCTGTGGAGAGAAGGCGAGAGGTCGCTATCCGTGGCTTAGTGGTGTATCTCAGGGAAAAGGAGGAGGATCTCTTCAAAGAGCAGGTAAATCAGACATGACTATACTTTGTATTAGAGCTACGATCTAATCTATTATTAATTGATTTCTAAATTAATCGGCAACTATTTTGATAATTGATTGATCGGTTTGAGTAATTATTTTAGAAAAAGAAGTCCAAATTCTCTGGTTTCAGCTTCATAAATGTGAATGGTTTCTGGTTTCTTTACTCCTCTATGACAGCAAACTGAATATGTTTGACATTTGAGGTCATCATATTGGGCTCTGAGAAACATTGACATTTTTCACCATTTCCTGACATTTTCTGGACCAAACAACTAATCAGATAATCGAGAAAATTGTTAGTTGCAGCCCTATTTTGTGTTACTCTCATGTATAAGTATGATTACTTAAAACATTTATATTGATTCTGACCTACCAGGATGGTGGCGGGGATATTACCAATGAAGTGATGAAGATTGTAACCAGAGGTGCCACAACGTCTGATCCAGCCAGCGCAAGGATCATACTTGAAGGAACAGAAGTCCTAGCAGACCTGGATGTACCCAGAGCCTGTGCCTTGCTAATGGGGCTGATATATGCACTCAACCTCAGCTACCCAAAAGAACTGAAAAACACTTTTGAAGTGTTTCAAAAGATATTCCTCGAGCTGGATGATCTGAAAGCCAGTCCTAAGGTAATGTCACTAAAAAGTAAACTGTTGTACTAAAAAATGTGAAGAGTGAGGCTATCCTCAAATTAAACGGGAAATGTTCCACTGTTGTTTGCAATGTGTTGTGTTACATACTGTACAGTAGGCAGTAGGTGTAAAGTTGAGCGTTGAGCATTAAGTACACCTAGTTCAAAATAATGCACTTTAAAAGGATAGCTCGGGTCTTTTGAAGTGAGGCTGTATGAGGTACATATGTATAGTGAGTGTATTACACACAGTAGATGGCAGTCAGTAAGCTCCACCTACGGAGAAGCAGACGGGGCCACTGGCACGCAAGATGAGCCTCCATCCTAATAAAACTGATGTCAGTTTAAATGTACATTATATCAAGAATATGTTTACTGCTTTATTTTGCTATCAGACAGCCTTTTCTGTGAGGAAAGAGAAGTTCTACTGCTTGTTGTTTCAATCGCTCTGGCCCACCAGCGTCCATGGACAAAAACAGCAATTTTACCTGACAGCACACAGGAGTTGCTGGTCTCCTGCTGCCTTGATCAGTAAGTGTAATTGTGTTATTTGGTGACTTTGGTGTTAGTTCGGGTTAGTTCAGATTTACCAAAGTCACACAAACAAACTGAGCCTATCGTGCGTGTCGGTGGCAGGAATGTGCTGACTGCTGTCTACTGTGTGTAATACACTCACAATGTACTTCATACTTAAAAAAACCTAAACTATCACTTTAACACAAACAAACTTGAATCAGAGCATGACTGTCAAAATGTTCAGTCTTTTTGAGACAGATTTACAGGGGTGTTTTATGTCATTTATTTTATGGAGGCAACAATTTTGTCTGCTATTGAAATGTCAATGAGTCTGGAATGGTGGACTGGTGTTCTAATAAACAGTTTGATCATAAAACTGGAATTTCAATGTGTAATTTATTGTATAATTGTAAGTTATAAGTTATTGTAAGTTATTAGTACTCAAAAAAATTAAGGTAACAATTTGCATGGATATTTCTGAGTAGAATAAAAGTAAAAAAATAAGTTTTATTAACTAAATGGAGTAATTTTTAAACAATTAAAATTAAGTTGGTTCAACTTAATTAAGCTTGTAGAGGACAAAGCAAATCATGTTGTTTGTACGTAAGGAATAGAGTTTGCCTAACTAGAGAACTCTTGTGGCATTTACGCTATAGTGGCTAAGCTGAAGTAACTTAAAAAGATCCATGCAAATTGTTACCTTAATTTTTTTACGTTAAGCCAGCAGATCTTTTTTTAGAGTGTATGTGGACATCACATTTTGGGTTATTTAGACCAAAATATTCAATTTTGCTCTACAAGGGCCTGATATCCACTCACGAGGACATTATCCTGCTACTGTTCTATCGAAATTTAAAATGAATATCCTCATATGTGGCTCTCATTTTTCTTAGAAACTAAAATTAGGTAAAAAAAAAATCTCCTAATTCTTTGTTTTTACATTTATCAGGCCCCAATCAGCCCAAATATCAAAGAGAAATTAAAAATGTGGAAGAGTTTGGGTCTTAGGAGGTTAAGATTAGACTTAAAACTTTCTCTTTTGTTTAAGCTCAAACTTAGGGCTGGATCAGGTGATCCTAAAGCATCCCTTTGTTGCATCCCTTTAGGCTCAGGCTGCTGGAGGATTGAAGCACTGAGTACGTCTTTTCCACTTACTGCTTTTCAGGCTTCAGCTCCTTAAACACCTTACTGCTGCATGACATAAAATCTGGCCTTCTCTCGTATAGTTTGTATTCCATCCTGTCTACCTACGCTTTCGTTTTCTCTTCTCTTTCCCTTCCCTTAAACTAGCTCTGCTGGAGGTTTCTTTCCTGTCAAAAGCGAGTTTCTCCTTTCCACCATCACCTAGTGCTTACTCACAGGAAATGTTCTGATTGTTGGAGTTTGCTTTCTAATATTATAAAGTGCACTGAGGCAACTGTTGCTGTGTTTTGGGATTATGTAAATTAATAGAAACTGAAATGAATATCATTCGCTGAACAGTAATTCCTCAGAGGGAGTCTCGAGCTCGAAAGGGGATTTGGGTCGAGGACAGCTGCATTGATTTAGCAGTGAAATTTGACATCAGTAAAATCATTGACTTATAGATGCCAGGTCAAAGTCGATTGTGTAGATTGTTTGTCAGATTGAAAGGAAGAAAAGCTGAAAGTAAGAGCTGGGGGGGAGCGAGAGCAAAAAAACGAGAGCAAAGAAGGCAAACGAAAGATTTTTGATCGAACTTTCTTTAGGTTTAAATTTACTTCTTTTATAGTTTGTATTTAAGTCCAACTCCAGTTGGTTCAAAGTTTTTCTTTCTCACGTGGTCCGGAGTACTGTGGGCCCGAGGTACAGCTGTGAACAGAGGTGCACTCTAACAGTAAATGAATGTGGCAGGGAAGGAGCTAATCGGCCAAACAGTACTGGTCACAACGGGATACCAGCAACCCTTAATCATCAAGCAGCAGCAAATTAATTACCACAATCATCTACCTACGGAAAATTAATTATCACAATCAATCACCACAAATTAAACTGGGCCTTAAAATAGCCCCACGGTCAACTAGTAATCAACGCCTCTGGCCTGCACCCAGGGCAGGTCCAGTGACTGGAAACAAATATGCACACTTATTTATTCGTAGTACACATGCATTTAGCTATACATGAACATAAAAAATTAAGCATACATATTAATTATTAATACAGAGAGAAAATATTAATTTTAGTAGCAGATGTCATCTAGATAACACACTTTAATTAGGGGAGAAAGAGGAAGGTATGGAAAGTAGATTAAGAAAATAAGTCTGGGAAAAACCGTGGATACCCGTGGAAACATTTGGGCAGCTGAGAAATGTTGTTGTTTGAAGAGGGAATAAAACCTGAGGGCTGGGTCTGCCCTCCATTGCATCTTGTGTAAAAGTAACAGAGAACAGTAACAGAACATCATACCAACAGACAAATTTGGTGGTGGTAGTGTTACAGTCTGGGGCTGTTCTGCTGCCTCAGAACCTGGAAGACTTGCTGTGGTAAGTTGAACCATGAATTCTGCCATGTACCAAAACATCCTGCAGGAGAATGTCCGGCCATCTGTTTGTGACCTCAAACTGAAGCGCACGTGGATTCTGCAGCAGGACAGTGATCCAAAACACACCAGCAAGTCCACCTCTGAATGGCTTAAAAAAACAAAATGAAGACTTTGCAGTGGCCGAGTCAAAGTCCTGACCTGAATGTGGTTGAGATGCTGTGGCATGACCTTGAAAAAATCAGTTACTGCTCAAACTTTCCAATGTGTCTGAATTAGAACAATCTTGGAACGATTGGGCCAAAGATGCATTGCCATTCAGTGCAAATGTTAGATTGCAGTTGTTGCTGCTGAAGATGACTTAACCAGGGGTTTTTCACACAGAGCCATGCAGGTTTGGATTTTTCCCCCCCTAATAATTAACATCTTTATTTAGACACTGTATTTTATGTTTACTTGTGTTATCTTTGTCTAATATTTACATTTGTTTAATGATCTGAAACATTTAAGTGTGACAAACATACATAAAAAAGGGGAAACTGGGAAGGGGGAAACACTTTTTCACACCAGTGTGCAGTTGCATTTACTCTTAGATCTACTCAACAGCTTGTTTTAAGGTGTAAGAAATGTGTGGCTCCAGATCCGTCCATGTTTGAGAAAAGTCAAAACCTGGCTTGACCTAATGAATTATCTGGCTAACAAAAAAAGTATCCTATTTCAGAGGGATGAATTGTAGATTTAAAATATCACTGCATTGCTATGGTGTGCAGTTTGGAGATGGACGCCCTGATTAAAACACAGGAGGCCGAGCTGGAGGTGGCAGAGTTGAAGGTGTTAAGATTTTTAAGAGGAGTGACCAGGAGGGACATGATTAGAAATGAAGATATCAGAGGGACAGCTCAGGTAGAACACATTTTGATAGAATCAGAGTGGCAAGGCATGCATGGAGAAGGGATAATGGCTATATTGGGCAAAGGATGTTGAAGATGGAGCTGCCGGGCAGCAGGAAAAGAAGACCACAGTGAAGGAGGACATGCAGAGGGTTGGAGTGACAGAAAAGGATGCTAGAGATGAGATGAAGCCAGATGATCCTCTGTGGTGGCCACTCAAGTGAGCAGCTGAAAGAAGAAAGAAAAGGAATACTCACAATTTAAATATCATGCAGCTATCATGTGAAGTTATACTACAGTTACTACACTATTGACATACTACAATATAGAAAGTCAGAACCTTTTCTGTACTTTACAGTAACCAGTTTGTTTTCAGGTTTGCTGTAAAAATGCTCCATTGCACAGTGTTGCATCACTGGAACTATTTTCTAATGTACTGCATTCAGAGGCAGTGAACTGTGAAGCAGCATAAACAAGTAAATAGCAGCAAGCGTCCTCAATTAATGATATTTAAACTGACAGCTCACTTGCTGGCAACTGATGTGAGCAGAGATTTGTTGAAAAACAATTTCAGTAATACAGGTTTACTGCAGTTCTTAAAACTTCAGTTCATCTGATTTTCTTTTCTTTCCTCCTTTTTCCAGGGTTTATAATGTAATTTGTAAAGATTTTTTCTGAAGAAGCAGTTTCAGTCTGGGTCTGGTTGAGTAGTGACTGGTTTTTATGCGTCAACACCATTACTAAAAACATACAACTGTAAACTGAATCACTAATAGTGAATCAGTAATAAATGGACACAAAAGTCGAAGCAGTTTCTTTGTGATTTGCTAGATAACAGGTTCACTGTCTTTGCTATGATTCTCTTGAATTTTCTGCTGCTGACGTTGGGCCACATTAAAATAACATTTTCTGTGGCAAAGATGAAGAAATCTGCTTGACTCGGTTATTCAAAATGCTCTTCCTTCTTGCAGGATATCCTCCTCCATTAAGTGCTGCATTGTCTCCTGTCCAGCTCTGTATCCTAACCTCCCTGCTGTTTCTCTGTTTCCATCAAGGGCTTTCACATTTTTGCGTCTGTCCCTCCTTCTTTTTCTGTGCCACTCTTTTGTCCCCATCAGTCTTTGCATGTCTGTCACTTCTCCTCTGTCTCTCACTGCTGGCTCTGCTCTTAGAAACTGAGCAGTTCCTCTGGGATGTGGGCTAAGCCATATTGTGTGACACCCTGATGGCGCCTAAAGGCAACTTTGCACTCACACACTCACACATAAGAAGTCTTCTCTGTCACTATGCTTTTCTAGTAATGTTAAAATTTTTCATCTGGGCATTGTCACTCTGACAATCATCAATAAAGTCACAGAGCTGCGCATTTTGCAAGAGGGCAGACAAAAAAAAACTGGGATTACAAAATAAAACAAGAAATGACAGGAAACATGACAGAATGGAGGCGCTCTTCATAAATACAGACCAAAACTGAGCAAAGTAAAACTGATGTTATCCAAGTTATAGAATATATGTCACTGTAAATGTATACAACACGTGATTTTACCTCAGATGTGTCTGTAACAGTGGTGTGCGTCTTGTAAGTTTGTCCTTAAATGTGTGTGGGTGTGTGTGTCTAAAGCCTGTACTCTATTGTGCTGGGGTGTCCCTTGATGGCCTTTAGCCCTCATCTGGCCACGCTCCCATACTACAGTCTGATTGGTCTCAAACTGTCATGACAGGAAATCCATTTGTGTGTGTGTGTATGTGTGTGTGTCTGTGCAGAGACGGATGCATCTGGATGACAGCTAAATTGAATGCCAGGGCCAGCAAGGCCACCGGATCACAATGAGAGAGATGAGGACAACACTGCACAGAGAGAGACTCGGGGAGAAATGCTGGCATTAAGCCCAGAGATGACATAGAGACAGTTGTTGGGAGGTGTGTGTGTGTAATTGATTGAGTTTTAATGTGGTCCCTGATGAAGAGTCACTGACATCAGGGGGAGGAGAAAAGAGGAAGGAAGGAGAGGGTGAGATGGAAAAACTTTCTACTTCAATGCAAAGTAAACTGGGGATCAAGCACATTGAACGTGGAGGAAGAACTGAAGAAGAATTTAGTCATACTTCTGATCCACAGTTCATGTAAACTTTCAGAATATGAAGTTGTTCCTTTAAGTGCTTCACTTATAGCTAAATGTTCACTTTGCAAACATCAAGTTATAAAAGCAGCAAAAATATAAATTTAAGTCAGTAAGTAGTATAGATGAAAGCTGAACTCTGAGAGGACTTAACCCTCCATACCCACCATATGGGACTGGGGTGACTCAGGGTCTACACACCCACTGGATCTATGTTTGTGTTTCCTTTTGAGATCCAGTGCTGTGAAAAATCATTTGGCCCCTTTCTGATTTATTATTTTGTTACACGTATTTGTCAGGTCATCAAGCAAATTTTAATATTGGACCGAGAGAGCCTGAGTAAATACAAAATGTAGTTTGAAGGGAACAGCTAACCAAATCTACCAGCAGTTTTTAATTGCAGTTCTTGCTGCCGAGGGTGGCACAGCCAGTTATTGGGTTCAGGGGTAAACTTTTCACACTAAGTAGGTTTGGGTAGCTTTTCTTCCCTTAATAAATGAAATCATCATTTAAAAACTGCATTTTGTATTAACTTGGGTTATCTTTGTCTAATAGTAAAAATTTGTTTGGTGATCTGAAACCAGTAAGTAATGGGAAAAAATAAGAGAACAGGAAGGGGGCAAATACTTTCTCACAGCACTGTACTACTTATCTGAAGCCATCAACGCTGAGTTCACAGTATGTAGATTCTACTTCATTCAATTTCTCCCTGCCAAACAGCTAATGCTTGCTAGCCAGCTGCCTGCAGATATTAGGCTGATGTTTTGTCAACACAAACTGTACAGACAAATTAGTGAGCAGACTTTCAGTCCCCCCCGTCTCCCTTGTTCTCAAAGTGATCATTAAATTATAATGTTGTATAATGTCTTCCAATGCGATTTGGGTGAGTGGATAGCAGAGAGATAAAAGAAGAACATTAAGAAACACTGAACAATAAACATCAAGCAAATTGGTCAGGCAGCTCAGATCAGAAATGTGCAGGTCTGGAGTCTGAGAGCTGCAGACATTCACATGGAGGAATGGGACTGAGAGGAAAAACAAGCTGTTTTCACCTGTTTTCAACATGCTAAAGTACCTGAAAATGTCGAAGCATTAAACAAAACACAGGTTCTCCTCTTAAAGATAGGTGACCTTCTTGACAACAATCCTTTTTGCTACGCAGAGAAATTTTCTGAAGGAAAACAACTGCAGATTGCTCACTTTCAAATGATGTTCCTCAAATACAAAGTAGCTTTTGTCTGGAAACCATAAATCTTTCTCTTTTTAAGCACAATCACTGTGCTGTGGGTAGGGCCTATCTTTGGGCGTTTTGTTGCAGTTGTCTACAGAAACACATATATATTTATAAACCATCTAAATTATGCAGCTTTTATAGCTTACAATATGATACCTGGCTGTAGTGTCACTCAATATCTTTAAAAAAACTCTGAATACTTGTGTTATTTGATTGCGTTTGGAGGCTACGCCATTAACTATATCTGTTCAACTGTTAATGAGCAGCTAAGATATTATTTAGCAATTAATGCATCAACTGCTATGTTGCTATAAATATTTAATCAGCCAATCACATGACTGCAACTCAGTGACTTTAGGTGTGGTCACGAAAGAAGAAAGTTAATTTAAGCGGTTCTGAATGTCAAGATTCCTGGCACCAGATGTGCTGTTCTGAGTATTTCCAAAACTGCTGATCTACTGGGAATTTTCCACATAGCCTTCAAATAACCATTTGTTACAACCATGGTATGTTGTATCTCTGACCGCAGTATCTCTGACCGCATGACAAGTCAAATCTTGAAGCAAATGGGCTACAGCAGCAAACCAGGTTCCAATTATGTTAGATAAGAACAGGAAACTGAGTCTACAATTTGCTCAGACTCATCAAAATTTGACAATGGAAGAAACTGAATAGAAGCAACATTCAGGATCGGTAAGATCACAATTTGGCTTAAATAACATAAAAGCATTGATCTATTCCACAGCCTACCCGAGTATTGTTGCTGACTATGTCTTCCCTTTATGAACGCTGTGTACCCATCCTCTGATGGCTGCTTTTATCAGCATATTACATCATGTTTCTAAGCTTCAAAGATCTCTTGAACACAACAGTGAATTCACTCAAATGGTCTCAACAGTCACTAGATCTTAATCCACTGAACCTCCTTTGGAATGTGGTGGAACAAGAGATGCATGTCATAGTTGTCCAGCTGTTAAAACCTGCAGCAGCTGTGTGATACTATCAAGTCAATATTTACCAAAATCTCTGAGGACTGTTTCAAGCAACTTGTTGAATCAATGTTATAAAGAATTAAGGCACTTCTGAGGGCGAGAGAAGGTCCAACCCAGCACTGGCAAGTCGTAACAAAGTGGATGGTGAGTGTATAATTAAGTTAGCTTTGTGTGTGGACTTTAAGCATCTTAAATAACCTGAGGTAACTAGAGATGAACTATGAGCTAAACCAGTACCACTAAGGTGTATCTAATAAATTGGCTCGTAAGTGTATTTTCCATTGAGATTGATGGTTTTAAAGTATGTAGAGGTCTGTTTTTGTGACGAGCAAGTCAGTGGCTTCATCCGTACAGATACTTCGAAGAGCACAGGTGTTTAACATGTGACATTGAAAGATCTGGTCTGTACTTCTGAACCCTGAAGATTGAAATGGCTGAATATTTCTGACTTCTCAAGGGTCAGCTGTCTCTCCAGAGATATTTCTGACTGCCAATTGACATTTTCAGCTAAGGTCTTAAGCTGGTTATCAAGAAAAGAATAAGCTTTTCCCGTTTTTCTATTCTGCCTTGACTTGACCTGTAAAGGAGGGTCTGAAACATTTGAAGTAATTTATTTGGCACAGTAATAATTTGCCTGAGACACTTCAGTCAATCAAGGAGGGTACTGTATGTTTATTCTATCTGTATCGGTGAGCCAAAACATTAAATCACCTGTCTAATATTGCACAAGTGCTGCTGGGATGCCAGAGGTCTGTGGTGCCAAGGTGGATGGCACGTATTAGAGAAAACAATGGCTGGGATCCAAGGATTCCAGGCAGAAAAGTACTCTGTGCCACCTGTTTGTATTTTTGATAAAATTAGGAAGCAGAACTATACTTCCAGACATAAAAAGGGATATCCTGACTGATGATGATCCCAGGGGTTGCAGAGTGATAGTTTGCCATCAAGGTGATTTTTGGTCATGTTCCAGTGCATGTATGAAACTAATAATATGAGATAATAACAGGAGATGTTTTTTCCTTTGTTTGTTTTCATGTTTTGGCTTAGCTTCCAGTGAGAGGGTCCTGTCTTTAAATCCACCAGCTGGGTGGGGCCTTTCTATATGGAATTTGCATGTTCTGTAGGTGCCTGCATGGGTTTTCTCCAGGTATTACTCCAGGATGTCCCACGTTCAAAGACATGTATCTTAGGTGCATGGGTGATTCTTAATTCGCTGCAGGCATGGAGGTCTTAGCCTAATGATGATCAGGATCAACTTTCCCACAGGAAAATTGGGTTAATGTTAAATTTGAAATTCTGCCTCTCTGTAGTTCCATTTCAACATGTTCGCCTGTAACTGAACAGATGTTGTCTGGTTGCACACATGGGGTGGCGCATACACATATAAGCTGATGGATGGGCCTCTACACTCTTTGAAATGAATGTGTGTATCCTTCATCATAACATCTCTATATGCACATATACAATAATTTATTTTTACACCAGAAATCATGTATAAAACTCACAGTAATACATTTTACCAGACACTGAACACAAATTCCTGTTTTATCATGTAGTACTTGTGGATAATCTTTTTAGTAGAAAGAGGCTTTTTGTCAAACACAGGCTCATTGGGAGCTGACTGTATTTACTCCTGCATGTCTTTTTGTTTTTTATTTAATATTTTCTTCATTATTTTTCAGTCTGACTGCGACATACCTGTACTGTCAACCATCTAAGTACCAAAACCCCCCAAAAATCAAACAAAGGAAACGAAGAAAACAAACATTGAAATTGATTATTATACTGATTTTTTCTTCGTTATCAACAGAATGATTTAGAGTTTAATGCTGATTGAAAGTTAAATGTGAAAAATGACTGACAGTAGGGCTTCACTGCAGTTTGTCACACTTTACAATCAACTCCTCGGGTGAACTTGCAGATACTGAGTGCTTATTTGTTGCCTTTACATGTGTACACCCCCCCCCATCACCACCACCACTCTCTTCATCTTCCTCTTTGTCATTGCCATCGTCATCATCGCTACAGTTTCTATCAATTGCTCATCCTCCGTTTGATTTGTTACTGAGCATCCGAGGTCAGCCACTTCACTGCTGAGCTTAGCCTTGGTACGCATTCCTTTGATGTTCTTAGAGATGTAGCAAAAAGAGAAACAGAGAGGAAGAAGTCACGTACAGTAACATTAAGAAGAAACAGAAGAATAAGAGATATCTTGAGAATGGGAGAAACTTGACATTCAGCTACGTATGTGTTAAGGATTTGTATTTAAATGGAAGTGATGAAAAGTTCAGTCTGATAATAGTGCAGTTTGGGTCATTTTCAAGTAACAAAGAAGAAAAAGAAACAAAACAAAAAAGAAACAAAAAAAATCAAATGAGTACCCTTCTTGGACTGCAAATGAGCCTTGACATACTAAATGCACGCTCTCAAGCTGAGCTTCAAGACGCAATACACAAATACTTAGTGAGGTAAAGTTTTCTCATTTAAACTCCATCATGTGAGTGGGTCTTCTTCTGCACTGAGGTCATGCATCTTTTCATATATTGTAAACTCATTTTTGAGGTGTGTGTCTGCACCCACTTCTCTGGATGATGCATTGTCTCAATTTTCACTCTTCTTTTTTCTCTCCATGTGCTTGTTAGCATCCCTGCAGATGGGTTTTACATGTTCTTTTCTGGTTGTTTGGCCAGCATAAATTAAGGGGGATTGTGAAAAGACAGTTAGAGCTATTTACCTGTTAGTCACACATCTCAACGGTCAAGGTCTCGGTCACAAAGAGACCTAGAGGCAGGTCGGAAAACTCCTGGCAGTCTCTAGGAAAAAAATGTGTAGTCCCTGACAGCTGACGAATGGTTGCTGTCAAATGAAGTTGGTGAAACTGGCCAGCGATCTGGTGAAGCTGGTTGAAAAAACGGTCTTGTGCAAAAAACAATCCTTGCAAATGCTTTGGTGGCTAGTAGATTGTTGCAGTCACCTATAATTGGCATGGATGGTCACTACTGTTTGGTGAGCAGTTTGAAAGTGTTTGATGGCGTGTTCTGGTGTGGTCAATCCAAAATATTGACCTACTAACAACCAAAGCAATCACAGGGAGATTTTAGTTGCAGTTCTTTGTCACCAATTACATGTTAGTGACTGCTGGCAACCTCCAGTGACCACTCACAACCAGTTAGAGGAATGCACATTACTCCCTTATAACTGGTGGTTGTCAGATAGGGCTAGAGACCACTCAGACACTGTGTGGCTGATTTAACTATAGTGATGAACTTTAGTCATTTTATCCAAATGCTACACTTTGCTAAACTTTCAAAAATATACAGTTCAATTTAAACCTTTGATAAGGCACATTTTATGTAAAACAAAAGGTTAAGATGTCAATTCAAATCTAACCAAAGATGTTTTCTGGCTAACAATTTAAAAAATTGTGTGCTACAGAATGACTTTGTGTGGTGTCAGAAATAATAATAATAATCATATGTAATTCCAGTCCCTAATTAGATCTGGTCAAAAATGGCATAAAGGACATTGTTTGAATGATGTAAATGCATATGAGAGGAACAAAGGGGCATACAGATGAGAGAGAAGCTCCTTGTGATGAGCCTCCACCTCACATTCACTAATCACTCGTCCGCTATAATTTACAATTACACACTACAATGGAAACGGCAATGCAGTGAATGATAGCCCGACAGCAATGAGGAATGGGTGAAAAGGAGCAAATGAGAGTGAACTGAAGTAGCAGAGATAAGAAGCGAGCAAGCCGAATAAATGGAGACAAAGCGTGGAGCTAAAACGTAAGAAAAACGAGAGACAATTTGTGCAAGAAGTGCAACTGAAGATGGTAAGTTTGTGACAAAAGACAAAATAAATGGTAGCCAGTGCGAGTGAGGAAGAGAGACAGGTCATATCCTATCTCTATGGGTGAGCCGCCTGCCTATTAGAGTGTATTAGCCTCTGGCTGATGTATGGAGTGTTGTCAGGGATATGAGTTTTAGATAGGCCGCAGTCTGGGTAGATAGAGTTTGTGTAATGGAATCCAGTCCCATATCACTTGCTGTGGGCCGTAGAGGGTGGGGCTAATTCAATTGCCCTCTTCTGCACCCGAAAGAATGGTCTGAGGCTTGAGGATAAAGGATGGACTCTTTTACAGGTGAGTGCACCAGGCAAATCTATCAGTCAATCCAAATAATGTTTTCATTCTGATAATTTGTGGTTTAGTACAGCGTGAGAGTCATCCTAAAAGACATAGCAATCAATTTCCATTACAGAATAAAGGAGAAGCCTGCATCGACTCAGTTCCCATTTAAATTTAATCTTTGCTTTTCATAAAGAACTTAGTTTTCTTACTTAATCTGCTTCCTCTTGTCTGGACTGAAGTTTCTCTTTTTTCATCAACTTAAAACACATTAAAGCATTGACACACCATGAAGATCTCACACAGGGAACACGGTTTGACTTTCCAGAAACAGACGTTTGTTTTACTGCAAACCCACTGAATACAGTTCCCCAAGTAAGCTGGTTTTCATGTGCTTAGAAGATAAGGTTAGAATTGTGTGACTGGCATTCACATGGGATTTCACTTTTTACGAAGGTTTTAAAAGACACGAGTATGGTCCTGCTGCAAACATAATGTGTATGATGAAGGAAGGGTTAGACATTTTTTATGGTGGGTTAGAAACACTTTAACCCTCTCGACGCAGGCGTTGCCGATTTGCAACAGTTAAAAACTAACAACCTGATTACCCCACATACATATTTTATGAGTTTTTTTTACTCAGAAGTACCACTGCAGGACTTGGTTGTGCATTAGCAACAAAAAGTTTAATTTGAGCCTGAGAGGGTTAACTTTAGCGTCTTGGTAGATATATTAAATAATATATTTATTGTGGCTGGAGTAGCAGTCAATTATTTTAGTTCTTTCACAGGGTGCAGAATTATTTAATCGCCATGGTCACAGGTTTACCTTTAAAAAAAATAAAAAAAATAACGTGAGACACAAAATGAGCATGGCAGGGCAGAAATGTCCAAATGGATGTTGAATAAAGAAAGACCCCCTGTGTCCCAGGGCTGAGTGATGACATTCATTTTATTCATATGAGTTGATATCGATATGTATCAGAGAACAACAGAATCTGTCAAGCTTAAATTGTCCTTCTTGCTCCTAAATAAGATGTTGTGAGGTTGAATTTTAGTTTGGATGTCATTTATTTTCTGTTAGAAGTTGAACATAACAAATGTACTGTAGAATATTATGCAACTTAAATAAATCACATGTAATAATAAATAATAAATAACTGAAAGTGAAAGTGAATTAGCCTTTTTGTTAACACAAATTGCTGTCATTCTGTTTCTCTTTTTATAGGTGATTTTAGCACAGCAGCACTTTAATCAGCCATTGCTGTCCCAAAGGGATGAAGCAACTAAATGTTTATTTTCTGGCTGTGCCAGCTGTTACCCAGTTGTAGTCAACCTGTCTGTGCAGCAGCTTTGGCTGGGTTACACAATATCATAGAGAAAGCAGTTGATGAATCCAGCTGTGTTCCAGGAGACTGGTCTATTATTTTCAAAACTGTATAATAGGTGGAAACAGTAAGTAAAAATTCTTTGGAGCAAGATGCACTGATTTCAATGTGCACTTTTTAAGTGTAAAAGCAATTTGGCATTAACATTATCGAGAGAGGTCATTAGGTAATTGGTAAACAGTTGTAGCATTAGCTTTATTTAGTCAGTTTAATTGCACAGATTTCTGAGAACTATATGGACATTCATACAATTTTGTATGAGGGTTTTGGAGCTCATTCATTTTCTGTTTCACAGTACAATCTGCTGATATGATGACACAGATTAAGCACTGAATGGAAATACTGCTGTTTAAACCCCAGCATGACTTAGTATTTTTAGCCTGCAGAAGTACATTTACTGGGCTTTGTTCACATTTTGGGAAAATGTTATCAGCACTTCTGGATCTCAGGAAATAAACACATTTTAAACACATTTCTGTTTAATATATACAGAGGTTAAAGTTTAAATATAAATTTATAACCAATATTTAGAATATAAATATTGCAAAGTATAAATAGATAGATTATTGATAAATAAATTCTTTGAAAACACTATTAACTCCTGGAGGATGGATTCTCAACATTTCTATGAGTATAAATCTAGGCGGGCTAGCTGCGTACCCTGTAAGGAAAAGTTCAAAGTCAACCACCAATCATTTAATGTACATAACAACTCTTTCTGTGTTTTACAGCACAGAAGAACCTGCAGACCTTCCTAAACCGACAGATGCTTGTTAGTGGGCGCACTTTGACACTGTAGTGTGATTAATGCAGGCTCTAAATATGGTGATTATTTCCCACCATGCCTGTGATGGTGTGTTAGGCTTTCGGTTTTACGTGTTATTAGTGGATTGTTTGTCATGTGTCAGTACAAGGTGATTCCCAAAGAGCTATTAACTGAAAACTTAGCATATGTCAGCATGTTGTTCTCAGTTTTCTTAATAAAAGAGCTGAAGGGAACGGAACAAGTGGAGGATAATAGAAGCCACTGGACTAAAAAATATCTACATTCGATGAAGAGTAGAAAAACCTGACACACGACATGTGAGATACTTCTGGCCCTTCACTTTATCCATCCTACTGTTCACTGAAGCCTTATCAAAAACGGTCTCAGTGGAAGTGAGGCTGTCAAGAAGCCGTTCTTAAGGAAGGGAAACAGAGAGAAGGCTAAAGTATGACAAACTACACAAGAATCGAAATCAGTGGTTCTACAACATTATATGACATTCATATAACATTATGGGCTGATGAATCTAAATGTGGACTCTGGTTTAAATTGTCACCAATATGCACGGAGGTCATCAGGAGTGAGGTACAACAGAAAGTGTACTTGCTGAACACGCTGGAGGCTCTGTCATGGTATGCGGCTGCATTTTAGACAGTGGTATTGGAGATTTGGTCAAAATTGGTGGAAATATGAAGAAAAATTAAAGGAAAGCAAACATCATGGAATACCAGTTGGAAAGCTTCTGATGTGGTTTGTCACACTGATTTTTTTCAGTCTGACATTGACCCCGAACACACTGCCGGTGCAGTAGAAGCATACCTGGATAGACAAACACATAAAGGAACACTATGAGTCATGGATTGGCCTTTCCAGAGCCCAGGCGTCCACATTACTGAAGCAGTGTGGGATCGTCTTGACAGAGAATGAAACAAAAGGCAGAAACATCCAAAGAAGAACTTCGTGTGTCGTGTGTATTCCTGAAGACTACTTAAAGGAATTACAAGAAAGATTTCCTAAGAGGGTCAAGCCTGAATTAAGTAAATAATAGACTTATACAAACTTTTATTTTATACACTGCATTTGCAATTATTTTTAACGTGTTTGAATAAATTGCTGCACCTACTTCCAATTTTTCTAATGAGATATTGTGGAATGAGGGCTGGCTCAAGAATTTTGCAGAGTGCTTTCCAAATGGTTCCTGTTTTCATAACCAAATCAATTTTCAAAGATTTAGACAGATCAATAGCAACATTTATTTGGAAAAATTCAAATCCCAGAATGGAAAAAACATATTTGGAAGTACCAAAAGAGGCTGGTGGGCTGGGGTTGCCAAATTTTATCTTTTACTACTGGGCGGCTAATATCACCAAATTATTGCACTGGAAATATGTTTATGAGAACAGCGAGGGTGAGGCTTGGGTAAAAATCGAACTGATGTCCCCTCCTAACCTCATCCGTAGCTCTAAATCAAAAACAGAAAATAACAAATCCAATTGTAAGAACATCTATTAGAATATGGCTTCAGTTCAGAAGGCGCTTCTGTTTGCAACAGGTTAGTAATTTTTTCCCTGTTGCTTTTAACCCTTTTTTACCATCCGTTTCAGATAAAGCATTGCAAATTTGGCATAATAATGTTTTGAAGGTTTTTTTTTACAATTTACTTTCAGGAGAAACTTTTAACACTTTTGATGCTTTGATGAGAGATTACAATATACCAACCTCACATATGTTTAGATATCTGCAAATACGAAGTTTTGCAAAAACATTGTTTCCTTCATTCTCCTACTTACCTCCTAAAAATCAAGTGGATACTATTTTGGAAATAGATCCTTTTGGCAAAAGGAGAATCTCCATCATATACAAACTGATGCAGAGCTTAAGGCCTATTACTTGGGAAAAAAATAAAAAAAATTGGGAAAAAGACGTTGGGGTGGATTGATCTGATGATGAATGGAGATCTTGCTTGAATCGTATACATACCTCCTCCCTTTGCATTTGCCATGGTTTAATTCAGTTTAAAATTCATCGTCTTCATTATACAAGAGAGAGGCTTTCAAAGTTTTTCCCAGAAGCCGATCCTGCCTGTCCCAGGTGTGGACATAATCCAGCAAATGAGGGTCACATGATGTGGTCTTGTCTGAACCTGGATAATTACTGGGGAAATATATTCAAAGTATTATCTCACATCAGTGCGCAAAATTTAGTGCTTGATTTCCTCATTGGCATTTTTGGAGTTATGCCACCTCAATACGAAATTATTAAATCTCAGGAAAATGGCATAGCATTTGCTACTTTGCTTGCCCAGAGACTCATTCTATTCCCCTGGACGTCTGATAAGGCTGCTTAAAGGAGGTGCTTTTCTTTTTACCACTGGAAAAACTTAGATACAGAGTTCTCTCATCACAGCAGAAATTTTCTGCGACCATTTATTGACTATATAAAAACGTATTTTCCAGATGTGTGACGTACATTTTTAGTTTGTTTTGTTTCTCTTTACATGAGCCTCGTGTGGGGAGGGAGGGGGTTTCTTTATTTTTCTTTTTGAACTTTGTGCTTTATTTTTTATGTATAATCAGAACATTTTCATTTTGTATTGTGACCATGATGTGTGTAAAGCGATTACATTTAAAAAGTAAAAAAATAATAATAAAAAAATAAAAAGACTTTTGCAGAGTGCTGTGCTTGCATGATATTCTGACTGTTGTGAAAGTTACTATACTGGGACAGTTGTTGCACACAGCATGAGCTGGCATATGCACACAATAAAACATAGAGGTTGTATGTCATGACATAGGAAAACATCTGCTCTCCAATAAATTAAAAATGAACAACTTTACATTTGACTAGTTCTCGGGTTTCTTAGATGCACATCATGCGAGCTGTATTTTAATAGTTGTCTGTGTATTAGCTTGCAGCAAGCTTTAGGGCACAGACTAAAAGCAAAACTAAGTCAGACTCTTTGCTGGAAACTATTCTGATTGTATTACTGTAGCAGACAGCATTTATAAGTAATACATAGGCCTTTTGGGATAGTCAAACCTTGTGTGTGTGTGTGTGTGTGTGTGTGTGTGTGTGTGTGTGCTTTTTGACTATTTGTGTGCATTTGAGACAGACATAACAAAAGAAAAGGATTTTCTGAATTTAAGAATTCTGAGCTTTGCTGCATCATCTTTAATGCATTTCTCTGAGATGTTTTCAGAGTCTATTGTCATGGGTATCTCAGACTGTCCTGTCTTTTGTGTCATATTGATCAGTGACATTGTCACCGTCCGCTAAATATTCCCTGTACACACCACTCACCTGTCTCTGACCTCCATCCTCATCTTATCCTCTTACAGCTGCTGTGCATTACTCTCTCACAGTACTTCCTTTCCATTCCCATTATCTCTGACCCCTCCAGAGTTCTCCTTTTCCTTCCTTCAACCTTTCCTCAGCTCGGTGAAGGAGAGATTTGTTTATGATGAAGGCTGGGGGACTATCTGGTTACACAATAACTGGACTTTATTGTAACCCCCATAAAAATTCAACAAAATGGGCTGAGGGTAATATACAGTGCTTTGTGTGTACAGTATAGATCGCTTTGCATTTCTTCCCTACCTTAAATTCTTTGAATGTGTGTTTCCGCATGTGTGTATAAAGGCTACGATGTTAAGAGGAACTAAGACAGAATGGGCAGGCAAACGAAAGATAGAGTGAGCTTTAGGAAAGGAAAATGGCTTAGTAGAGAGGGAAGAGCCATTAAATACAAACCCTTACTGGCCATAGTCCCCCTGTCTCCCTCCATTTTCTTCCCCAAGCACTCTCTCTCCCGCTAATCAGTGAAACTCTGTGGGACCATTGGATTCTTAATGGAGCTGCAGATTCAGGCCTCGAATACCCCTGATGGATCCCCTATCTGCAGACACACACACACACGCACACGCACGCACACGCACACGCACACACACACATTCACATCTAACTCTTTTAAATGTCATCTAGCTTTGTAGTGGCATACTGGCAGACTGCGGAGCGACACAGCTTTCTGACAGCATAAAAGGTATCTGCTTGAACACTTGAACCTCTTTGATGGTCAAACAGTGTTGAAATGTGATCCACTCGCACTCACAGAACAAGTGTCTGGTGGGTGCTCTCCAGTGTATTGTGTAGTCATTCAAGAGAAAGGGCAGTCAGACATCATAGACAGACCTTACAGTGGGTGGTGTGTATGTGAAAAAAAAGGGAGAGACAGACAGAGGAAATAACAAGACACATAAAGAGGACGAGTGAGCCAGAACAGTGTTGCATCCATAGCCTGTTTTCCAAAACATAATCTGACAGTGTGTCTGCATGAGCTTCATTTTCCTCTGCAGGAGGAAACCAAACAGACTCAAAGCGGTGTGCTTTTCGCAGATGTCAAGTCTCCCTGGATCAGATCCGTCAGGTCACTGCTTTCAGAAAGGGAAGGAAGCATACCATGGTTTCTGTGGGCTCATCTACCACCAAGCAGACACCCTACTGGAGAAGAACAGGTCAAAGCTGCTGATGTTACCACAGGGAGCAGGGATGGTAATCTGATTGGACGCAGAGCAGAGAAATCCTAATTTGATTAGACAGGAAGACAGAGAATTGCGTGAGAATATGGAAATTCGCTGTAAGCTTTGAAGATATCACAGAAACTTCATCAGAATGAATTCAGTCACCACGAGGGTGGAAGTGCGTCTGCATTACATCGGAATAGTAGAATAGCTGTGCAGCACAGCTGTCATGACACTGCAGAAATACCTGGTTATTTGGTGTGTTTTCTGACACAGTTGTACTGAAGCGCTTTAAATCGAGCTCAGTTCACCAGCGATGCATTCATCAAGCTCACCCAGGCTGCTGATGATAGAAGTGCAACCTTTACACAGTTTGGATGCTGTGTGAAATACAAATAGAAACAGAATGAAATTATCTGCAAATCGCACAAAGCCATCTTTTATTCCAAATAGAACGTAGAAAACATGTCAAGTCTGAGAGCAAAAAGGAAGAAAATAAAACAAAACAAAAAAAATGCTCATTTTGAATTTCATGGGAGTGACATGGTCATGTTTACCACTGTGGCGCATCCTCTCTGAATTCCCATTCTTGTCTGATAGGATTCTTGCTGCTTAACACTCCTGGCTCGTTTTTGCTGTACTTTTTTGTTTAATGATTATTTTCAATAATGTAAGGACTGGACTGCAGGCAGCCACTTCTGCATCTGAACTTTTCTACTATGACGTTATGCTGCTGTAATAGATGGAAGATGCAGTTTAGGATTGTCTTCCTGAAATATTCAAGACCTTTGCAAAAAGATGTCATCTGTATAGTAAAGTTTAAAGTTTATTTATTAAGCGCTTTTCATAGACAGGTAGTCACAAAGCGCTGCACACAGAGATTAAAATAAACAGTACAATAAATAGCAAAATGCACAATATACACAATATAGAGTTTAAATGTAAATTAAAAATATAAAAATGTAAAAAGCATTGGTCAACAGAAAGCTTGTTTAAACAGTAAAGTTTTTAACTGTTTTTTAAAGGATTCCACAGAGTCAACCAAACGTAGTTGTAGAGGTAGACTGTTCCACAGCCTTGGTGCCACAGACTGAAAGGCTCCGCCCCCTTTCGTCTTCAGACGTGTTCTGGGAGCAACCAACAAACTCTGAGTCTGTGAGCGGAGACAGCGAGCAGCAGTGTATTTTGTGAGAAGCTTGGATAAATAATCTGGGGCCATTTAGTGCTCTGTACGTTAAAACAATAATTTTAAAACGAATTCTAAAATCTATTGGGAGCCAATGTAAAGAACATAAAATAGGAGTGATGTGAGCTCGCTTGCTAGAGCGAGTTAGTAGTCTGGCTGCTGCGTTTTGTATAGCTTGGAGGCGAGAAAGAGATGATTTATCCAAGCTGGTAAACAGGGAATTACAATAATCAGGTAAGTATAATATAGGAGCATTTGTTGCTCTTGAACCTGTAAAATGTCTTTCAGCACTGATCGCGCCTTTACAGATGTGCAAACTGCCAATTCCAGAGGCACTAACGTAACCCCCAACCCATCAGAGACACAGGCTTTTGAATTGACCACTGATGGTCTCTGTCCTATTTAGTCTAGTGGTGTCCATTTTTTTCCTGAAAAGATTCTCATATTTTGATTTGACCATAGAATAGTTTTTTTTTTTACCTTTCTTCAGTCATTCTAAAGATCAGATCTTTGATCCAGAGAAGACAAGACAAAGGATCGTGATAGACAGAACTTACTTTTGCAGCCTTTGTTGCCAGTGTCCCAACATTTTCAAATTCAAAGTTAACATTTTTCATGAAATAGTCAAACGTCCCAGTTCAAACATTTGATGTGTTTTTGGGAATAAAATTTTTATTTACATTTTAAGGTTGTAATTGATGGAGAGTTGTTCTGTACGTTAACACATTTTCTAAACTCAAATATTATGAAAGACTGATCTGGTCTCTCTGCGTCTATATACTGTGTATATTTATGTATATGTGTGCGTGTCTGTGTGTGTCCATGCATATATGAGTGAGTTAGTTTTGATGGAGCTGACACCCCCCCGAAGACAATGACCTAGCAATTGACTTAGGGGCCATTTATACCCCACCGCTGTCAGAAGCTATTGGCACGAGTGTCACACAATCAGCAAGAGGTGTGAGCGTGTTGTTAGTGTGTACTGTCCTGTGCCAGGATGGGGGTGGTGGTGCTGTGGGTCACTGCTGAGGAGTGTTGTAGCCTGAGGGAGCTATACAAATAAACACACACAGATAAACATCTGTTGTGCAAGTCCTGGGGTAAATTGACAGCACTTTGCTTATAAATGCAAAGTATTAGGATTAGAACTCTTTTTCATCCAGCTCAATCAGAGTGCTGACTTTAAATACTCTCAACACATATTATCTCCGTTAGGCTCATGCAGATATAACATTATGGTCTAAACATCATATAAATACTTTTTTTGGGCAATTTTACTAATGTTAGATTAGTCTAAGAGGTTCAGATCCCATCGTTACTCAGGTCATCACTGCGATGATCAGTCATTCAGCATGACCTGTTCATCCCTTATTTCCTCCCTTATTTCTGTATTAGCAAATGAAAAACGGCAAGGAGAGACCTGCATTTAGAAATGAAAGTGATAAACAAACACAGAGAGGTCACTCAGGGTAAACTGCAATTTGAGTCTAATAATCGGAAGCCCTGCTGATAAGCTAAGTTGTTTGTTTCTCTTGATATGATTGGATTTCTTTGAGGATAAACGGAGTGGCCTGCTTCCAGTGACAGAGAAACATGAGCACATGTAAGTACTGAGGTTTGGGGATCTGAAATTCTTTCCATTTCAACTAAAAATTTTTATTAGGTGAGTGATAACTTCAAATCGTACACATGCGTTATAAAATTTCATTAGTATTTATGGAGACACTGGGAGATTTTTTAGACTTAATATGATGCTTTAATTAGATGGAAAGTGCTGTTTGCCTAAAGCAAGGATTTGGTTGCTAACCTGAGCCAGCCCTGCTATCTGAGTTTGGTTGAGACAGATCAGGAGCGAAACTGAGATGGATGGGCTCCAGACAGCTCCCCACATGCGTATGCACACACACACACACACACACACGCACGCACGCACACACACACACAATCTCGAAACCACTGTTCTAAAGCACAAGTGCCATACAGAGACAGAGAGCATGTGTGGGAAGACGCAAGACTCCATTTCTTTGTTTTTTCTCTTACAGGCGAATGTGTCAATCCTTCCTTCTAAAAGGAAACTGCATATATATTGGCGAGTGCTAAAACAAGGGTGGGTGTTTAAATGTCAGATCTCATAATTGCCTCACTCACTTACCCTCTCCCTGCGGTCCAAGTACAGCTAGCCTTATTTTTATAGAGCTTACGCACACATACACTTCTAGTGTGCATCACAGTCATAACCCTACTGTGATGTTGTCCGTGATCTGGTACCTTTCCTCTCTGCGGAGGAAGAGGGAAAACATTTGAAGACCCAAGATGATTTGTGAGTAAAGCAGACTGTAAACAGAGATAACAAAAAGTGAGCAGAGAAAAAAAAAACCCAAACATAATAGTATTTATGTGCATAATCATAATATGCAAAATACATTGCAGTTTCACTGGACTTTTTACAAAGGACTTAAATATCAACACCAAGTTCAGTCACATTAATATTCGAGTTGACCAGCCCTTGCTGTAAAACTGCACTGCATCTCACACTTGTGCACAAATTATCAAGGTACTTGGCAGCCAGCATGGACAACTTTCCACAGTTCTTCTGTGGATTTAAGCCATCTCAGTAGCTTCTGTCTCTTCGTGTAATCCCAGACCATCTGTTGAAAGACTCCTTGTTCGTGGAGATAACAGCTCTTTATAACTCTTGCTGAGGGTTAATGTTGTTGTCATGCAGAAGAATACATATCTGGATCCATAATTAATAAGACTCTAAACAGATGAAGCACCTTAACATCACTATAGTGGTGATGTTTTTATGTACTGTATGTGAAGATGCATATGAGCGGATGTTTTCCCCACAGCACATTGTTGCCATCTTTGGCAGCTTAGCTATTGTTAAGCATAAGTTTTGAACCATGCAGTTGGTTTTACGTATTAACTTGTGTCTGAATTTACACTTTCTCTGCTCCTTGGACAGTAACGGGTGTACTCTCACACTACGCCAGTTCAGTCTTGGCATCCGCTTAACAGATGTTCAGTCTGTCAGTTATCCATGTGTTAATATCTAGGGAGTGTGAGGATCACTGTTCAGCTTGGATAGTTTCAGCATTACTGATAACGCCATCTGATCAATAGGAGTCCGAAGGAGCCACTTAAACATTCATTAATTCTCTTACTTTAATATTGATTCTGTTTTTTTTTTTAACCCCCAGACCAGAAAATGGCCTCTGGCCAGAGTCGTGTAGTCTCCATGCAGTACGTCAACCAGAAAAGATGATTATTTAAGTATGAAATATCACTGTTTGGGTTTGGACGAGTCATCTGAAGACCCCCTTGAAGTGAACCAGGTGTCACGGTCTGATTTGTAAGATACTCTGCACAGTTGTGATAAGAAGATTTATTGTAAACGTAAACTGCTGCTTATGATTACAGTGGAGGGTATGATTTATGCCTTCTTCATTGAGGCAATCAGCATAATTTCCCTATAGCATAGAGATGAATGCGCACAGCCACGTGTGCACATGCATGCACAGCTAAATTTATGCACGTTAGCACAAACACAGAAGGCTCACAGAGCAGTTGCTATAATTATGTCATATATTGAGAGTTTCTCATGTCTCTATGTTCCCTCTCATGACGACTTCTTCAAATATGTAAAAACCACGTGAGGGATGCACGGGTAAACCCCAAACACCCACACACACATATTTACAGAAGAAGGCTGACAAATGTCATTCATTTGTAATTCATATACCTTTCCTGCATTAGAAAAAACTTGTTTGCATTTCAAATTGGACTCATTTGTTTTCTCAGAGCTATCTGGTGAAGTTAGGTCAAGCGACTGAGATCATTACAAGGAAGATGCTCCAGCCAATTAATCATTTTTTAAAATGGAAAACCTGTCCCTCATTGCTGTTTCCTAGAGACAATTACATACTCCCAGCTTCCTGTGTTTTAACTCATAATTATTCTCACTGTGAATTAATAAATCCTCTCCGAGACAGGTTCACACATCTGTTCATTTCACTTTATTTTTTAGACATGTATGTGTCCCGTTTCTTTCGGTTTCCTGGAATAGACAGGAATATTCTTATTTTTAAAATGTGTGTCCCTTCATTTTTTGCACAACCCAACATCTTCTCAGTATATTGTTAGGATGCCTGGGTCGTTGACCCAGGGTTTTGAGTTTATATATTATTTATCATTTCTATTCTTTGGTTTCTTTGTTAGAGTTCTGTCTTATGGTTCGTCTCTGTGTAATCCTTAGTTGCTGTCTCCCCTGTCTGCTATATCCCCGTGTCCAGTCAGTGTCTCTGTCTGCCCTGGTCCCACGTCTCTGTTCCCTCTGTTGCAGTGCCTGCGTGTTAGTCTGTGTCTTTAGTTCAGTCTGTGTCATGTTTCCTGTTTTATTTTGAAGGTCCTTGTCTGATGTTAATGTATCTGGTTTCGCTTCCCCTTGTCTCGTTAGGCCTGATTTGCCCCAGCAGTGTTTCCCTCCTGTTACCCATTCCCTGATTGCTCCCTCTGTGTATTTAAATGTTTCTCTGTGTCCGTGTCGTGATCTACCGTTTACGATGCTGTGTGTTTGCCTGAGTTTGTTTTTTGGAGTCTCAGTTTTGTTACCTTTTTTGAGTTCAGCATTAAAGCTGTTTTTGAGTTCAAGTTTTGCCTCTGAGTGTCTGCACCTTGGGTCCACCTGCTACTGCTCCTGCCTGCACACAGCCTTCACATAACATATATGACTGCTTTACAATATGCTTATTTTCTGAAACAAATTAGTTTCCTGATGATTTGAAACAAAACCTCTTAGGATAAGTGTTCGAGCATCAGTAAACAAACACGGATTTCTAAAGAGTCTGACTTCTCCACCCGTATGAAAATTATGTTTTGGCACAGAGGGACCTCGGTCTTGATCTAATCGCAGTGTAGTTGTTTTCTTTACCTGCAAAATCTCTGTGTTGTGTTACTGTGGAGGATTCTGTTTTTGTCGTACAGTCTGTTCTAATGGGATTTTACTTCAATATTTTCTGGCAGTTTACTTTTAAAATAGTGAAACATGAATCTCATCTTTAACTGAGGTATGCGCTACAGCTTGAGAGCAAACCCAGAATACTTTACAAACACACACACGTGCAGACTCACATGCGCACTCTCCTCTTGCTCAGTTGTTTAGATTCATTCCAGTTGCCTTAAGATATGGTGGAAAGAAATTTGTCCAGCTAAGTGCTTAGTCCAGCACTATCTGGAGTGGGGATGCTCTGCACTCCCAGGCTTTCGACTGATACTCTTAATGAGATACTCTGTTTTGGCTAAATGGTCAAAGCTTTTATTTCCCCTGTGTGCTGTTGAGCTTGTTTGTACATGGCCACAGTATTTCATGATTTTATGTGGGTAAAATTACGCTGGTATTTCATTGAGCCTGTCCACCCTCCCTATCAATCATCCTATCATCCAGGTACAGTCTCACAGTTTCAGTGTTATGTGCACACTTGAACACACAGGCACACACATACTATAAGTCATCTTAACATGTTCATGGAAGCACTTGGATCGATAGGCAGCCAGCCTCTGGCCATTAGGAATCAATACTGCAGCACATAGAAAAGCAAGAACAAAGCTGCACCACAGATCCACTGACTCATGCACGCACACAAAGAAACGCAGAGCTGTAATGCAGTGTGTGAAAAGGGATCCATTTGGAGTGAACCGGAGTTCTGGAATGCAGTCATCATACGAGAGCAAGAACTGTAATGTGTAACCGCATCGACTTCCATACATCATTTACACAGTGAACAGACACAGAAGTTGTGATTTTTGCACTTGGTGCAGAATAGAAGCTGACTAATTACGTTCTACAAGAAGATATTGACTACCAAATGTCGGTCAATCAGAATTATTTTCATTCACAATCAGCCCTCCGTTGCTTTCCTCTGACTTCAAGTCTGTCACTTGGGTTCCTCCTGATCCCTTGAAGACCTCCCGCGGTGGAGGGCAAGTAACTGTGTTAAATGTGATCCCAATATTGACTAAAATAATAATGATTACAATTTTTTTTTGCCCTAGTTGAACTTGCCCTTATAGTTTCTGCCCTAAGCCACTCAATTTAGCCATTCTTATAGTATATAATAGCAATAGGTCAGGAGTTGCTGGATTGCTGGCAGTGCCATCATAATAGCCAGCAATGTTCCTGTGCAGACTCACTGAGCTGCTAGATGGTTTCAGTCTTGGCCCTATTTTTCTTTGCTGTCAAAATAATTACATCCCTATGAGGACGGAATAATTTATGTCATCGCTATATATTTTTAATAAACCTGAGCTATTGTGTTAGTTCACTGTGCAGTCAAGTCGAAGAAACAGGGTTCTCTCTAAAACGGCTCTGCGCCACAGCTCTCTGTTGGCTTATAAATAGCACAGCAAACCTCACCAAAATGTTTACCTGACTTAAAATGAGAGGCAGTATGTCTTATGGAAACAAAGTGTGCTTTTTTTTTTATAGTCGGGAGGAAGTCCTGGTGGAAGGGAGCGCAGGAAAAAATATATGGGCAAAAAAAGCAATTAGGAGATAGGGAAGCAAAAAAAAAAAGAGAAAAGAATCTATTTTGGAGGATTTCAAACAAGCTTGTCACAACAGTGCTAAGGGACTCACGCTGTCTGTCTCCCCACGTTGATACGCATGAGCCCACACAGATATGGACTCACAGTAACTCCCACCACACACACACACACACACACACACACACACACACACACGTCAGTCTGTGTGAGTTCCTGTGACAGTAGGATCAGTCTGCACCCCACAGGCTGTAACCCCTTGAAAACCCTCTCAAAACGCTTTAATTAAAACGTCTCCCACAATTACAGCACATCCTGATGCTTTGACCTTCACACCTCCCATGAATACTGTATCATACACCCCTCACACACAAACACCCACACACACATAGATATTTGCCATCGAGATAAGATAATAAGGTAAGAGATACATCATCTCAAAAAATTACTGTGCTACAGCACCAAAAACATGAAAACAACTCGATGAAATAAACATAAACACAAAATACAATATTAAGCTAGAATAGCTCACGTGCCCTATGATAGACTGGCAACACATCTGCCTGTTACCTTAGACATCTGGGACAGGTTCAGCTTAGTCATGACCCTGAAATGGATAAACGATCAAGAGGATGGATGGAAAAATAGCTCAGAAAGGTTACAAGAAATTATACTAATAGAAGAGGCCAGTTAAATAGAAGATACAAAAAATGAAGGGCTCAATAAACCAAAATATAAATATGATGCAATAATGAGCTTAAATCTAAAATGAATACATGTATTGTGATTTGAGGTGGCAAAAATATTATTTATCTATCTAATAAGTGGTGCAGAAGTTAATGGTCCATGGCTGATTGTGCCTATATTATTGTCCAAACAGCTCACATTTCCCATGATGCTCACTCAAATAGCTCCAGCAATGAAACTCCGTCACTTCCTCTGTAGCTCCCCTAGAGTTGCATTCCTTGCTCTGGGCAGCAGGACTGTCAGCACGATCAGCTGCAGAACATTAGCCATTTCACCACAGCAGGAAAACTTTACTTTATCATATAAAGTAATTCAAAACAAAACAACAAGAGCTAAAGTGACAATTAAGCTATAATCCTTTTAAAAATCAATTTTTTGTGTGTGAAAAGTGACCAGTTACTTTGTCTTTTGGCCCAACAGATCTTATGAATATTTTTTTTAGGTTTCTGCTACCAACAAATAGATATTCACTTACAGTAAACTTCCAAAAAAAAAGCTTGGACTTGGAATAAAAACCCAGGAGTCTTTTATTCATTGCAGTCTTATGGTGAAAATAGTGTGCAGCATGACTCAACAAGTATTTGCTCCCAGGGTTGACAGGCAGGACGAGAAAGTGTTGTTTTGCTGTGCATGCAGTCTACTGCAAAAGAAGAAATGTGTTCTGCTGCTGCCTCTTCAATTGATGCTCCGGTATTGGTGTCTTACAATGTCTGGCTAAACTGAGTCTTTGATAATAAGTCATGGGTACCTGTGCACCGCATCTCCCAAAGTGCGGTGTGATAAACAACATCTAATCCTGAGCTTAATTAGCTAACATTAATCAATTCTGCCTCCCCAGAGCTACTGGTTTCTCCCATTTCTTAAGTCTAATGACCACAGGACTACACACTACAAGAAAATAACACCCCGGCATTACACTGTACACTCAAAAAATGAAATTGGGTGGTTGTTACATTTACAAAATGGTAGGTAGCCGTTTGCATTCTATGCATACTCCCTCTCTCTTCATATGTGTGTGTGTGTTTCTCTGGTGAAATTCAGTATGGTTCCGACAACAGTTTTATGTTAATGTATAATCCTTAATATACAGGGAGTGCAGAATTATTAGGCAAATGAGTATTTTGTCCACATCATCCTCTTCATGCATGTTGTCTTACTCCAAGCTGTATAGGCTCGAAAGCCTACTACCAATTAAGCATATTAGGTGATGTGCATCTCTGTAATGAGAAGGGGTGTGGTCTAATGACATCAACACCCTATATCAGGTGTGCATAATTATTAGGCAACGTCCTTTCCTTTGGCAAAATGGGTCAAAAGAAGGACTTGACAGGCTCAGAAAAGTCAAAAATAGTGAGATATCTTGCAGAGGGATGCAGCAGTCTCAAAATTGCAAAGCTTCTGAAGCGTGATCATCGAACAATCAAGCGTTTCATTCAAAATAGTCAACAGGGTCGCAAGAAGCGTGTGGAAAAACCAAGGCGCAAAATAACTGCCCATGAACTGAGAAAAGTCAAACGTGCAGCTGCCAAGATGCCACTTGCCACCAGTTTGGCCATATTTCAGAGCTGCAACATCACTGGAGTGCCCAAAAGCACAAGGTGTGCAATACTCAGAGACATGGCCAAGGTAAGAAAGGCTGAAAGACGACCACCACTGAACAAGACACACAAGCTGAAACGTCAAGACTGGGCCAAGAAATATCTCAAGACTGATTTTTCTAAGGTTTGATGGACTGATGAAATGAGAGTGAGTCTTGATGGGCCAGATGGATGGGCCCGTGGCTGGATTGGTAAAGGGCAGAGAGCTCCAGTCCGACTCAGACGCCAGCAAGGTGGAGGTGGAGTACTGGTTTGGGCTGGTATCATCAAAGATGAGCTTGTGGGGCCTTTTCGGGTTGAGGATGGAGTCAAGCTCAACTCCCAGTCCTACTGCCAGTTTCTGGAAGACACCTTCTTCAAGCAGTGGTACAGGAAGAAGTCTGCATCCTTCAAGAAAAACATGATTTTCATGCAGGACAATGCTCCATCACACGCGTCCAAGTACTCCACAGCGTGGCTGGCAAGAAAGGGTATAAAAGAAGAAAAACTAATGACATGGCCTCCTTGTTCACCTGATCTGAACCCCATTGAGAACCTGTGGTCCATCATCAAATGTGAGATTTACAAGGAGGGAAAACAGTACACCTCTCTGAACAGTGTCTGGGAGGCTGTGGTTGCTGCTGCACGCAATGTTGATGGTGAACAGATCAAAACACTGACAGAATCCATAGATGGCAGGCTTTTGAGTGTCCTTGCAAAGAAAGGTGGCTATATTGGTCGCTGATTTGTTTTTGTTTTGTTTTTGAATGTCAGAAATGTATATTTGTGAATGTGGAGATGTTATATTGGTTTCACTGGTAAAAATAAATCATTGAAATGGGTATATATTTGTTTTTTGTTAAGTTGCCTAATAATTCTGCACAGTAATAGTCACCTGCACACACAGATATCCCCCTAAAATAGCTAAAACTAAAAACAAACTAAAAACTACTTCCAAAAACATTCAGCTTTGATATTAATGAGTTTTGTGGGTTCATTGAGAACATGGTTGTTGTTCAATAATAAAATTATTCCTCAAAAATACAACTTGCCTAATAATTCTGCACTCCCTGTATTTCCCTCCTTCGCCAGAGGGAGTGTTCGCCCAGGGCACCAAACAGGCTAGGACCGCCGCTGTACGTATGCCTTCGCTATTTATTGTGGTTTAACCGGTAAAGGACAAAAACTTACAGAAAATTCTATATCAAGCCTTGTAATCATAGCTTCAATATTTTTTTTTAAGTCCAGACTGACAGCTCAGTCGCACAGTGGTTAGCACTTTCGCCTCACAGCAAAAAGGTCTTGGGTTCAAATCTGCAATCTGGCCAAGTTTGCAGTGGGTTCTCTCTGGTTTCCTGCCACAGTTAAAAGTCATGTTTCTAAAATATCTGTGAACATGAGTGCAAATGTTTGTCTGTCTCTCTGTGACAGACTGGTGACCTGTCCAGTACTCTGACTCTCACCCATCACATCTGAGACAGGCCCCAGCCTCACTGCAACCCTGGTGGAGTGCAAGTTATTATAAATCCATTAACATTTTATGTATGTATTTATGTAGACTTTGTTGAACACTCCAAAAAAATAACTCTTTAAATGAACTTAAAATAATCATGGAAAGGATTTCCACATTAATAAATGGAGTTCTATTACGATTAAGCATTTTTGTCGCACTAACATAATTTGCATGGGTTGGATCAACTCAATTAAATTAAGTCGGACTCAACTGTAGTTAAACAGTTGATTCATTATTAATTCAGCTAGTTAGTCCAACTCAAGTACATAAAGTTGGAATAACAGAATTGCATAATGCTAAAATAAAGCAATTTAATTTCGTGGAAATTCTTTCCAAGATTTTTCTATGTTCATTCAAAGAGAATTTGCTACAAGAGAAATATCTCAACCTTGTGACAGACATTTTTTCACATGAGGGAAGTTTGAGACTAGATGAAGTTGCTTGTTAAGACAGACTTTTATTTTTGTTGTTGATGTTTTTAGCATTGCGTGCACCAAACACTATATTGTGTTTTGCTTCGTGGCAGGTGACATATCCAGCACAGTGCAAACATAAGTCCAATACTATGTTTTGCCTGTTCAGCGCTTCTCTGTGGCAATAACACAGCAGTAGAAGTGATCCACGGCCACACCAGGGATAGCACATATATGATATCTAAGAATGATGTATTGGTATTAAAATACAGCCACAGGCGTGCGCGCGCACACACACACACACACACACACACAGATTCTTGCTGCAGGGTAAAAGATCGACACAATGTGCCACGGCTTATCTAAAATGGGGAATGATGATGGTGGCCAAGCCCCATGATTGGTTATCCCATTTAGACCAAAGCCTGTGATTGGTTGTCTTATTGCATGGCTCCCATCATGCATCAGGCAGATTCATCTGTTTCTTGGGGTCCACTCAAGTAGGACCGATCCATCTCTCCCTCCATCTTGCCGTCCTCCCTCTTTCTGCCCCTAACATTACTTATCTCTCCTTCTTTTCCTTCATCTCATTGCCCTCCACTTTATCCCTGCCCTCTCTAGCTTTATGTATCTATCTCATCACTATCCTTTCAGCTGCTTGTCCTCATCCTCGCTCATTCGCCTTCCTGCTCTTCACCATCTTCATTTGCTTAACTTTTTCTCCTCTTCTTCCATCCCCTGGTCCATTTTCCCAATCATCGTTCACTCATAACCTCTATTTCCTTACAGTTCCCTCCTCCTCTCCTTCTGTGCCATCTCTCCTCCCACTCCTGCGCAACTCATTTTTCCTCTGTATGCTGATAACATGAAGGGATGGATATGTGGGGCCATTTATCAGGCATGTGTTTTACTAGCAGCAGAGACCACAGCCGGGTTAAAGGGGGTGGAAATACGATTTAGATTGAGATAGGAAATAAAGGATGAGGAAATAAGGTGGAGATAGAGTAGTAAGAACAGTAAAGTGTACTTATTTGATTTCATATTTTACTGTGCAACAGTCTATTATAGTGAATTATAGTGAAGATTTTTCAGCGATCACTGACAAATTGATATCAGTTGACTTAGCATCAGTCTCTTCTCTTCTCTTCCATACAGTGTTTTCATCTCAACTTGAGAAGAACTCAGCAGGAAACTCAGTGGGGGAGTGAACCTTGTGTTTGTCTGTTGTGCCTCACCCTCCGACCGGCTGTATGTTTTCCTGCCCGCCTCTGGTAGTGAGCACCCATCAGTCCTTGAGTCTATCAAGTATCTAAGGCCTATCTATCACCTTCTCCCTGTCTCTTTCCCTCCATTTCTCCGCCCAGTGTTACTTTACAGAGCCATCTCTGTGTCACTATCTGTCTGCACACTTTTTCACCGCTCAGGTTTAACTATATCACAGAGGCAGCGGCAACCCTGCTCTGTCAACCTAAGTTTTTATTCTTTCTTTCTCTGACTCGTTCCTTTCTTACCTTATTTCCTTCGCTATCCTTCCCCCTTCTATGTCTTCGTCTCTTGGGATTGTTGTTATCAAAAGCGATAGCTCACTAGCTGAAAATAATAAGCGGTGTCTTTTGAAGTCTGCGATGGCTGTTTGACATCTCTGTGGTGTTTCATGCAGATATTCCCTCCATTAGTGACGGGGATAAACAACAGATTAAACTTATTTTAAGGTCAGTCAATGTGTGTGTGTGTGTGTGTACATTTGTGGCAATTCAACCCCTAAGGGCTCACAGTGGCCTCCTGTCACCTTGCCAATCATATCAGTTAGGTGTGTTCTGATAACCTTATCTCTGCCTGAGCTCTGCATAGCCATAGGGCCTCCCCCAACACACTCATATACTCATACACTTATACACACATGTGCAACACACACACACACACTGAAACACTCTTACCCATGGCAAATGAAAGAGGCTAGAGAGGAGATAGGGATCGATGCCGGTAAATCAAGGACATGCACTATTCTGGTTCCCTCTGTCTCTCTGTGGCTCTTATCTATAATGGAAAAGCCATACATTTACAGCTCCCTGCCTAACTTATGGTCACGCTCAATCACAACATAAAATACTACTGCAAAGTGTGGCAATAGGAGAAATGTAGCAAAATAAAGATTTTGGGGATCAACTTGCAAATGATCACCTTACAGTATTATGTTGGGACAGCATATCTGGGATTATTTTGTAGTTCTTATAGCAAAATGTGGTAATGCAGACACCTACTGAAGCATGAACTACCACAAATGTGATTTGAGTACTTGTGCCAGATGTTTAAATTTCTGTCTGCATGTGCAGATGCAGTCAGAAAACTATATAGGTTACATCAAAACTAAGGCTCAGTTAAAAATGACTGTGCTTCAGCCTATACAATAATGTAGAAGGGACTGCTGAGTAGTAATGGGTCTGAATGCCAACATGCTGACAGGCTTTGCAGGTGATGTAATTGTGTATACTGTAATTATTATCATACGACTTATTATGAGGCAAGAATGTTGTCACTCATTCCAACCATTCACAACACTGATTTTTCTTCTTTCCTCCTACCATGCAGTAGTAAGAACTCATGATAAAACAAAGACGTGAATTGAAACCAAGAGTTAAAGACTGCAGCTATTGTTTGTGCCTCTTTCACATGTTTTTGGAGACTTTGTCTGGACCAACTCTGCAGTAATTAGGGGAGTTATAGAGAAACACTCCTGTAATATTACATAAACAGGACAGCAGACATGGTACTCAGCACTGGGGTAGTTTTTACACAAAACTTGGCATATCTAGTTACTTTATGGCTGATTACAGTAACTTAATTATCTCTGCTGGCATGTATTTCACAGTGGCAGTAGCTATATTTCGATTATGGTTGACTCCTCCAACACTGAGCATACAGTATGTCAACCACAGATAAAATAAGCACATGCTCCTTAATAGATAGCAAGAGCAGTGTTTATTTCAGCCTCTGCTATCAGTTACCCATGAGCACAATAAAAATTAACAGAAAAGGAAAGAATGGTTTTGTAATTGTTAGATTAGTGTAGTGATGTAAGATAAAAAAAAATGTAATCTGGGGAGTGCAGATAATTCAGATATGATGTGATATACCAAATGGATCTTTTTCCCTTATCTTATTTTTCTTTTCATGCCCTTTATACCAGTTTCACTATCATGATTCTAGTTTGCAGTGCTTCAGGTAAATGAGGTATGGTTCAACTGCTCTGCTGTTTAAAAAAAGGCTTTAATTATGATAAGTTTGGTAGCATGTCCTGTCAATTAAAAATATTACAGGTGCTTTAGCTTGCCGGGTCAGTGGTTGTGAGTATAGTTCTAAATCTCCCTCATAATAGATCACCAACATGGCTCAGCTGCTGTGCTTTCAGCTTCTCACTCAGCTTCCTTGACCTGACACGGGAGAGCAGTTCAGGCAGACAGGTGGGCTGATAAGAAGTGGGCAGAGGAATATTTTAAGTACTATGTCTAATTGAGCTACTGCCTGCTCCTTTTGTGCAGTCAGCATGTGTGATACCTGGAATGATTTAACTATAATAGATGTAAGGACTTATGTTGCCACAAACCATTACTGAGTCATAAACTATTTATTCTCTGGGCAAGGAATAGTATAAAACAATAAAGCCTCTTTGCTTTGACATCTGAGTACAAAATTTCTTTCTAAGCCCTCCAGAAGCTGTCAAAGCCATTACTGAGGAAATATGCATCATTATCTGCTACTTCAGAGGACTGAAACAGAGACATGAACCTGGTTTTTCATCAGTGCCAATGCCTCTCAACTAACTTAATAAATAACCCACTATAGTATTTGCAGTGCTGAGGTGGTTATTAAAAGAGGGTAATATATTGGACATTCATAAGTTCTTTTTAAAAACAATGCAGTATATTTTAGGAGTGGCTGTGGCTCACGTGGTGGGGTGGGTTGTCTACCAATCAGTGGATCAATCCCCACCTCCTCCTGTCCAGATGCCGAGTTATTCTTGGTCTAAGATACTGAACCCCGAGTTGCCACGTGCATCCATTGAAGTGAGTGTATGTGAATGTTAGATAAATGTGCTTAAGTAAATAAAAGTACTATTTGAATGTGTGTGTTGAAAAGATGCAATATAAGTACCAGTCCATTTGCTAATTTACTGAATAAAGACGGCAATTTGTTACATTATTCTTACGTTATGTGACATGGCTTGAGATCTTAGTCCCAGACTCCAACACACAAATCCCCTAAAGAAGACACAATACATGTTTTTGGTGTACTAGAATGACTCACTAAAAGTGAAGTACAGGTTTGCTGAACATTGTGTACCAGACAGAAAGCCACGTTAATCAGATAATCTGTTAAAAATTCCCCAAAAGTCTCCGACAGCACAAACACAGTGAACTGGTCACGTTTAATGTGAAGCAGTGGATGTCCATCAGCTACACCTATGTCAATCAGGCAGTGTTGGGATGCCCATCAGTCAATGCAGCCATGTTCCTAACTCAGTTATCTGGGTGGATGAGTTATATGAGACATTTTAACATGAGAGTCTATGTGATTCACTCTTGGGTTTCATCATCAGAAATGACCTTTGCGTATTCATGCAGTGTGTTGATGTGACTTCCATCTTTTACACCATCCATGTGTGCCTTTTTGTGAGTGTGTGTGAGTGTGCGAGCTTTAAAACACTGACCATCCTGTGACACTTAAGCGCTGTCGTATTGGGTGACAAATTCACACAGACGGAGTGACGTCTGGTCGACCACACAAACAGTTCTGGTACAGACACTAGCTCACATTGAAAAGACAACAGCCCATGTTTTCTTTAGCATTTCCGGGACTATTAGCATTTATTCTCATCTGATATATCACTGTCTGTCACTTCGACTATTTTGTACATTGTTTTACTAATAAAAACAGAGAACGTCTGCGTGCGCTCCATGTGTTCATGTCCATATGTTAAAAACAGATGTAGATATTATAAGCTCTGTAAGTTATACAAGGTCTTTTTGTCAGCGTTGTTTGTTGTTTTCAAGAGTAATGTTATACATGCATGTGCATGGGTAACAAAACACACTGCCAACAGCTATTTTCACTATTGACCACATTAGTAAATCTCCACGATATGCTGCAATGCACACCGACAAGGGTGCATTTTAAAGTAGATAAAATGAACAATTCAATAAACAACTAAAGATAAATATTAGCTTTGCAAGAGGAAATCCAGCATTCACAGTTGTAAAACCTCAGATACACAGAATGCATCTTTGTGTTGTGGCTGTGTGACACAACATATAGGTTTTCATTAGCTTGTTAGTTACATTACTGGCATAAACTACAAAGGTCAGTTGTTTTTAGATTTAAAAAATATATTTTGTCTGTTTTGGTTCTGTCTGCCCTAATATGTCAGATTTGTATAATATATTCTTATACTTAACAACAAAATAGGTTGTTTGTCAGTCGTCGTGAGCTGTTCCTAAACCATGTATAACATTTGTTATAGTTTTCTAAGCTGCTGTCACTCCAAATACTACCAGAGTTTACTTGGAAAGGCATCCTGGGTAAGTTTGACAAATTGTTTTAGCATTTTTTTTTTCATTTTTAAATTTAAATCTTTAAATTTAGAAACAGCGCCGAAGGAAATGCCACTCCTCCATCTCATGGTTTTCTGATTGAGTGATTGTTTTATTTTGAACATGAATATATAACTACAATGACAACAAAATAAATTGTAAACAGAAAAAAAAGAGTGAGTTGTGACTTGCCCCAAATATCTCTGTATACCATTTACATGTTCGAAAAGTATTTAAACCTACCCACCCCCGTTTATTCATTCATCCATGTCGTGATTGTCAGCTGAATTTTTTAGGTAGTGCTAGTTCACAGCAACAGTTACCTCAAGGTGTTTTGTACTGTAAGATGAAGACTCTACAACACTAAGAGAAAACAAACAATCAGATGAATCTGCCCCATTTGAGTAAGCATTTGGTGATGATGGAAAGCAAAAACTACTGGAGGGAAAGAGAAGAGAGAAAAAGAGGAACACAGAAACCTCAAAAAACAAACTCGAGAGTAGACAAAAGTGAATGGCAATTCAATAATGCCATGTACGCCATATAACCACCTGGTGAGTTAAGAGAGGTGATTGGAGGAAAAACAAAAGCTCAGTACATCGTGCATCTCCTCCAGCCGCCTGAGCCCAAAGCAGCATCACTAAGTAATGGTTCAGGGTCAACTGATCCAGGCCTAACTATAGACAGTGTGAAAAATGGACATGTAACAGCCACCGTGACGTCACCCATCGGTCATGGACTCAGCTCAGGAGGTTGCCCCTCAGCTATAACTGTAAGCTTTAAGCCTCATCTTCCACTGGGGGATCTGAGAGTTGAAGGCTCTGCCTGTAGCTGTTCACCATTTCATGCTGTTATTGACCTTGAACTTACAGTTACAAGCCTTGATCAAGTCTAAAGAGCAGGACAAGGACCACTCCTGCCACTGACATCAGATTTGATAACTCTTGAGGACAATTTATTTATTTATTTCGGTCAAGAACATGTTAGGTTTCAGCAATAATAAATCAGTCATTCTATTTGTAAGACACCCCCCCAATCTCCTTTTAACTTGTTGACTGAGCAACAAAAATATAATTTAGGTAAAATACAAGTATGGTCTTAACGCTTGATGTCAGTAAAAATGTCATGTAACAGGCTAATATCACTATTAGCATTACATTTTTAATACAAAATATTATACCGTAATGAGCTTTTAAAAGTTCACTTACACAGCTGTAGAAACTTTTGCAAGGAAGTTCATTTTTTTGAAGTAGAGCAAGCGAGTAACCACCCATCCAGCAATCATGTGACGCATCAATTAAATATTTATAGTTCTTCTTGTAAGATGCTGACTGCGATCCTTAAATATGAACTGAAGATTTTTTTTCCCTGAAACTTGGAACTCAGCAATGAAACACGCCTCTCTGTGAGAGAAACGAAGCTTGAACTGAACCTATTTTGCTTTTTGAAGTGGCCAATTTTCTTAGCAGTGATGTTGTTTGTACAAAACTGCAATGTAATAACAGTTGTTTCAACCTTTGGAATGTCATTATTAGAATACAAATAGGTAAGAGCAAAGTTTAATGTCATTCTTCATATTCCTATTTTAGAAGTAGTTAAGTAACCTACCTCCATACCTTCCTATTGTGTATATATTTTATTGAGAGATTGGCAAGATCACATTTATACTCGTAGGAAAATGCATATCTTGAACTGCTATCAGTTCTTTTGTATCCCCATCTGTCTGTCCTGAAGGTTATCATATATTCTGAATGGCCTAATGAAGCAAACATAACCCTAAATGCTGTTAATTATGCTCTTGATGTCGGCACGTTTGAAGTGCTCACTTTAATGTGGGTTGGAAGGGAAAGGGGGATGAGGCAGGGGAGGAGTGTGGGTGGAGGCTGAATAGAGGTTAACATCCATGGAGCACCTCAAAGCTTTCTTGGCTTGACTCGTAGGATGGCTGAGATCAGATAGAATGGTAGATTGCAGGTTTTACCCTCAGCTATTAAGACTGCTCTGTTCTCGCTCATCTCTTACACTCTTCCTTTTTTTTCTACGTCCCCACGTGGCATCCTCCCCTCTTTCTCAGTCTTGTCTTTTTCCTCTTTCTCACTCGTGCACACAGCGTTTCACTAACACTTTCTTGCTCTAACAGCCTGTCTGGTTCTCTCCCTCTTTCTGTGTTACTGCCTCCCTCCCTCTCCTATCCATTACTTCAGCCAGTGAAAAGTCTTTGCTTCAGCAGTCCTGTCCTGCTGCTGCAGACTGTCTTTATATGGCCACATCATATTTGATGAGACAGGTAGGGGGTGGTGGGATGCAGCTAATATCTTTCCCTAGGTCTCTCTCCTAGCTCATTCTTTCTATCCTATTTAGTGTGTACCTGTGTGCACGCTAAGAGAGAGCAAGCGGGAGAGGGAGAATGCACATATGTGTATGTGTGTCTGAGGCTGTGATGATCCATCAGACATGTATGCATTCTCAGGGCATAACCATTTCCTGTTATCTCATTGCCTCTGAACTTTGGGAAACACACTTTGGAGATTCTGTCTTGCAGGTTTGGTAATCCATACTATTTCCAGTTGGATTAAAGTGGATAAAATGTGCAATCAGCTCTAGAGAGGATGAGGAATTTGGTGTCAGCATGCTGACACAAACACATAAACTTCATACACTTTACATACACAACATATCTTTTACAAAGCATCACAGAAACTGAATTCAGGAAATAATTGGAAATAAAAACGTTTCAGGGCCACATTATTGTTTCCGGCATCTAAAGAAAAGAGAAGGAATCCATTTGAGTTTTATTGCTTGTAGTTCTTGATAACTGTTTATCATCAACACTGTTTGACTAGTTAATGTTTTCTCATTTAAACTTCTGCTTCATTCTTGTTGCCATTTTGATTCTCTCGTTTATTCATTTTTTGTTTGGTTTTTTTGGAATATATATTATATACTAGGATATGTAGTATGCAGTCACCATTTAATAATGTTAAATACTGCAGTACCTCAGGACTAGGAATTGGACTACAATTTTTTAAAATAAAGAAATCTACGAAATCTTCTTTAAGGTAAAATCTGCAGACATGTAAATATGAGTAAATGCCTTGAATACAAGTATAAATGTCGGAAGTTCTTTTTGCAGCGATGGAATATACCAAACAGTTACTTGGTATTATAGTGAGTGATACCGCATAATGAACTTATTCACTGTAATTGTTTTACTTTTTATTTTGCCTGTTTGCTTTCTATTCTATTCTACTAGATGGAATTTAGTGAGTGTCGCCTTTTTTAAGACCATGCTATCACTATATCATTACAGTCTTCAACTGCTTACAGCAAGGTAAGCTTTTTTTTCCCAATATGAAACAAGTCTTTTCTGACTGACAAAAGCAAGGATGCATGATTGGAAATGACTAAGCAGTAAAGTTTTGAAAACAGATTTTTAGCTCTCATAACAAAATAGAATTTGCCATCTTCTGTCTTCTCGGTTATTGTTTTCATACAGGAGTTTGGACTCAGTAAAAAAAGACACCATGCAAAGCCAGTCTGGCAAATGTCTCGTTACTTAGACCAATGAGACAATTAGCAGTTGTGCACCTGGGCTGACAGGAGATGGTGATGGTACTGACATTAGTGTCAACAAAAAGCAGCTGCCAGCATGACAGTCTGTGATGCACATGGGCCACATAATAAAGTGCAAGTCACTAAGCTTGTAGACTCTAGACAAGTTCATGTAACTCAGATATCTGCTATGTATGGATGCAGGAATATTCATGTTTATCTACAGCATTTAATGATTCGTGATGCAGGAGCGCTAACACGACCATGTTGCTGATTTTTACTTTTTTGCCAACATCTGTATAAATAAATGAGTTTTGTATTTTTGCTGCACAGCATATACTGGATGGGGAATGTTGGACTGTAATGGCCTGTCCTCCCTCGCAAAAAGAGCTGAATATGAAAATTGGTGGATCCACTGATTCCCTCATTTTCCCCTTATTGAGTTTACTCCTGAGACAGCACAACTAATTAGCTGTCAGACCAGGACAAAGAGATACAGAGGCTCACTATAGAGTAATTATATACACTCACACATGCTCGGGCAAACTCACACACATACACGTACATGCACAGAGACTCACAAAGCTATGTGTTGATGGTGACACTTGACAAGTCAATAAGCCAATGGCTTATGCTTATCTCCCATCCTGCTTTGCTCTTCTACTCCACTCTTTATTGATTGCTTCCACAATTATTCACTTTATCTAAAGCTGGAATTAGTCACCATCTAGCTACCAGCAGTCTAAACTTCTTTACCCAATGCATTCACTCTCATACATGAAAGTAGTGGGGTTAGAGTTTAGTTGACAGTATACAGAGTACAGCAAAGTTGGCAGTATAGTAAAAATATGTAGAAAGAGAGGGATGATCATTTAAACACCGCACATTGTGCTTATGCAACTACTTTTGTTATTTTCTACTTTGGACAGTTTCCCTGAATATGTGACAACATCTGGCATCCGTCTTTCACACGTCTAACACAGAACATCAGGAGAGGATCCATCTCAAACATGCGCTCACTCCTCAAAACACTTTGTATGTTTCAGGTTTGAACCTGGGTGATGGGAGGCACTTAAGTCAATTGTGTGTGAATTGTTTACGGCACTAATTTGATCACAAACGAGCAATCAATCAATCAATCAATCAAGGCTTTATTTGCCACATGCAGGTTGCCCTGCAGTGAAATGGAACCCCCTCCGACCATACACACACAACACAGACATCACATGGGGATACAGGTTTTAAATCTGAAAGCTCACAAACTTGATCATCTCTCTAGTCTCCTTGAAAATCGTCCTTCACAGTCGTCTTCTCCCCGGGATGTTTGTTCTCTTAAGGTTTTGCAGGAAGAAAAGGCAAAAGACGTGATTGAAAAATCAGCATCACGCTCGCTTGCTTGCTGTGACTTCCGTCTACTGTTTGGTCCGGCTGATTCGTCCTCGTATTCAGTTCCTCTGGGTAATGTGTAGATACGTTCAAGGTTGCAGTGCATGTGTAAGAACAACTTTACTGTTTGTCTGCAGGCAGACTTTTAAATGCTTTTTTAAATGGATATGCTTTATGGTACACACAAACATACTTTGTACAGAAAATAAATCATTCTGCAGCTGTCTGTACTCTGAAGCATTTTGTGAACATAGCGTGTTTGCAGGACAAGAGACGCAGTAAATCAACTGAACATAATTTACATAAGATTTAATTTTATTTGGTAACAAAATGCACATCTTGCACATTTGAACTACTGTTTGAGTTGGAAATGGCTCATCATAAGAAAAGGTAAGATAACCATAAATCAGATATACAACAAACAGACGTTTCTAATGTCACAATTACGCCCAGAAATATATATTTTTAAACATTTTGTCATTGTTCTTGTTTAGCTTGCTTAGAACTTTCTTTAATGAAGTAATACCATTGATAGCTTCACAACTACGAAGCAAACCCATTCACCACTCCATTCACATTAATTCACTCAAACTCCTCATATAACAGATGTATAAAGTTAACAACTGAAAACAGTGCCAGTTTTTGTTTCTAAATGTTTAGAACGATTGTATAATTTTTGTCTAATCTTTCACTTTCCAGTCTCAGACTCGGGCTTTCCTTTCAGATCTGTTCCTTAATTAGATTAGGTGAAAAATGCGCGTTTATCTTCAGCTCTGTGAGAGTACAATTTGGCAGTGGCAGCTGTTTGCAGACGAGCCCTGGTAAGAATTGATAAACACATAAACACATATATGCGTTTGCCTACTGATGCTGGTCAGTGTTCTGCTGACTCCTCCTATAAAATCAGTGCTTAAACAGTCTCATCTATCAGAGAGCTCAATGGGTTATGTGCCAATAAACAAGCTCGCTGAGACTCCTATCAGCCCGATCGATTCACTTCATCAATAGCTGACACCGTAGAGTCAGTGTGCTCCCGTTCTGTCCATCATTCGCTGATCAGTCAGTTTGAAACTATACAAGCAAATAACCCTCGATAGCTGTGTGTAACGTGTTAATACTGACACACTGTACAGAGTCAAAAGACACTCTAAACAGGTACAAGCAAACAACACGCACACACTTGTGCTGTGTGTGTTCTTTTATTTTCCTCTGTTGTATGAAAGTTTACCTGCCAACTCCACTCAGGAATCATCAGTGTATTGATAATCCTGGCATTTTTTTTCTGAGACAGAGTGGCTAGTCTTTTAAAAATTCCACAACCTCAGTTCCCCCCAAAATTTATCGTCTTTACCGGCTTTTGCAAATCTCTCAAACACATGTTTTATTCACAATAGAACTTGGAAAACATGTCAAATGTTTTCCAAGTTCTAAACTGAGAAAAAGTACCATTTTAAGAAAAAACATTAACTCATTAATAACAAAAGTCTCAGGGAAGTGAGGAAACCAGCTGCTGGACCTTTTGGAGAGGAATATTGTCCCATTCTTGTCTGATGTAAGACAAATTGTGTCTTTTTCACTGAAAAAGACACAATTTGGATGTGCGCATATGTTAAATACATACATATGTGTAGAACCTGCATACACCTTGATGCCTTTCCAGGTGTTCAAGCTGCTAATTCACGCGATGGCTTCCATGACAGAATCATGTCTTTGATCCAGTGCCGCCTTCGAGCTGAAAGATCACAGGTATCAAGTATCAATCTAGATTTTCAGACTCGTTTGATAATCTTATGTGCTGTAGATAATGAGACATTCAGAGTCTTTGTAATTTTGCAATTCTATAATTTGTAGCTGCAGTTTTTTAGCAGGTTGGTGAACCTCTGCCCATCTTCTTGAGGAACTGTGCTTCGTTAAAATGCTCTTTTTATATCACATCTTGTTACTGACCTGTTGCCAAATGTCTTTTATTTCCCCCGTGCCAACTTTTTTGAGAGATGTTGCCGCCATCTTCTTCAAAATGAGGTAATATTTCTCGTGAAATAGTAAAACTTTCTTACTTTAAAATTTTACTGTGAATTTTTAATTTACATATTAAATAAGGGCTAATGAGATTTGAAAACCATTGCATTCTGTCTTTATTTACATTGTGTCCCAATTTCTTATGAATTGGCTTTCCAATGAAGGGAATTATTTAAAGGGAAGACAAACATATAGACTCCTGCACTCCACCAGAGGAACGCTGCATTGTGCTCTCCAACAACTGTTTCAAATCGCTTTACGACTATCAACTAGGAGCCTATTATCACTCCCTTTCCATTTTGCTAGAAGTTTTTTCACTTCACGATCAATTCTTCTCTCCATTTCACATCAAGACACACTCATTCTTCGCTCTTTGCTTTTTACCACCCATCTGTCTCCTTTGGCTGCTCTCTGCTCTGCTCTGCTGGAGGAAAACATAGAAAATACAGTTCCGTAATGGTTACTTTATGGACTTTTCTCCTTTGCTCAGTCTATCAGATGAATCTTTTATCTTGAAACAAGGTACCAGTGCTGTCATAAGTGTAAGAATGACTGCAGGATGTATATACGCAGTATGGGGTAACACCCTCGCTTCAAGTGCTGGTAGATGTGGACTCTCAGTCTAGTGACAGAGACTGGTTTGTCTCAGTGCTATCATTAATCATATCTATCTTAACTAGATTTCCTCTGAGCTTCCCTGTGATCTAATCACGGCAAAGTACAGCCCTTTTCATCCCCCCAGTGGAAAGATATGAAGATTCAGTAATAAGTACCTCACAAGGCAGATGACCTGTGAGCCACAGACCTCACCCACAGCGTGTGGGGTGTGGTCGCATTCTTAGTGTTTGCAGATAAATGCGTGATTAATTCACAGAGAAGAGGTAGGGAATGTATGGTTCTTGAAAAAAAAAGGGAAAGAAATTTCTAGCTACCCTTGAATGTAGCAAGTATATCTTTAATTATTATCTCCTAAAAATTTAATTCTAAGGTGTCACCAAAAGAAGCAAAGTCAGATTAGCTGGCTGGCTTAGTTCTTGTGCCATTTTTTCCAGAACAAAATCTCAGTGCCTACAGAAAAGACCTCTGTCATTCCAGCTCATATAATTTTATGAAACACAACTTTTAGAAGATGTAATGCTTTTTGAGCATCTTCAGCTCCTTCCGGATGTGTGGAACCTCTCTTTTGTTTTTGCGCTTTCATTTATTGATTTGGAAGTACTTCACAGCTTCTTGTATTCTACTCCAACTCTGTCCATGACAGTTATTTTATTTTGCAACCTTTGCACTACAGCTTCCTCCCCTTTTACAACAAGCACACAGTCTTCCAATCTGATGTCTTGTAAGGTAGTGGCCATTTGACTCTAGCCTTTCCCAGGATTCCTCTCAAAGATAATTAATTTCCACATGGAAGTTCTTTTCTCTGTGAGGTGTTTCCTGTGTGCTCTGACAGTCCCTCCGTCCATAGAGTTCATAGGTGAATCCTGATAGCTTGGCTGTTCTTGCCTTCCTTCAATACACACGGTTAACTGTTTATTGCTATTGGTTGTCACCTTGATCTTTCTGTCTGAAATTCCCATGAAACTCTTATTCCCCTGGGCTATAACCCAGTTAACCTCTGAGAAAAATAGATATATGGATAAACATACATGTGTAGGTGAACTGAACTGAGAAAGAAGGCAGTATACGAGGAATATAAGAGAAGGCTAGAGATGAAGGAAAGCTTGAGGACAGGAGCTGAGTTAAGAAAACTCTAATTCTTTTTCTCTGCACTCTCTCCCTCTCCCTCCCTTTGAGGGGATGAAAAGGAAAGCAGTGCTGAATGGTGAGAGGGTAGTAGAGGAGGCCAGAGAGGAAAGAGCACTGTGCTGAAAAGAGTAGATGGAAAAGAGAGAGAGAGGAAGATCAGAAAGGGGGGGAAACAAAAACAGATTTGGCAGATGGGAGGGAGGGTGAAGTAGAGTGGAAAGGTGACATTTGATGACCAGAGGCTATTTGTGGTGACATTTTCACACCTCTGCTCATCTCTAATGCCAGGACAATGTGCTCTAGCTCATTTGTCACCCGCCTTCCTAACAAGCTTGTTACTGCTTCGGCTGCTGCCTCTGCTGCCCCCAATGTGTGTGTTTGTATGCAATGAACATCTGATTTTTTTTTCTTCTTACACTTAAATTGCCAAATCTTTTCGTAGGAGAGAAGATGCTCTAACCATTAGACCAAAGAGCTATTTCACTTTTTGTAGAATGCTGTATTTATATTTTAGGTGTTTGCTCCACCACAAAAAGAGCAGACTTTAACAATTACTCTCCATCCATCCATCCATCCATCCATCCAGATGGCAGGTATTCCAGCCATGTAGTTCCTCCTTGGGAGTCCTAAAGGCAGATGAGTTATACAATCCATGCGGTGAGGTCTGGGTCCAGCTCAGGGTTTCCTTAAAAAAAAGAAAAAGAAATAAAGAAAACAATTTTCATGCATGAAAACGGTCTAAAAAAGGCAGCCAGGAGGCCTCAAATCAGTGTCATTGAGTTTTCCAAATCTAAATGAGCTGGCATGCTGCCTACTCCTGCTAATAAAAGCTATTCACAGCACTTAGTTCTACTGTTTAAAAAAGGTATAATGTTAAAAAAAACCAGTCACAGTCTGGAGACATGACACATTTTGTACTGAAGTCAACAGCATGTGTCTAAATACAGGCTGAGAAATAGAACCATACGTTATGGATTTGTCATGTGCTCTTGTTGCTCTTGCTCATTAGGCATGGGAAGTTATTAATACCTGTTCAAAACAAACTTAAAAACTGTAACTGTTTAAAGATCATTCAGACAATGAATAGGAAATAGACTGCAACCAATTACTTTATTTTGGCAGCACAAGAGAAGTCTATACGACACTGTGGAGGTGGCTTAAATAGACATATCGATAAATATTTAAACATTATTTTGGATCTTTCCTGATAGTCTGTGACTTTGAAAACTGTCTGTCTCATCGGGCCAACGGTTTACACATTTTATAACATTTGATCAGACATAGTAGTGACGATAATGAACTGTGAAAGGCAGCAAGGCAGCTCCGCGAAATGATGAAATCGCTCTTTATAGTATTTCATGTTAGGGCATGGCATCTCTTGTTATTTTGAATTGATCCTCCCAAAAGGAGTCCAGGAGCTTTGGTGAAATAATACAGTGACTGGTAACTAGCTTTTATCTTTCGCTAAAGAAAAATGCTGTCGTATACAACCTTTGTAGCTGAATCACAGTATATTCTTAACTCATACTTTCTGTCTTGACAAAGGCTAAGTCAGTAATGTTCTCTTAATATAGCCATGAGTAGTGGGTAAAAGTAACACAATAACTTTTCATTTGACATAAGTAGTTACAGTGTACATTTAGTACAATTAATGATTAGGGAACTGCTGCAGCATAAAAATCAGCCAAATCCAACATGTGGAGCTACTGGCTGAGGCAACCTGTTGTGAATAAGGGAAGAGCCAAAAATAAGTTTTGTGAAATGTGCAAGCTGCATCTCAGTTTGCATCACCTTACTGCAAGTAAACTCTTGCCAGCAATCCACACATTAGCATGTAGAAGCAAACATATTTCTTTGCATTATGGTGTGTTCCATTTTAAGTCAGAATTTTCACCAACAGTTTCATCAACAGTTGCTTCAAGGTGTTTATATTGTAAAGTAAAGACCCTACAGTAATGCAGAGAAAACCCCAACAATCAGATGCCCCCCAATGAGGAAGCACTTTGTGACAGTGGGAAGTAAAAACTCCCTTGAAACAGGAAGAAGCCTCTGGCAGAACCAGGCTTGGGGAGAGCCAGCCATCCGTCACAGCTGGATGGAGTTGAGGGGAAGGAGACAGGACAAAAGACAAGCTGTGGAAGAGAGCCAGAGGCCAATAATAACTAATGATTAAAAGCAGAGTGGGTTATACACAGAAAAAGTGAAAAAGGGTGAGTGAAGAAGAAAAACTCCCCCATAAGTGATACGCAGAGCATTGACCAGGCTCTGTCTGTGAAAGTGTAAAAACAAACAAAACAAGCACTGGGCTGTATTGCTGGTGATGCATGAATCGAATCAAATCCAGATTTCTGCCATAGTGTTATGTCATATGGGTCACCAGCTGAACTCAGTGAGCGTTAGTGGGATGCCACAAAACTGGTTTTTCCTCGCTTTTTCTGACTTCGCCACTAGAATATGCTCAACCCAGTTCTGACATCCGACATCCGGCTTCCGAGGCAACTGGAATGCATCATTACACAGGTGGCAGATTTCTGTGAAACATAATACTCGTCCAATTTATGATCTGAATCTAAGTGTATTTTACATAACACATGCCCTCACCAGCACACCGTTTTTTTTTATGTTTTTATGTTTATTTTTTTTATGGATGAACATTTCAAATCTGAATGCCTGGGAAGAAATGAACAAAATTTCCATAAATGGCACACACCCACACACACACACACTGCATAAAACAGACTAATGAATGTCAAGGTGATACTGTGTTTTGCTTGATGCCATATTAAAGCAGAATGGGCCGGTAATGCAGACCCAGGCTCAGAGTAACCGGTAGCAATTACTCTCATCCCCAGCATTTCAAGGAGTTTTGTACTTAACCCACCACTCATCTGTGCACTGTCACTTTACAGTATACAACTCTTCCATTTGAATGAAATCAAACTCTGAAATTAGGAAATCATATATACTGAGTTCTAGCAATAGCTAGCACTCAGTATATATGATGTGCATCTGTGAGAATCCCCAACACATTCCATAAACTAGTCTACATTTCACCTTTTCCTTCTATTGTTCCAATACAAACTTTACCTCTAATTGTTTTATTATGTTAAACTATAATGTCCTGCGAAGTGTCTATTGATGCCCCTTTAGTACAGGTTTGTCTGTCAGTCTGCAGAATCTTATTTTGCTAATTAAATGTGTCTGAGCCTTCCTACAGACATCACCAGCTAAAGCTTATTTACATGTTTGCAATTAAACAGATCTGTCTAATCCATGAACATCTTTTAACGTTCAGCATTTTGGACATCACTGCCAAAGCGTTTTACTAATTTATTTAAGTACAGAGACGTTATGCAAACAAATTTCATTTCAATTCCGGTTTAATTCGGTTCTATGTATTAACTCGTCATAAATAAAATCATGTCAAAACCACAAAGGGGAAAAAAACAGACTGGGTATTTTTCAGACGACTGCCAAAGAAATCGGGTTTAAATGATGTCTTAATACTGTACGATGCATTGAAGGTGCCATCAGTGTCATTACCAACATTATTGTTTGTGAAGTATTTTGATTGTCTGATTGTTTACTTATGTTCCTTCTTCATTTTGTATTTGCTAAGAACAGATTCTGTATAGGCTCATATTTATATTTAAGCAAGCTTACTTAACAGACTATTACCACCATAGTTCATCTTTGCTTGATCATATGCTTGGATTGAGAAGTAATTATAGCAAACATATAACAGAATTATAATTAATTATGACTCCATTATAAGGTGCTATGAAAGGCCAAAACTTCATCTTGCAAACATTACACCTCAAGAGCTGACCATAAACCCGACAAAGTGGACACTGGCCAGGTCTAACCATAACCCTGACACTAAAACCACATTTTGAGCCTCCAAAAGGCTTCAAACTTGTGAGGACCAGTGTGTGTGTCCTAGTGATGACACAAAAAGCTTGACAGTGTGGGAAAGTGGGAGTGATGTGAAGCTTAGATTTAGCCAGCAACACCTGTGAGACCATAGAGCTTCTTTACTGAACTTGTGCATAAGCTTCATTAAAATTGTGAAAAATGCAACACAAATGGAGACCATTTGCCATCACTTTGAAGCCAGACGTTATCAGTTTCTGGCTTACTCTGCACTTTTTCAGATTTTACTACTGCTTAAACAGTAGTTGGTGAGTACTTGCAGAAAACTCAGCATCTTCCATGCTAACCAAACGTGACCACGGCCGTCTGCTAGTGCCCAGTGGTTGCCGACTGGTCTCTAGGTCTCTATGACTACAGTCTTTGGCTCTTGGGTCTATTGTTTTGAACTACAGCTATTTTTAAGTGTATGTTTTGATTTATACTTTTTGTAAGCACTCTTCTAGTTTTGTTGTTCCTAAGTTTAATTAATGAAGATTTCTTTATCAAATTAAGTTTAACTTTTGATCAATATGTATGTAAAGACTCTCTTTATTATTGAGTAGTTAAAGCCAAATAGCAAAAAAACAGCCGCTTCCTGCTGAACAGTGTTTGCCTGACAAACCGACATCACCTGGCTGCGCCCTGCTGAACCTGCTCTCTGTCTGCTTTATGGAGAGAGGGTCCTTCCATCTTTGGCCTGCAGAGAGGTGGTGCTGACCCAAGCCAGCCTGTGACTTCAACAATGGGTAAACAGACATCAACTTCAGCCACCTTATGATCCAAGTTAATGTTGCTGGCACTTTGAACATAACATTAAAATATGAGTCTGATATAATCAGAGGTGCACTGCATTAGTCTTCATTAATTATCCTTTATTTAAATGTTCAGAAGTTTATTTGACTTTACTTTTTATTCCTTGGTAACCCCAGATTCAAACACAAATCTTTACTTAATCACTGCCTTAACATTTTATTTTGCTCTGGAAGCAGAGATATAAAAGTGTATACACATGTTCACTGTCCCTTAAAAGTCCCTGTCCCTGGTAATTGTGGAAACTAAACTGTGTATGACATAAATTCTTCAATTCTACATGTTTACTAAATAGACAGAAGAGCCTAAAATTATGTATTGAATTTCTGCAGGGAAACAGTGTTGGAGAGGCTCCCAAAAGGCATCTCCAGTATGATTAAATTGGAGATGAAATGATTGATCAAATGATTGGCAGAAAGGGAATCATTGATACTCAATTACTTGATTGAAAATTTAGCAAGAGCACATGGATTTTTCTGTCTTTTCTTACATTTCCTGTTTTTGATGTAGTTAAATTAAAAGGCCAATAAAACCCAAAAATGCTTAATAAATAATACATTATCTGCTGTGACAGCAATGATTAGTTCTAGTGTTATTTGTAACATTAAAATAAACTCAATATAAATCGAGCTTACCCTCTTCTGCTGTTTGAGGGACATAAAAAGAGGTGATGCCAAATGACTGCTGGTCAATTTGTGTGACACACACACACATATTTGCACGGATGAGTGCTTTAATGAATCCTGTCATTACGATGGAGGAGACATGGCTAAACCCCTGTTATTCTGCATCTCATTTTCCTCCCTTTCATGGTACTCTCATACAACTCCACTGAATTGTAATTAATTTTCAATTAAGGACAGTAATTAAATTCATTCACTCAGTGAGGTTATATTTAGTACTCATTTATGCTACAGAGCTGTCATAAAACATGTTTTTGCTCGAAGAACTTTGTTTCAGGTTCAAAAACTAAATAAAGATGGCATGTATATAACATGTACACGAAGGGGTGACAAGTTGAAGGAAAAAACATATAAAGCACATTACTAAGATGCTGCTACCAGAGTCCTTGTGCATTGACTCTAAAACTCTGTCGAACTCTGTTGGAAGGATTAAATTTGCGAACACATATCCCCTCATTTAGTGTATTGATGATGGTGGTGGAAAGAGCTGTCCAACACCATGGACCAAAATCCCCCACAGTGTTCAGTTGGGTTAAGATCTGTTGACTATAGAGGCCATACTATTTGATTCACATCATTTCTACTTTCATGAAATTGTTCAGTGACCCCTCGTAACCTATGGATGGAGGCAGTGTCTTCCTGGTAGAGATTCCTATCAGGATCGAAGTGCTTCGTCGCAGGATTAAGGGGATCACTCAGTATTGATTTGCATTCACCCTTCCCTCTGAGGGGATGGGTAGACCCAAACGATGTCAGAATAATGATCCCTATAATAGAGCCACCTTATTCCCTCTTTGTAGGGGTCACACATTCAAGATATCATTTTCCAAATCACATTTCTGTAGACCAGGGCCTGCAGTTTTTGCAATAAGTTGTTGATCCACTGCAACCAAATTATAACCTGTCTGTTGTTGCTGACACTCTGATCAAGTCCTCAGTTTGCATTCTCAGTTACCTGGGTAAGAGGTTTACTTCTGTTTTTCCTTACAAATCACTTTGCTGGTTCAACTTACGAGAAACAGCCATCAAGTGTGTGCTGTATAACCATAATTTCTCGACATGCTGACTCCGGATGTCCCTTTATTCACTGTTCCTGTTGAAACAGTCTTTGTTACCGAACCTCCTGTCATCTAATCCCAATCAACTTCACAGTAGCTTAGATCATTTCGCTTTCCATTTTGACACAAATTCAAAATCAGCTATACAAAATCTGTCACATTTTATACGTATCACAGAACATGACTAGACACTCATTGCTTGATACTAATTGCAACATGCAGCAGGGGCTCAATATTCTAGTGCAGCAGTCTCCAACCTTTTTTGCGCCACGGACCGGTTTATGTCCGACAATATTTTCACGGACCGGCCTTTAAGGTGTTGTGGATAAATACAACAAAATAAAACTAGTACCGGTACCGAAAAAAAGAAGATTTATTCATAACACACGTAAAAGACCCAGGAAAACCGAGTTAACGATACAAACGATAACAAAATAACGCTGAAAACCGATAAAAACCCTGAAAACCACACATTTCACACCTGAGCCTCAACTCTCGCAGCCCGGTACCAAACGACTCACGGACCGGGGGTTGGGGACCGGTGTTCTAGTGGTTTACACATTTGCATTACAAGCGAAACATCTCTGGTTCGATTCAGGGAGGAAGCACATAATCCCTTGTAGTTTGCATCTGGACCTTAAAAAAATGTTAAAAAAATCTGCCAACTCAAACATGTGGATCTAGCTGCTGTGGTGACTCTTTGTGAATAAGTGAGCAGATGAAAGTAGCTTTAATTGTATCATGCAGTGCACCTGTGTGGAAGCTTGTTTTTTCTCTCCCCTCATTTATTCCATTTTTGCTTTAATTTGTGACCCATAGTGCCACATAAATGTTTTACTTCTTGTATAAAAAAAGAACCACTCACAATTATTGAGCTGGATTCACAGTATAGATGCATAAAATGACACCTGAAAGGAGCTGACAGAGTGCACAGCGAGAAGAACCTCACCACAGTAAAGCAGGCCACTGCTGTGGTGAACTTTAAATTGATATTACAGTCCTCAGGGCAAAATATAAATCTCACTGGTCTCTGCTGCTGCCGCTGTATTCTTCTTTTTTGTTCTCTTTTTTCATCCAAACTCCCGACTTACAGCTGGCTCTATAGGATATATCAGGGAATAAATTGATGAAGTAGCTTCTCTAGGCTGCCCTGCTCCTTAGAGCTGATGAAGATAACAATCCGTAACAACATGGTGACTTGGAAAAGGCTGTGTGTGTGTGTGTGTGTGTGTGTGTGTGTGTGTGTGTGTGTGTGTGTGTGTGTAAGGTGGTGACTCAGGGAGAGATTTAGATGATGAATGAGTGACCTTGCCTAAAGAGCTACATGTCCCTCTAGTGTGGCTTGATGGAGAGGTTGCGCTGGGTCCTGCTGCGTATGTGTGTCTGCTGCTGTGTGTGCGCGTATACGTGTGTATGTGCGCATCTGTACTTGTGTTTGTTTTTGCCCTGTTTGCGCACCTAACAAATGCACGTATTTTTGCATCTGTGAGCATTCGTCACATGTATAGCTGAGCAAATGTGATTTAACCACCAGGGAGAAGGAAACACAAGCATGCAGCACATTGACTTTCTAAAAATATTCACTTTCTCTTCAAGAGCGTTTCCAAATCTGTAGGAGATGTGAGATAAAAACATTGGCTTTATCCCGCATAAACAGGCTGTGTGGGTAACAAGGTGTCAATTTACTTGTGCGACTGCAACCGTGAACTTGGTACCTGTGTGGGGCACATGCTCACACCTATATGCATGTTGTGTGTCGTGCATATGATCAGTTTTAACAACTGATATGAGACACCTCTCCTCCCCACTGAGTTTGCAGATGCCAGGTGGAGGAACAAGACGTTATTGCTTCATCCAAATGTCAGAGCACAGCATGGGCATCTGGTGTGTGTGTGTGAGACACCCAGAGATGCTGTAAGAAAATAATAATAAAAGAAAAAAATCCAATAATATATTGATTCATCATTCTTGTTGGGTGGAGCATCTTTATAGATCCAACTCACTGGAAACCAAAACCTGGAATATTTTATGTATGTGTTTACTGACAAGCTCTACTTTGGAAGACGAGTAGTGCTGCAATGTGCCTTTATGATGCGTCAGTGCAGCACTTTCAGTTTTGTTTCTCTATTATTCATTATCCTTTATCTGACGAATGTTTTAGTTAGTGTCACATCGGCTTTGTTTCTGTGCTATGATGAAGCAGAGCAGGCCAGTTCCCGGCGACATGATGAATCACAATGGAAAATATTTTAGTTGGTCACCTTTAGGCTACTGCAGTGTGACAGCAAGACACAACTTACCAGTTCTGACATACACATTTTGCAGGCACATATGCACACCATACAAATTTCACACATAGGTTTAATCCAAGAATTACATTTGCAAATACATAGTGAGGAAAATGCAATGAAATAAACAAGAACAATTTATATATAATGTTAAACATGAAATTCAAGTGTTGATGCTTAACTTCAGCTAATCTGGACAGGGTGCGTTCTTTATATGTGTTGCAGTTTTTCTTACAGTATTGGCTCCTGTCAGCTCAAGTGGAATCCCAGAATGAGATATGCTGTACTCAACTTGAACATTTTGCTAACCAGATTGGTTTACCTCCTCACCTTTCCATAGTATTGGGCAAGGTTTGTGTTTGCAAGGACCAAAGTTCAAATACCCCGCATATCTAACCTCATCCATCGGTGACGCTGGTTGTAGTCAGCGTCAACATTCAGTGTCTTTTTTTGTACTATTGCCAGCAAATGTGGAATTTAAATATTTTAAATGATTTGAATTTAATTCTGTATTATTTACATTTTACACGGCGTCCCAACTTTTTGGAAAAAGAGGGTTGTATATTCATTTTTCAATATGTTGTAGTTGAGTCAAAAATCCTGGTGAATGGCTACAGCATCAACTTTTTCTACTGTTTTGGCAGTGAGCGATGAAGAAGAAGAGCTTGTATCTTCCTTTATCTGTGTGGCTATGATGAAGTCCTCAAAATGAAATAAACATTGTTCTCTTTGTCACCTCACTTAGAGCTAGCCATACACTCACGCACAAACATCAGCGAAATCAGGATACCTCATTTGCTCTTATAGAGAGAGATGGGCAGTAAAATGCACTACAAGTAACGTGTTGCTGTAATCTGATTACTTTTTCAAGTAATGAGTAAAGTAAGAGATTATTATTGCAAAAAAGTAATTAGATTACTGTTACTCCCCATAAGCAAATTGCGTTACTAAACCGTTTTTTGTGAGAGTGTCTCATGACAATGGCATACGAGCATTAGGGACGGGTACCGGTATCGGTTCTGACATAAACGGTAGTAACCAGACCGAAAAGCAGCTCACATTTCGGTGCTTTTTTTCCCCCTGACATGTCATACACTTTGGATTCTAGCCAATCATTTTACCTTTCCGAGGATAGTAGGCGGGGCCAGGTACGTAGGTTCTTTTAGAGCAGAGCTACAGATTAAAAATGCCCAAGGCGAAGCGGTCAAAAGTCTGGCTGTACTTACAAAAGATACAATACAAAAGATGCAAACTCAGCAGCCTGCAACAAGTGCTTTAAGGTGATACTGTGCAAAGGAGGTAACACCTCGAATCTGATGAAACACCTGGTGACGCATAGCGTTTTTTTAAAAGCCGAGAAATGCGCCGTATTTGATAGCTTGCTGCGAGACCTCACACCGAGCACATCTACTGCGGGTGTGGTGCCTGTTATCGGACCCGGAGTTAGCAACATCCCCCAAAAACCCGAAGAGGAGAGTCCTGGCCCCTAGCCCTGCCAGTGTAGCAGAAAGGATGAGGATGATGATGCAGCAGCAGCCGTTCTTCTCTGCGTGAGTAGCTTAATGTTGTTCATGTGTAATTTACGTTGAGTAGGCTAACCACATTATTACATTAATGCATGTAAGGTGAACTAGCAAACACTGTCGTAGCTACATGCGGCTGTCGTCTTCTTTGATGGCAGATGCTCCCTTCACCCTGGCCAAAAAGGCTAAAATGACCAAAGAAAAAGTGGAAAACAGCTAAACATGAGAGGTTTTTGGACAAAGTTTGTATTTTTTCCATTGTTTAAGTGCTGCTTCCAGCCAAGAGTGATACCATATATGCCCTATAGCTGTAGAAAAGGCTAACATTGTTATTGTTTTACAAAAAATCAGGTAAACATGAGAGGTTTATGGACCAACTGTGTGTTCTCCATTCTTCAAGCACCGGTTCGAGCACCGGCACCGTTTCAAAAGTACCGGTTTGACACCGGTATCGGATAAAACCTAAACGATACCCATTAGCATCTGCTGTACACTCTAGGTGGGAAGAAAACTTCTTTCTACAGCAAAAAATAAACTTCATATCTGAGCAAGCACCTAGCACGCTGCCATGGGAATGTGAAATTCACAGAGAAACCCCCGGATCCCCCCACTGACATGACTGCTGTGGCACCGGGCAAACCTCCACCTGCCACTCCTGGTAAATAGGTGAAAATAGATTTAAGAGCGACAGGACTTAGCACCGCTGAATCTTTGATTTTTTGGATTTTTTGCTGTGTTTTACTTGCATCTATTTGAAAGAGGGCGTGTAAACACAATTTTATTTTATATGCTGGAAAATGCAGAAAATAGGTTTAAATGTTAAACAAGTCTCTTCAAGTCAAAGACAGTTGCCTATAATTTAATTTTTGCGTGATGCAATGTTAAAAGATTAAAACTAATAAAACAATTCTTTAAAATAAACTTTTTCATTTGATTCAATTTTATATGATGGATTATGCACAAAAATAGAATTGGGCTGAAAGATCTATTGCTTTATTACGTATTCAGGTTGTACACCATGTTTTTAAAAACAACTAAGTAATTAGTAACTAATTACTTTTGAAATTAAGTAAGCAGTAAAGTAAAGGGATTACTTTCTTCGAGAAGTAATCAGTAATTAGTAACTAATTACTATTTTCAAGTAACTTGACCAACAGTGCTTATGAATATGCTGAATATGTTATGACAATCTCATTTTGTTCTGATTGATGCAATCTGTTTCCTTTTGTACTATGCACATACTTTTACTTGATATTTATTTAATTTTAGTTTTACTTTTAATCTGACCTTTCTGCTTTGTTTCTGCCTTGTTGGCTTGCTTGCAATACTATTTAAACTTTTCCATTTACAACACTTAGAACAACAACATTCTGAGTGATTTGCAGTGTAGAGTGCAAAGAACTGCTGGGAGCTCTGCCAGCGGGGAGCTGTAGTTGTCTAGTGAGGAGATGGCAAGAGTTTGGACAAGGAACTGTGCTTTTGTGAGAAATGGATCAATAGATGTTGTACAGAGCAAATTGACAGGATGGCACTTTGGCTGTGATGTTGGTCATATGAGGCTTAAGAGCAGCAAGGATGTGTCAGGGTGAGGGAACAATGGCAAGTTTTACGAAGGAGCAAAAAAGCATTCTTTATATAAGCTTCCAGTTACTGCAGATTTGTTGAATGCACACACACGATGCAAACCTCCCATTACACCCCATCCCAAAGGTGCTCTGCTGGATTGAGATTTTGTGACTGTGGAGTCCATTCGGATACAGTGAACTCACAGCCAAATACAAGAAAACAGTTGGACATTATTCGAGCTTTGGGACATGGCACGCTATCCTGCTGGAAGCAGCCATGGGTACATTCATGAACAGACAGACGTGGCCAGCAAAAATATAAAAGTAGGCTGTGATGTTTAAAGGATGCTCATTTAGTACTAACATGTTTAAAGTCTGCTAACAAATGTCCTGGGCAGCATTACACCACCAACAGCTGAACCTGGGCAGGATGGGTCCATGCTTTCAAGTTGTTCACACCCAATTTTGACCCAACCATCTGCTGCAGCAAAAATTGAAACTCATCAGACCAGGTAACATTGTTCCACTACTTTAAAGGTAAAATATTGTCCAATTTCCTTGAGCCTGTGTGAACTGAAGACTCAGTTTCCTGTTCTTATCTTACATGAGTTTCATCCAGTGTTTTCTTCTGCTGCTATCTGCTTCAAGGCTCAACATGTTAAAGTGTTCCCTAATAAAGTGTAGTGTTGAGTGAGTGTATAGTGACATAGTGGCCAGTTCAGCATATTTATCACAATTAACATTGGATCAAATTAAGATCATATTAGGAAATGGGAAATTGGCTACTTTCATGACTACGTGCTACAGGTATATAAGTCCAGTAGACATGTATCTACACCATAAACATTTACAAATTCAGGCAACAAAAAGGGTTTTTTCTATTTCTTTTTCTTATAGGAAAGCTTCCCTTGAGCAGGAATACCCCAGAAACATTCTTTGTGCGGGACATTTGAGCATGCCCTGTTGGTTTTTTTTGTTTTTTTGCCTGTCCCATTTGGCTCTTTTGCCATCAGAATTATTGTCTAAAGACGAAGAAAGATGCCCAACGGATTTACTTTGCCAAATGGACCATCCCAGCCTTGCCGTAATGGTCTATTTGATTCACCTTTTGTTTATTTTATTTTATTTTCACTTGCTAAACACGGGACAGACTTGACTGGGGAAAAGAAAGAGGGAGAAAGAAAAACAGCGGAGAAGAGGGACGAGGATAAAGGGCAAAAAACAAAAATCAACAAAATAAGCAGACAAAAAATACATATATCAATCACCTGGATCAGAAGAAAAAAAAAAAGAGCAACATAATAAACAACATCACGATGATCTATGGGAATGTAACAGTAAATGCTAAATATTAAACATTATTGTGCAGCAATTAAGATCGACAGCGCTTTGAGGTAGGAGCCAAAAAGGGTGTAGTTTGTGTGTGTGAGCACCCGTGTGTACACCTGTTGGTTAACAGCCCACAGTTAGTAAAGAATGGAGAATGAAGTTGGCCTGAGCTCAGCTCAGAAGAGTCCATCAGTGACTTCGGTGCGGTCTAAAATGAGCTACCCTGAAGCCAGACTGCTGGAGCACTTGAGAGTACAGGTCTTTATGCAAATAAAGCTGAGTCAGATTCAAGCAAAAGCAATGCTTAAAGCCAAAGATGGTGCAGCTACTTTTCTCATCTACCTTGCTCGTTGAGGGTTTAAATTTAATACCACTCCTCTATCTTCATTTATCAGATAATCAGCCATCAGCGTACTTTTAAGTGTGTTATAAATTTTTTTATTGGTCCCCTTCTGGGAAATTAGCTCTTAGCCAATAGTATAACTTGATCTTTAGCCACAATAATATTGACTAATATGCTCTGATCTCCAGAAAATGCTATTTTTTAGAGTCATAATCACAGTAATTACCACAAGAAATTTTCTTAATGTTTTATCAGTTAAATCAAGTGAGTCAGAGAAATGCAATGAATAGTATTTGGTAGAAAATTATTACTTTGAGGACATGCGTAGAATTTGACCAACTCCTAGCTGCATTACTCTTTATTATTCAGGCGCGTTCATTTCGTTTATACTGTGATGCACCTTTAATTCTGTTTGACAATTTTATATAGCTTGTACAGCAAAACAATGTGGATCAGGAAGGATCAGTGCTGTGTGTGTGTGTGTGTTTTGTATTGTGTGTGTGTAAGCAAACGTGTGTGAGCCCACATGTATGCATGTGTTTCAAACCTGCTAATGTGCATGTAAAGTATTCATAGAATGGTGCGCTAGTAGAGGTTTGACATTGTTGCTGCCTCTGCTGGAGATAAGCCATTAATAGGGCTGTTACTGGAGGTCAGTGGGGTTCTTCACACACACACACAGACCACATTACATGCTAGAGGCTGCACATTACCTACAGCTTACAGAGGTCCACAGGTTAATACCATGAAATAGAGACTCAAATTTAGAGGCACCTCACTGGCTACACACTAATGTGTTAACCCCTACAGAGTGTGATAATTACTTAATGTGATGTACCGGTTATGGTCATTGTGTCATGTTGAGAAATGGGAGGAACTCATGTAGCTGTACTGAACTGGAGTTCAAAACAATGCAGCTTTTAGTGTGATGGTCCTGAAATGCAATCATGAAGGTACACTTAGGTGTAAATGTATCCAAAAAAACACAACTAGAAAAAAAGAGAGTCATCTTTTTATTGTGAATTTAAGTGACCTGGATGAATCCAGATATGCAGATTTTCTAGGGTTGGATGCCTGACATCCCTCTCACTTACAGCAGTGACTATCATGCTTCAGTTCAGCTTATTGTTGCTTTTCGTTGACTTTTTCGTTATCTTTGCTGCTGATTGTACTGTGCATGTGCTTTGTTAGAAACACATAAATGAGTAATAAAGTTAGCTGCTCCCCTAATGAGTCTCTGACAGATGAACTTTAACTCCGCCATCTTGAACTACAGCTGATGATGGTAGTTGCGTTCTGCAGGGCCACTCTAGCCAGCTGCCACACAAATTCAATGAGAGAACGACCTGGCCAGTAGAAGAAGATTTTCAAAGCAGTAAATTAATGGCAGATAACTTTGTTCTCTCAGATAAATAAAAATAATAATAACAAGAAGCACTATGAGAGTGCAAACTTCTGCCAAGGCAGCTCACTTGGGGTCAGTTTGAAAGAAAGGCAGATGTGAAATGTCAAAGGTCAAATGTGACATGATATTTGGATGCAAACTATAATGAGTTACTATAATCTCCATGTACCAGGATCATTGCCTGGCAGCAGATGAAAGATATTTTATGAAGGTTTGATCTTATTTGACTTTGATGAAGAGGTTAGGGGGTTCATTATATTAGAATCCCTATATATCGTTCCCACTATGCCCATATGCCGTCAATCGAAACAACAGCGGTAAGAAACATTGTTTTAAATACCTCTGAATAGCATTATTATCACTTTGATGTTCTGTTGACCTTGAAGGAGACCTCAGAGGTCAAATGACATGATATTTTAAATCTTTATATGCTTCTTTCTATATGCTGGGAATACACAATATAGTTGTAAGAATCATAGTTCATGAGTTATAGGGCTTATTTATCAATTTTCATCCCATAAACCTTGGAGTTGGCCTTGAAGACCTTGGTGCATATAAACCAGTTTTTAATGGATTGTTAACATGACCCCACTCTAAACCTCTACTAAGTTTTTTCAGAGTTATTCAAAACTTTTTAAGCTATATCGTGTTCATAGAAATAACAACACACGCACACACAGATGCCACCAAAAACATGACCTCCTTGGTGGAATACCAGGATTTAATCAGTTTGTAAAGGGATGTGGAGTCAATGCTGGTTGACTATGCAGTCCTAATTATCTGTGGTTTAGTCAGTTTTTCAGACTGTCTGGTTAAAAAAAATACAATACAATACAACTTTATTTGTATAGCACGTTTAAAAGACCAGCGGTACACCAAAATGCTTTACAATAAAAACAGGAAAATTAAGACAATAAATAAAAGACTATTAACAAAGTACCACATATGTCATCAGGTTAAGGGCACTAATTATACAGCAATAAAAGGGAATATAAGAACAAAGTTACTAAGAACAGATATAGCTAAAAGATAAAGTACATAAATAAGAAATTGCAAAAGATTTGTAAATGAGAACTGCTTTATTGAGATTGGGGCTTTATTGAGTATATGAGAAGCAAAAAAGATGTGATGGTGTGACACAGTGATGTCATGGATATGCTAGTTAGGGAATGGTGTAGTTCCAGCAGGCTTCAACTAATTTTTAATGAACGACACTGTTTTTTTAATGGGGAAGGAAACTCTTGCTTTGCATTTTAATTTCATTATCTATGATTTAATAAAAGTGCTTGTGCCATCTGACATCAGCTCAACATTTAGCCCATGTCATAGAAAATATTAATGTGTATCTGTATTCAGCCCAGAATGATATTAGGGCATTTTCAGTGCTTTTGAACGTCATAATGGTTTAAACATTTGCCTAACGAATGAAAGATTCTTAGTTTTATCCCAGGAGGAGACACAAATCCCTTTGGGCACAAAAATCTGCCAAATCAAACAACGTGGAGCTACCTGCTGTGGTGACCCCCTTGGGAACAAGGGAACCAAAAGTAGCTTTTATCTCCATTCAGCCTAAAAATACAAAGAAAGTGAATAATGTCTTTGTGTCCTACTATAAGGATATTCCACATGTGCCTAGGATTGTCACCAGAACTCATAGTTAGGGTACCTAAAATTCTGAAAACACGACAGTCGACAGTGGGTTCTTTTTTTCACTATTAAAGATACCGTAGACAGCAAATGTACTGAGTAGGGTTGTCAAAAAATTATATACTAAAAAGTACCATCTGATTTAATGGTCATTTACAATGGTATTGATATCAGCAGTGTCGCATATGATGATGCCAGCCTGTTATGGCATCATTGGGACATCGTAGGACTTGAAACTCTAGCATCATGGCAACCCTTAGCATCCTGTAAAATAACTTGTTCTTGTCTTCAAGAGGAATCTTCTGGGCAAGGGATGTTACATTGTGACAAGTGGGCCACATACAGCCCACTTTGGTCCACCAGACCAGTTAAATCTGTAATCTTACACATTTACAGAAAAAGCACTGGTGGTTCATTGCCCACACTAGCCTCTGATTATAAAATCTAACGTTTTTGTTAATGCACAGTGTTCTGTTTTTAAAACCATTAACTCACTGTAAAAATAAAAAAGCAAAAAAAGCCTTTAGTGTCATGAAGCGCTGTGTGGCAGGCAGGAGTTGGACCCAAAGTGCAGGAGACACAAGGGATGAACTCAAAACCACAGCTTTAATTGCTGGCACGGGAAAACGAGTATACAACGTAAACTAACCTAAATTGGGAAATAACAAACTAACACACAGGGAGACACGGGAAGATCCGCACAGCATGAGGGACGACGCAACACTGACTCAGAGAAACACAGGGTTTAAATACACTGGGAAGTAACGAGGGGAATGAGACACAGAAGGAGGGCACAGCTGGGAGGAATCACAACTGACGAGACAAGGAAGCAAAGTAGGATACACTCACATGAGACACAGGAAGTAGCACAGACGCAGACTTGACTAGGGGAGACAGAGCAACTAAGAAACACAGAGACAAACCATAAGGCAGAGGACTCTAGGAACCAACATACACAGAGGGAAATACTAAGCATGGAACACAAGAAACTAGACTCGAGGGAGTAACAAAAGACCAACCATGAGAACATAATTCACAATACAGAGTGACAGAAAACACAAGAAACTCAAAACATGCAAAGACAAGAACCAAGAAACACAGACTTACACAGAACAGAGAAACATGAAGGGCAAGGGATCAAAACTAGAAACCATAGAATAAATCACACGAGTACAAAATACAAGAATCACAAAGAACTAAAAACGCTGGGTCAGGAGACCCAGGATCCTGACATTTAGTGTAGTGTGAATGGCAATGGGCTGATTTTTTATCATATCAAAATTCTGAATTTGCCATTTGCTGATCTTGAAATCAAAATTGGACCGAATAAGTGTAAATGCCCATGCGTATGCAATCATTACAGAAGTAGCTGCAATAACAAAGCCAAATTATTTATTTATTTTAGGTCTGTTGCTATTTTTTTTCTAACTTTTGGGCAACAGCTTTTTTATGGCTGTGGAAATATTTCTCCTGGGAGTGCACTCAGGCCTTGCTTGTTGAGGCTTAGCTCCTTAAATCTATATAGATCTTAGATGACGGCCTGGGTTGAAATTATTACCTGTCCAAAAAAACCCCGGCATGCTGCCAGTTGGTCCGGCATATAAACTCTATAAGTCTGTGTGAGTTTAGGAATGTGTCAGGAAGCCCTAGCGACTTCCCCCTACAGTGCTTCACTGGCAAAAGCAAGTGGGATGGCTCACTTGTGTCTAATATTTTTAATTAACTTCAAGCTTGAATGTGTGAAATTTAATATGGGAAATTAAAAGATGATAATTTCCTGCTTTGGAGCCAGTGTGCTGGCATGAATACATTACAGTAAATCAGAGCTCTGGTCTCAGAGCTTAAGACTACTGAGAAGGACAGTCATGTGTTCTCATGGCATGCTGTTCTCATGAAGCAGTGAGGGTGTAAGGTAAAGGGATGTAGAAAGCAATTAGTACTGATTGTCTTCAATGTGAATGGCTCCAGTGGCTGTTTTGTCTTCATAAAACTTGTACACTATTATATTTTCATAAAAAATGCAAGATATAAAACACATTCAAACAGCAACATATTTATTATCCTTGTGCCTTACATGGAAATGTGTTTGTGTGCGCACGTGCACTGGAAAAATAAATGCACACAAAAAATGCAAACATACTCAAAGACGATGAATCGTTCGTACAACTGTAATTTCACATCCTAACAATTTCTAATAGTGGCAGTCATATCAGAGAAATGTGTTCTGCATGGTCACCTTCCACCTAATTGGCTATGCTTGAGAAATTGTACATTTAAACTTCCACCTACAGAACACTGCTGTAGATATCACATTATGTGTGAAATATGAAATGCGGGTAATAGAAAATTTTCCTGTTGCACTACAATTAGGAATCACTCCATGGTTGACTTTACAATGTAACTATCTGATAAGTTGCCCACAGTGCCACCTTAATTTCTCTAATTGGACGCCAGTAAAATAACAGTCAAGAGAAATGGTCTGTACACTCGCCAAGCCCAGCGCATATTATGGACCTTCGTCCTCTGAGACTTTATTAGGGATCCAATAAAAGCTGTCAGAGTGGGAACTAGCTCCTGATAGTAACGAATGGATTGTAATCAACTAATATTCATCTTTAAGAGACTAGTTTGGCAGAGAATATAAAGCCTCAGGAAGTGATCCAAACAATAGTAGTTGGAGCGTGTATCATGATTGGATGTGTGTGTGCTTGTGGAACATATGCATTGAGTACATGTTACAAAAGGACTGTTTAATGTATGCGGTAGATTTTTCTCCTTCTCTTCACGCCTGAATTTCATGTTGGTTTAGCATAAAAATGACAGTAAGCATAAAAACATTCAGACATTTTTCATAGGGCATGTTTGAGGTATATTTTTAAAGTAGTATCAGTCCTGTCTCACTTGATCTGATACCAATATCAGTGTCAGCGTTGGTATCGATACTATTGACATTGGATTGTTCCACCCACCTCTAGTGCACATATTCCCTACATTTAGAATGTGTCATGTGTTTGACTGATGTCTGCAGACTGTTAACCATATGCATCAAATAAACAAAAGGCTGATAGTGAGAGAAAATTACTGATCATTCATAATAAATATGCGTTATGATTTTCATGTAGCCTGCAGTGTTTACAGCTGTGCCGGTTGTGCTTGAACATTTGTTTACACACATTTGGATCAGTTTTACTGTGCTCTGCATGTGTGTTTGAGAAATTTCCCCTGGGGAGATTTTGTATTGTGTTTGTCCCTGCTGTTGGAGGCCCTTCCCTAAGGGGTGCTGCATTCATAGTGCTGGTCCCTGCTGATGGATGGAGAACTGAGACGGTGGGGAATTCCACAACTGAAGAGCACAGAAGCACCCAGAAATCCACATTTTCACATTTTGTTTGAGAATGTTTCATTACTTCTGCAGATTCTGCACAGTTTCTGCCTCTCACCAGCTTTGTAGAGAACCTGAGGTAAACTGGTTTTCTAGCTAATGTGCATGCATTAGATAAAAAAGAATGCATATATCCATAAATGTTTAATGTCTTTTCAGTATTATACCATGAAAATATTTCCACCCTTCCTGATTTCCTATTGTTTTGCATATTTGTCACACTTAAACTTGTGTTTCAGATGATCAAATGAATTCTAATATTAGACAAGTAATTAGAAAATGCATTTTTTAAATGATAATTTAATTTATTAGGGAAAACCTACCTGCAGTGTTGGGAAGGTTACTTTTAACCCTTAGATGCACACGTGGGGTCAAAAATGACCCCATGGGTTGTTTTTCTTCAAAATCTTTAAAATGAAAAGTTGTAATATATTCATATTCCAGGTATTCCTCATAAAATATGTTTGTAACATGATGCCATTTGCATTTTTATTTATTTTTTCATTAATTTAAAGAAAATGCTGTTTTTGTATCACTACCCCACTCTTCCACAAGTGGGGTCAAAAACGACCCCAAGCAGTTCCTATGGAATCTTCTATGAAACGTTAATTCTTAGCAACTCTGACCGTCCCACTTACACTTCTAAAGGATCAGGAATTTATTTTTACACAGTAATATATATGATTTATAGCCAGGGCTGCACATAAGTGGTCTGCAGGTGCGCATTGGCTGTCAAAAAAAAAGTATTCCCAGAAATTCTGAGAATATGCGCTTCTTTTGCGGTGGAGGAACACCAAAGTAATTGCTTACAGAGCTTGCTTCTTCAACATCTTTAAGAGTTCTGAACAAATGTCTGTCCTCCTCCAGAACATCTTATGTACGCAAACGAGCGTTCCAACTTCTTATCTGGTGCGTGTCTTTTATTTTGACAGCGAATGCGCACCTGCGGACCATTTATGTGCAGCCCTGTTTATAGTTTTCTGTGCATTTCAAACATTGATGTTTTTTTTAAATATCTAAAGTAACATGGCTGCTATGAGGCCAGCTAGGATCCCTGTGGACCTTGCCCTACAAATGATCCAGGATGGCTGGGATGAAGAGCCCATCGGAGGCATTGACTCGGACATCGGACATCTCAGATATAGAGGACCCAGACTATTGTCCCCCCCACTGAACAAGGCCAGTCAGACACAGAGGAGTCCTCTGATGAGTCGTCTAAAAAGGAAATGGATATTGAGTCCAACAGAATGAGCCCCTCTTACTGCTCTAGCCACAATATTCTGAATTAGTCAGCCAGGGCTTGCACCTGGGTTTAGTACTGTCTCCCCAATAGATGTATGGAAGATGTTCATGTCTGATAATATAATAGAAGAGGTGCTGACATGCACAAACATGGAGGCACGAAGAGTAGCCACAGACAGGGGAAAAGAGTGGAAAAATGTAATCAAACATAAGCTGGCCTTCATTTGATTGACCATTCTTGCAGGAAGTGAGAAGAACTGGGATGTACCAGTCGGTGTGCTTTTTGGGAGTCCTCTGCATAACCCATTGTACAAGGCCACTATGTCAATTCAAAGATTTGAAGATATTTGCCCGTCTTGCACTTTGATGACAAGAGGACCAGAGCCTACCGACTGAAAACAAACCACGTGGCAGCTTTCTGCTACATATGGGGTCTGTTCCTGGTCAACTGCAGGCAGAAATTCATGCTCAGTGATTGTGTTACAGTGGATGAACAACTTGTGCCTTTCAGAGGGAAGACCCAGCTTCTGCAGTATATGCCGAGCAAGCATACAAAAGTGATAGAAGTGATACAAAATCTCCAATTTCTTAAAATTAATGAAAAAATAAATAAAAATGCAAAGGGCCTCATGCCACAAACATGTTTTATGAGGAATACCTCAAATATGAAAATATTACAACTCTTCGTTTTAAAGATTTTGAAGAATAACAACCGAGTTTATAGCAAAATGCATTGATTTTATTTGGGGTCATTTTTGACCCCACTCGTGGAAGAGTGTAGGTATTGGTAGGTTGTGCATCCAAGGGTTAAAATGTATTCCACTACAGATTACAGATTACATGCCCCAAAATGTATTTTGGAACATATTCCGTTACGTTACTCAATGAGAGTAACGTATTCTGAATACTTTGGATTACTTAATATATTATCATGCTTTTTACAACTACATGAATGTACTATTGCTGTGTGATTAATTACTATTACTGAAGGTTACTTGCCATACCAACTAGTTTTTTAAATCTTAATATAAAATTAATAACAGTAGGTGGACATTAGGTAAGGCTGCACTTTTTGCAGCGATCTCGTATAGAAAACTATTCCATGCGTATATAAAACAGGTCCGCGGCTCCGAACCATAAAGGTGTAAAACCGTAAAGGGACCTCTGGCTAATACGTCGGGTTCGTGTCGGGCTCGTAGCTGAAAACTAGCTTTACTTTGTTGTCTGGGTCAACTTTGCTAGTGAGAGACAGCGAGAGGCGTTGAAAGGCTGCTCCAATGGAACTTATTGTTTCGGAGGAAAACAGGAACACAGTGTACAGTCGAGTCTTAATAGCTTACTTACAACTGGGCTCGTCAGGCACTCTTTTTGGCTGCAGTGGTTATTATTATATTTACATGCTTCCAGCTCCCGTTTCTGCTCGGTGACAACTCGTACATTTCGACTGTCCTTTTCCTCCCTCCCTCGCGCTCAGACACATAACGGGTATGGCAGTCCATTCTCCCTGCAGCACGGACTACACTGCCCATGAGGCTACATAATTTAGGCCTATGCCTGTAACACTCTGCCTATTGCCTTCACATTAAATCACTTTTGTGAATATTTTTTTTAAATATTTCTTCACGTCATTTGTCATTTAGAGGTGACATGGGCGGCGAGATTGACACACAGGCATTAGAGCTTCTTAATGCGTGTTTTATTTAGGTTTCCTCAGGTGTGGAATTACCAAAAATGAAATACTCATATTTTGTATTTTAAATACGTAACGGCGGTACATGTACTCCATTACTCCCCAACACTGCCTACCTGGCTCTGTTGGAAATTGCCTCCTAAAGCTAAAAACTGGTTGTGCCACCCTTGGCAGGAAGAACCACAATCAATGAGTCTGTTACATCACTGTGGATTAAAAATCTGGTCTGTTCTTCTTTGCAGAATTGTATTAATTCAGCCAAATTAAAGGGTTTGTGAGCATGAATGCTCTGTTTAAGGTCACACCAAAGCATTTAGGACTTAATACCTTGACTAGGCCACTTCAAAACTTTCATTTTATTTCATTATTTTTTGAGCCATTCAGAGCTGGACTTGCTGGCATGTTTCCTTTAACTGAAGCAAACAAGGCTTGCAGTTCTTTAGATGTTGTTCTGTGTTCTTTTGCAACCTCCTAGAAGAGTCAGCATCAGTGCACTTTATTTTGGTAGGCTTGTCATTCCTGTGAGATTCACCACTTTTCCAAGTTTTTTCCGTTTGTGGTAAAAGGCTCTCATTGCTGGAGTCCCAAAATCTTAAAAATAGCTTTTGTAACCCTTTCAGACTGATAGATGCCAATGACTTTGTTTCTCAGCTGTTTCTTTAGACCAGTGCATGCTTCATTTATTTCTGATATCTTATGGTCTGCTTCACTTTGTCAGACAGGTTCTGTTTAAGTGATGTTTTGATTCAACAGGTTGGAAAGTACTCAGGCCTGTAAATCAGGGAATTAGTGTTTCACATAGGGCCACAGGTAGGTTTGTACAACATTTTCCCTCCAGTATATGAAAGTCAGCATTTAAAAACTGCATTTTTTTCAAACATTAAAACTTGTTTGATGATCTAAAACTTGTAAGTGTAACAAATATGCAACAAAATAAGGAATCAGGAAAGAGCAAATACTTTTTCACAGCACTGCATGAAGTCAAGTCAGTTGCTCTTTGAAGAGCAATTGCTCTGTAATTTCATGTTCATTGTGTATTCTTCTCCAACCATTTTTTTTTAGTAAAGATGGTACCGTAATTTTATGAATTGCTCTGAAATTCATTTAGTCTTCCTATTCCCTGCTCTGTGCTGTGCATTTACCAGCCTTAATTCAACTATGAAACATGCTTCAAGTGCAAAGTCTTTGAAGTACCTCTTGGTGTTATGGACTCCACTCAGCTGTGCTTGAATATCTCCCATAAAACCATCTGAAAATGTACTTCTACTCTTGTTCTTCTGAGCACAAACCCACTCCCAGTGCACTACTGTGCATTTTAATGAACTATAATTACTATATATTTCTTATCCGCTCTTTTTCTCTTTCTTTCTTTCTTTCTTTCTTTCTACCCATGTATGTTTTTTATCCACTGTTGAACCTATACCATATTTCACCCTGTATACATGTGGAGTTTGTTTACATAAAACTCTCGTTCACATCAGCAACTGGGAGGCATAACGACTGAGGAGAAGATGTACAGTGAATGGGGCATCTAAATGATTTAGCAGAAAAGGTGCAGGCCATGATTGTGAAGGTTAAAGCAGCAGTTTGAACACTGATTGCTTTGAACGAAAAAGTACACGGGTTTTTTTGAGGTGCTTATTTTGTTTGGCCTTCGGCAAATGCCTGAACCAAGTACAAACTTAGAATATATTTGTTTTATTAAGAGGCGAAAAAAGTAACAAGTACTAATAACCACTTGAACTTTAGATTTTAGACTCCTGAAACAAATGTTCATCTTTATCCAACTGTGGTTTGAAAAACAAGATCTGAAGTAGGGGTAACAAAGGCTACACTAAACTAAAAAGGGTTATGATAAAATGCATATTCACAAGCCACTTCATTAGGTACACCTTGCTATTAATGGGTTGGACCCCTTTTTAAAAGTTGCTGCAGCTGTACATCTCATGTCAATCTCCTGTTCCACCACATCCAAAAATTGCTTTATTTGACTGAGATCTGGAGACAGTGGATGCCGTCTGAGTACATTGAACTCACCGTAATGGTCGAAAAATCAGTTTAAGACAGTTTAAGCTTGACATGGTATTCCATCAGCTGACGGTACACAGTGGTTATAAAGAAATGGACCTGTCCAGCATCAAGGAAGGTTCAGGTAGGCTGTAACATTTAAATGTGCTCAGCTGGTACTAAGGAGCCTGAAACATGAAAATATCACCCACATACCACCACCTGCCTGAATCACTGATGAAAGGCAGGAGGGCTCCATGCTTTCTTATTGTTTTCTGGCCCCACCATCAGCATGTTACAGTAGAAATTGTAGACTCATTAAAACAGCTAACATTTTTCAGTTTTTGTTGTCCATTTTTGGTGAGCCTGTGTGAACTGTAGCCTTAATTTCCTGTTCTTAGCTCACAGGAGTAGCACTTTGTGTAAATGGTAAATGGCCTGTATTTGTATAGCGCTTTACTAGTCCCTAAGGACCCCAAAGCGCTTTACACATCCAGTCATCCACACATTCACACGCTGGTGATGGCAGCTACATTGTAGCCACAGCCACCCTGGGGCGCACTGACAGAGGCGAGGCTGCCGAACACTGGCGCCACCGGGCCCTCTGACCACCACCAGTAGGCATCAGGTGAAGTGTCTTGCCCAAGGACACAACGACCGAGACTGTCCAAGCCAATTGAATAAAAAAGGTATTTTAACCCAGGAAGTTCTGCTCGCTGGGTATTTTCTCTGAAACCCTAGAGATGGTTTTGTGGAAAACTCACAGTAGATCAGCAGTTTAACTATGGCACATTCAAATCACTGGAATCACCTTTCTTCCCATTTTGATACTCAGTTTAAACTTCAGGAGGTTGACTTGACATCTATACAGGCCTAAATACGTTGCTACAATGTGATTAGCTGATTAAATATTTGCATTAATGAGCAGGTAATGACATGTGATTCTATTAATGTGTTTATAAGTAGTAATTAGTTGCTTGACGTGTCTGTCATAAAGGGTGTGTTGAAGAATTTATACAATTAGTAAAAACAAAATAATAAAAACACAAGAGGAAAGTTGAATGAATAAAAGTCGTGCATTTCTTAAGTTCCATCAAAACTGACTATTCTGTGTTGAAAATAGAAAAACATATTTATATGTACGTCTAGAGGGTAAAAGAGGCTTTTTTACCTCTGTTAAACAGATCACTCCAAGCATTCGACAGGCATGACTCCAGGGTAGACTCAGTTCTACCCGGGTGGCCATCAGTGGGGTTCTGTGTTGCGTCAACATCTTGTTAAAGATGTTACTGTGCTGTTTTATTTACAAAAGTCTTTGGGCCCAGAGAGATGTGGTTTTATTCCTTCTAACATTGCTGTTTTTTATGAATCAATGTGTCTAATAGTCAGTACAAAACAATAGAGGGCCCTAAGGAGCCTGTTAATTAGGAAAGAAATGTTCTGTATTTGTTATCTCTTTTGTATTCTGCAGCATTTGACTTTCACCAACAGGAATCAGTGACCAGGGCAGTCATTCAATAATGCAACACAAGCTGTTCTAATGAAAGATATACAGAGTATATGTGAAGGACTCTGGTGGAAAATGAAGAGGTAGTGAGAGGCTGAATATTATAAAAGTGGCTTAGAAACATCTTCAAAGGTGGTGTCAGGGCCTGATGATTCTTTTGAGTGAAAGTAAGCAAGGGAGCTGGTGGTGTTATGGGTGTTTGCTATTGCTGTTTATGGTGCACGTAAAATTAAGTAAGCCTATATGAATTTTTGTGTATGAAGGTAGGTGTTTGTGTGTGTCAGTACTAAAAACTTTGACAAATAGATTACCATGAATTCAGTTTTATTTATATCATCTGCAAACCGCAGCAACCAAATGACCCCCTGTGAGGCAGCACTTTTTGAAGGTGGGAAGGAGAAACTCCCTCTTAACAGGAAGAAACCACCAACAGAACCAGACTCAAGGAGGGCCAGCCATCTGCCGTGACTAATTGGGGGAGTGAGAGGAGAGAGGAAGAGAAAAAAAAAAAGAGATCTTAGGGAGACAGGACAAAATACAGACTCTGGGAGAGAAAAGACAAAAATGTAATGACATGCTGCAGTGGTACATAAACGTGTGGGGAGTCACCTGAAAGTGAACGTTTAGATTTTAATCTTTAAAATATTTTTTTATATATTCACACATTGAGTCCTTAAGTGACACAAGTTGGACCATGTTTTCAGTGAAGGTGGCCAGTGACCAGTCTCACTGGAAATTTGATAGATTTGGTGGTTTGGTGATGGATGAATGACAGTAGAAGATGATGCAATATGAGAGGTAACACAAAGAGGAACAATATGGAGAAGGAGACAAAGGCAGAGACAGTTGAGTAAATAGAAAAAGCTTGTTGAGTCAATATCCGTCTCCCCCATGGCTAAAGTACTCCTCTAAGACTCCAACACTGGTCTGGTTTCACTCCTGCCTTCTTTATTTATCTTTCTCTGCCTCTTCTTTCCCTTCTTGGAGAAAATGCTTTTGTAGAGGATTTTACAATATTGGGTTTTACAGCTACTGCAGTTCACAGTTATTTTTATTTAACTGATAGTGAATCCATTTATTCATCTATAAAAAAAAAATAAAATAAAATTATCATCCACTCTTCTTTAAGTCCAAAGTTGTGTTTTCAAATGTTTTGTTTTCCTCAACTAACCATAAACCAAAGATATTCAGTGAAGATCAAAATGCAGGTGTCGACCAGAGCCTGACCTTTTTCTTTCAGCTGTTATTAACTTGTAGCAGATATGTCAGTGCAGGAGGATTTGCCAGTCAATAAATGACCCCCCACTGTGCCTAAATGCCAAACATTGTAAAAAGTTTTACCATTCAGTAGTTTCCCCACCAGGGACGTTTTTAGTGTTTTTTCTGAAAAAAACAAAACAAAACACACAAATAAAGAGTTATCAAAATTTTTGTTGAGTACCGATATGGTAAATTGGCCGATCCTTTAATTAATTGCTTAATTTCAAAATTGTATATTCTTGTCCAATTTCAGTGAGAGCACATGAGCTGCAGCTGTTCGAAGCAGACAGGAGTGGATCCTGGTGAGCTCTTGTGCCAGTCTTTGGACATTTGTCCTCTTTTAGTGAGTGTATTGACAAAAATATGATCCCTTGCAAACTTCCTAGCTGCAAACACTCCCTCAACTCAGGCTGAGTGATTTTTCCCCTCTGTCAGCTGGGCACCCATAAAAGAACTTAATTGATGTCTGAGAAACAAAAATTGCTGCCATGAAGCAACCTTTGTTACATGCTGATGATGTTATCACCGGGCAAGCAGTGGAGGGACTGAGGTGAGTAGTGGTAAACATTTACCTCTGAAACTCTCATAAGAGATCAGGTGTTATCCAAAACCCAATACTAACTTGTCTCTCACATTGTTTTTCCTCTCAGACATTGGGACCCAGAGGAGTTTTGATGTGGTGTCAAAATCAGCCTCAACTGTATATTTTTTCCAGCATCATCTGTTCCAGATAGCAATCGAATCCATACAGACTATTGTGATGCACTAAAACAAGTTGTCACTTCGGCTTCTGTTTTTTGTTTTTTTGTGTCTCTGACTTTCACTCCACCTCATATTTAAATTTATGCACTCACACACACAGCTGTTCATGTGGGCATGCGCACACTCACCTGGTATAGTGGAGTTTAGAAAAGGTCAGTCTGTGCTCCTGTGAGAAACATTGGCTGGAATGTGTAAACAAAATATCAGAATCTTTTCAAATGCAGCAGCATGAAACTCTTATTGCTTCCATTTCCCTGAGGAATGATGAAGTCCCTCATTATTTTTACAGAAATGACATTAGGTTCTTAAAATCCATCCAGAAGTAGTTTTTACATTGCCTAATATATTTTAAAACATATATACTTAATGCGTGATATGACATCTTCTTAATATTGAATGTAAGACATTAAATAAATACATGAATTATTACTAGAAGTGAAATAACTGAAATTATTCAATGGAATTTAAATGTGGTCATTTTCAAGAAAGAAATGGATTTGTGTTTATTAGAAAACAAATATGGTTACAGACCACGACACAACCAAAATTATTGCCATATGCAATGAAACTCGGAATCTCATTGCCTTTATAATAGTTGCTTCAAAGATGGAAACCTGGTCTGTGACCACTCACAGCCAATCGCCATCTCTAAAGTGACTTTGATTTGTCAGTAGTGTCAATATGGAAATAAAACAGCAACAAGATTGAATCAATCTGGAATTCACATTAACTACTTACGTTCCAGCATCACTGAGCAACTACAATGACCTGGATCACTGAGAATCTCCACACTCATTCCAGCCAGAAGCTCGTAGATAGGGGTGGCTGTAGCTCAGGTGGTAGAGCTGCTCACCTACCAGTCAGAAGTTGGATCGATCCCTCTAATCTGCATGCCAAAAATCTTGGCTAAGATACTAACCCCAAGTAGCTCTCCATTGGATCGTGTGTGAATATGAGGTAGAAAAAAACTGCTTGTATGAATGAGTGAAAATGGGTGAATGAAGCAAAATGTGTAAAGTGCTCAGAGAAGAAAAGCGCTATATAAGAACCAGACCATTTAAGACAGAAATTCCTCCACAGCTGCAACAGGATGGTGATTTAACTGCCAATGGGGAAGCATGCAGGAACCTTACTGTTATATAACCAGAATATTGCAAAGAGATGCATTGCAGACAAGTTGAACCCATTAACACTGACTGACTCACATTGTTTGCAGACGGGTTGCCTCCCTCCAGACCACCTGTGCAATCACTGAGCAACAACCTATTTTTACTCTAGTGTAACTAAGTCATTAGAGAGAAGTTAATAATCCTAACAGACCATGATGAACCATAGTAGTGGGGGCGGAGCTAAAAAAGTCACCATGGGGGTGGAACCACCCCTTCTGAAATTTTATTGGCTGTTTCTGTTGCTTTTTAAATCATTAGTAGTATTATTTGGAAGTAGTGTAACACTAATAATGTGCACCTAAAGCTTATGTGCAAAACAAAACACTAAAAATTCTTTAAAATGAACAAAAGAGACTTTGTTCTTTTCATCCATAAAACATTATCGATTTAATATGTCGTCGCCACATTCATTCACAGGTCAGTCTATTAAAATCATTACACCTCGCTGAATTTCCAACTACTTTTCAAGTATTTATTTACTTTGTGTTCATTTATGTCTGATTTCCCCTGGGTCCTCCTTACAAGTTCTTGTTTCCCTCTGTACCAATCCATTAAAGAAAAAACAAACAAACAGACAAGCCACTGCCATATGTTAGTTGTCAGCCAATAATGACTCACATTCTATACTGTCCTGCTAAAACTCACTGCAAAAAATCAGATAAAGGAGAGTGCTTGGAAAGCATGCAAGAAAAAACTAATGTAAGAACAGCTTTACTGATCTTCTATGATTCATTCTTTCTTCCATAGAACTCCAAACACATCATATTTTATTGATGACTGAGAACCTTCACAGACTGAGAACCTTCACAGACATCATATTTTATTATACTTTATGTTGCAAGGAGTCATCAGGCTGACACGGGGGGAAGAAATAGTACTTTTTATCAGTCTATTGAGTTTGCATCACCATAAAAAAAAAGCTTTCCGTAAAGAAAATATGATTCACATTATTGAGTTTCCTCCTCACAGTCGCTGCTCAACCTGAAACCAGAAAGACACACAGCAGATGGTAGCTTGCTACTGCTTAAAGGACCTATCGTTGTCAGTCACATTTGTTTGTACATATTTGCAAAGTTCATTAAGCTTGAAATATTGAATTGTTTGACACTGTCAGTTGAACACTAGGCCAGCTCCTGCAGAAGACCAAGGATGTCAACAAAATGCATAAAACAAAGCTACCAGTGTACATTTGATAATAACTGACAAAAGAAATATGGTTTGTTGCAAACTTTGTTGAGTGCCTTAGACCTTTGAGTTTGGTTATAAGATATATTGAAAGTGGAGTTCCTACAAAGACACTACTGATTTTTACTTTGCTCCAGGAATCCATTCTAGAGGGAAACCGAGACCTTTTTTCTCCCAGATCTCCTGTTCCCATCTGCTGTAGTTAATAAGAATTTATAGCTTTAAAAAGAAAGATAAAAATGGTGAAAGTACTGTAGATGTACGAGTGCACTCTGTCAGCTGCTCCCTTTAGGGATTGCCACAGGGGATCATCTCCCTTCTTCTCACCATATCTCTAGCATCTTCTTCTGTAACACCAGCCCTTTGCATGTCCTTCACTACAGCCAGAAATGTGCTCTGTGGTCTCAGCATTACCTCTCTAACTTTGTCTCCCAGCTGCTCAACCTGAGCTGTCCCTTTGATATATTTCTTCTGAATCCTGGTCACTCCCAAAGAAAGTCTTTGGAGTGACAGCTCTGCCTCCTGGCTTCTTGTTTGGACCACAGTCTTCAAAGCATACATAAGAGCTGGTCTCACTACCATCTTGTAAACCTTCCCTTTCACTCTCGCTGCCATCCTTCTGTCTATCCTGTCCCCATTTTTGATTATCTAATTAGGCAGAAAATGTGTCTCCTAATCTCTAATTTCATTATGTAATATACAAGCTGTATTGTTCATTTTCCATGAATGTCTCAATGGGGACAGGTGTGGCATCTGTATAGTGATTACATTTCTGATTCTACTGAGTTAGTAATTGATACATTTCAACTGTTCTTTAAAACACTTCAAATGCTCTCATTAACTTTAAATTGGACCCCAATGCAAATAAAATCAAAGGCATGCTGCTATTATGGTCTGGAGAGGACAGATTATAGTAATTATTCATAATGGACCATATGCATTTGATAGACTTTAATATAAAAAACACAGTGTCCTGCTGTGTAAAATATTTCTTCTTAAATATGTAGAAAAGCATAAACCGTGACAAAATGTTGTTCAGCCTCGTTCACAGTAGCAGATAGAGGACTGTTGAAAGAAACTTCCTCTGAGTTCTGCACTTAGGCAGCATAATTTATAGAAATGCCCGTCTCACAGTTGAATCCAGCCTTAAGTGATACGTGTACCTTGAGCTGTCAGACAAATAGCTTGTGTTGCATCTGAAACTGTGCGATTTGAAAGATTAATGATTTGTTTCTCTGTTAGTACTTTTAGTACCTGAACATAGAATCTGTTGATAGTTATCATGTGCAGCTTGTCACCACACAACTGCATGTTGCCTAGCAAGAATACCAATATTCCCTTAACAAATGCCTCACCATCGAGCTGTAGGGGAGAAAAAACATTTCCCCCTGGGACCACTGCATCCCCCACCACCTTTTACCCAGAGAGTCTGTTTACTACTGTAAGCATAAATATTAATTACTGTACACAAACACAGCACTGGCTTCCAGATCCACTAGGTTAAGGGCAGTCAATCTTCCCTCATTGATTGTACTGTAGGAGGCTTTTTTATGTCAAAAAGTTACTTTAACCATAAAATAAACTATAAGTAATTAATAATGTAAGAGTCATTTGGACCAGAGCACGGATAAACAGCATATTTCACAGTTGAGCGAAGGACCTAATCGTTGTACCAAACTATATTTTGGAAAGACTAACCAAGCCTTAAATCTGTCTCATGCTTCATGTAGTCAATCCATCTATGCTGTCTGGAATTTCTTCACAATAGTTGTCTTGTAAAAACTGGACTACAGGGTTTATTCATCAGAGTCATCGTGGCTTTGTTGAATTCTCAAAATGAGCCCAAAATAAAACAAAAGTTAAAAATAGGAAAATTCCCATCTAGTGGCTGGGAAAACGTCTCCATTATCCTGTGAAACACCACTGTACTTTTCCTTTGAAAAAAACTTGGCTGTTCTCTTTCAGAGAAAGCCAGTGTTCACACTACCCTCAGGAGAAAATTACACAACTCCTTTGTTCTGACTTGATTAAATACATTTCTTCCAGCAGCACCCTGTTCTTGCTTCTTTGCAATATGTTTAATGTCTTCACAGTCTTTCAAACACACACACGCACACGCACACACACACACACACACACACAGCCAGAGGAGCTGAACAGTTAAAGTAAAACTCAAGGCTTAACCACCGATCCAGCTTGCTGAACTTTCTGCTCTATCGACACTTCTGCTGAGATTAAATAAAGCCTGGTTCCTTCCTCTCCCTCTCACTCAATCACTACTTTTCTCTCTTTCTCTGTCTCTCCCTTTTTTTAACATTCTCCACTGTCCCCCTCTCTGCCCCCATACCTATTTTCCGTACCACTGCTGGTGTGCACTTTCATATCCATTCAGGATTATCATCAAACTGTGATTCTGTTTGTGTGTATGTGTATGCATGAGGTTGCGTGTGTGTACTTACTCAAGTGCGTGCATGTGCAGGAATGCCTGCTGAGATTACCTTTTATCTCCCTACTGATCACATCCGTGCAGAAGAATCCAGCAGAGGCATAAGAGAAGTTGGACAAAATAGTGCTGCTTAATTATGGCAAAAATCATAATCCAAATGATTTTGGTAAGTATTGCAGTTTACTTACTGCCAATAGAAACATCGTACTTTGAACTTTTAACACAAGAATTTTCTTAAGCTTTAAATATAATTAAACTGAGAAATGTGATTTTCTACAAGTGAGAAACCAGGTTCACTACAAATTTGGGATGTGAGATGGGAAAGGGAAAACAGTCATCTGGCCACAATCCTGCCCTATCACCAATGGCTATCCTCACCAACGGCATTGTCACATCTAGGTGAGACTCTTAGGCAGAGGCAATCAGTCATAATACCTCAGATTGTACCTTTGCACTATTGGATCGTCAGCCAGCACAGGCTGTCTGCAGTTAAGTGTTGGCTGGGAGACTTGTACTGTAATTGAGAAGTCGCCCAGCCCTGCTACAATAAAAGCAGTGATTGCATGAGCTCGCTCGCTTCTCACTTTTTGCTATTCTTGCCTCATTCGTGTACCTCTCTCTGAAAAATTGTTGGAATTTGTCATGAGAGAAATCATCTGCTGTCTTATGAAAACTGCACTTTGTTTTTGCTGGCCTAAAAAAATACCAGAGACATGGGTACGCTGTGAAACACTAGTATGTTAGTATGCTTATTATTGCAGGGTCTTTACTTTAACACTTTAAATCACCTTGAGATGACTGTAGTTGTGATTGGTGCTATATAAATCAAATTATCATCTATGTTAAAACCGTATACTAACATATATAATCTGCAAAGCATTTTAACCTTACTTTCTTTATAGCATTTCCTGGGGTGGGAGTTTTACATCATGCTAATTTAATGAGTAAACTGTTGGGTTTACTGTCTGATGATGAAATTTATGTCACCTGTGTATACCCAAGCAGATTTCTAGACATGGAAAGTATTATCAAGGCTTATGTCACATGGGCCTAGAGATTGGCCTTTGTCCCCCTGGGAACCTGCAGTCGCTATGGAAAAATCTCCATTTTCCAAGCAAGTTCCTGGCAGTCACTAGTTGAACTCGTTCGGTCTCTAAAGATTGCTGCAGTTTTGCAGTTGTCCATAGTTTGCATAGGGGATGCCATTTTATGTGCAAACACTTGCAAGTAGTAGTACAGAAGAACATTCCCTTTCAAAGTAAAAGTTGTGACTCAACACCTTTTGAAAGGTGAAACTAACACCTTTCAAAAGGTGCAAGTTTTACTTTGTGCTACCAGATAAGTTGGGATGTTTCATGCACGCTATTGTGGCTACATCAATCTGAAAGTGACCAAAGTATTTGCAAGCAGGTTTGGTGAAACACTTTGTACCTGTTAGAGCCAATTTTCACCCATAGGTTTCAACCTCGATCAAACAATATTTCTTCCTATACGTGAAAAAATCTGAAATAGTTTTGAGGTATGCTTCATGAAGCCAGACTGTTCAACTAGTAAAAATTATTTTGTGTCAAATGTGATTTGTTTACATGCTGCAAAGTAGAAAATTTAAATAAACATGTTCAAGTTTATGATTCCAGAGTTTTTGTCGGCTCTGCTGCATATGTATGAGAATCAGAAACACACTATAAAGGGCTTTGTAGAAACTATCTACGGTTAAACGGTATTACATGCAATATGCTCAGACCAGTTAGTATTTTAACTGTGCTAACCTGGCTGTCTGCTTTGTTTGCCCAGCTTCTTTTTTCTCTTCTTGGATGTGCGTGTGTGTTTGTGTAGGCGTGGTTGTGGTTACCTTCCTCAGTGTAGCTCCTCCTGTCTCTCCACCTTCCTCTGGGCACACACCTGCTGCTCATCAGTGATTAGGCTCACTACTGAAGGCTGAAACAAACACTCAATGATTGCCAGATCATTGTGTCAGCTAAAGTATGCTCTTGGCCTCTGTCTTGTTTGGTTCTCTGTGGGGGTTTTTCTTTGGCTGGGATAACCCTTCTTTCTGTGTCGACCCTGCCATGAAGTCTGACTTCTCTGAGCCCTTTTCTGTGTGTGTGCTCTGGGAAGCTGCAATGCCTGACTGCTGCTGTTCGAACTCAGATGCCCCACCACTGTTTTTACCTTGAAAAACCTTGTCAATAAGCCTGTTAAACTTCTACAGTGCTTCTAGCCTCAATGATCATTTTGTTAGTTTATGATATTAACAGCTTTTCCACAATTACAAACAACTGTGCTGCTGGCATAAGCTATAGTTTTCTTTTCTTTTTGTTAGGCTGAATATTATTTTATCCTGTGTACAAAGCAGCCACCATTACGGATGGCCCCAGGGGACCAGACATGTCTGAGGTCACTGTGCCCCTTCAGCTGAATTTTACTGGCACACTTTTATGCCAAAGCTACAGCTCTAAGACTAACCATAGTGTTTAGTAACACAAAGTTATAGTAACAATGAATCTGATATTAATTATGCAGTTAGTAGCAGCAAGTATATCTGCAACAATCACAGTAGCATAACTGAGGAGCACATACACTCCTGCAAGCCAGAGTTTGGGAAATATCCCTCACGTGTTTTTTGAACTACAAACAGATCATTCATCAGCTTGTGCAGCTAGTTTTAAAGCATGACCTCATTTGAAAATGGCAAAACAAACGGAAATGTGCTGAGAATATTCTGTGCTCTGCACCGAGGACTCCAACTGTTCAAGTGTGTGGTAAATTACATATTTAATATATTTATTTAAGTTTTGTTTTGTTTTTTTAATCTACCTCGCACCTACTCTGTCTTCATCTTTCCTTTTCTTTTTTTATAAAGAGCAAAGTGTTGAGCCAAATGCCCCCCATCAAAGTTGCTTCCCCATCCACTCTATATGCTGTGGTGCAAATCCAATGTGTCCAGTCTATGTAAACATCTCTACTCACCTTTTTTGGCAGATGGAAATATAAATGAACAACACTTGAAAAGGATCACTGGAAATTGATTACATCAAAATATTGTGAAAGCCCATCAATACCAAAGATTGTGATTTTTTCAAAGATTTTTAGATACTTAATTAGTATAGCTAATATGCTTCTCAATAAGTGTACAGTTAACAGGGCAAAGAGCTGTAATTTGTAAATTCTTCAATCATTCTCTTACTTTCTTCTGAGCCCACTACTCCTCTGTAATAAAGACCTCTGTCTGAGCCGGTTTAGGGGAGGGTGAAAGTCTGTGAGCCCATGGTAAGCACAGGGAGGATTTCCTGCTCTCTCTGTCAAGCTGCAGGGTTATGTAGGGTTATGGCAGTATTAGGGAGGGAAGAATAGGACTTAGCAATGGTGGCTTCCAGTAGTTCACACCTTAGAATACTGGAGGGAATCAGGAGAGAAAGAAGGAAATTACCTATCGGATAAACAAATCAGTGGCAGACGCCAAGGTACAGAAAAGAAACCCCAAGGTGCTGAGTGGAAGATGCAGGCCATCAGAAAGATAGTATTTTATGGTTCAGATGACTTTAAGGTTCATGTTGCGACAGGTTTGAGCATCAAAAAATGTTAATGAGAATATCAGTACTCACAGTTACATACATGCTGTTGTCAAATGGTAAATGGCAGCAGAAAGAACATGTTTAAGGTGGGGTATTTTCTCTTAGCTTCCAATACAAGCTAGAGATGACAAAAGTGTGTGTATCAGAAACAGCTCCTTTAAATACATATAGATACATACACACACACACTTACACCAAACCAAACACTTTAAGCTGAAAAATGTTTTTCTTTAGGGAAGGCGGAGCTAAAATTACAACTTGATCAAGGTTGAGGAATAACAGCGGTCACGCCAAAGGACTGTTTGACTTTGCGTGTTCGTGAGGAAGCAAAGAGTAGTCTCTTGTGGACTGTTTGGCTGTATATTAACATTCCTTCTTTACTTTTAAATAATATGATGCTTTTTTTTCCTTCGGAGGACTGTCTCTCTCATGATATTGTCAAAGTCTGTATTAGACATTATGCTCATTTGCAAACTTGTGATAATTTAAGTGTGTTTCCTTTTTAGGAAACATATCATGATAGTTTCATGTAGTGAGTTACCCTGTAATTCCTAGATCTTGTTCTTATTCATTCCCTCTTTGTGCTGACCTCCAGCTAGTGAAAAAGCGTGAAATTAAACAATTCCCCAGACCCCTTGGAGGGCCCTGCCTGTGACTTTGAATACCTCCGGTTGAGCGAACAGCGTGCTCTCTCTCCGGCTGGGATAGCTGTGCGTCTTCAAGCTGGCTACAGCGAAAGAGAGAAAAGTAGAAGAATCCTTTCCAGCATGCCTGACAGGCTGAGCAGCCATGTGGAAAAAGAGCTGTGTTTGCTATAGACTTCCACTGCTTCACAACAGGACTGCATAGTAATCTGTGTGCTTGGCCTTCCTCTGACCCTACAGCTCCTTCCAGTGAAACCCTGAGAAACTGTTACTCTGCAAGGCACCCTAAACCTTTCATTTCTTACGGTGCTTTGCGCTTCATATTCAAAAATTGATATACTAGTAAACAAAGGAATCCTTCCACTGGTTATGTCTGCACCTAATAGTACATTACAGTGTTATTTCTATTTTACACTGATGCTTATATTTCTGTACTCTCTGACCGAGCCGTTTGTTCGCTATCCTGTGGTTTTGTAAAATTCTAGTGCACATACAGTGTAACAATACCTGGGTGAGTTTTATTTTAGGTTTGACCTGAGGTTTTGTTCAAGCTCCAATATGTAAGCTATTAGTTTTGTACCTATGTTAGCTTTATATAAAGTATTGCTGAATCTAATGGAATATGGGCACGCCAGAAGGACTTTTGACAAACACTGTCCTAGTCAGAGCGAATGCTTGGTGTCACATAACTTTAGAATTTGTTTCAATTTAGTGTTCTTTAGTGTGTGACTAATGCAGTCACCTCACTGTGCCCAAGTGACCAATGGAGTTCTCCTGTTCTCCCGTAACAATGCAGGAGGAAGAGCAGTGTAGTTCCACTGTGGGTTTGCAGAGTATAGTGAGCTAAAAGGATGAGTGCAGACCAGCAGCTCTCCTGCTGCAGAAGCAAACACTTCCTGAGTTTATCCTCTGTTTAGACCAGGTCCCTGGTTCCCCATTAAGTCTGTTTACTTACTGCTGTCAGAAATGTGTGTGGGGGACTCTGTGTGTCTTTGTAACACGTGCAAGTCCATTAAATGCAACAGGACTTATTACACTGCTGTTAGCTCACAAGTTACTCTGGGATTTATGTTAATATTAAAAAACAAGTGAGCAAAATGACTGATGAGATGTTTGATTTAGGAGTGAAAATGTAATGTAAATATCTTTTTGCCCTGCTCAATCCAGTTTTCTCTCTTCTTATGTGTGTGACGGGGCAGTTGTCTGGCTAGGAATTTGCTTTTGTTAATAATCTTTTCCTTGTTTTGAACCCTCGGGTGGAATTGCTGGGTTTGTTCCTTTCCCTTGCTTCGCCCCTAGGTGGGGTTTCTCCATTACATTGTATTAGCTGTGTGCAGTATATCAGGTCTGAGACTGCAACAGTTCTCTGCCAGGTCATTGTTGCCAGTGTGTTACCAGCTCTGAACCTCCTCTGAAACCTGTTCAACCTTCAGCACTACCCACCAGCTCTTTGTAGTCTTTCAAAGGAAGGGCTTACCTGCTCACCCTCTCCACGCACTTTCTCCAACAACTCTCTGATACTCACTAGGGGTGGGTTTTAATAATCGATTCATCGATTAAAATCGATTCTGGCTTGGATAACGTGATATCGATTCATTAAAATCCTGAATCGATTTTTTTATATAAATGTATTTTGCCCGAAATTCCAGAATCTCAGGTGAAACGTCACAAAATTTCAACAACCACCAAACAGCTAAAACAGTAAATGAGAGCAAGTACACGGCTTCTGCACAAAGACGTAAACACAAAGCGCAGACCGCGGATCAGAATCAGTGAGATGTCGCCTTTCTCACCTGACGGCACGGACACGGTCGGGGCTGAAAGCCGACAGCTCGCTGATTCTGATGTTTCGGCGGGTCCGCGCTTTGTGTTTACGCCCTTTTTGCGCTGATTCTGAAGCTGTTAGTTTGATCTCTCTCCAAACAATATTGACTGAACCAGCAGCAAAAGAAGATCCAAACTAAGCTTCACATAAACATCGTCATGAATTCACTCTGACTTTTGCTGTTTTGCTTCCACCAGGATAAAATCACACTTCATGCACAGCTCTCTCGCTCTCTCTCTCTCTGTACTTCAAGAACAGTTTCCCGTCTATCCCCAAAATCTGTTTTCTGCATTATTCGCTTGCTTGTTACGCACAAGTCTACCGTTGTTTACAGGCTGTCGGCTGATGTTTTTTTTCCCTTTTACTTACTTCCGAAAAGAAAACCTAATTTCTGCTGTTCAACAGGCTTCTGAACAAATTTAAACTTTTTAAAATTATGCAAAATGCAAAACGCTGTGTCCCTAATAAAACTGCTGTAACTTCAGAGGTAATGTTCATATTCTGGTTAATGGTTTTCTTTCGTTTTTGATGTACTGCAGAATATTTTTATAAAATCCCAGGCCAGGAAAATCGCCTTCATGTTTTTCTGTGTTTTATCTTCAGCTACTTTGACACAAAGGCCTCTGCTGTGATGCTCACACCTTTGATAAAGTCTCGAAAGTGTCAGCTTCCTTTTTATAGATACAAAAATATGTAAATGTACTGATCTGAATTATAATATTTCTGACTGAGGCAAAATTTCCCAGATTCAAATCGAATCGAATCGAATCGATTCAGGACCTTGTGAATCGGAATCGAATCGATTCTAGAAATCAGTGACGATATCCAGCCCTAATACTCACCAGTTGCCTTAACACTCTCTCCAAGGCTCCACTCACTCCCAGTTTATAGTGTCACTGGATTTCCCAGACAACTGCCTTCAAACCATTAACATATCAGTCTTTCACAAAAACACAGCAAAACGTCTGAGTTCTCTGAGTCTGCTTTTGGGTTCACTTTTTGCGCAAACATGACAATGTGAAACGCACAGAAAAGGATTTGATAGTACTTTGCTATTCTTACATGAAAATGTCAGTGTTCTGCCTATACGGCAATAATGACGTGCCATTTATTGCCCAACTTCACTGACTAAATATCTTCTGAAAAGCAAGAAATTGGTACATGACTTCTGGAGTAGTGGGGCCATAACAAAAAGCATGAATGCTCTTCCATGCTGTTTTTCCTAATATTCAGTTTCCTACAGAGGAGAACAACATCACTACTCCAATGCTGATACTAGTGAAAAAAGGGCTTTTGAACTAAAGCAAACTGCAGTTTGAGTCGGTTTCACTGTGCGATCAGAGCTGGCTGAATGTTTTGTAGACAACTAAGTTGTGCTGGTTTAAATCAGCTTTTGGAATCTGTTCAGACTCTTAGAGCGTTGATTCAGGTTACTCCATGGATACCTTTGCTGTTGCCTGGGGGGTCATTGAAAGCTCAGCTTTCTAATAATTCAACTCAAACAAAAAAAAAGAAACAAACACCAACAATAAAATAAAACGTGGTTCGATTACAAAAATATTTCTGGATTTGTTTCAGTAAAGTGGAAATTAAACAGCCAGAGAATATTCATGTCCTACTGGGATAACTTAGTAAAATAGTAATGGATGTTTTAAATTAACAGAACTACTTTTATGCAGTTCCCTTAGTAAGTATTACGAACAGAACTGGCAACAACAGAGGGAAGTTGGAGTTCATCTGACAGGCAGGCAGAGGAGCAGTCAAAAGAGGCTGGCTGTTATACAGGATAAGAATAATTTTGCTTATACGTGTCTGTGTGCCTGTGCAGGGAGGTTAACGTATAACTTTTGCTCTCCGCTGAGGTAATACTTTACAAAAAGATGCGGAGCAGGTTTGGGATGTAATATAATCCATGTGGGGAAATATTACAGCTGCTGACCAGACACTTGGACTGAAATCCTAAAATATATTCGTATATAGGACAGACTGTTTCAGGCTACACCTGGCCTTTCAAGTCCTGTGAATTTTATTTAGAAAAGTTCAAAATGGAAAATCTGCCTCACCTGTTTTCCTTTTGTTCCTACAGGTACTCAGCACAGAAGTGGCCATACCTAAAAGCAGTTATTTTAATAGCAGTACATGAGCTTGTGGTCTCAAACTAGTGATCATTTGTGAGTAAAGAAAATGTGTTAACCACTAGTCCATAAGTAATTAGCATTGGAAATGGACTTTCATTTATATAGAAAAATGCATCAGCCTTACTGACCACTTAAAGCACTTTAGAATGCAAGCCACATTTCACCATACATTTATACGGCACTTTATCTACTTCACAGGAGTCGATTCTGTCGATTCGAGTACCAATAAACCCAACATCCATGTGTTTGGACTGTGGGAGGAAACTCGAGCAGGCACAGGGCCAGCATGCAAACGCCCCACAGAAAGGCCCCGGCTGACCGAAAGGTTCTAACCAAGAACCTTCTTGCTGAGAGTGCTAACCACATTTATATGCCACATTCTTGGATTCAAATGAAAAACGCCTGTGAGAATTGTATTTTGAAAATGCAGTCACTGTTAACCAGTCAGTGCTTGCCAAACTTGAAGGCTTGCCAGGTTGCTGCTGTGATGTTTGTTTATGTCATTCAGCAGCCCTCGTTGGCCATGAGCCACTGCATCATACCAAACCTGTCTTATGTTCCTTGCAGGTTAAAGGCTTTTTAAGTGAAAGCACTAGCACTGTAAACAGAAAATCAACACCTACTCAGCAAAAGTGTAATACATCTTTACACATTTCCACAAATGTTAAAAGCTTTAACATCAAACATAAAAAACCCCAACATTTAACAAGCTTAAAGCTGAACAAATCAAATAATATATTAAAGTCAAAATGTGGTATGATTTTTGTTATGACATATGATCTGTTACACTTACAGCTAATCGTTTCTGGTAACAGTGGACACGTCCTGGATACATATTAACCTCCTTATACCCTACATCTTCTTATCAGGACATTTGGCTTTTCTGACTTTATCGTATTATACTGTAAAATTTATCTCTGTCCCCATGTGAGAACAAACCTTTAAAAAAAAAACACATTCAGTTCAAAGATGATTCTTAGTTCTTATACTTATCAGGTCCAACTAATCCCAAATAGCTGGGAGAAATTAAAAATGAAGCCCAAATAAGAGCTCAGGTCCCAGGAGGTTAAATCCTTGCAGCAACCATGAAAGCTGCCACAAAATTATGATTTATTTATTTTTGGCTGGCACCAAGTTTGTGCCTTAGGGACATTTAAACTTGGATAGGTTTACTTATTGTAAGACACATGCAGGCAGGTGTTTGTTCTGCAGATACTGTAAACTTCATAGACATCCCCCAATAGGCTGAGAACACTCAAGAAAAAGAAAACAGCACAAATAAAAGTGCCCAGGATATAGATTACAGGCTATTTGGGTTGCTGACAAAATGGGCTGTACTATCGCAAGCAGGAAAGCTACATTGTGCTTATTTTACAACAGCTTTATTATTTACTGCAAGCAGGCATCTGTGAGAAGTAGCCAGTGATAAGATAAAGAAGCAATGCTGCTTGTGTAGCCTGTTTTTTCCTTAACTGCCCCATATTTGAAAAAAACAAAACAAAAAACAACAACAAACAAACAAAAAGAAAAACAGTTTGCACACTGTTTTTTGCATGAAATTTCCCATAACACTGTATACAATTAACCTGAGAGTCCTGGCCAATACTTAACACATATCTTATTTTCACAAACACATTTAACTGCACAAATTTCCTGTGGGATTATTGTTATTGCTGGCTGTGTGTGATACCTGGAAGTTGGCATGTTTCACTTTGTAAGACCTCTTGCAAATAAAATAAAGGTTGGCATAAGACGAACCTGCACACGCTCCAGTGTACTGGGCAGACTTTGACCACCTTTTGATGTCATTGTAAGGAATGTAATTATTATACCACAACCTGGCAGAAGAGATACAGTAAAAAAGTACAATTTTTGTGATGAAAAGTTTTGATCTCAGCTGATTTTAGGCACAATTGTTGCTTGTTCCAATCAGTGCTCTTCTTTTTTTTATTTGGGTTGAGAGGCATACTTTTTTATTTTGCATATCAAAGCCACGGTGTCTGATGTTCAGGATATAGTGAAATATTTACCTGTGATGCCTGGAAGACAGAGCTTCTTGCTTCAGCTACGCTCTGGCCTTTCCTCAACGCGTTTTGATCTCTCTGTCTCTCTTTCTTCTTCTTTCTCACTCCACGTGCCCTCAGCTCTTTTTCGTAGAAAGGGATATTTTATGATGTCCTCATAATATGTTTTAATTATTTTCGCCTTGCTTCTAGATCATCATGTTTCATCTGTTATTTTAATATTACAATACTACATTACCCATGAGCCACACTACTGTTGCCATGGAGATGAGGCATGAATATCAGCAGTAATGCATAATAAAACCTGCTTTGTTGTCTGCATAGACTCTATACATGAAAGATATAAATAGCTTCCAGGAATGAAAAGAGCAGCCCATCTAGAAGTGCTTTAAACTTGTAACGTCCCTCAGAGGGTATCTGCTCTGCCTGATAGAAATCCATGGAAACATGACTGTTTAAGCAACTCCTACTGGCCTGGCAGTGACAGTGCAAGAGTCTTTGGGTACTGATTGTGATTAATTACTAATTCTCTACACCTGACAAGGTGTGGATAAAGGCATGCCTGAGGCTGGCTCTCGACGTGCTCTCTTGGCTGTAGTTTTTAGCTCTCCAGATTACATAGTGATTTAAAATAAAATCAGTGTTTCTAAAAACTCTGAAGCTTACAGCTTATGAACCAGGGCGTAAAAACAATGCTTGCTTGATCTCCGACCTCAGTAACCGTTTTTTCTGATTGCTATTTTCACATCTAATTAAATGCTTCATTATTTTGTGTTGTCACCATTAGAGGCAAAAAGGACAATAAATTAGAATGGAGGCCAAAAGTAGCTCTATTTTCTGTTCAACTTCACAGTTTCTGCTAAACTACAGTTACAGGATCTTCTGTCAATAAAAAACTGAGGTAAACTTTTTAAATGAAAATAAGCTCTCTATCATATCGAGACTCTCTGGCTCAGAGAACCAAGGTTACAATGTAACCGTACGTTGTTGTACCTGCAATAAAACAGCAAAACAAATGTCAGCTACTTACATTAGTTTATAACTTCACCACATAACAGCACACTGACCATTTTTTACTCGCCTCCATGATGTTCCTCATAACTGCTTTGATTTTTTGCTTATACCAAGGCTTCTGGCTTGTGGCTAGCTTTAGCTTTAGCAACTTTGCCCTTGTTAGCTTCTATAACCTATTGACCTGGATGAAGGTGATTTAAGGGTGTGATTAAGTTTGTTGGCAAATATTTCCACAACTTTTGCTGAACGGTGTCTTGCTCACTTACAATGACAAACCTGCTAACAGTCACACAACAGTGAGTGTATTTAGTGTTTGCATGAAAGCTATTGTATTATATGTATTTGAGGCTGACCGGTCCAGGCCGAGAATGCTAAAATTCAGCCAATTGTGGTCCCTGGCTGGTCAATCAGTGGGTCTCGAATTTATACTCATGCTTGAGGTGCATCTAGTTTGCTGCAGATTACTAAAGACAGTATATTAAAGACTGATTCAACGCACTGCACTCACAAAACAAGTAAATCTCAAACCTTTACACATTTGCAAACAATTTCAAAGAAAACACGATCAACCAAATAAACCACAGAACCAATTTGACAGAAATAAAAAAAAAAATCCTGAATTTTTAACACCAACAGCCCTAAAATCGGCCTGAAGCTTCAAGACGAGACTTCACTAATCACTTTGTGAAGCATGGTAGTTGTGTCCATCTTTTACGTACAGTCCATGACTGTCACAGTTAACACACAGTCAACTGTAACTTCAAATCAATTCAAATCTTTCATTTTAACACAACATACAGTCACAGAAACTGACTGTAATTATAATAGTTATATTTTGTCCAAGTCAACCTTTCTCCAGCTAGAGTGAAAATTATATGCATGAAAATACTGTATACAGAAAGTGTCTGAAAATTTCAGAATAACCCTTTCATAGTCTGTTATATACATTAACTGTTACTAGCTTATCATTTTTTTTATTATGTCTTTCTTGTTCTCCTACAAACACTCCAATTTACAATATTGCACAGTGGAAGCTTTTTAAACTGAGAAACGTAGTTTTCAGTAGAAAACCACTTATAAAAACTTCAAAACACAGTCATTTAAAAATCAGCCTTAACAGCAGTGTATGTAATAGTGAGGTCTGACTTTTTGTTGTAGAGTGCATTCAGAGAAAAGTAAGACTGATACTAATATCTCACAGTCAGACAGGTGTAAATGAGATCAGAGGCAAGGGCTAGATACTGCTGGGAATATGAGGAGCTTTATGTCCAGTAAGTAAGTGACACACTACAATCCATGCATTTAAAGTAATAGGTTGTTTTGGTTTTGCAACAGACTTTAAACCAAAGTGAAGCTGTAACATGCCATCATTACAGTAATAAATTCAACTTAAAAAAGATCTGTATGATTGCATTATTGCCGTACATGCATTGCACTGTCATCGGCATTGTTTAAGGCACTCTGAAATGGCTTTCTTTGCTCACCAAGCTCTATTCTGTGATGTACAGACTCGTTTAGTGCCTCAATGCAGCAGTCGACACTGATGGTGATGGCATGTAAAAATAGAGGTGTGAGACCAAGTGAAGATCACCGTGAGAGGAGTGAGAGAGAAGGTGGCATATTGATTTAAAAGTGTTAACTAATGAGAAACAGGCATGGCTGATGAAAGATGTACTGCAAATAGCTTGTTGTTCAATTTGCCAACATGCTTTTACTGACTGCAGGTTTTTCCCACTCATCCCACCGCAATCAACTGCCCAAAAGGACATGAATGCAGCCGCTCACACATAAATGAAGGAGCATGTGAATAATTTAGTGCTAATGAAGACATAAATAATCTCCTCATCTGCGCTGGGGGTAATTGATTAGCAGGAATGGTTTGCCCCTCCACCTCCCTTCTCGCTTCTCCCTTACATCTTCAGTCTTTCTTCCTCCTCTTAACCTCCCTTCTCCTCATCATTCCCACATTCTGTCTATCCACAGACTGCTTTTCTCCCTGGGGCATTTGTGTGTTCCATTACTGCTCACCCTGCCCATGACAGCTACTATTAACCTTGGAGGTGTGTGTGCGTGCGCACGTGTGTTTTTTCTCAGAGTTTGTGTGTCTGAGAGTGTGGCAGTGCAAGCAAGACTGAGACAGTGTTAATTTGTAGCCGTGTAGACATGCATAGGTTCCTTTGTGCACATGAGAGGGAGAGACAGACGGGTAAAACAAGAGAGTGAGACCACTTTCTTGAAGATATGCCTTGGTTGTGTTTTTCCACTGGTTGAGTGTGTGTATCTTTGTAAACAGGTGGGACATATTAAAACAGCCGTAGGCAATGGAATTGACTGTTGCTCTGCAAATAAGGAGGGGAGGCCATGGACAACAACTCTCATATTCACAGACCCAATGCCATACTAAATAGCTCTGCAGCTCCTCACCTTCCCTATCTCTCTGCCTTTGTTTTCTCTCTTGTTTCACAAACACATGCACACACATACGCACACAACCAGAGTATCCCTCTCTTCCTGTCTTCTCATCATGTTTCCCTTTATATATGACTCGGCTTTCTTTCCATCTGTCTCTCTTTTTCTCTCCCTTCTCACTCTGTTCTGCCATAACTCGAGCCAACTCCCCGTAATGAAACTCTAATGGCCTGCTATTCGTTTCCGCTCTTTGCTTAGTGAGGTGATGCAGCAAGGGCTAATGGTCCTATTTTGTGTGTGCGTGTACGAGTATGCGTACATGTCCAGGACTGTAACACATATAGGGAGAGAGTGGTATCTGCAGCCTTTGGGCCTTATAACATTTCACATGCCGCTGCGGTGGCCAGGTGCTTCCCATAACTCTAAGTAATGTTTCAATGCCATCCTATTTAGAGCTATGAGGTAGATGTAAATGCAAATGTGTGTGTGTGTGTGTGTGTGTGTTTGTGTCAGAAAGAGAGAGGGGTGATCCTCAGGGAAAGCAAATAGATGGAATAATGCATGTTTTGAATATTATTACTATGCAGTATCTGGATGGAATATGGGGACGCATTCAAGCACTGATGGGACTCGGTAATGGCAGCACTGTCTGGGACTGGACACACACACTTCTTATGAGAAGCTGACACGCATAAATGACTTAGATTAATGATGTTGCAAACGTTGAGGAATACAGGTGGTTCAATTTCTTCAAACTCTGTGTTTTCATTTCACAATCCGTCTCCATACGCCTTTACTACAGCGTACGTGTGTGTTCGTATGTGTGCACACATGTATGCGGAACCCATCACATTGGTTTTGATTATCAATGATAGGCAGTGTAATGAGGTGCCATAAAATCTGATTAATTTGAAGCTGGGCGAGAAACTGGTGCCAGATGCTCCCTGCCAGCTTCTCGCTCCCATTCTCCCTTTTTGCTCTCTCTCTCTCGCACGCACACACACACACACACACACACACACACACACACACACACACACACACACACACACACACACACACACACACACACACACACACACACACACACACACACACACACACAGGGTGGCCCATTGTATATGCATATCTGCGTCAGCTCTTGTGAGAGTAAACGCAACTCCATCTCTGTGACTAGATCAATACTTACTCTCATTCTCTGTCTGCACTAATTCACATTCAATCTTTGTTTGTGTGAATAAGGTAAAAACCAATAGAAAGAAAAAAAACATTGATTAGGTTTAGCTTATGGCCATACCACCCTTGGCACGCCCAATCGCGTCTGATCTCGGAAGCTAAGCAGGGTTGGGCTTGGTTAGTATTTGGATGGGAGATCGCCTGGGACTACCAGGTGCTGTAAGCTTGGGGGTGGCACGGTGGTTAGCACTGTTGCCTCACAGCAGGAAGATCCTGAGTTCAATTCCACCATCAGGCCAGGGTCTTCCTGCGTGGAGCTTGCATGTTCACCCATGTTTGCGTGGGTTCTCCCTGGGTGCTCTGGCTTCCTCCCACAGTCCAAAGACAGACTGGCGAACTGTCCAGGGTGTACCTCACCTCTTGCCCTGAGATAGGATAAGGATAATGGATGTGAAATGAAAAACTTTGAGTTGATTGAAAATTATTCCACTTAAACTGGAAACTTAGGTAATTCTGTGCCAGAATTGTCAACTGGAAAGTCCCCTCAAGTTCTCTTTTCAACTTGGGAAGTCAGAGAAGTCCTATAAACTCTTGCCTTTTGGATCCACAATGGCAGCAGTGAAATTAAAAAGTGGTAAAACTTGTAATCTTTACTATAACTGTTGTATACCTGTGACTTAAACAGAGACCACTGTCCAGGTGCTTTCTGTGAGCCTGCTGCAGTAGATAGTAGTAGGCGCAGGTAGATGCATGAACGCTCTACCATGATTTTCCAACTGCTGCTATTGTAGCATGGTCAGCTCAGGAGTGATGAGCTAAAAGAAAAACATCTTTTTTGGTTGATGTATTGTGTTGGAATTTTTTTATGTGTTCCATTTTCCCTTCACTCTCATTTGTATGGAGAGCTCCAAAGTGTTCAACATTAAATAAATAAACACAGCGTAGTGAAATAATCATCAAACTATGAATATTGATGATTAAAAAGAAATTTTGTGGGGCTATTGCTGCATGTCACCCCCCCCCCTCCTCACTCTTCTACTTTCCAAATAAAGTAGAAATGGCTCTCTGAACCTTTCCAAGAAATCCTAAAAAATATTAATAACACCAGCAGCACCACTAGCATATAAAAGCTTCTCTTGTGGTGCTAACAGGCATTTTGCAGGCATACAAAATGTTATAGAGCAAAACATAAAAAAGAAAATGTTTCTGTAACGGTGCATGAATGTAGCTTTTTCCAGTTCTGGCAGTCAATAACAAATAAAAATGTAAATGAATTGCAAATCACAGTATTTCATCATTATATGCTCCAGAACTACATTATTAGTGCCACCTATGTCTGAATGACTGAGTCTTTGTGATGAAAAGTTGTATAATGAAATACATTTAAAAGAATGCGTTTCATTTCCTGTCATCTTATATGTGGTTTTGTTTTATAATGTCTTTTTCAGTCATTACATTCTGAACGCCGGAGCTTGTTTTCGTGTTTCAAAGAAATGAAAGCACACGGTTGCGAGATTTGTGTTGAGGACTGGCGCTTTCCCCCATGTCAAAATGCTCACCTTTGTAAATATCTAGGCAACACATAGGTACACACAAATTAAGGTTTGTTATTTGAATGAAGGTGGCAAGGGTAGCAATTTGATTCCACTTTCCTTCCACCGTTATAAAATTAAAGTTTCTGAAGGCGTGTTACTGCCACAGTATATGTATCGAGTAAAAATACAAACCATGTTAACAGAGGACCTGTGTTCTTGGCAAGGCTTTCATGTTAGCAGGCCAATTAAAAGAGGGAATCTGAAGGACATCCAGGCCAGCCAGGGCTTTCTTCAGATTTGGCTTAATTACTCCAAATCAAGCTAAAATGTTGTTAGGAAAAAGTGTTCATAAAGTGAACCATTTAAAACAGTAAGTTCTTGTTATTTTTAATGATTAAATGTCATTTATCTATCTGTGTACTCCACTATCTTTCTATCTATCTTGCTTTTCTTTGTATTTTCATCTGATTGCCTGTACATTTCTTTCAGTATTCAGCTGTGATGTGGTGTGGACTAAATGAAGGAAAAGGTCAATTGCTGTTGTCAAGTAAACCCTTATCTGGATTTATGACAATGCTCAGGCAGAGAGGGAATATGTGAGAAGAAGAGGGCCTCATTCTGCCCTCCGCGTTGCCTTCGTGCCAATTACGACACACTTAGGCATGCTCACATACACAATTTCACACAATATCCACACATGCAGTATCACACTGTCTCTTTCTTCCTTTTTCGTTTTTGTCTTTCACACATACACGTTTCTGTCTAATTAATGCAGGAACCTTCTGGCAAGCGTGAGCTGACCTGAAAAGAACTTTCCTCTTTCCACTCTCACTCTCTGCTCTTTTCCTTATCAAACTTTCCACCATTTTTTTTAACGCATGTCAAAAGAAGGTGCAGTTACCTGTAACCTTACACATCAAATCTAGATCTTGCATTGCTACTGTGAGGAAGATACCGGCTATTACCGTCTAAACCAGGTTTTTCTCCTAGATCTTTTTTTCTTTGAATAGAAAGGCTCTCTGTGTGGATTAAGTTTCCTTCCTATGCACACTTGTAGTTACTTATAAAATGAAAACTAGGGACAGATCTAGTTAAGACTGGCTGAATAAAGAAGGAGCTAATTACTGTTTCATGTGTTTTATTCTTATTCATTGTATAATTATTATTTATAATAGTAAATTTGATAATATACAATAATACTATGATATACAGCCGTGTAGCAGGTGACCTGTTGTATTCTTGCCAACCTCTTAAAATCAAATAAAAATTAAAACATTTCAAAGATTCAAGATTCGAAGTGTTTAATGTCATGTGTACAGAAGAAATAGCATTTCTCTGTGCAATGAAATTCTTCCTTTGCTGTCCATACACAAATGCCAAGTTAGGTAGGGTTGAAGGAACAAGAATAAAGGATAAAATTAAGACACGATATTAAGATAAATAAGGTAAAAATAAGGATAAAAATAGTAAAAGATAAATAAATAAGTAAATAAAGACAAGTGAGGTATGCAGTTGTCAATGTGAAAGGAAGTACAAGGATCTTAATGTGCAAAAATGAACTTAGTGTGCAAATTGTGCTAATGTGCAAACTGCAGTTGAGGTAGGTGCTGTTCAGGAGTCTGATAGCAGTGGGGAAGAAGGAGCTGTTGAGTCTAGATGTCCTGGATTTCACACTTCTAAACCTTCGTCTCGAGGGCAGAAGTGTGAACAGTGTGAGGGTGTGTGGGGTCTCTACGGATGGAGGCAGCTCTGGACTCTGCAATGGTAGATGCTCTGCAGAGAGGGCAGCAGGGTCCTGGTGATCTTCTTCACAGTTGTTATCCCTCTCTGCAGGCATTTGGTCCATAGCAGTAGTGCTGCCGTACCATGCAGTGATGCAGCTGGTCAGTGTGCTCTCCACAGTGCAGCTGTAGAAGCTGCTGAGGATCTTGGCTGACATCCCAAATTTCCTCAGCCTCCTCAGGAAATACAGCTGTTGCTGAGCCTTCTTGACCAGCTGTGTGGTGTTCAGTGTCCAGGTGAGGTCCTCACTGGTGTGAACGCCCAGGTACCTAAAGCTGCTCACCCTTTCCACTTCACTCTCTCGGATAAACAGCAGCTGGTGAGGCCTCTTCTTCTCCTTATGTCCACTATCATCTCCTTTGTTTTATCAGTGGTGAGGGTGAGGTTGTTGTCCTCACACCATGACACCAGACCAGCCACCTCTGGTGAAAGAGGATGGATAGATGTTTGAAATAAATAGCAAGGAAAATTATGGTATTTTTTTAGGCAAAATAAATAAGAGTAATCAATAGTTGTTGATGCTATTGTTTAGACCAGGTGTTTCAAACTCATTTTATATTGGAAACCACTTTGATGTTAATTGGTCAGGACCAGGTAGGCACCCCTTTCTGTCACTGTTACGATGTTTAACAACACATTTAATCTTAATATAAGAAAATGAAGTGCAATTTCAACTGTACGTCTCAGTTTCTCTAAATGATAAAAAAAAATGCTTCTGTTGTAAAGTAAAGCAATCTATCAACATAACTCTCTATTTATAAGAAATTAGTGTAAAATTACAGAAACATTTCTGGAAACTTGTTTCCCAGACAGTAATTATAAAACAGTTTTTGTCCTTTTACTTACTGCTTTACTTTCACTGTGTACCCAAAGTAAAACACAGAAATCTCTATAGTACTAAAAATCAGGAACTTTTTTTGGTCATTTAATTATTTATCAATTACTTCATTACTTTGGTGGAGTATGAGTGGTCATAGAGGAGGCCTTTATCTGGAGGAAACACTGTTAAAAGTCTAAAATTGATGCCATCTATTTCATTTTCCAAAGCCAACCAATGGGCCAGATTGGGGTCTTGGCTAATCTGATTGTGGCTCCTGGGGCTTTATGTCTGACACCCCTATCCTAGACCTTTATTTTACTAAAACGGAACTTTGACTCGTTTTTGTTGTTAATAATTGATGAAAAACTGTATGCAGCTTTTTTCTCTCTTCTGAAGTGGGCATTCCAGAAAAAGTTTGAGAAACAATACAGATCACATTAACATAAATTAAATATATGAGCTGAAGTAAATGGGTTAACATTAAATAGTCTTTCACTTGGCCATAGACACGCTTTCTGTGCTTTGCCCAGTTTAGTGTTGTCCAGTTACCAGTACTGTTGGTCCCGAGGTGTTGCTGTTCGACCAAGCAGTTCAGAAGCATGGGGCTACTGCTATTGACTTCGCATTGTTGCTGATAGGGAAACACAACTGCTCCCCTGGAGAGTTGGTGCTCATTGCTAAATGCTTTGATCCTCGTTGTACTGTTAAAGTCTGTTGCTGCTGCTGACTAATCTTGTTTTTGCAGTCGTAAGCAGGCTCTCGGTTTGCTGCACTTGTGACAGAGAGCTCAGACAGGAGAGTGGTCAGACTAGTGAAAGACCATTATTTCTGAACACACAGGTACGAGTGGACCAGAGAGATTTAGAAGACCTGCTGCAGGAATGGTCACGTGGAAAACAAGTTATCAGAGGGTTGCAGAAAGTATCCAGTATTACTGTTTACCTTTTTATGTTAAAGGCCTCATTTAAATCACACAAGTGAAGAAACTGATCTGTTTCCTGGTATCATGGTACCTAAAAAGCACACTATATCCTGTAGAATATTTCTTTATTTGTTTTTTTGAAGATGGTTGTGGAGACAGCCTGATGTGTCCAAAAGGCTCCCATATGTTTTCAGTTAAAATCTGCCAAGTGTGAAAGTCATAGCATGTGATTCACAGCACTTTCATATTTATTAATTGAACCATTCAGTGACCCCAGTGCCACATATATGGAGGGATTCTGGAAAAGACATCTGGTGAGGGTGATCAATGAGAACAGCTTAATGTTGATTTACATTGCCGGTGTATCAGAGAAACTCAGGAGAGTTTTCTCCAAGCATGACATCCCGGTGCATTTCAGACCCAGCAACACGCTCAGACAAAAACTGGTTCACCCGAAAGACAAAACGCCAAAACACAGACTTAACAATGTGGTGTATGCTGTACAGTGCAGCGAGAAATGCCCAGACCTCTGCATTGGAGAGACCAAACAGCCACTTCACAAGCGCATGGCACAACACAGAAGAGCCACCTCCACAGGACAAGACTCAGCAATCCATCTGCATCTAAAGGTCAAAGGACACTCTTTCGAGGATGCCAATGTTCACATTTTGGACAGAGAGGACAGATGGTTTGAAAGAGGAGTGAAAGAAGCATCTGTGTCCACTGTGAGCGACCATCTTTGAACAGAGGCGTGGATTACGACACCAACTGTCTGCCATCTATAATCCAGTTTTGAGATCCCTCCCCAGACGCCTTAACGCCCACTCACATCCTGGGCCATCTGACCTCAGGAATTCGCATGATAAGGTGGGGCCAGGTTTCACAATGAACACACCCGAAACTCTGGCTGATTGGGACCCACACCCAGTTTCACACCTTGGCTCAGGCGATTAGAGGATCATCAGGGGGTCCTTTTGTCCCTCTGTGGGGGGATACTCCCACTAGGTTTAAATCTGGGACTCCCCACCATTTGACCTTAGAACTGAAGAAGCTTCTCGGATGAGAGGTGAAACGTCTTCAAGCAACTTAAAGAAGTCCAGACGCTTTTCTTTGCAAGCTCCTTTGACTACAATGACCTGGATGACTGAGAACCTTCACAGACATTGATTTTTCTCAATAGGTAGATAAATGGCCTGTATTTGTATAGCGCTTTTACTAGTCCCACCTAGGGACCCCAAAGCGCATTCACACACTGGTGGAGGCAGCTACAGTTGTAGCCACAGCTGCCCTGGGGCAGACTGACAGAAGTGAGGCTGCCATGTCGCGCCATCGGCCCTTCTGGCCAACACCAGTAGGCTGTAGGTGAAGTGTCTTGCCCAAGGACACAACGACCGAGACTGTCCGAGCCGGGGCTCGAACCGGCAACCTTCCGATTACAAGGTGAACTCCCAACTCTTGAGCCACGGTCGCCCCTAGATAGATAAGATACACATAGATAAGTGGAGCCAAACTATTCCAACATAAGAGAAAATTTGACTTTATCCTGTTCTCCCAAATTTAATTCAAGGTGAAGGCTTGTTGTTACTACACAGTAGAGGAGATCCTGCAGATGCATCTGTGCAGCCTAGAAGGGGAGATTTGCAAAATCGAAATGAGGTAAGACATTTGCTTTCTGTTGAAAAACAAAACGTTTCAGAATGTACCAAGTTGAATACTGCAGTATAAGATGCTACACTTGCTAGTCTTACTGAGCAGTCTATCAACATTGGAGACCACTGTTCAGTGTCAAAAACAGGCAGAGACTGCTTCTCCGATCAGTGAGCAGAGCAGTGTGGTGAAACAAAGGTAGCAGAAACTGCAGATAGAGCATAAAAAAAAAACCAAGACCACTATTTTTATCTATTTCTACAATGCTGAGCATACCCAGTTTCTTAGTTATCCATCTGAGTCCTTCTTAATGTCTTAAGTCAGAGCCTACAGCAAGATTTTAGTCATCCACGCTACCCTAACATAATCACTGTGCCCAACTGTGTTATCTTTTCAATGCAGCTCTTTTAAACTTATAGGGAAGTCATGTCATGACCATTGAATTTTACAATTACTTTATAGCTTTCATGTGTTTGTATGTATCATAGAAAACACTGTTTTTGTCATAGTTACAGTAAATGTGGGAAGATCTCTGGTTGGAGACACAGGGAACAGGGACATGTGGTCACCTTTGTTTGTGTGATGTTGGCGACTCTCTAATTTTTGATTATAAACTATTGTCCTTATGTGTTTTATCGTCTGGTTTTTTAATATAATTTTTAGTCAAGATTATCTGTAATATGTGTGTCTACCAGGTTTGTGCATGAGCCTAACAGAACACTTGTCTTACATATTCATGTCTTACCTGGAGGGGGGTGGGGGGTGTTCCCTTAATAAGGTTTTATGAAGTACGTCTTTGTGCAAACATTTCTGCACGCCTGTTTGTATGTGTCTCTATCAGCATGGTTCTTTTCAGATTTTATTTTCCAGCCATCATCCGACTGATTATGTGATCCAAGGTTCAGAAGTTTTCATTTACCTCTATCTTGAACGGTAATGGTAAAGGCTCAGATTATTAAAATGACTCTCTCCCGCTGCCATGAAACATATCAAGAGCAAATGGGAGGGCTTTGATTTCTCAGTTTCCCTCAATGACTCTGCGAGTGGCTTTGAGGTCTGGTTTGAACTAGAGATGGAGAAGGCAAACACACTGAAATTAGAACTGGGTGGTTAGATGCAATTATAGAGTTTCAGAAATTCTCATTCCTGTCAGTTTGTTGTACATTAGAAAATGTAAGTGACATCTCAATAAAATCTCCCATAAAGTTTAATTCTGCTTTATTTTGTTCTGTGACTGCAATTATCTTTTGGCATACAACATCAAAACCATTCGTTCAGCTTTTCTGACATGCTTTTCTATCTGGGAAACACATTAAATGGTACTGGTGCTTGTTGAGTGCCAAGACATTAACTTTAATGTAATCCAATTGAATCTATGTTCATTTTCACATAAAACATGGTGTTTTGACCTTGACTTGGAGTAGCGTGAAGGAAAATATGAATAGTTCTAGATGTATTTCTCTCAGTCAAAGCTTAGCATAATTCTGGTGTTTTACTCAAAGTGAGCAGGCATGAGAAGAAAAGCCAAATATAAATTAGTCCTACCAAAGAAATAACTTGGTACACCAAAACAAAATAAAAGTAAATATTTTGTGGACAAAAATACTTGTACAGGGCACAAATAAATGTAAAAAGCAAAACAAAACAAACAAAAAAAGAGTGTTTTTTTTTTTACAAAACTCAGTAAATGTGAAACTCCCTGGGAGCAGACCGCCCACCGAAGCATTTCCTGGTGGCCTGAGGGCTGTTTTTCCCTGCTGTGAACAGTCAACTTGACCAGCAATAATGTAGCAAGCAGGAGTTAATGGACCTTTCCGTATCCATGCATTTAACATTTGTTATGCTCGCTGTAATGTCCCACACAAAAAGTTGCATATACCATGTACACATTAAGAGTTACATTAACTGTGAAATCAATGGGAAGAGTATAAGGAATGATGAAATAGAAAGGGAGAAAATATAAATAAAAAAACAGAAAAGACCTCACCACAGGGAGACGTGTGTACTTTAATTGTTGTAGCATCTGTTCTCTGAGAATTAATGAGTAGCTGTGTGGCCTTTTTTGTATTTGAATGTGTTTTTAATCTATTGAATATAATCCTTTGACTTTTTAATAAAGCAGCCAATTGTATAACTAGTCTGGTTTGTGTTACAACACAAAGGGTTAGCATACAAAGTTAGCTTGGCAGTTTACAAGTTGGCCTGGCATAGGATGAAATTATTGTTTCACTTTGCCCCCAGTGTGTGTGTGTGTGTGCATGCGTGTGTGTGTGTGTGTGTGTGTGTGTGTTTACCAAAATTGTAATTATAAAATTATAAATTATCAGACTTTAAAAAATATTATAGGAGATCAATATATCAGCCAATTTTTTCACAGATAGTTTTTCACAAAGTACAGTAAAGTATTGGAGGTTATATGTGTTATTGATTTGGACGGGTCAATGATTCTGCCATCTGGAAGGTGAAGCACAAGCAATTCTTCATTGTCAGTGCAAAGGTGAATGCTAATAGGTAAGGTTAGCTAGCTTAAAGTTGCTGCAAAGTTGATCCGTGGGTCGCTACGATCAGGGTCACCAAATTAGTCCCCAATTAACCTAACGTCATTAACTCCACGAGGTTCTTCTTGCTGTGAAACAACAATGCTAACCACTGCACCACCGTGCTGCCCCATGATATAAATCTGTTTAAAATGGTTTTCTTTTCACGTAAACCATGGCTCAAATGTCAGCAGCTGTGAACGAAGCAGCAAGTACTTTTTGAATCGAGTTGAACTACTATACTGCATTTTGGCTAAATATCTAACCATCCATTTCTTTCCGCTGGTCCAATTTAGGGTTGAGGGCTGGAGCTTATCCCAGCTATCTGTAGGGTAACCAGAAATGTGAGAGTGAATGGTTGGCTAAACTTGCATAAAATCTTTGATGGGGAGTGGATGAAAAGCCTCTTTTTAGTCTCCAGGTGAGCATTTCAATAAGGAAGTGACAGTACAGGAAAACTACGAAATGTTCTATCGCATATATTGCAAGAAAAGAGTTCTACCCAGGACCTGATAATGGATATTCATCTGGGGACCTAAACTCTTTCTGCTTTGCAACAGCATCTCTTCTTAGTAATTATCTGCGCTATAAGAGACTGAAGAAGTTCTGTATATCTATTTAACTCTATGACACAAGTGCTGCCGGATCCACCCCACACACACACACACACACACACAAGTGCTCAGACACTCACAGGTATATTGTCTTATATAAAGCTGAAAGCTGTTATTAGTGTTGTAATCACTTTACTTCAGAAAGCCCTGCACATGTCCATTATGGTATTTATAGAGTATGTACTGCTGGATGGTAAAATTCAGATGACGGATGACCAGTGAGGTAATCGGCTAATCATGGCAAGAGCATTGCTTAATTACTTTGTTCATTCAAGGTGACATTTGGCTACGGCATGCCCACTCTCTTAGTCAGTTTGCAAGCCAAGTGAAAGAGAATTAAGGCTAAATGGGGGGCATGCATTAGTGTCTAGACTGATGGTAAACATCTTTCTACCTGACAAGAAGATGAGTTTAATTCTCCATATCTCTGCATTTGTGAAGTTTCCTCTTTCTTCCTGAAGGTGTCCACTCTCTTTACACACCCAGCTTTAATTAATATAGTGATCACAGCCTGTCGTTTCAAACGTCATATGAGTCGTCTTCTGTGGCTAAAATTGCATTTGTGATCATGGAGCTTGTTTTAAAAACCAAGCTGTATATATTTAATTCTGCTAGCACACAGGCACATGATGCATGTTTTCATGCTTACGCGATACATGTACAAAGGATGCAAATACACACACGGATACACACAGAAAAACTCAAATAATGAAATGGCCCGTGGTTATATATCCCTTCTTGATGCGGACCCAGAGGGACAGAGATTTATGACTCTTGTCTTTACAATCACTTTTGGATTCAAATCTCACCACAACACACACAAAAAAGCACCACAACACAAAGACATGTGTGCATGCATGTTGCACAGCAAGCAGAGAGGCTTTATGTGTCCTCATATCAGCACATCAGAATGATAAATGCACACGACGTATTGAGCTGCACATAATGCAGCCTCATTTAGACAGACTCAAGAAAACTGAATATGAAGTAATGGATTTACCAGTGAGTACCCAGAGATATTTGAACACACTGTTTATGTTGTACGATTGGATTATTTTATACTTCAGTTTATTAAATGAGGTACAGCTGGCTGAAATGGGTGTTTTCTAATACAAATAATCTTGCAATAAATTCAAACTCAATAAAGAATATTGTGGTTTTCCTGAAATGATTTTACATTAGTATGTTTATGTTGGGAGTTTCTAGCTTATTGTACACTATCGTAATACAGTATAGTTCAGTACAAAATGACTGAATAGTGAAATATTTTGCCTAACATTGCACTAAAAGGCTTTTTTAACCTTAGTCTTATAAGACCTACACGTCTCATATGGTTTACTCGTGAAAGTTCGTTCACAGTATTGTTCAATATTGTTATAATTCTCATTATTTTTGCTTGAAAAAAATATAAAGCATACTTTCTTGAAAAAAATCATAAAATAATTAAAAAATTTAAAATGATACATACAGTCATTCGTTACACCCCTCTAGTACTTGATTACATCCCCTTTACATCCATATAGGTGTCTCCTGTGGCACAACATCTTAAAGGTGCTCTATTGCATTCAGGTCAGTGTAACTGCAACTTGTGTAATTTTGCTTACTGTATTGCAAAGTGGTTGAAATGTACAAGCTGGCTGATTTTTCAAATCATACCAGCATGACTTCACACGTATATTGACATTTAAAGATTACACAGTAAAATAAAGGCTAGGAGGTTTTAGTCATTGCACCCTTTCAATGTGGATAATATGTCACAGTATTTTTTTTTTTTTTTTACTGCACTTCACCAAGGGCAGTGGTCTTTACAGCGTTCCTTCCTTTCAAGTCATGTCCCTTTTTTAATTTCATTTGAAAAGTCATATTTAATCACATCTAGTTCTTTGTGGAAATTTCCTGGACGTTCTGCAAAAAGGTGGCTTCTGTGTAATATAAGATATATAATGGTACACCGTGCTAGTGCTAGGTTGGACCCACGTTTGCCTTCATGGCATAGATTCAACGAGATGCTGAAAATAATCAGAAGAGATTCTGGTCCATTTTCACATGTAGCATCACACAGTTGCTACAGATGAGAATTTTCCCTTCCACCACATCCCAAAGGTGCTGTATTAGATTAACATCTGGTGGTTGTGGAGGTCATTTGAGTACATGGAGCACCTGCAGGATGCAGCCACCAGAAAACTACCATCAAAAAATTGCAGAACAAAAACCAAAACTCATCCAACCAGGCAGGATTTTTCAAATCTGCTGTTGTACACTTTTGGTGAGTCTGTGCAAATTGTAGCTTCAGTTTCCTGTTGATAGCTGACAGTATCCTTTTCATGGAAAAAAAAATCACCAACATTTATTTCCTGTAGCTAATTACTTTTACATAAATATGAAATAGACAGGGTTGAAAAAGGAATGCAGTGTAGCTTTACTACTATATGTCAACAGCTTCGAAATAAGCATCTATGCATCTGTTAATCCCCCACAATGATTCTTGCCTTTATAAAGATTCAGATAATACAATTGAAAGCACAGCATCATTAGGCATTATCCTCAAGGACCTCACCACCCGACCAGCTTCGCTCCCTGGGGCTTAGAGGAGGTGCCCCTGGGACATATCTGGATTTAACACCAAGGCAGCCGCCCCAAGAATATTACAAGCACAGGAAGCGCATGCTTGTCTCAGTCACTTTCATATGCGGGAGGATTTATTTTTCATTTAAAATGTAAAAGATTGTCTGAGGATCTCACCAGCACAGTTTCTACTTTGCTAACATCCTTCGAGTAAGGATTAAAAAAAAAAGCAAACATATTTACAGCCATTAGTTTATGGTAAAGCTTTATATCGTGGACTGAATCTGTTCACATTTCCATCCTTTGTGAATGACTTCATAAAATATAAACCATACATTTCAAGTAGATGTGCAGCCGGGGTGTGCAGCTCGTTTAAGTGCGCTTGTCACCAAGACTGTCAACCATGAATTAATGAATCAAGTTGAAAATGTCAAAGCAGGTCCCAGATCGCTCTGCTGTGGTTCAGCTGCAGAGCACTGTCAGCATCAGGCGGCTAACTGATGGTAAAAGGCCTTACTCACAAAACAAACCAGTCACACAAACACACACACGCACACACACAGTATCTGCCAAGCCATTCCATTTCTCTTGTTATAAAAAAGGTCATTCTTGTCTCTTCTCTTGCTTCAGTGGGTGGTCAAATCTCTGCACTCCAGCCCTCTATGCATAAGAGTGCTGGAACATCATTATTATGTACACATTTTTCCATCTGGTATATGTAAATGTTCTCTTTCTCCCGTAGCCAGACTGACATTGCGATTTCATTTACCTATCGGTGCAATAGCCTGCATCCTGCTCAGATCCATCATAATGCCACAGTACTTTGACTTCCTCTCGCCAGATTGCCATTAATAGACAGAGGATGTATGTATTCATTCCTGAGGTGTAAAAAAGTAATCAGATAGATGCATTAAGGGCAGAAGGGTGATAATCCTCTCCTCTTCGCACTCTCATCTTTCGTTGCCTTTCATCACCCTCTTCTCGGTGCATGCCGGGAGCAAAATTTGATTGATAAGGAAAGCACAAACAGCGTGACATGGAGAGAAGCTGAGTTCATAAAGAACATCATCGATTGTTTGGAGTGCTCGGGAGACACTGGCACGTGCCAGCACAAATTTAAGTCTGCATATAACAAAGACATTGATATCATTAAGTTCATTCCTGCAAATGTGTTATTTCATCGTACAGCTTATGTCATGATCATTAGAAATTCTGGGGTGGGGATCTTGTGACAAATACCCAGGCAATGTAATCGTTTGCCTCTCAGGCAAGTTTCTGGTCCTTTGACTGCAGCTGACATGTACCAATTCTGCTTTTGCTGGACATTTTGGTCAGAGTAGCCCTCCTTTCAACGCTTGCAGCAGATCTCAGAGTAGAAGAAGGGTTTTTGTCACCTACTGCACTCCAAACATTGGAGCTGGAGTTTGTCCCACTGTAAAATCAGTCACTGGTGAATAGGTGGAGTGACTTCAAGAGCTGTTTGTTGCAACCTGCTTGCTAAAGAGTAGGACAACTGTCACAAAATGTATTTCAGGTGGCATTTCTCTCTCAGATATTAAAAAAAAGGAAAAACCAAAAGAAAAAAAAGACTATAATGAGTTTCCAACTATGCTTGGAAGGCATTTATATGCCAGGGCAATGAAACCAGTAAGTTTACATTTACAAGAACACCCATCCTAAATCCAAACCTAAGACATATGACTTTACAACCAACTGGATATGTACAGAACTGCATATGTTCTACACATTATACAGGGAGTGCAGAATTATTAGGCAAATGAGTATTTTGTCCACATCATCCTCTTCATGCATGTTGTCTTACTCCAAGCTGTATAGGCTCGGAAGCCTACTACCAATTAAGCATATTAGGTGATGTGCATCTCTGTAATGAGAAGGGGTGTGGTCTAATGACATCAACACCCTATATCAGGTGTGCATAATTATTAGGCAACGTCCTTTCCTTTGGCAAAATGGGTCAAAAGAAGGACTTGACAGGCTCAGAAAAGTCAAAAATAGTGAGATATCTTGCAGAGGGATGCAGCAGTCTCAAAATTGCAAAGCTTCTGAAGCGTGATCATCGAACAATCAAGCGTTTCATTCAAAATAGTCAACAGGGTCGCAAGAAGCGTGTGGAAAAACCAAGGCGCAAAATAACTGCCCATGAACTGAGAAAAGTCAAGCGTGCAGCTGCCAAGATGCCACTTGCCACCAGTTTGGCCATATTTCAGAGCTGCAACATCACTGGAGTGCCCAAAAGCACAAGGTGTGCAATACTCAGAGACATGGCCAAGGTAAGAAAGGCTGAAAGACGACCACCACTGAACAAGACACACAAGCTGAAACGTCAAGACTGGGCCAAGAAATATCTCAAGACTGGTTTTTCTAAGGTTTTATGGACTGATGAAATGAGAGTGAGTCTTGATGGGCCAGATGGATGGGCCCGTGGCTGGATTGGTAAAGGGCAGAGAGCTCCAGTCCGACTCAGACGCCAGCAAGGTGGAGGTGGAGTACTGGTTTGGGCTGGTATCATCAAAGATGAGCTTGTGGGGCCTTTTCGGGTTGAGGATGGAGTCAAGCTCAATTCCCAGTCCTACTGCCAGTTTCTGGAAGACACCTTCTTCAAGCAGTGGTACAGGAAGAAGTCTGCATCCTTCAAGAAAAACATGATTTTCATGCAGGACAATGCTCCATCACACGCGTCCAAGTACTCCACAGCGTGGCTGGCAAGAAAGGGTATAAAAGAAGAAAAACTAATGACATGGCCTCCTTGTTCACCTGATCTGAACCCCATTGAGAACCTGTGGTCCATCATCAAATGTGAGATTTACAAGGAGGGAAAACAGTACACCTCTCTGAACAGTGTCTGGGAGGCTGTGGTTGCTGCTGCACGCAATGTTGATGGTGAACAGATCAAAACACTGACAGAATCCATGGATGGCAGGCTTTTGAGTGTCCTTGCAAAGAAAGGTGGCTATATTGGTCGCTGATTTGTTTTTGTTTTGTTTTTGAATGTCAGAAATGTATATTTGTGAATGTGGAGATGTTATATTGGTTTCACTGGTAAAAATAAATCATTGAAATGGGTATATATTTGTTTTTTGTTAAGTTGCCTAATAATTATGCACAGTAATAGTCACCTGCACAGATATCCCCCTAAAATAGCTAAAACTAAAAACAAACTAAAAACTACTTCCAAAAACATTCAGCTTTGATATTAATGAGTTTTTTGGGTTCATTGAGAACATGGTTGTTGTTCCATAATAAAATTATTCCTCAAAAATACAACTTGCCTAATAATTCTGCACTCCCTGTATAATGATGTTTCCCTTCAGCAAGTCTCTGTTTCTGTTTATTTGTCTCACATTCTGTGTCTTTTGTTCTGAACACAGAGCAATCAGTGGGTGGAATGAATCTCAATAGATGCCCATTATGTTAGCTTCCAACACAATATGTTAGCAACTCATGCTGGTTTCCTCCATGTGTAGTGAAAAAAAGATCATCTTCTATTAAAGAAGACTTCTGTTTGTCATCTTTTTGGGAAATACTGTAACATTTAGCTTAACAAGTCAATATAAAATTGAAAAGTTGAAAAGACAAAATCCCTTTTTGACCAAAAGTCTTAGAAGCATTTTGATATTTTTAGCTTTCTAAGAGATGTAGGACGGCTCTGAAATAATACGAGATATTTTATTTGACTATGTTTTCAAAGATAGTCCAACAACTGAGACTATTTTAAAAGCAAATGCATTTGGTCCTTGGATAATTACGACTTTGTAGGATTTTTTTGTCTGTCTCTGTTTGTGTGTGCACATATCTTCAGTGGGAGAGTGCATTATGTGCTGCCCATTTCTTGAAATGAACAGATGGAGGAAAGCAGCAAAGGTCAATGCATCCACATACAGCTGGTGTTCAGGGTGAAGGAAGAGTGCGGTTTTGTCATCTCTCTCGCAGCTTCAGGGCCATATGTAGTTGAAGTATTTCATATTATTGAATCTGTGGCCTGACATAGTCGGTGCACATAAAGTAAAAAATGCTTCCTTCCAATGTAGTATAAACGTGACCCTGAGCTGAGACTCAGAAGTGCGTAACCAGGCTCTGAACAATGGGAGAGTTCAGCATGACACTGACATTTACATTGTACCAGGAGCTTCAGTCATTCATTCACCTATTTTCTCATCCATGTGGAATTCACATTCATTTCAAACTCTTTTAAGAAAATAAACAAAGTGGTTAAGCTGCGCTGTCTCTTCATGAAAATAGCATTTTCACAGAGTATGACATTTAGTTTGTTTACCTTAACAGCTAAACATATTCTCACAGGTCGGCAGAGTTCAGCTCCTTAAAGTTTAAGATGTTTTCTTGTTTTAACAGTTCCAGAAGGGAACCTGATGCATTAGTTTAAATAACTCTCTCTAATGGAGAAACAGACCTTTTTAAAAATCCTTTCAGAGCTGTGGCAGATAACCGGCATGGTAAAAGACTGGCCTAATAAAGAATGAGTTATCTAAGGCCAACAGATGACTTGCAGAAACAATGCTGATGATTGAGCAAAACAACTACGCATGTGTGCGCACTTGCAACACACGTGCACTTACACACAGACACACACACACAGGCCTGAAAAGATGTGTTTGCACTCTGGGGGAAAAAGTTCTCAAAGCACATTAACATTTTATATTTTGTGCATTTAGCGATCCCTCCGACTGTACCATGACTCACTTGAGATTAACACTAGAAGTTGTGTGTTTGTCGAGCTTGGGTCAGAGAACCATTATGTGAAACCAAAAGTGTTGAGTTTTCTTTTCTGAAGTTATCCTTAAAAACTCCAAATGATCTACAATGTACTGGATCTCTGTTTGTTTATATGTGTGCGTCTGCGGCTCTGTCCACCACCTCACCGATGTCCATTACTTTTATGAGGCTTTTGAATTATGACCTTTAATAAGAAGGCATTATGGGAATTTTTGGTGTCTTGGCTCTTCTCCAGAATTATAAGTTCATCCTCTGAGGTTGCTCAGCGATAAAGTTGTCAGCTGAATATTGCCCACCCAGAGAGAATTTACTCCCTTTTATAAGTGTGTGCGTGTGTGTGTTTGCTCAGCCCCGTGGTTTGGTCATGACATTTACGTTGGGTATTATTGCCACGCTGAGAGCTGCTGACTGACAGACATTAATTGCACTTTTTTTTCTTTTTTTTGTGACTCACAGCTTTTGAGAGATCACTGTGCCCTGCTAATACTCAGGAGTTCCTTTGTTGATGCAGACGCATTTGAACGGGCAAAATGCATGGCCCACATTCTTACCCCATATTTCCACCACCTTGCCCCTGAGACTCGCTTTCTCAGTGGGCAAGTTCAGGGTTTAACCCCCTTCATGGGAGTAAAACCACCAGTGATGGATGCTCACTATATAATATCTGTATGTGTGTGTGCATGGTCTCACAGACGTAGTATTTTAAGGCTAGTATGTTAGTATAGATACATTTAGTGCTGACTTTTAGTAATTATTCCAAGCGTTTATCAGGCTTCCCCTCTCTCACTGCAAAATCTGGTTAGTACAAAAAGCCATTTCAGTTTCAGTTTTGGGGGGGTGTAATCCAAACTGAAATAAAGAAAGGAGGAATGATCACGTTAGGTTTTGCACTTTCACACAGGTTTGTATGTTTTGCACACAGCTACTGAACAGCTGACTAGTGTTATGGTCTGTCTGCCTGACTCTTCGCTAAATGCAGATTTCCAACGAAAAATGATGAGACGGGGAAAGTGAGGCAGAAGTCTTTCTCATCTTCCCCTGAGAAGCAGTATACCCCACCAGATGTCTTGGGAAATGCTAGAAGTTGGAGGCACTTGAGGCGCTTGACCGCAGTTCTTTAGCTAAGCTGAGATCTAGCTGAATTCCCTGTTGATCAGCAAAAAACAGCAGGCAGCTCGTAATAACCACTCGCTGTCACATCACTTGCACAGAGTATAATTCAGTAGAGTCCACCACAGCTTGCTCAGAATCAGCGAGACATTATTAATGGGCCATCAGCCTTCTAACACGTAATAACGTTGACATGAAGATGGACTTTGACTAAGATTTTCCCTGACAGCATGTCTAAATATGTGAGAAATATGGAAAGATGAGGGAGGCTTTTTCACTAAAAGAAAAGGTAGAAGGTAGGCTGACTTTTAGAGGAGCTCACAGGCTTTGCTTCCCAGAGTGTGCAATTTGATGCATCACAGAGAGGATGAAATATCATTATCTGTATGACTGGCTCTTAGCTACTTTAAAGTAGTGGATTCAGAGCACTTAAATAAACATGCATATGCCATTTTTATCAAAAATATTCAGAGCACCACTCGTAACTCAGTTCTTGCGTGACAGAAGCTGCTCATGATGCTGAAGTCTGAAACTTTTAACCTGCATTTAATACTCTGTAGTTGATGATGGATAACACGCAGAACTCCAGTGTGGCTCTAACCATATTTTTTACAACAATACGTGAGCAATGTGACAGCTGGAAGACAACAGTGAAATCAGATTACCATGATACACAATCTGTTCACTGTCGTGTGCTTGCGCTGTTTTTTTGTTATTAATTAGAAGATAACTGAAGCAAAATCAAACCTGTATTGTCACAACTGCATCGTCATCAGACTAATATTTGTCCAGTTGTAGTAAATTTTAATCGTACAGACAGGTGCAAATTTTAGGACAAAACATTAACAACTTGTGGGGGTTGTCAGTTGTACTGTGGGAAGCACTTTTCTTGTAGGAATTTTGCCTGTTTAGCACCTTAGAAGGAAAGTCACTGTAAATCAGTGATCGCCTTTAACCTTCATCTCATCCTATCTCCAGCATCCTCCTCTGTCACACCAACCCTCTGCATGTCCACTTTCACAACATTCAGGAAACTTCCCTGTGGTCTTCTTCTTTTTCTCCTTTTCCTCTCCATATTCAGCATCCTTCGTCCAGTATATCCACTATCCCTCCTCAGCACATATTCCAACCATGTCAGCCTTGTCTCTATAACTTTGTCACAAATCACCTCAGACACCCTCACTATGCCCAAACTTGAATCTTTACTGTTAGACCTGTCTTTTTCTCATTCATTCATGCACACCAAATGAGGAAAAAACTTTTGTTTCATCCCTCTGGGAACCTTCAAGCTGTGTTCTCGCACACTCAATGACTACTGATCAGGTGGCAGTAAAACTTGAAAAGCTGAAAACATAACAATTTTTGCCTTCGAAGTAAAGGTTGGGCCTTATTGCTGAAGCTATTATATTTTGAAAAGCGCAACTGGTTTTGGTTTCCAGTTTGTGTTGCGCTTCTTGCCTTTGCAGACTAGTTGGTGCTATCCACGAAGGATGAGCCCAGCAATCTACTGGCAACCACAAGAATTGAGGTTTGCAATGCAAAACGCTCCTTGCAATCAATTTTACACGATATCCTTCAGCAACCTCCAGGAACCATTTGTTAACCTGTTAAGGAAAACTCATTTTTACCAGTTTGTAGCTGCTAGAGAGTTAGTGACTAGTCTCTAAGGCTGTGTGAATGGAGCTTTAGCAATCGGTTTCAGATCAACTGCCTCAAGCAACCAGTTGCCAACTGGTCTGGGAATACACATTTTCTCCTCACAATTGATGGTTGTCAGATGGTTGCTAACCGGTCTCTAATCTTGCTTGACCGTGGCCTTAATTTATCATCTTTCTGGATTTAGTATAGTTAACTTTTTTAGATTATTTTTCTGTGGTTGCTTTATTATTCAAATGCATACCTGTTCTTTCTTTTTTTAGTTCAAAATAGAAATTTAGTCATTCATCACAGTATAAGTTTTTACTGGCCTTACAGAAAACTAGCTTGTTATTTTTAACACAAATACTATCCTTACAGTGCTCAGCATAAATGAGTACGCCCCACTACATGTCAGAAAACCTTTAGTTTCCTTTTAGAATCAACATTTTCTATGAGATACTTTACTACAAAATACTCCCACAAATGTGGGCCATTGATTGCAATCAAGATTTGTTAATTTGCACACACAAAAAAGTGATTTTTCTAACAAATTCATTCAAAAACGAGTACACCCTAATTATGGTCTTAGGAGAAAAGCCATACTTAAGACTACAAAATTCGAATTAACAGGCATTCAACCACAGGTGAGTCTAATGATTCATTTAAGAGGTGTCCAGCAGACAGGTGACTATAAAAGGGCTTAACAAAGAAAAGCCCTTCCCATTTCACGCTGCCAGCAATGGCTCCACGTGGAAGAGAAACGTGACAAAATCTGAGAAAGGAAACCATTTCGTTACACAAAAAGGTGAGGATTACAAGAAGATCACCAAAGCTTTACATATCAGTCAAAATACTGTAAAATGGAAGTGCAACCATCTTACAGAGACGTCCAGGCGGTGAAGTTAAGATCTCGACAGGAGCGTCTTCTGATGAGAAGGGTTGAAGAAAATTGCCATGCAAGTTCACTGCAGTTAGCTAAAGCAGTAGAAAGCCAAACTGGAGTGACCGTTTCCCGTGACACCATATGGCGCACACTGCAGAGGAATGGCATGCATGGGTATCGTCCACGAAGGAAGCCTTTCCTGAAGCCCGTGCACAAAAAAGCACATCTAGAATTTGCTAGGGCCCACGCTGAAAAAGATGAAGACTACTGGGACTCTATACTCTGGAGTGATGAGACAAAGATCACTGTTTTCGGAATTAATGGTTTCAAAACTGTATGGCGTTGTAAAGGTGAGGATTTCAACGAGAAACGCATGGTGCCTACAGTGAAACATGGTGGTGGCAGTTAGTGATGTGCGATACCACTGATTTCCTTTCCGATCCGATACCAAGTAAAATTCAGGGTGGTATCGATGATACTGATCCGATACCGATACTCTGTACAAAAACTTCATGTTTCATTGTATTTCATAATACAATATATAATTGTATTATGTAATTGTTATGATAATATAATAATATAGCTTCATAATGATTACAGGACATCAGACTACTTGTTGTTATAGCTTAATGATGCAGAATTATCATATAGAAATAAAAAACCTGAAGTTGTGCTATTTGAACACCTTGCCTGGCTGCAGCACTAAAGGACTCCGTGAGAGACGTCTGTCTCGCCCTAGCAGAACCTGTCCCTCTCCTCCTCTTCAGTTTGCCTCAACGTAAGCTCATCATATTCTGTGATATGATTTACTCTGAGGTGTTTGACGAGGTCAGTGCTGTTGCCACAACACCTCACTGTCTTGACACATGTATCGCAAACTGCGTCTTGGCTGTTTGTGGAGATAAAATATGTCCACACATGACTCCGTTTGTGCTCAGCCATTGTTGTGAGTGTGTACACCAGGGGCTGCGACACATTTATACAGCCATATATCGCATATGACTATGAAAGGCATAAGAGGAAGTAGTTCCTTCCAATTTAGACGATCTGAATGATGTAGTTTCTGTCCACTGTTTTCCTGTTAATGAAAAACTACAAATTTACCCCAAAGTACTAAAATATCGATATTTTAATATGAGAATCAATTCTAGAACATAAATTACTGGTATCGGAAGAATCGATATTTCAATTTCGATCCACACACCCCTAGTGGCAGTGTCCTTATGTGGGGCTGCAAGAGTGCTGCTGGTGTTGGGGAGCTGCATTTCATTGATGGTATCATGAACTCAACAATGTACTGCTCTATACTGAAGGAGAAGATGCTGCCATCACGCCGTGCACTTGGTTGTCGTGCAATTTTTCCAATATGACAATGATCCAAAACACACATCTAAAGCTACTGCTGCATTTCTGAAGAAGAACAGGGTGAAGGTGATTGAATGGCCAAGTATGTCTCTTGATATGAACCCAATCGAACACCTGTGGGCAATTCTGAAGCGACGAGTTGAGCATCACTCTCCATCCAGCATCCAGGCTCTAAAAGAGGTTGTTCTTGAAGAATGGAAAACGATAGATGTTGCAATATGTTGCCAACTTGTGCATCCCATGCCTAGAAGACTTGGTGCTGTCCTTGAAAATCATGGTGGTCATACAAAATACTAGATGTAGTAGTTTTTGTTGCGGGGTGTATTTATTTTTTCTTCAATCATTTTGAGTAAAACGGAAGATTTTGTGATCTAAGTTGTATTATTAACTTTATTTTCTTGTTATGCAGTTAAAAAAGTGTTCAATAAAACTTAGCCTGGTGAAAATTTTGGAAATTGTTGTTTTGTTCGTTGAGCTACTGATTAAATTCATACTTTTTAAAGGGGAGTACTCATTTATACTGAGCACTGTATTTCTCTCCTGTGCTTAGTTCAGATTAATATATGGGTAGGTGAAGATCTTCTCACACATAGTGGAGAACATGTTGAGGAACATATACACATGGTAATCAACTAGATAAGCCAGTACAATTGTAAAAGGACAACCAACCTCCTTAGAATTTATCACATTACATGTAAAATCAATGGGTCTTCATTACTTAGTTAAATAACACAAATACGGAGTATTGCCTACCACAAAACACCCTTCCCCTTCCATCAATTGCTAGTTAAATCCCATACTAATATATGCTTATACACACCACTTTAAACCAGTGTGCTCAGGTAGAACAAAAACAAAACAAAGCTGGAGTTAACTTTACTCTCATCACTCCCTGACAAAATCTTTTCAGAGAAGATGATGTGCAGAGACACACAGCCAGCCTTCAAAACAGATCCCGCTGTGCACACTTGATTTTTCCTGCATACCCACTAAATGTATAAAAGTAAGAAAATCCTCAGTGAGATTTCAAAGCAGGCAAAAAGTGAGTAAAATCCACTTTCATATCTGTGTGCATTATGATGGCACTTGAGCTAACAAGACAATCTTCATTCTTTCTCAGTTGAAAAACACCCAGAAAAGGTCTTTTTCCACGGCACTTGCAATTCTTGATACTCACCAAAGCATTTGTTCTTGCACCACTATTCTTTTCTTTTACCCCTTTGTGTGAGTGGAAAGCTGAGTATGAAAAGCCTGGTTAACCTTACTCTGGGCCTTCGGGGATACTAGAGTGTTGTGTGCTACATGTCAGAGGCTTAATGATGGCTCACAGTCAACCCAGCTTTCACTTTGCGGATGCGCGTGGACTGTCTGTGCACCTGTGTGGGTGTGGGTGTGATTATACATCTGAATGTGGCTCTGTGTGTTTCTTAGATCAAGGGTTAACTACACAGGGCATGATGTCAAAGGCAGGTCTTTGGTCGGTGAAAACACTGCCGAATTCACTCAGCAGTTACCATGGAGACAGCACTGCTAATTCTTGACAGCTCTGCCTCTGTTATCAGTGTTATCTACACTGATTTGGTCCCTGCTGCAAATTACCATTCAAGTGAAAGGCATTTTAAATTTAAAGACTATTTATTCAACAAGTCAATTTTAAAGTCAGTTTTAAGCTATAAATAAAATTGATTCAAAAATATCTGAGGAGGCTATTTCAGAGAAAGGGTTGCAGTAGGAAAACTGTGGGGGTAGACAGGGACCACAGAGTATGAGATGGAAATCAAGGTTTGAGATTTGAAATCAGACTGGTGTGAACAGGAATGCTCGTGTAGAAATTGGTATGTCATTACAGGCATGTGATGTGGGTAAGGAGCCGATGAAGACAGGTTGAAACTCATGTAATCTGGTTAACATGGTCTAGTCTTGGGTATTTTTACTAGTTTTAGCTGTAGGATTCACAAGATAGCCCATTTCAGGCCTTACGCTAAAGTGTTGCTGCACAAAAAACAAAAATCTTTCTTGTTGATAACTAACTTTTAATGTTATACAGGGAATCCGTTAATCTGACATATTTCAGAGTTTGGGCTATTAGCCTTTAAAATAAAATGTTTCTAAAAAATCCTAAAATTAAGTACAGGGTGGGCCATTTATATGGATACACCGTAATAACATGGGAATGGTTGGTGATATTAAAGTCCTGTTTGTGGCACATTAGTATATGTGAGGGGGCAAACTCCTCAAGATGGGTGGTGACCATGGTGGCCATTTAGAAGTCGGCCATCTTGGATACAACTTTTGTTTTTTCAATAGGAAGAGGGCCATGTGACACATCAAACTTATTGGTAATGTCACAAGAAAAACAATGGTGTGCTTGGTTTCAATGTAACTTTAGTCTTTCACCCTGTACTCCTAGGGCAGTTGGATTGTTGTAGTTGGCATTACTATGCAACTTTTTATTTATGATTGATTTGAATGGTTTACTCACAGAAAGTCTGGTGTTTATACTCTGACTGTGTTTCAGAGAATGTGAATTTTAACATTTTGGTGCAAGGATGAAATCAGACAAAGCCACCGGGACATGTCCACAGGAGCTGAAAATATCTTATCACTGAGCATGATGAATCTGCTTCATAAACGTACAGAAAGGAGGGAAAGTGGAGAGCTAAGCTGAGCACAAACACACTTCTGCCCATAAAGCTTCAGTCTGTAACTAACTAGCTGTGCTTCTCCGGGAGTTTATATCCATGTTTTCTTGGTAAATTTCTGTGCTGTACTTACCGTTAAGGTTGTCACATGTTCTGTCTGACATGTTGTAAAACATAAGTGTAAGTATATTTCATTATACAATTTATTTAGCTAGTGGAAAAAAAAGGTTTTTAGATTGTCTCAGCTAGTGCTAAATATTCAGTGACTGTGTTTTTGTTGCAGATCAAATCAACCTGGCAATGTGAGCTCGTTGCTCAAAGACATTTCTCAGCTTCAGTCTTTGACTTTAAGAGGAACAACAGTTTTTACAGATTGGCAGGACTGATAATGTTTGCCGCATAGCTCCAACATTAATGTCATGGTTTATCATTAGCCGCAGCTGCTAGCAGCTACCCTAATGATAACTTCACAGATGGCTAATGTGGCTGGTGGATAATTGCTAATACTTAAATGGCTAACGTGAATGTATGCACCAGCCAAGGTAAGATTCATGGTAATTCGATTAGCGCCAAATCACAACACTGGTTGCCTCAAGATGCTTTATATTGTAAGGTGAAAAAGTTACAAAAATACAAAGAAAATAGAGAAAAATTCCAACAATGACCCCCTATAAGCAAGTGCTTGGCGAAAGTGGGAAGGAAAAACTCCCTTTTAACAGGAGGAAACCTCCAGCACAACTGCCATGACTGACTGGGGTGAGGGGAGGAAGACAAATGTTTAATACTTACTAGTAAAATAGGAGTTTTTCTGACTTCTTGAAATTCCTCGTAAAGTTTTGTTTATTGTTGTGAACTCACCTCTTCAGTCTGCAACGGTGCTCTGTGAAATTATGGGTCAACTGGAGGAGTGTTAGCATCAGGGCTGCACCTGATTGTTTAACGGACATCAGAGGTTTTAAGTTTTAATTGGTACTTTTTTTACTACCTTATGTCTTTACCATTGCTCACCACTAACTGAGGGTGAAATATGGTCACCAGATAGCAGTGAGAGGGGAGTCTTTCCAGACATTAGCAAGAACCATGACTGACAGAGGGCTGCAAGTAGTGGCTGCAAATGGCAGGTGTGTCTGTTCCTTCCTTTGAGGTAAATCATTGTCTAGGCTTTTTAGTCACTTCATTCTTATTTTTTTATTTATTTTTTGTTTACAAGTAAAATTGATATTAATGTGAGGGTTAGAGAGCTGAATGTTGAGCCCTTTCCACTTTTAGTGACAGTGCACACTTGTAATTTTAAACACAGTTTAAATCCTATTTTGTAGTAATTTAGTAATTAGGCTATTTAGACTTATGATTTATAGGTAGATCAACATTTAAAATAACCATCGATGGAAATAATGGCGTTAACGGTATTACTTTTTTCAGTAATCTAACGAATTTCTATTTCTATCATTACAACGCCATTACCATTACTAACAAGAAAATGCAATAGTTACTTTTCCTAGTAATTAGTTACTTTACAATATTGTAACTCAGTTACTAATTTACTTTTTTGAAGAAGTAACTAGTAACTGTAAGTAATTACTAATTGTAACTTTTTAACTGTTTTACTAGTTACTTGCCCAACACTGCAAATAACAGAAACATAAGCAGCAGACGATGATTTGCACGGTACCACATACAGAATGGATCTACTGCCATTCTGCCTTTTCCTATAAGTTACAGGTTCCTATTGCATTTCTAATAGTTCCACCTTTGTAGTAATTAAAAATTTTATTAAAACTGTTCATAATCCAAACCCTACACAGAGAGTTATCAATTAAACATACATGTCTGAGCAAGAGTGAAGCGAACAAGCAGAGCGGGCTAGTAAGAGTGGCATTAGTAAGAATAATACATTAAACTGATTAGTATTTACGGCATTGACTGGCAAGGGCAGCAATGTGTAGATGTCTAGCCACACATCCCTAGGCAATAGTGTTGTAAATGAGTATCCGATCATATATTTTATTATCGATTAGTATTTGAGCATATATTTTCTTGCCATCTCGACTTCCTGTGAAATCTTAAGCTTGTTGTTTTAGGAAGAATATGTTTTTTTTTTTCTTTGAGGGAGATCAACACGGATTTGACAGTTACAGTGTGTTTTGGCAGGTACAAAAAGTGAATTTTAGCCTTGGCTTATTGGTGCATAAGCCCTGGCATGTGTGCAGAATGTTTATTGGAGGCTAAACCACTTTCAACCGTATCAGTCTGTATATATAATTGTTCTGCCACTGAAAGTTGTTTTGTTTTACCTGATTGCACAATAAGTCCTTACATTTATAAACCTGGTTTTCTTATTTCTTTTGGGTACTGTACATTTTGTGCAACTATTTTTAAAAGTGTTTTTTCCATCCCCATTTTTTACTGTTATTTTAGGCACTCATAGCACTTGAGTCATACTGTTTTCACAGTTTAACAGTCGCTTCAACTAAAGACATCAAAGGCAATCTGCCTTCTTCGCCCTTTATTACTAGTGCTTTCACTGCACAGCAGCTTTCTTACATGCCCTGACACATGACATGAGGGATCCAATAACTTATGAAAAAGTTTTACAGATAAACTATTCATGCACATTTGATAGTTTAAAAAAAAAAGGACAGGGCCAACAGCTCACATTTTTGATTCTCTTTCTCAGTTACCAGAAGTACTGAGATTCCTACAGTTATTAGACAAGAAACTCATTAAAAGTGGACAGTGAAAGTAGCAGTCTTTTAAATTGAAGGGAATGAAAAATCTCTCAAACCCACCAAAATATTTTCTTATCTAAATTGAAGTACTCAAAGCTCAGCAAGACTGAACTGTGAAATGACAAACTCGGGACCTTTCATCTGATATTTAATTTGATTTGTTAGCTGTTTTTCACTCAGATCTTTCATTCCTGTCAAAGAACTGAATAAAAGTGATAATTCTGATGCTTTGAGGACACGAGATCGCTTCTGTAGAGAAAATAAGATCTTTGGAGTGTTCTGCGGGCTTTGTGCTCTTTGTAAAATTGCCTTGTCAGATCACATTGAATTGCAAATCCAGTTTGGGGTTTTTTTGGTAGCAAGTTGCTAAATTATAAGTGGATGGTAATCCGATTGGAGTATCCAACATTTTGTGATGTATATCTTACAGTAAGCTTGTATGCATTGTAACTGCTTCTGTTATTTACACGTTGTGTGCTATGGGTCAAAACAAGTAAGTTAGTATTCTACCACTAACTACAAAACAAAAGTACTGCTCAAAACTCATGAGCCACCCCTCATTTCTTTATATTTTATTTTCAAGGTGACATACTTTCTTGTATTTTTTAAAAGTATTCTTGAATAATAGTTTGCCATGATTTCTGGAGGTTTCTCAAAGGTTTTCTTTACACATTTTCTATTATTTCATTCTTTTTCAGTCCAGTCTTTGTACCTGAGCATTTGTAGAGGAATAATTTTTTTTGTCTGTTAAACCTCTTAACGCTGAACAATGAATCAATCAAGCATGAAAAAGCACCTTTTTCAGGGGACTGAATAACCAAAGAACCAGGTTTAAATTGTATCTTTGGCCACTTTGTTTCTAGCAGTCTGTTGCAAAAACACATTATTTGTTCACATTTCCTTAGCTGACTGTATGAAAAGAAATGACACGGTTTGACAGGATTAAAATAATATTTTTGCACCAACAAGGTGATTCCCAAAGAGCTGTTAGCCAAAAACTCAGCATATCTCAGCATGGTGTGCAGTGTGTCCTTGAAAAACTTTACAAGTAGAGGAAAAAGCAGATGTGGCAGGCCTCAAACACAACAGACAAACCCTAGCTGATCCCAAGAAATCAAGCAAGGAATGAAATCATAAGAAATCTTGTCAAATAAAGGCTGTGCTAAAGAATAAAGGTGTTCATATGTCTGTGAAGGTTCTCAGTCATCCAGGTCATCGCAGTCAAAGGAGCTTGCAAAGAAACGCATCTGGACTTCTTTAAGTTGCTTGAAGACGTTTCACCTCTCATCCGCGAAGCTTCTTCAGTTCTAAGGTCAAATGGTGGGGAGTCCCAGATTTAAACCTAGTGGGAGTATCCCCCCGCAGAGGGACAAAGGACCCCCTGATGATCCTCTAATCGCCTGAGCCAAGGTGTGAAACTGGGTGTGGGTCCCAATCAGCCAGGGTTTCGAGTGAGCTCATTGTGAAACCTGGCCCCACCTTATCATGTGAATTCCTGAGGTCAGATGGCCCAGGATGTGAGTGGACGTTAAGGCGTCTAGGGAGGGAAAGGTGTTCATACCAAATATTGTCTTCCAAGCTTGTTTTTGCCTTATGTACTATATTTCCATGTGTGTTTGCACATGTTTAAATAAATTGCAGAATCTATTTTCCACTTTCCTAGAAAATATAAAGAAATTAGGTATGGTTTAAAACTTTTACACAGTAGTGTGGTTAAAGCTATCAGAAATGCCATTAGCTTTGTCACGATTTGGTCAAAAACCCAAAGTGCTACACAAAATTGAAATAGTTTTTTAATTGTAGGTAAAAAAAAAATAGAGAACTGCCAAAGTCAATAGACATCATCCACCTGGGACCATAAATGCTTTTGCAGAATTTTTTGGCAGTTCATCTGTTGAGATGTTTTAGCTTGGATCAAAGTTGTAAACTAACCACTCTGCAGACTGAGGCTGACTCCTTACAGCCACTAATGAAAGATACCGTCTGCATAAATCCAAAGAATGAATCCTCTAAGTGTTTTACAACCAATAAAGTGTACCATTGCCCCATAATGAACACAAAGAAATATTTGTGTGTTTTAATTTAAGTATACACCAATCGTCCAGCCAACTTCTGGTGTGAGAATCTTCAGGGCAAAATATCTGTAAAACCCTCTGGAGCCCCACCATTTCATCCACAAACACACCTACACGTTCACCCAAGCATCACAACAGCCAACAAACGATTCTATTTTCTTTCCCCCAGACGCAGCCTCCTTCGTTGCAGCATTAAAGGATGAGAGATTATTCCCTCTATTTCCAGGGAAATGAATTTTATATCAGTTGTGTGTTTGTGAATCAGACCTCCATTTCCAAGCAAGTAGGAGGTATTACTCTTATCTCCTTGACTGTATTTGTAAAAGCACGACTATATAGATTACAGCTGCTCAGATTTCCTACCTGGCTGCCTTGGGAACATACGTTTCCTGTTAGACCTGGTATATCTCCAGTGGAATAAATCAATTAGAGTGCAAAGAAACTGAAAAAAGAAACATGAACATGTCCTGCTTCCTGACACTGATGAAAATAAAACTGTTGTCAGCCTTGTTCACAGATCTGTCCTGATTAGTTATCAGTCTCTTTGAACCCAGCCACCCAGCACTAAATTAAAGCAATATATAATCTGCATTCAGTCAGATAAATTTCTGCGGGAAATACAGATCAGCCTATTGGCTCAATTTTACATGCCTTCATATGTCACAGAAAGTTTTGCACAGTGGATCTCTGCTGGCTGATTGTATGGAAGCTGTGGGGTGAAATGTCCCGAACCGCTCAGACAGTGCTTGGCAGTCCTGCAACAACACACCCACTATACTACGTAAAGTTTTCCCGACAAGAGATGAGAGGTAAAGGCAGAGAGAGAGCAATCAGAAATAGAAATCAATGATGATGATGATGATGATGATGAAGAGTAGTGGTAGTCTGATTGAAATCTGCAGGGCTTAAGTCATTTATGAGATCTGCACAACCAAATGTGATTACTCGTACCTCCCTGGACCTTCCTTCCCATCCCCCCTACTTCGTCTCTCTTTTCATTCTTCACTGGATCTGTCACTCAGCCCTGAAATATTCATGCCAGCTCTGAAAAATGAATGCATCTGCCGAAAGGAGCAGAAGTTGAAAAGAGAGAAGTTAGTCGTTTTGATACATATTCTCTCATGATGAAAGTGACAGAGGGCTTTGAGTCAAGCCTTGCTCGGGGAAACGTGGATGACGTGACGGCTTGCCATGGCAGAGGTGTCACATTACGTGCGTGTGGCATTTGCACAGCAAACATATACATGGGATGCTTATACGTGTCATTTTTTTCATCATGAGAAGTATGCCATTTAAGTGAAGCAGGCTCCAAGAACATTAAACTTGATGCGGTTTGTCAGTCGCTTGCTGAGTGAATGTGCAAGTGTATTAAAACTAAATAAATAATTGAGAGACGTGTTCTGAAATATTTGACCTCGGATTTCTGCAGGTTGATGCTCCTGACAGGTTCAGTACACGCAACACACACAAACAGCAATAACAGGATGACAGTGCGTGTGCTTGAATCAATGCACTGTACATAGTGAAAATAATGGACCTTCATCAGAGGGTCTCTACTATTACACACTCTCTCAATCTCTCTCTCTCACTCTCTCTGTCTGATCTTTGTATTTAATTGGTTGCAGAGTTTCTCGGCTCTCAGTCTCCACAAAGTACATTTTGTATTGATCCTCTTTCCTTGGCTTCACAGACTCTGCTTCCCATAGTTATCCCATCTACTGCTTGTGTCTCTATCAGTTGCCGTCACACGCACCCCTATGCGCGCGCACACACACACACACATGCACCCTGGAGAACACAAACGCTTAAAGAGTGCCTCTTTATGAAGTCTTAGGCAAAGCCATGGGAAATTAAATTGGACAGAATTTGTCACAGACAATTCTGTAGGTCTGTTTATCTTAGTCTTTAGTTTTTCCTAATCACTCTGCTTTGCAATTAGCTTTGGTGTGACTTTACTGTGAAAAACAAATCACACTCATTACTTTATGAGAATCTCAAAGAAAATCTTTTATATTTTATAAAACCTCCATAAATGTAATTTCACAGTATAATTTAGACAGCAGGTAATGATGTCAAATCTAAAAGTCACTATTCCAATATTTAGGATAAAACATGAGTATGACTAATGCATGTTATAGGAAAAAAAAAACTACAAGCTGTTCTTTCATGAAGTGACGACTCAGGAATAATGAAATTATATTAAATACAAAAAACAAACTGGCACTTTTAAACAAACATTTTAAATAAAATTATAGTTTGGAAAATGTAATGTAAAAAATGTTGTTTCCTTATCAAAGCTCAACCTCTCAGCAGGTAAGGTAAAGTAATAAACTCACCAGCCACTTTGTAATATACACCTGTTCAACTGCTTGTTAATACAAAAAATCGAATCAGCCAATCACATGGCTTTACACTCAGTACATTTAGGTATATAGCACAACCTGCTGAAATTCAAACTGCACGGAAGAAAGTCAAAGAAAGGTGACTTAAGTGTCACTGAACACGGCATTGTTGTTATTGCCTGATGGGCTGATCTCAGTATTTCAGAAACTGGTGATCTATTGGGATTTTCCCACACAGCCGTCTCTAGGGTTTACAGATAATGGTCCAAACAAATCCAGCAAGTTCTCTGTTTATGCCAGAGATCAGAGATCAGAAGAGAATGGCTAGACTGCTCTGAGCTGATAGGAAGACAATGGTAACTTTTTACCGCCAAGGTATGCAAAAAAGCATCTGTGAATGCACAACACTTTAAACTTTCAAGCAGGTGGGTGACAGCAGCAACAGATCACTATGACAACAGACTTAACAATGTGGTGTATGCTGTACAGTGCAGCGAGGAATGCCCAGACCTCTACATTGGAGAGACCAAACAGCCACTTCACAAGCGCATGGCACAACACAGAAGAGCCACCTCCACAGGACAAGACTCAGCAGTCCATCTGCATCTTAAGGATAAAGGACACTCTTTCGAGGATGCCAATGTTCACATTTTGGACAGAGAGGACAGATGGTTTGAAAGAGGAGTGAAAGAAGCCATCTATGTCCACTGTGAGCGACCATCTTTGAACAGAGGCGGGGGTCTACGACACCAACTCTCTGCCATCTATAATCCAGTTTTGAGATCCCTTCCCAGACGCCTTAACGCCCACTCACATCCTGGGCCATCTGACCTCAGGAATTCGCATGATAAGGTGGAGCCAGGTTTCACAATGAACACACCCGAAACTCTGGCTGATCGGGACCCACACCCAGTTTCACACCTTGGCTCAGGCGATTAGAGGATCATCAGGGGGTCCTTTTGTCCCTCTGTGGGGGGATACTCCCACTAGGTTTATATCTGGGACTCTCCACCATTTGACCTTAGAACTGAAGAAGCTTCTCAGATGAGAGGTGAAACGTCTTCAAGTAAACTTAAAGAAGTCCAGACGCTTTTCTTTGCAAGCTCCTTTGACTATGACAACAGGATGTTGCTTGGTCTGATACGTCCCGATTCCTGCTGAAACATTCAGCTGACAGGGTCAGAATTGGGTGTAAACAAAAGCATGGATGCATACTGCCTTGTATCAACTGTTCCAGCTGATGGTGGTGATTTGATGGTGTGGGGGATATTTTTTTGGAATACTTTGGGCCTCTTAGTACCTGCTGAGCATCATTTAAATGCCAGAGCCTGCCTGAATATTGTTACTGGCCATGTCTAGCCTCCCCCGTTTTTTTCTTGCAGAGATATAGTAAAGATATGCTAATCTAAGAACCTGACAACTATTCTCTGAAAGACTGTGTTCACATCCCTAAAAAGAATTGAGTGGAGCTTCTGTCTTATATATTCCAAATCACTTAACCCTTACTACCCACTGAGGCCAGAGGGGAGAGGCACACCAGTGGAAACCTTTGATGCCATTTTCTAAGAGGTTTGTCGGGTCTGTCAGAGTCACATATCTGAACGGACTTACTCATGAATAATACACACATGCACGTCTGTACACGACACACTGTGGTATCGACACATAGTTTACTGATGTACCAACAGACATACAACATCAGTGCGTCTGGAACAAGATTTGGGGCTCGATATTCATGGTGCATCGCACACGTGCACTGCAACACACATCCAGCTGTACAACGTGTCCCACAGGTAGATAATGCAGAATAACATTGTTTCCAACACGCTGGCCTATTAATCATGGATGAACTCCTGCATCACTGACAAATTAGCCTAATCTCACAGGGAAGGGCGTGAGTGGATTCACACAAGCACATGCACACCCACACCACAACACACACACACACACACACACATGGAGAGACATGTAGGTGTGCACAAAGCAAGAAGAGTGTGAGCGTGCGGACATGCGCAAGCTTATACACACACACGTGCATTGTATCAGTCTAATCTCATAGGAAAGAGCATGCTCTGACTGGCAAACAGAGAATTAATGCAGAGCAGGGGACTCTCCTCCCCTCTCCCTCCTCCTGTCTCAATCTTTACTTATCTGTCTCTCTCATGTCCTTCTCCTCTCCTCTCATCTCCTCTCTGTCCTTTTCTCCCTTGTTTCTTCTTCTGTGGGCAACAACAAAACAACACAAGCACAAGGTCTACAAGCAAGCTGGTGAACCACGGCCGACAGACTGGCTCAGTGACAATCCTTTGATTTCTGCTGAACTTTTATCAATTAGCACAGCTTTTCTATATCTACACAAGCAACTGCGAGGACACGGGGGCTTCTTCATTCAGAACTTTCGTTAATATGTACACTGTACACAGATTTATTGACTGTATAAGCAGACTAAAGTCCCGATGAACATGCTGGAGGAAAGACTGCACTGCAGCAGTAGTGTTAGGCTTTAGGTATGTGTGTGTATTTATGAACCTAAGGGTCCACAGAGGTGTGCACAGTAATAAATAAAATGCTGCTGGCTGAAATCTGTTCAGAATGAAGAGGGATTAATTTGGAGTTTGGGTTCAGCAGAGGGGGTTGATGCAAAGCACGATTATAACCTTATTTGCATCGATTGTTGCATGTGTGGGTGTGCGCTGTGCCACAATATGTGCACATATTCTAAAATACTACAGCATGCATGCATTCCTGAATCAGAAGCAGCTATTTGACTTCCAAAGCTGCATTCGGCAGTGTCGTGCGTTTCTCCAAAACCTGTTGAAACAAACAATGACATCTTGTCCCCTTAACGCCCGCCTCTGTTCAAGTGCCTTTTCCCTCAGCCCTGTGACTGCCTGCTTTGTACCCTGACAAATATACAGCTCCTGGCTGCCCTGCAGGGCTCTGGGGAAATGAGATACAAATGCCTGAGTATCTATGGTATCACTGCCCAAAACCATTGCCATAGCCCGTGGCAATAAAACAGCTGCTAGGACACAAACGCTACAACTGTTGAGATAAAACAACACAATACATTGAAGAAAAAAAAAAAAGATTCTTGACATGCTGCAGAACTAGGAGTCAGACATGACCGCCTTGATTGTAATTCTCTCATTTAGCCTGGTACAACGTGCTTAACTTCCCCTGCCCTCAAGGCTAATCTTTGAGTTTATGTTGTATTACTTTGGTGCAATTAAGGGGTTAAGCTTCAAAGAAAAGCAGAAATTGTTCTGAATGCAGAGCATGTCTCCTTTTCACTGCTCGTCATATAACCTAAATAGGCTTTTAATCTCTGATCCAAACATGGAAGATACACAAATGCTCTTACATCACTGTATATCTAACACAGTGTCCCATAATTTGCCTGGCTAATGCAGCACTCTAGCACAGTGATAAGAGAGTGTAATCTTCTTAGGTGTGGCGAAAGCTTAATCAATATTAACATATTCCTCAGCTCCCTCTCCATTGAATAATTGATATCCCCACACAGTCTTGCTGAGAATGAAATAAGATGTAGGAGTATTAAAATAACTTCCCCGAGATAAAAGAAAATTGATTAAAAAAAGATGGCTGAAAATTAAAGAGAAGGAAAGGGAGCCTAAGGGATTGGACTTTGCATACAAATGAAGAAAAGGGGATGGGGGGGAGGGTGGAGAAAAAGGGAACTTTAGGGAAGTTATGAGCCCATTTATCCAACTCTAGTCATTGCACACTCGGCCGGCTGGGTTTTTACCGAACCAATCAAAGCGGTTAATCTGAGAGATCCACTGTAGCTTCACCAATCCCTGACCTCCTTGTAAAACATGTAGTTATTAATCAATGATTGCTCATCTGTAATTTCCGCATGATTACCTCTTCATTAAAACTTGCAGCGGCGACATCTCAGAGTTCACCTGACAGGCTACCTCTCTGTTCCCAACTCTAACATCCAAAGCATTTTTCAGACCTAACAGACCGTGCCTGCAGGCTCTGGCCGACCTGGGCAATAATTTCTCAGCTAGAATAATAATTAGAATTAATTGAAGTTTTTAAAACTTATTTCAGCAAGGTCCTGTAGTTCAGTCTCCGCGCTTGAAGTTTTAAGTATGCATGTTAGCTGTGAATTACAAATTAAGCACACACACATACACAACATGTTTAAGTCCCCGGCCTGGGGACTTGTAATGAGTTCATCTTCCATAGCTGCAGGGACAACACAGGGAAGCATTTTCAAGGTGGATGCAGTGAGAGGATCAGGGTTAAGAGGAATCATGCATTTGGACCACCTCAGCGCTATCAGATCACTGCTGACACCTCACCTACCACCCCCAGGGCTTTAGCAGGCAGACAAATGCTTGTGAGTTTAAGTGTGCATGTGTGTGTGTGTTTGTGTGTTTTGACAGTTTATATGTGAATGTCAGTGTGAGAGGATGAACGTCAGTGGGAAAAAAAAATCCAGCTCGCCTCAAATGTCGAGGTTGCTGCAGTCACACGGAGAACACGTGAAGGACACATTTTTGTGAGGTGTTGGGAGGCATGTCAGGCCGTCAGACAGCTACGTTCAATCAGCGAGGGACAAACTGATGGGTGAAAATGAGATGTCAACAAGATAAGAATGAGGCCAGCGTGGAACAAAGATATAGGCAGCAACACACATGCAGTACCGCGTGAATTTAAATATGCTGGAGGTAAACAGCGGCGCTCTCTGTGTCCTCTGCAGGAGACATTTACAAATGAGTGAGGTTGATTTTAAAGGGACAGGTATGTTACAGCGTGAGTGACGTACTCATGTTCATGACTGTGTTCCTGCAAATGATCGTGTGTGTGTGTATGTGTGTATGTGTGTATACTTTGTCTGTGTTAGACTCTCATTCATTCAGCACTGTATCAGATACCCTCCATCTCTGTTTGACAGGCAGCCGACGTGGAGCGAGGCCAGATAGCAGCTCCAATCAATGCCTTCGATCTGCACACACTGACAGTTACTAACACACTCGCGGACGCATCTGTCACGACTGATGTTTTTTTAACATGAAAAAAGTGTGACTCTAACTCACATTGTCTCTGTCTTAAAGGACTGTCTGTCACGATAAATGATCGGAGGATTCAATCTAAAAGCCCTTCTAATTCTCGAAAAGCTATGGTAGGTAATGATAAATGACAACGCAATTAAGAAGGTCCACAATCTTTTTTTCATAGTCTGTTTTAGTATTATTCTTTTATTAGCAGACATTAAGATGTAGATTTCACGAGGAGAATTGGAAAATTACAGCCATTTGTGCCTCCATCTTACACCTCTGCCTAATCAAACTCCAGCCTGTTAACTGCCTGTTCTAATTACACTGCATCAATACACAGACTGACTTTACTATCTGCCAGTCTGAGGGTCTCCCTGTGCTCAGTTTGGAGAAAACAGCTATGAGTTCTTCACTGCTGGTGCACACTGTTATTTATTTTTAAGGTGCCAGCTGATGAAATTTGATTTCTAATTTTTCGGTCAGCCTCCCGTTGCACGAATTACCGACAAATGTGTGAATTTTGTGTCTGACGTTAGCGAACTCATCTCTCTCTCTCTCTCTCTCTCTCTCTCTGTCCTCTCACTTTCTGTTCTATTTCCTTTATTTTTTTCTCCGTGTCTCTGCTGCCCTGAGCTCCTGTCAGCTGAAACAAATAGCCTTGTCTCAAACAACCGGAGCACAGGGCCGGTGTCACTCAGTCTTCGGAGCGCAAAAATTGATCATGCTCAGGCACAAAGTTAATACAAATCAAAATAATACACTCTTTATTTTTCTTCTTCTTTTTTTTTTTAACATGCATGCAATGTTCATGCAGTAAATTGACTGAACAATCTTTTATTCCTTGCTTTATTCATCCAGTATGAATTCAGTTATTCGGGGTTCTGTATATCTCTCAACTCACCCTTCACCCTGTCCACTGGATATGGAATTACTTTTGCTGTATTTGTGCAGTTTATTCTTTGTGATGGTTTTGCAGTGAAGATTTTTAATGAAGGTTTTGCTAGCTGTGGGTTACTAAAAGGAAGAACATCGCTGGCCTCTCTCTATATTTAACGGTACTAAGCGATACAGCAAATTATTTATCTGAGGTAGTGATTCTAAAGGAAAGGAAAAGCAAGGAAGTATAAATCATTATTTGTATTAGTCATTTAATGAAATATCCTGCAGGAATAAATGTACAGATACATTTAAATAAGATAAAGTTGTATATTATGGTGACTATGCAGATAACTACTTGTTGGATTAGATATTCCACTCGCTCACTTGCAAACTTCAGAAAACTTCTACTTGTGAGGTTCCTATAGCTACAGCTGATCCGACAAGAATGGTGTCGGTGAACGTTGTTCCTGTCAATGCGTGAATCGGACCCCGTTTACAGCCAAGCCCCGTCTGACTTGCTCTGCCTTCTGGCCTAATAACTAGAGCAGCATTCAGTCAGCCATCTTGGCTTCACAGTTTCAGTTCTCAGCATCTCGTAGTCCTCTTTCACTGAAGAATACAGCACTGAAAAGGAGATATTTTGTCTTCCTTCAACCTAGGGCTTTGACTTGTGATCATTTTAATTAGTTTTTAACTTGTAGATAAGTTATCGGTATTATTTTTAATCTATTTTCACCATGTGAAAGAGCATTTTTGCAGAATAAGAAATAAACAGTTTGCACACCCTGCAGAAAAAAACATTGACTGGGGGATGACACTCCCAGGCTTACACATACACTTGTTTAATAAATTACCTAAATGGTGATGAAATATGTACCACTGAAGTAACACACTTTATTTTTCACAAGCTACAAGTTTGTGGGTCTTAAAGCTGTTGCATTTATAAACTTAGAAACAAAAAAATCTAAACTGAGACATTTGACTTGAATTTATCCAAGAAACTTCGAGTCCTGAAAGTGATGTGAAACAATGCCTCGTAAACAATCTTTGGCAGAGTACAGAGAGCGCAAAGCTCCCATTTTCGGATGCCAATATGGGAGGGGGGTTGGACTTTTTGGGGGGAGTTTTATTTTTGGATGTCTTTAAGTTACTCATGGGAACACTGTTAATTAGCATTAGCTAAAATGATCTACTACATGAGACATTTGTCATCTCTGGCTAAAAACAGAAGCTGCTTCCTGATTTTATTTATTTATTTATACTTTTTATATTTTTGGTGGAAGACAAAAGAAAGATTCTGCTGCAAAAAAATCATAGCTTTTGGTTCCCTTCAAGGGATGCAGCGAATGAACACCAGCTGGCTAAGAGGTCGTCGGCACACAGGATACAGTAAATAACAGTAGCACTGCTTGACTTTAGCCCATCATAAAAAAAAAAGAAAACAAGGCCCAGATCAATACTAAAGATTGCTCTGGGACATGTCTTTGATATACATTAAAATAATAAAAAAGGCCCATGTTTAACATTAATGCATGACAGTGACTTAAAAACTGGGATTTTAAAGTTCCAATCAAACTTCTTTTCTATTTGTCATCATCATTTCTTTCTTAAATTCAATATTTTTAATATTGAATTAATTTTAAGGACAAAAGTAATAGTATTTGTAACGCCCTCTAAATGGTGTTTGGTTCAGGAAACCTGTGTCCGTACAGGAAGTGACAGTATGTCAATGACTTAACTGTAAAGGCTGGAAGGTAAAAATCTACGCTAGCAAAGTTGGAAAACAATAGCAGCTAAAGTGCTGGAGCCAGAGAGGCTATAGAAAAGGACTTTAGTCTGGCCCTATAGCCTGAAGGAAGTTCAGCTGAACCATCTGACAACTCCAAAAGGGATGGAAGGTCTCGGCCCAGGCTGTGTTCAGCAGTAAGAAAGTACTACTAACATCATCCGGCGGTGAATGATGCAAACCAATCTGTGTTGTTTAGAAGAAACACTCTGAAGACTCAGGGGAAGCCTTGCTCGGTGGACCAGCACTTTGGCCTAGCAAAGTTACTGGAGGGAATGTGCAAGTTTGACCAGTCTGCATCAATCAGTAATCTCTAGAGCAAACAGTTGCTTTAGTGGCTACTTGAGGCTGGCTCCAAAAGCACTTCACTCCCCACAGACTTCCATATTAAAATCATCAACAGCATTAAAAAAACAACAACATTTAAATCCTGGTACAAAACAAAATGGTTTTATTCCTCTGTGAATAACTTTGCCCTTCATAACAACTGAAATGTGGATGTTTTAGATTCACCAGTATCCCAACACAGGGGTGCTGGAGCCAATTCTCTGCTAGGCCTCACCTCCACTAATTAGACTCATAGAACTACACTTATCTGCTATATCTGCTATCCTTGTGTTGTTGGTGCCTTTTAGAGTTATCTGGCAAATAATTTAGCCTTCTGTATTGAACAACACTTTGTGCTTCAGGTTTGCTGACTGAAATTCAACTGTTTTATTTAGCGCTAGTTATCAGGTGTGTGTGTTCATTTGCTGCAGTTAATGAATATAACATATCACCAGAGCTGGCTAGCAATAGCTGCTAACTTAGCACACCACCCTGTCATCCACATTTAGTGAAAATAAACACAATGGCAGCAAAAATAGTAATATTAAATCTTCAGATTATGAAGTTGAGAACCACTGGGTGAAATCATGGTGCCTTTATTAAAATCAGTCTACATGTGTTTTTCAAATGTAAAAAGGTCCCTCAGGAAGAAAACGCAGGACTAGAAAATATTAAGGTCGTTTGTGCAAGCCATCTGGTCCTACAAGCAGATTGAGAGCTGGGTCTGTATTCTCAACATTAACCGCCTGGTTGCCTTGACTCAGTTTGTAGTTTTATTGCACAGAATTTCAAGGCACGACAGGGGGGCTCATGAACGTGTCTTATTTTGGAACCTCAAAATTGCCTCATTTCTCTACAGATGATGGGCTTCTGTGGCTTCATCAGACAATGACCTTCAGTGTGCACTGGGGCCGTTTGCAGCTGAGAGTGAAGCTCAAGTTTGAGGTTTTTCTGGCATGTCCAACTGGGATGAGAACCTGCTGTATATGAAGAACATGCTGAAGAGATTACATATGTCATCTGGCCCGAGAGGACCTCAGGATATCACATTAGGTGCAGGAAATGTTACTGGGGAGAGGGACAGCTGGACAGCCTGGTGACACTGTAACTCAGAAAGGAATAGGTTTGTGTTTTTTTAAGCAAGAGTTTATAAAGCTTTGGATTAGATCCATATCACAATCCTGATGCATCTGATCAGTCATGAATTTAGTTTGAAACAAAAAATAGTTTTTAGCCACAAAATAGATGGTACGGCCTTCGCAGAGACCCAGTCTCAAGATTGACTGAAGGGAAAGGAGACACCTAGAGGAATGAAGAATAAATATGGAAAGTACCCCAAGATCCTTTTAGCAATCTGCCAACCAAGTACCTAAAAAATGGGCACAAGTGTCTGTAGATAAATTGGTGTTGTTTCAAAGACAAACGGTGGTCACATCAAATATTGATTTGCTCTTTGTATGAGGTTTATTGTATATACAGGGATGAAGCATCTTTGAGTACCTACAAAAGTACTCTATGAATAAAATATATATAAACATTACTCACCCAAGGTATGAGTTCTTTAGGCACAAACATTTCACTCCTCCAGATTCATACAGACAAAGACAGACATGATGGAAGACTTGTTTTGTTTTTGTCATTTAGTTCAGGATGTCATGTAGAAAAAAATAGTATGAAAAGTAAAGCAAAGTAGATTTCTAGTTGAGCTTACATATGTGACAAAGAGGGGGAAGAAGTGCATGCTTATTTAATCCCACCACTTCTCCAAAACTCATCATTGATTATTTGTCCAACTTCCTTATTATGAAGAGATATCTAATCACATCAGTACATACATGATGTAATAAGATAATATTATCTTTTTTATGACTCCATAATGTCACATTCATTTTGCCAAGAACCTCCACATTCAAATTCTGAATATGCACGAATTAACAATTAAATAAGCATTTGTTTCTTTTTTTGCTTTCAGACTCCCAAGAGAAGCTTAACACAGTAACAAACTAAACAGTTCAAAAAACTTTAATTAACATTGATACTTTGAGCTCCCCAACTTATCTCACCAATTATCTTGTACACTAATTTGTCTCTGACACACAAAATATGAATAAATAAATGTGCTTGCCATGAGCGACAACATAAAAAACACACATGAACACACACAGCAATACTCTATGTCTTCCAGGTTGTTTCTCATATTACAGATGTCCGACCCACATTCCCACTGTTTGTGAGTGCCTTTTTTCTGCTCTCTTTAGTTGACATGCATTGGAGCTGACTTCTTCCATTTACATTCAGGACAACATGGAAAGAGAACCTCATCTAGTCCATCAGAGGGAGAGCGAGCGAGCGAGATGGACAGGAAGACAGGCGGAGCAGGAAATGTTTGAAAGCACAGGAAACGCCTAAAAACTATTTCCATCGTTAGAACTCACACCAACCATCTCCAACATCACTCACTGCCCACCCCACGCACACACTAAAACATTTATACAGCCGTGCCCATCTGCTGATGGTTCTGCCTGTGAATTATTTACCAATGGAAATGCAGGAACAATCTAATTGAAAAGAAGGGAGCTGCATTGGAGATAAAACTCCCTCCAACCCCACCCTCCACCCCCCGCCTTGTATGATAAATGCTTTCCCATCGATGTAGTCAGATTCTTCTGCTGTTGTCTGTTGTTTTGTATTCTCAAAGCTCCCCTTCTGCAGCTGTCTGCAATTACCACAACGTTAATGACTCTGTACCTCTGTGAGTTAAATATGGGAGTGCTGTCCTTAAATTTGTAGTTTCAGTAAGTATGTGGCTGCTGCACAGGCTGTTTGCATCACCAGTGGAGACTGAAGCAGCACAAGGCAAATGTTGCCTAACTTAACTTCTGGCCAATTAACACTAGTGTACTTTAAAAGATAAAATTGGAGATGTACTGAATGCAGTTTTCACACCTCTGTAGAAAACTTCTTGTTATCTAAAGTTAGACAGGCAGAGCCAGCAGTAACTTTTCACATTGGCCTTCATGAAAAAAATAGTACATAGGGGGAAAAGGGTTTCCTTGAATAAAGATTTCAACCACAGGTTTTTATCATGAGAGAACATAAATTAAAATGAAATAAATATTACAATACAAAGTCTAATGTTTACAAATTGGGCAGGCTGGATGAATGAATGAATCAGCAAATCTCCATTGTGCATGGCTTCGAAGCTGAAGGAAGGCTGCTTGCAGTCATTTCACACTCCGGCTGCCTAAGTATTACAACCAGGTGATGTGTGTTAATAAGTTTGGAGTCAGCTGAGACTGAAGAAGTCACTTGAATGAATGACTAAACGTTTCTCGCTGGTAATACTACAGAATCTACTTCCTGCGATTTGCTTCCCTGAATGATTGCGCATGAAGTTTATCTTTGTTTGGGTTTTTTACCTGTAGTTACTTGAAGTCACAGACTGTCAGTCACTTTCTAAGGTCTGTAGCCGCCAATGTGAATGCAGCTTTAAAATAAGATACAAATATTATTTATGTATTCATTATTGTTGCACTCGCTTAAGTTGGAGAACTTTTTTTTTCGTTTGTTGCTTCACCATACTGTTGCCAGATTACATTTCTGCTCCATTAGAAAGTCAAAACAATGGAAATAAAACATAGAAAAAAAGATATATAGTCAAAAGTATTTTTGACAAAAAATATATGGAGGAAAAAACCAATGTCACACTGGGGATATGCAAAGTACTACAGGCAATTTGGTCATGCTGCCATTGAGTATTGTGGATGCCTTCTTTTGGATATGTGATGTCATTTACCACAAATGTTTAAAGATAGCAAAGATGGTGGTTTGCTATCTTTGCTTCTTGGTTGCTCAATAGATGATGTTAATTCCTTTCTGTGTCCAGTTGGGTTGCTAACTGTCCCATTTTAGCTGGGACATCCTGTATAATGAGCAAAATCAGTTCGTCCTTTATTCTACCTTAAATGTCCTGCATATTGACTGTTACCTGCAATGTCACATACAGTGCATATTTACACAATACCCAGCTGGTTGTGCATTGTGCTTCTGGTACACCAGAGTGTCCCTTATTTGATAGTTAGAAATGTTGTAACCCTGATGTCCAGTCTGTCAAAGTCTAGTCTCCGTGTTTTGTCTTTAGCATCCCCTGTGGAAGTCAGCCTTGTCTCCATGTTTGTTTACCTTTCTGTCTGCTTAGTTCTCTTAGTTCATATGTCCTAGTCCATGTCAACAGTGTTTGTTACTTCCTGTTTTGTTCTGATAGCCCTGTGTCTTGCAGGTGTTGTGTTCAGTTTGCGTTCCCACGTCTCATTAGTTAGATTCTGTTCAGCCGTGTCGCCAGGTGTCTCCAATGTGAGAAATCGTGCTTCTTAGCCAAAACTCGAGTCACTTACAGCATGTGCCAGATCAAGGAAAAATGCAAAACCCAGCTTGCACACAGTACCCCATAAATATTGTCTGGGGACATCAGTGTTGTGTGTCTGCTGAGGACTTTTGCTGTACATAGCAAAAAATAAATAGATGTCTCTCACTTACACTGTATTGCACATGTACTCATGCCCAGAGTACTGCACACACTCGTGCAGCGCTGCTTCTTTTGAAGTGCTGCATCACTTGGCTGTAATGGAATTCTATAGCTGACTGCTGACTGGAGGCTTTGGAGGGGGGTGGATGGAGAAATAGGTGGATGCAGAGAGAAATGACTGGAGCTGTAGGTGGAAAGGTGGGAAAACTGATTGAAAGAAACAGCTGGACTGTTTTTGTGTTGATGTGAAGAATTGTGCCATTTGTTTTCAGGGTTTTTTTTTGCATATTTGGATGTGCGTCTGCGTAATTGTGTGTTTGAAAAGTCAATGTGTGAGACACTGATATTATATGTGTGACCTGCAGAGAGATAAAGGGTCTTTTTTGTTTTTCTAATGGCTGTTAAAAACAAACAAACAAACAAAAAAAAAACTCAACCTTGCTCACAACTTCAAAAAGGCTCTCTGGAGTAAGGATAAGTGCATGCATCACTCTTCATCCTCTTTCCTTCCTTCTTTTCAGCCTACATTTTAGCAGGGGACAAGAGGGTACTGTAAAATTACCTTTTGATTCATCCCCTTTCATTATGCAAATAGACTTCATTATCTGCGCTGACTCTAAAGTGTTGTTATAATGTATTCATTAGTCTACATGTAGAGAGAGTGTTCACTGAAGGGTACTCAAGTGTGTACAATTTTGCACGCTCCCTATTTTTTTATAGGCACTTGTATACACTATATTCAATAAAGTGTGTGTGTGTGTGTGTGTGTGTGTACCTGTGCACCTGTCTGAACATTGCATTCCTGTTCATAGCTAATGCTTAAAATCACAGTAAAAACTGAGGTTGAAGCTCTTCAATACAGAGACATATTTACAAGTGAAATAGATTATGTGGGTGTAACGTAATTAAAAACACAATTAAATCAAAATACAAGCAGTGGGGAGATATGCACTTGTAGAGCATCATTGGCCTACACCTGCACCTTCCTAATCACTGTTGTTAGATTATAAAAGGGAGGAGAGGAGGGACAAGTTAATATACTAGACTTCAGTTGACATTAACATCACGAACGTTAACATCATATTTCTATAAAATACTTGTTATGGGTGCTATCTTGAGGGTAACTTGAGAACATAATACTAGTCTGTAATGATGTAGTTGTAAGCTGAGTCTCAAAAGAAGATATAATAATGGACCCTTTTCAGTGTTGTTGTCAAGGATAAAAATGGTAATTTTCTAGATTTTTTTTGTCTTTGTTGTCAACAAATTTACTAAAAAAAAAAAAGAGCAAAACAATTGATCTCAATAACAAGTACAATGTGTTTTTCCCAACCCTGACTTATCTTCCCTCTGTGCTGTAAAGCCCTATTGTAATCCAAACATTCATTTAAAGTTTTTAGTAATATTAACTTTGTGAATAAAGTTGTTGTGAGATAAAGGCCGCTCAGAAGCTCAGGTGCTTTTTTATAAAGTTTGTATTTAACTCACTGGTCTCTTGGTACAGTGTGACTGTTCAACTGCTCATTAAAACAAAGGTCTAATCAGCTAAACACAGGCAGCAACTCGGTGCATTTAGACATCTAGAATTGGTCATTGGAAAAATGTTGCCTGAAATGATGAGTCTGGATTTCTGCTGCAACATTCAGATGATAGAGTAAGAATTTGTCATAAATAACGTAAAAGTTTGGTTCCGTGCTGCCTTGAACTGAGATTGTTGTAGACAGTGAAATGTTGCAGGTGATATATTTTGGCACATTTTGGGCCTTTTAGCATCAGTTGCCCAACTGAGCTTTTTTAAATGCCACAGCATACTTGGAGTAGCGTACCTGAATAGTGTTGCTGACCTTGTCCATCCCACACTGTACCTGTCTTCTGATGGCTGCTTCCTGCAGAATAATATGTCATGCCACCAAGCTCTAATCATTTCTTTAACATAATAATAACTGAACTAAAATAGACTCCACAGACACCAGATGTGATTCTAATGAAGCACCTTTGGGATAAGGTGGAATGGGAGATTTGTATCATGGATTTTGAGGTAACTGTATGATCTTGACATTCCAATATAGACCCCAAAAAGTCTCTAAGGAACATTTCCAGCACATTGTTTAAGAATTAAGGAATTATCAATTATTAGTCCAGTTTGAGCCAATTCACTTTTTGGTCATCCAAATTATTCTGGCTATGGATAATAAATGGGACACCCTCAGCACCACTTACTGCCCAGTGGAACAGTTTCTCTAAAGTCTCTTTGCTTCTGAGGACAGAGAGAAAATATTTGCTTTGTGATATTGTATTTATCATCAACGTGGTCGTTTTAAAAAAAATAATGTTTTTGGTTGCTATAACAAAGATAAATAAAATATGTCTTATTAACCTTGACTAGGTTTTTTGTAGTATGTTTTCTCACTCACCCACCTACACCCACACAAGGCCCAGGAGAAAACTTGGGGTTAGTATCCAAGGATGCTTCAGCAAGTGGGGTTCAAACGGGTAACCCTGAGATTACTCCAGCAACTTGTTTATTTTCCCATCTCAGTCATCAGCTCCTGCAGTGCAGGCAGCATAATGCCTTATTCGCTTTTTCACCACAGCTTCATTATGAGTCTTCTGTACTTCTGTTTTAGTGAATAAGTGTCTCACTATCAGCTGATGGGGTGATGTTAGCATCTTCTGTTGCCCCCCACTCCCCCTCCAGACCGTCTTTGTTGTACTTTGTCTATTTCCCACAACAAAAGGAGCCAGCTGAGGTGGTTCAGGCATCTAACTCTGATGCCTCCTGGTTATCTGAGGTGTTTCACGCATGTCCTACCAGGATCAGGCAGACCCAAGACAGACTGGAAAAATTGCATCTCTCTGCTGGAGGAGCTGGAGTAGGTAGGTGGAGAGAGAAAGTGGTGGGTTTCTCTGCTTAGACTGCTACCCAAACCTGACAGAGAATGGATGAATAGAAATATTCTTTAATATTTTTTTTTAGTCAGATGAATTCATGGTTGGTTTTATTCAACAAGACTTATGTAATCACCAGAATAATATCTTTTAGCTTTAAACTGTTTTCATCAGCATGTTAGGATATTAGTTTTGTCTCTAGCATAGTTACAGTAATAACCCTCTGACACACACATATAAATTCAGCTTGTTAGTGACAAAAACAGACATCTTTTTTGGTTAAGCCTGTGTTTGGAACTGAAACTCTCCTGAGTTTCCAGCACACACTGTCTGTGACTGTAATTATGCAAAATAGGTCATTAACTTAATAAACAGCATCTGTAAACAACAGCACAACAACACAGTTCTTTGCTTTCTTTCTTTTCCCTCTTTCTCTGTGTCAGTTCACTCCCTCCATCTCTCCATCTATTAATTCTTCCCCTTCGTCCCTCTCCAAATTTAACACTGTGGTCTTTCAGTGTTGGCGTCTGAAGTTGAGAGAAGAAAACATCCGTGCTATCTCAATAGCTAAATAAACAGCTGATGGCGCAGCGAGGGAGCTGAATGGGTTTAATGAGTAGACTGTGGTAGTGTGGCCCAGATCTAGTTTCTAGACTGTCACTAAGCTGCTCGCAAAAACCAAACTGACAATAACAATCATCAACAACAAGTCTCATTAATTACAGCAGCGACACTCGTGGTCTCCGTTTTCCAGCAGACCCAGACAAACTCCCCAGTGTGTGCTGAGTGAGTGTGTGAGAGGTATCTTTTTCAATCGTTGTCCCCTTCTCCCCCTAATCCTCCTCTACTTCTCCTCATCCCCATATCTCTTCCATGTTCTGTAATGCTCTTACTCGAACTTGGCATCATCCCACCCTCACATCCTCAGTGCTCCACACTAAATGTCAACAACTGAATATTCATCACAGCACTGACACCCCTCCCCACTGTCTCTCTAAATCTCATCCCAGACAGGGGATGTTTTGTGTGTGTGTGTCTCTCCCTTCACAGACTGATTAGCAGCAGATTTGAATATTACCAATTACCAATATTAGAATTGTAATTTCCACAATATTCTGCTTCTCCACCCTCAAGGAGAGCAGAGCTTTTCCCCCGTTTAGTAGCTGCAAAGGCATGCAACACACATTCTATAGTAATATTTTACTATATTCAAAGAAGATGAGCTGGGGAAAGGGAGTGGTGAGTGAATGGTGAAGATAAATGATGATTTATATCCTAAAGTACTTCTTGTTTGGTTTTTCTTTCCCCGTGTATTATAATTTTTTTCTTCAACATAGAAGATCTGACAAGTTGAAAAGCTCAGAGTCCTAAAAGGCATCTAAAGGATGCTAAAGTGAATTCTCCAGCCAATGACTAATTGATGATTTTATTTTTTAAGAGAAAAAAACATATGCAAACATATCTGCTCCTGTGTGGATATAGTAATTATCTCTTAAACATAATCTGATCATTGCCCCACTGTAGAACTCAAGTAAGCTCCAGGGCTTGAACTGAGAGAGCAGAATTCAGAGCTCAATTATGGAAAGTTGTTTAGGTCTTCAAGCAGCAAAGAAGCAGCAGCCAAAGACTGTTGGTGTGAGGTTTTTTTCATGAAATGCTCTGATCTTTGTTCCAGATGTGCTGGGATGCAAGTCTTCCAGAAAGTTCAACTTTTGTCTTGCCAGTCCAACGAACATTTGGCTTTGTGTTCTTTTTTGGTCAGTACTGGTTTTCACATGAATACTAACTTTAACGGATGTAAGTGAGGCCTGCAGCTCTTTAAATGTTGTTTTGGGTTCTTCCGTGACCTCCTGATTGAGTCATCAATGTGCTACAAAGTTACAAACCTTAGAAATGGCTTTGTAATCCTCACCAGACTGACAGATGTTACTAACTTTGCTTCTCAGCTCTTTTTTTACATCTTGGCATGATCTTCACATGAAAAGCTTTTCCAAATGCACCATACATCACTGTGTGACACAATTGTATGATACCTACACAGCAGCTAGTTTTGCGTGGCCTCAAACTAAGAATTTGCAGCCAGCTCCCTTGTAGTATGTTGTTTTTATTTGGTTGCTATTACTTCTTCTCACCCTAAAGTGTTCCAGGCACAATCAAAGCATGCCAGGTGTTCTGCTGTTGGCTGCAAACACAAGAGTCTTCATCCTGAAGATTCAGTCTATTACCTTCTCAGAGCTATGTTCCCACAACAACAGGGCAGTCACCAGTGTTACCATGCTGCATGAATAATTTGGCTCCGGTGCCAGTCGGACAGTCCTAGAGATCGGTAGGTAAGTGCCTGGTATCTATCAGTAAAAGGGAAAAATGTGCTGTTTCTGACCGATTGTGAGTGGTTGCTGGAGGTTGCTGGCTGTCAGTGGCATGGAACTGATTGCAAAGAGGTAAACTGTACTGCACTGAAAACCTATTTCTAACTGGTTTGGTCGCTAGCGGGTTTCTCCGGGTTACATGGAAGATATTGACCTGTCTGCAAACTCTTGCAAACTACCCACCACACAGTAGCTATGAAAAGTGTGACACAAAACAGAAACTGATGAAATTCATGATAAAAGTAAAAGGTGCACTTATGTGTTGGTTTCAGCTTAAGGTACAGCTGTCACTTGGGTGAATGGCCTCAGTTTCTGGTCTGTGTTTTCAAGTTTTATGGGTGTAAATGAAAATGAAATCAAAGAGTTTGTGGCCCACCGCTCACCAACCAGTTGGGGAATAAACATTTTCCCATTGCAGTCAGAGGTTGCCAGGTAGCCTGTGTGACCAAGGCCATTATCTGTGCCTTTCTTTGGACATGTCACAATTCGTAGACATTTTAAAACCCACCTGACCAGTACACAGTGCCTTTTGTGCCATTCAGCAGTCTTTATCGTCACTCATGGAGCACATATGGAAAAACTAGAAAGTGACTCAGCCTAGAGGACCCCACCAAGTACCACCAAGCAATTTCCCTATTTCTCAAGAAAATGTAACATAATTCTGCCTGTTCATGATCTGGCTCACAGGCAACCAGTGCCTCCCAACATCTGAGCCTTTACCTTCACTCTAGTTTGACTCTTGACATGTTATTTAAACAAACAAACAAACAACAACATCAGTGCATGACAGCAGCAGAACAACCTCTACAGAAGTCTCTTCTTCTTTTAAGGATTATGGTTCAAATGTGCACAGTGGGACTCAGCTCTTAGGGGGCTGAGATTATGTAACTCACAGAGTTGCAGCACATAACCAGCATCTCATTTCTGCCTGGCCAGCTGATCAATCAGAACCAAAGGAGGCTTTTCTGAGGGGAAGCTGTGCAGCAACAGGGCTGAATACAGAGTGCTACAGAAAGAAGGTGAGGAGAGATTCTGCAGCAGTGTACAGCATGAAAAAGATAATGTGCTCTTAACCATTAAAGCATGTAGCCCCATTTTATTAGACCCCTAAAATAAAATTATGAACCTGTAAATGAGCACATTATGGGCATTTTCAAGGTGATAAATTACTGAACAGGGAAAAGGTATTATGAAAGAATACATAAATCTTCTTTTCTCACTTAGGGTTTACAGCATGGCCAGTGACCCTTCTCTGCTAAGCCTATCATAGTGGGCATATCCTAATTTAATGCATAAGCTTATAGAGCAAAGCAATACCCAGAGCGAGTTTAGTACTGTACTCACAAACTCTTCTGAGGTAGATTGTCTGAGTGATTCAATCTAAGAAAGCAACTTTAGAAATATGTTTGAAGGAGGCCACCTGTGACCCAGCATCCTTATTGAAACATTTGCGTTATGGCTCATGAGCTGTTTTAGAGCCAAATGTATTTTTTTTCCCCAGTAACCTGTTTTGTGTTTTATTTTATGTAGTCGTAAGCCCACATGTGGGTATAACTCTTCTTTTTCTGGGTACTAAAGACACCCTATCATCCTCAACGAAAAGACATGGATGTGGCAAGACATTAAAAATGGTCTGCTTTATTCTTTTCAAGAGTCAGTCTTTGTGTAGAACAAATGTAAATTCTGAAGGCATTTTGAAAGCAGTCACAAACGCGAGGCAGAAGAAATCACACAGTTTTCAGTTATCTGTTGAACGTGTGAGTTTCAAATATGAACTACACGGCTTAAACCTGACATCCATTTCCAAACAGTGAGTGCTATTAATCACCGGGTGTCAAGTACGCATTGCTCACTCACTGAAAAAAAAGCAGGAGGATGATATTTCCTATCTGGTTCCAAGGTATGAAAGATTTAGATATTTCTATCTTCAATAATAGATGATTATTAACAAGGCTTTGCGGAGATGAGAGATAAATTGAGGTTGTATAGAGCCATTAGTTTCACAGCCTATTATGATAAAAAGATATTAATCTGGGACGGTGTGACTGTGAATTACTGAACTCTGCAGGAGGAAGCACACTAACCTGGCTGCCATGCAACAAAGTCAAACATGTGCATTTTCCCTGAATGAGTTGCTGGTTTATCATCTCGGGGGATAATCTACTGGAAACTTTAGCAACAATCGCCAGGCTGACTAATGGCATGCAGTGAGAGGTGCTTTCTGCAGGTGTAGGTGGTGTTCAGTCATGTGTTGCACAGTACAGGTGCCAATTGCCTGTCTCTCAGAAAAGCCTCTTGAGGTCGAGCACAATGAATAAAATTTGTGAGTTGGCTCTGCGAGTGATGTTTTTCTGTCTGCGGACCAAATGCGTCAGTGGACTACTAATTAGCCTAGATGTCATGGAAATGAATTCCACAAGACCACACATACAGATAAGTAGACGCGCGCATTTAACGCAGCAAGCGGGTCATCTTATCAGCGCGAATCATCAGTGCAACGTTAATCACTGTGACTCATATTTAATGCTCATTCGGGAACAAATCATAGAAGACGGGAGGCATGCAGCTCCTTTCAAACTTTCCACGGCAAGATTGCCACGGTTGGGGTTATCTCCCTTTGTATGTATGTGTGTGTGTGAGAGAGAGAGAGAGAGAGGATATCACGAAGTGTGTTTGAGGAAAGTGTCAGGTTGAGACTGCCATGTAAAGAACCCCTTAGGCTTTTACCTCTTATCAGTCCCACACACACCCTTTCTTTTCGTGATATCCACCATGCACACATAAAAGACACACGTACACACAGCTGAATTATATGTCACAGTGACCTATTGGGTTCATCTGTAACCTGCTCAGATCTGCCCTGCTCTCCAAGTCTCATAACAGAAGCCGTATTATTTTTAGGTTATCGCTTCACCCTAGCGTCACAGGACTCACCCGCCATATTGCTATCTCCAACTTCCCTGCCTCCTTCCTCCGCACCTTCTCATGCCTTTGTCTCGGTGTCACACTGCATGTCTGCACAGACAACTAAACACAACTGAGCAGTGAAGATTTGGTTTTTTAGGACATATGTTTGCGGGACACCCTTTAACTTCATTACTCAGACTGGTCTAGGAAATCTTTTTTTCCACTAGTTCTTTTTTGAATCATCCGTGGTGTCCTACAAATAAAAAAAGAGACGTGTGCACTCTCCGCGAGTTATTCCCATTTTTGTCTTTGACAAGCAAAGCAGAGAGATTTGTTGTGACAAATAACACCTACAGTTCTGGTATTTAAAAACACATGCTCCCTGGAAACATTTCATGTATTATTAGACATTGCTTTTTAATTGCTTTGGTTTGCCACTTCTTTGACAGCTGTAACTATTAATTAGTCTCCCCGGCACACATTTTCACAATTTATTAAATGGAAATCAACAAACTCCAAGAGACAACAACACTTCTTATTCTTTCTCGTAAAAACAAGACATCAAAATACATCCACCATTAATTTTATAAGTGGTAAATAACATTTAACATTTTGATCATTTGCCTTTACTATTGCCTTGCCACTTTTACATGATTGATATATCAGTTACCATAAGTCTACAGTGTCTCGTTTGTGCTAGCTCGTGTAAAGGCTAAATTAGATGACTGGGTAGATTCTTGATATGTAAACCAAACTAATGCTCTGACTATTTCTGCTCCATGTCTCCTTATCACCGTGTGCGGCCAAGGTCACCTATAGCTGTGTTCGCACTTCTGCTCAGTTGAATCGGTCTGTTGTGGCGAAGCTGTCAATATGAAAAAGTATTTACCTCCTTCCTGATTTTTTTTGTTTTTTTATTTTCGCTTGTTCGTCATGCGTAAATGTTTCGGATCATTAAACACATTTTACAGTTAGTGAAAGATAATCTGAGTAAATACATGGTGCAGTTTTTTAATGATGGCTCCATTTATTAAAGGAAAAAAGTTATTCAAACCTAGCTGTGCGTATGTGAACGAGTAAACATAATAACTGGTTGTGCCACCCTTGGCAGCAAGAACTGTAGTCAAGCGTTTGTGATAACTGGCAATGAGTCTTTCATATCACTTTGGAGGAATTTTGCCCCATTTTTCTTTGCAGAATTGTTTTCATTCGGCCACACTGGAGAGTTTTTGAGCAAGAACAGCCCGTTTGTGGTTATGCCAAAGCATCTCCATCTGATTTAAGGCCTGACTTTGACCAGCCGACTCCAAAGCCATTGTTATGTTTTTTGGAGCCTTGCTGGTATGTTTTGAATCATTGTCCTGCACCGATGGACATATATTCACCCACGTGATTTTTTGGTAGAGAGCAGAATTCATGGTTCCATCAATTATGGAAAGTTGTCCGGGTCCTAAAGCAGGAAAGGAGCCCCACACCATTACACTACCACCACCATATTTGACTTTTGGTTTAATGTTATTTTTATGAAATGCTGTGTTAGTTTTACTAAACTCTTGTTTCATCGGTCCTCACAATATTTCATTTAAAAACTATTTTTGCTAAATGTGAGATGAACCTTTGTGTTCTACTTGGTTAGCAGTGGTTTTTAACTTGGATGCCATTTTTGCCCAGTCTACTTCTTATTGGTGAATCATGAACACTAACTTTAACTGTGGTGACTGAGGCCTGGAGTTCTTTAGGTGTATTTCTGGGTTATTTTGTGGCCTACATGTGATGTGGATGAGCTCTTGAAGAAACTTTGATAGACCAGTCACTACTAGGAAGGTTCATTTTTTTTTAATTCCTGGATAACAGCTTTCACAGTGAATCACTGGAGTACCAACATTTTAGAAAAGGCTTTGTAACAGCTCCAGCAGTAATCAAACTGTTTGTTTGATGATCTGAAACACGCAAGTATGACAAATATGCAAAAACATAAGAGATCAGGAAAAGGATCATTTTTCAGAGCACTGTATGTTCATGCCATCACCTATGATCTGTGGATAGTGACAGAAAGGATAAGATCACAGACACAAACACCAGAAATGAGCTTCCTTTGAAGGCTGGCTGGGCTCTGTCATTTCGGAAAAGAGCCGCCACTCAGCATCGAAAGGAGCCAGTTGAGGTGGTTTGGGCAGGATGTTTCTTCTTAGCTGTGGTGTTCTGGGCATGTCCCTGGGGCAGACCTACATGTATGACAACACCTGAACACCTTGGTGTCCTCCTGGAAGAGGTGGAGGAGGTGGTTGGTGAGAGGGTGGTCCTGGAGTCTCTGCTCTTACTGTTGCTCCATGAACCAGATCCAGATATCCGGCACAGGATGGATGAATGGATCAAAATTATTGGAGAAGAAGAAGGAAGAAGCCTTACTATTTACAAAAAAGTTCAAAAAATAGCAAGCACAGAGGTACAGCAGGGAATCTTTTCATCTGTCTTCTGGTGCTGTGCAGTATGGTGCATAGCAACGTGGTTTGCACACTGTTGACACATTAAACTTAAAATGAATCACATCCTATATTTATCAACCAAGTCACGCTATAGACATATTTTCATTTACTAAATGACGTGCCTGTCCTCTTAATTGTCTTAAAATGGTGATCACTTTTAATTATTTAAATTGGCCTAATTATAATAATTATATATTGAAACATTCCATAATTGTTGGTAATTATAACACAGTTTGTCAAGAAAAATGAAATTTTCTCTCTTATAAGTCACAGCAGTTCCCAAAATAACCTTAAAACAAACGAAAAATTGACACATTGATATTTGACCGGCATAAAATTGAGGTAATACTTTTATTAGATAAGTAAGATGAATAAATAAGAATGTTTAATTCATTTATGACGACGCCAGAGGCCAATGCCAAGATTACCCAGCAAACACTGACACTAGCCATAAGAAGTGAGCCAGCTCTGGGTCATATTGAATAGAATATTAAAATCCATTTTGTTCATTCTAAGAATTACACAGTAGTACTATCCAATAAATGCTCATTGACAATCACAATATGTGAGCCACAGTCTCAAGTCATCACATCCAGTTTCAAAACAGCAAGATGGTGACGGTCATGACGCGATGGACAGGGTGCAATCGTTGCTGTTTTGCCAGAGCTGCTGATGTCGTAGATAAGAACAAGATGTCCTTTGGATTCAGTGCCATGATGACACATCTGTGTTGGTGACACACTGGTTCATTCCCAACTCCTCACACACGGACAGGACCCCTTGGCATTGGGAAACGGGACTTGAACCGAATTCTCCAGGATGACGACACCTTACGCCACCGCCACCCCACCTGCCGACTTATTCATATGCTCTTTAGAACAGGTATTATCAGCATTTATCATAACTCTCCCAATAATGTTTATAGATCCACTACTCAACACTTATTGACCAAATACAAAGTTATAAACATAAGATGATGGTTATTATAAAGTATTACAGAAAACTCTTATATGGGGAATTGTGCAAATATTCTCCAGCCACAAAAATCTTGTAGTGCTGAGACCTAAAAGCTGAAGTACAGAGATACAAACAGTAATTTGACGTGTCAAAAAAAGCTGAGATGATGAGCTGTCCTGTGTGCTGCCTGTGTCTTTCTGTCCTTTCTAGGTTTGGCCTCCATGATTTTCAAATAGTCTTTGTTTCAACCACTCAGTCTGCTACAAAAACAAGCTGGTCGTTATGACACTTACACAACATACAGACACAGTTCAGCATGTTTATGATTGTCATTCAATCTCTGATGCATCACCTTTCCAATCACCATCCGTGCAGTGATGTATCAGCATAGGGTAGCTTATCTCATCGCTCGTCTGGCTGGAGCATCTGCTCCGGCATCTGTTGTTAGTGGCGGACATTTCATCGCCACCACTTACCATAAAGCACCCCGACTAATCTCAGTAATGTCTGGATATTCAGAGGATAGTCAGATGACGAGATTAATGAATTGCAGCCGTGCTGCTGATGATCAGAACTGTCAGACAGCTATAAAGAGACTGTTACAGCTGCACCTGATACCTCCCGTCAGCAGCAGTGTTAGTGAGAGTGGGCTGATATTAGAGGTGTAGTGGAAGAATTTCAACAAGCCTCATGCGGTTGACTCATGATTGGATTCACGTGCCATTTGAAAAACACCTCGCGAGCAGTTAGCAAGAATACAGGAAGACTGAGGCTGTCATATTCCAATGTCAAAATCTTTTTATGCATTTTTCTCTCTGTAATTATAAAAGTCTGTTCCGTGCTCACTTCAGCTCTCACTTCCTGTGTGTATGTGTGAGAATCTTGTGGATTTATTCTCTATAATCTTTTAATGACATGCACTAACGACGCGTTGAGGCTCAGAGAAAGCCCAGTCCATGGAACACACACACACACACACACACACACACACACACTGTGACTGAGGCTCGGTGGAAGGCCGTGGCCCCTGAGAGGATCCACTGGGAGATTAGCCAAATCAGGAAAGAGTTTTAGAGAACGGCTGCTTTAATGCAGCACAACACAGATTGTGTGTATATATATATGAGTGTTTGTGTGTGTGTGTGTGTTTGTCACAAAAAGAAAACACACAGTACATATCCTCAACCTCCAAAAATATTTCTTTGCAACTTTCTTGGACTGAGCTTCTTTGTTTCACTGCATTCATCAGGTTTGGAACAGACGCTCAGCCCTGTTTAACATCAGCATCGACTTGCATGCTTGCAGGACACACACTTTTATCCTCTCACAGCATACTCTACTTTTTTAAAATTGTTCTACAAACTTATATTAAGATGATGGTAATATAATACCTTAAAAAGTTGTGACAGTTGAATTTCTCATTTTCCTATGAATAATTTTTGTTATAAGATAATACAACAGTAAAATAATGACAGAAAATATACCCACACATATACAGCACACAGTGAATTTGACTAAGTATGTACACTTGTTACTGTAATCATCTGGTCAGCAATCCTTTGTGATTGGAAAGTGTTGATATGTCCTAATAGTTGCATCGGTTCTCTGTGCACTGATATCAGGAAATATGTCCTGATATATTTATTTATTGAGCTGTGACCAACTTGGAGAAGTCAGGAGGATGTGCAAATCCAGGTCTTGAACATATAGGAGACTTTTATGAATGGTTCTGTGCTGTCAAACAACCTGATATCTTGGCAAAAGGTGTAATAGACATGCCAGCCCACCCTTCTTTGACTTTCCGAAACGTAAAATGGACATACATGCAGAATTTGCATTACTGCATGCAGAAATTACATTAACAACAGGGGGATGAAGTACACTCCAGGGTCCTTATTTAATTAAGCTATGTCACGAATATGTATTTACATGTAATTGTGTTAATAATGTGATTATTTTCATGTTGACTTTTCATGTTTCCATGTTGACTTGAAATAAAATATCTCCCTGCTGTTATTCTGCATGGATGGTGGATTGGCATGACTATTACACGTTTTGGTGCGATAGTTGCGTCAAACTGTGTCATATTTGATGTTTTTCATCGATTCAACTACAGAAATATGAGCTAATTATGTGTTTTTGCAACAAAGTGCCCAAAGATTGTGGAAAACTATTGTTCAAGAATGTCATGCTCAAGCTCCTGTTGACATTGAATGGTGGCTTAAGAGATTTGCACAGTACTGCATATATAATCAGTAAACGTGAGGCAATAATTTTAAGTAAAATGTTACTGAAGCTTATAAAATCAGTGGTTTATTTATTCAAAAATCTTAATCATTAAGGAAACGTGGTGTGTAAAAACTGAATGGATGTGACTCAAGTAAATATTATTTAACCAGATTCTGATAAATTTAATGCTGTACTTGCATAAATCCAAGTCTCTGTTTCGGGCATTAACATTTCTTTTTTAATTGCATAATGTCTCGTGCTTCTGATGTATCAGAATGGTGGGTTTGTAGTTGAAGAGAAATTATATGATCATGAACTGGGTATTTGGGCTAGGATGTGCTTTCACTGCCAAAATGGAAAATACAGCAGAACAGCCAAGTTATCCTGTTTGAGTTGCACTCAGCTGTATCAAGATAATGTTCATAGAATAATATCACTGCCAATACTCACCTGTTGATTGAATTTCACAAAATGCCAAATAACAGAGCCACAAAATCTCAGCACTGAATCTTGTTTATGAGCACAGTTTGTTTTTTGCAGTCCAGGCTCATATGCGCTGCATACAAATATCCTTTTTCATTCCTCGCCTGCCTAAAATTTCTGCGGTAAAAACACAGCTAAATACAGAGATTTTGTGTAGACCTGATGAATAAGTTGTCAGTTACAGATCACAGATGACGCCTGCGGAGAGGAGCCATTCTGTATTTGTTGCTCCTTTTTTCTTTTTTTTTTTTAGCTTTGACAAAACAATTGTTAATATAAGAAGCTGTTTGTTTGCTCCAGGAAATAAACACAATGAAAATTAATGCATTATGTGAACAGCAAAGTAATTACCAGTTATTGATGATATCTCTTCAAGCCAACACAATTAACACCAGCAGTTACAAAGCCACGATTTTGCGTTTCCTGTTATTTCAGGGTTTCAGGGGGAGCTAACTTCATGCTGATGTTATCAGCACTGCTAGCAGGTCCGCGCATCCATTGAGAAACAATTCAGAGCTTTGGTATTGTGAGCTGTATTGTGAGGGTCCTGACAAGAAGCACTTGAATAATCTTCCCCCTGAGGGCTGAAGCAAACGACTGAGATTTCTCTTTTCTTTTGAAAGGTTTTATTCATTTAATATAATACTGACACATGTACTCAATAGCGGTTAACAGGCGTTTAAAAACACAGATATTAAAACCATTAGAGCATCGATTTATTTTTAGCCCCTTTGATTCCATGGACTGCTTTTTTTTTTCTTTTGTTTAAACACGTTTACATTTTTCAATATACCGTAACATCTACTTGGTATTAGTCTAACCTCACCCCTGAAAGGATTTTGTCCTTTGTCAAAAAACAAAAGCAAAGAGAAGACTGACAAACTGTCTCTGCATTTTAAAAAATGGCATGTGTGGTAAGCAACAAACTATTTAAGGTAAAATATTCGTATGGAAGTGAAATCTGAATAAAGAAGAGGTTCAGTTTCAGAAACATTTTGACAGCATTAAATGTGTCATGTGTGGCACAGTTAAATTTAAATGTGTCATCCAGACTACATGAGGCAAGCATTCTGGATCCACTCCCTCTTTTTAGCTAGTTTTGTAATACAGAATAGCTGTCTAGAGTCAAGTTTCTGCAATTCCCAGTATGCATATGGAACACAACTTAGCCAGAGAAGAGAGATAAAGAATATAGTTTGTTGTAAAGATGTTTTTTTTCATCATCTAATCAAGTGCCATTTAGGTTGTAGTTCACTTTGTTTTCAGAAGCAGTAAAGAATTGTGGGTGACTGAGTCTTTTGCAGTGAAGGCCCGAGGACACTCAGCTCTGCTTAAGATGGCGAGCAGTCCTGCGTCTTCAGTCATCATTTTTTGAATATCCACAGGAAAAATGACTGGTTCCTCACTGATGTCCATCAGAGTCCATTTCCTTACGATTTTATAAGTCCGTTGTGCTGTGTAAGTACTTCCACCGCCGTTCTCTAACGCTCCTCTAGAGATGGGCGGGACTATCGGGTCACCTGTAAAAGAAAGGGAAGAAGTGAGTCAAAGCTCACCATTTTAACAGAACCCAAAAGGTTTGAAAACAGCCTGAAACAGCAAAGATCAAGAACAGAGAACAGAGCCAGCGCTGGTTTTACATGTCAGTGAAAGGGTTTAAATAATGCAGTGCTGGCTTCTATGTGGAAAAATACAGGAAGAGTCTCTTATTGGTGGAAAACATGACCAACACGGTTCCTGTCTCTTCTGGCGAGAACCTAAACAAGACACAGCTTGAATCATGGCAGGCAGCCCACACTACCGCACTCTCAGCACTTGGCCCTCTGCCATGTCATTTTGTCTATTTGTCGAGACGGCTGCTCTAATCACATGGTCTCCTTATCTCGGCGATCCATCTTCCCTTTTTCTTTGCTCATACACTCACTTTTGGTTTATTTCAAGCTATTAGAAGACATTTTCTACCAGCCAGTGATCAAACAGGCACAAACTGCTGTATAACTGCCAGTGCCGGGCATATAATAGACCAGCCTCTCCAAGACGGTTCTTCTGTTTTCCTGCATGCCTTTCCCTCTTATTGAGTTTCCCAGTGGTTTCCCCTCTTAGCCCCAACACATGCTGTCTCTCTGTTATTTCCTCATGGGGCAGACACTCTTTTGTCTGACCTGGGTCCCAGCTAACAAAGTGCGAATACCAGCCATCACTAAGAGAGCTCAGAGCAGTGTTTCTTCCAAGCTGGCAATTGAAACTACTGTATCTAGTCTTGATGGCTCCAGGCCACCCTTCCTGGGTCTGCTCCCATTGCCTTCAGGCGTCTACTCCTGTGCCGGATCAAAGAGTCTGCAGGCGTTTGTTGTCACGCCAGTTCACTATGCACGCACACCGCGGCATCGCTCTGCCTGCTATACTTGAAGGTGCAAAGTCAAAGTCCCTTTAGGTGTTCATCCAGTTGCCTGTTCAAATATGCCTGTAGGTTGCTATTTCTGTGCCCAATTAATGGGCAGATTTAGATAGTTAGATCTCAATTTACAAAGCACACAAGAAGTGCTAGGGTGTCATTTCTACAAGCCTTTTTAGACCCATGAGTGCCTTTTTTTGTACTTGGTCCAAAGGTTTTAGCTGCCTACCGTAGTCGCATGGCCACAAGGCAGATGTCTCCTTCAGCGGTACATTTATTTACATTTGACACCAAGTCATAGAAGCTGTGTAACATGTGATTTAGTTTGGGTGCGAATTGAACAAAATCAACTTCAAATCAAACTGAAGCAAATTTAATTAAAATATTCTGGTTTTTCTTTCATTAGTTATAATGTCTCCTTGTACATCACTTTTTTCATTTCTCGAGTTTTCAAATTTTAGTTCTGACACAAAACCAGCAGTCGGGTGTTACAAGGCAGTGTCACTGACACTTGGGACAGACAGAAAAGCAAAAGCTTACATTTTCTGAATTATATTACAAGGTAAAAGTCTTCTTTCATTTCTAAGGTTATTATTTTCAAATACAAATAACCATATTAAATCGCTGGCTGCTGGATTAATTACTTTCGTCAAGGAGGTTATATTTGTGTGTTTGTGTGTGTACTGTGTGGGTGCCATTCTGTCTGCAAACACAATTGTCTGAAAAGTTTTGAATGAAATGTAATAAAACTTTGTAGGGGTGTAGAGTGGGGTCATGTTAACAATCAATTTAAATTCGGCTTACATCTACCAAGGTCTTCAAGGTCAGCTCAATGATTTATAGGTCAAAAACTGACGAAAGCCATATAACCTAGAAGCTATTATATAAATATTTAAACTCTTACTTTTCTACAACTTTCTTTTATGGTAAATATCTTGTTCGTAATATTGTTACACAGAGCTACTAAAAAATATGCTTGTTTGCACTGACAACATATGCAGGAAATGAAATACGGGGTTTATAAATATCACATTACTCTGCCTCTAACTCAAGGTCACATAAGGTCAAACTTTCATAAAATATATTTTATTTTTAAAACTGTGATTAAAATTCTTCTGCCTTTGTTCATTGTATTACATTATAGATGCATCCAAATATAATTTTACATTTGACCTCTGATCTCACTTTTACATTTCAAATCTGCCTTTCTTCCAAGTTGACCCCCAAGATGTGTTATATCTTTAAATAAAGTATTGCCAAGAGAATGAGCTGCCTAGTGAGTCAGATATATCCTGCACAATATACTTTTATATAATAAGTTCAAGTTATTCATGTCCAATTATTTACAAATCAATTACCTATTATCAATTACCTACTCCTACATAATGTTCGTGTAATCAGAGTAAACATCTGATTTTTGCTTCACTGCAAACTTCCTGAAGAACTTTTTTAAAAATAACAAAGAAAAGAAAACAAATATATACAAAATACAAAGTAAATACTGCCCTTGCTTAAATATAAGTTAGCATGCAAGCTTTAGTTATCTTGCAGACAGTTAACGTACCATTACTAATATTTATGTTTCAGTTTTATGTTTTGTTTTGTTTTTAATTATTATTACGACATCTTGACACACTTCAGGGATTTACAGGTTTTTTTCCCATTCTGGTCGCTTATCAAAGTTTAAAGTGACTGAATGTCTTTTTTAAAGAACACCACATCTACTCGGTATGATGTACACTCACTGCAGTATATAGGTAGGTAAACCCTATACTCCTTGCTAAATTGTTGTCCTTGTTTGTTCACGATTGCACGAGCAGTTACACGAAGACGAACACACCTTCCTTGCATTCTATGGCAGCTCTGCAGCTTGGAGACTGAGCCATGCCCATGTACTCATACATATGATATTATTTGGCATTGATCTAGCTGTCTTCTCACCCCTCCTCCTCTCCTCCCTCTTCCCTCCTTCGCTCCTCCTTCCCCCTGTCTCCAGCCAGAGGTAGGAGGAATGACAGAGAGTGCCAAATCCTGTTGTGTGTTCTTACCTTCTGCTGTCTGCTGACCGTTATGCTTGTTTTTTTTTCCCAAGTGTTTTCTTTATTCGTTTATCTACCCATCACCTCTGCCTTTCTTTTCACTCTCCACTGATTTTTTCTCTTTCATCCATCTCCTCCTGCCTCTTTTTTCCTTTCTCCATATCCCCCTGCCTCTCTCTCTCTCTCTCTCTCTCTCTCTCTCTCTCTCATACACACTCTATCGTCAATTTCAATTTACGAGCAGGTCTTAATGGGACCATAAGAGAACGTTCGATGCTATTGATCTGGATGCCTGCGAATCTTGACCTCAGCGTACGACACGAGAGGAGAAAAAAAAAAATCACTCTTCATCATCAAGCGAACACATCAGCTAACGCTCTCAAATAGTGCAGATGCACACACACACACATAGATCATTGATCAAAGACCTGAATGCAAGAGACAGCAAATATTTGTGCTCCTCAAAACTACAACAGAGTCACTGATGAAGCAGTGCCTGGCTGAAACTGGTTTACTTTAATTATAAATGTCCACTTTGGAGCTGGATTGGTCAGCAACACTCACACATTCAAAAGTCTAACTGTCTTCAAATAGCATCAAACCTCATGTGCTGCTTTATCCAATCAAACCAGACGACTCTTCTTTCTATTTGTCACATTGTCTGACATAACTGAGCTAGAAAACATCAGTTACACTTATAAGAGCAGTACAACACAAATCTGTGCTTAAGATAAGAACTGAAAATGATATCAGGGAAAAAAGGTAGAAGTAAGGAGGGGCTGTTAAGGGGAAAAAAGGTCTTCGGGGGCACGAGCCACTTAGCTAGGTGAGAGGTGAGCAGAGGAAGCAGTGCCAAAAGAATTCTTAATCATCACTATTCACTGTCTGGGAAGGCGTGAGAAGAACGTGTGTGCCTTAAGCACTTCTCACCACTCACTTTTTTCCCCAACCACGGAGATGCACGCATCTCTCCTCTCTGACCACGCCTTCAATCAATTATTTAGGCAGAAAACAAAGGTCTGCACCGAGCCATGAATAATGGAAGGTGAGAAGGCAGAGAGAAGGATGGAGGTTAGAAACAGAGGCGTACAGTGACAAGAGGTGAGTCTCGCACAAATTTTTCTCCTATGACAGACAGCTAAGAGCCTGCTCAGGTCAAGCCACTGAAGAGAAGCCAACAGGTGCAGACGTAGGCTGAGCAGGAAGATATATAGCGTGCATTCACACCTTTTCACACGCACACAAAGACACAGACAGACTGCCAGTACATGAAACTTAACAGGGGGGAAAGAATGTGCACATGCACACACTGCACAAACTGTGCTGTGGAAGAATGAGAGCATAAAAATTTTTTCCAGGGCATTTACCACTCCAGTGTATCAAATGTGGCGAGTTCTTTTTGCATCGAGTCAGATGGCGTGCCAGTCAGACGCAGGGAAGCAGGGCAAGTGAGAGTGAAGGGAATTGTGATATTCATATTCAGGGTGCGTGTGTGTTTTATTTGCCTTGTTCTTGTTGGCCTTATTTTTCTTCAGAGAATGTTTGATGTTGGAGCCAAGATGAGTCCAGAGGAAAAGTAAAGAGAGAGAAACTGGGTAAAAAAAAAAGTGATATTGGGTGAAAGGAGAAAGAAGACGAGATGGAGACAAATAAGAGGGAAAAGCAGGGAGAAGAGAAGGATATAGTCTAACGTGATAGAGGTGAAAATGGATCACTCTGTGGTTGGTCTGGCTATGTGTGTGCATGCATGTATGTGTTGAATGGATGGCACGGCAGGGAGAGAGGACGCGTAAAGTGTGCACACAAACCTTTGTGGTCTTGACTTTGTTGCCTGTGCTGCAGCTCCATCCTGTCAGATCTGGGAGAACCTTGCACTCCTCACCTTCCATGCATGGCTGCATCTGACACCACCACTTCTGAGCTACAATGGAGGCTACAAGAAGAAGAGACAGAGTTAATTTTAACTTTGATGAAGATGCAAGTGCAATCGTGTCCTTTCATGTGTTTCCAAGACTTGTGTGCGTGTGTGAATTTTGACACCAAAATTTCACATGAACAAAGAGCCTCCAGAAAATAAATGTGTGTTTCAATCCGGTACAGTTATAATAACACGACTTTGGTGCTTTGAGATAAACAGTTGAAAGCACTAATTCTCAAATCAGCGCCCATTGAAGCACCATACAGAACAAGCCACAACGAGATTATGCAATCAAAAGAGTGCCAGTCAAACCTCAACAAACAAAAAGCAATGTGGAAAACATGATATGGAAAATATAAAAATATATTTCAGCTGTTTCATTTATTAATTCTGCAAAGGCCTCTCATCGCTCGACTCAGATCTAGATGATTTTTGCGACCACATCGTCCCAGTTCACTGAAAAACTGGTGTGGATGTTTAAATTACTCAATTCATGTATGTCATTATCAGTGATGGGAAGTAAGTAACGGCGTTACTTGTGACGGTGTTACTAACTAATTACTATTCCTATCGTTACAACGGCGTTACAGTTACTAACAAGGAAACGCGGTCCGTTACTATTTTTCAACAAACAGATGGTTGAAGCTGTGTTCAGTTTACCGCATCTTATATCAGCTGCACGGAAGTAGCTGTAAGTAATCTGGGCGCTACCGCTTTAAGCAGCTGCGCGCTCCCCCGGACGGTGATCACGATCACTGTCTAGCACAACGCCTGGAGCTCAGGGGGCAAACGTTTCAAGTGGGTGGGGGGTCAGCTTCACTCTGCTCAATGGCATGAGTGCTGCTGTTTGACTGAGGAAGAATAAAGTAGTCGTGGTACGCCAATCACATGACCACTTAAAGACAAAGCAACAAGGTGATATATACCAGTTTATAAATTGTGTTGATAGGCCACGTAAAACCAGAGTCATGATAAACAATATATACGCAGCATTTTTCCTCAATAGTTTGGTCACGTTTCCTGTCTAAGGACAGCGCAGCGAGACCTCTCTGCTTATGAGCAAAAAACAAAACAAAAAACAGGACGTTTTAGGAGTGACGGCGAGAGAGAGAGAGAGAGAGCGCGAGTTTTGAGATGTGAGAGATTTGTGACGTTTAGCGTGTTTGGAGTGTGTAGTTAATGTGTTGTCTTGTGTAGTTAGTGTGTAGTGTTGTGGATAGTTTTGTGTTGTGTGTCAGAACAATGAGGCGACTGCTGTCTCCAGGTAGAAACAGGAGTGACACACCTGCTGCTGTCAGACCTGCAGGTATCAGGCTGTGATGTTTCCTTTATAGTGGACAGAAATTATGTTTTTGGAGTGGCACAAATAATTTGTGGCATCTTATTGAAGAACAGCTGATTGTTCTGTAAATAGTTTGAAATGGTTATTTAAAAAATCAAGGTCAAAGGTAAATGGATGCAAATAACTTTGTTGTTTGCAAAACTTGTGCATAGGATTTTAAAATTGACAATTTATATTTGCATTTAAAGTTATGAAATATGATTCAATAAACATGTTTGTGGTTGTTACAGTAAAAATGTAACTTTTTCTACTCTGATTTTATGTTTTTGTGTGATTTTAGATCAATTGTGTTAATACAGTATTTCAAAATGAAAACATAACTGTAAATTCAGACACGTGAGGTTGTGCTGAAAAGGATGAGACCAAACAAGTAAACAGTTTTAAAGGTGAAATGTGGAGGAAACATCAAAGTAGTTAAAAATGGCCGATTATACCCTGGACCCCAGAGGGTTAAACATTTTTTTTTTAAAGTAACGCAATAGTTACTTTTCAAGTAATTAATTACTTTTAGAATATTGTAACTCAGTTACTAACTCAGTTACTTTTTTGAAGAAGTAACTAGTAACTATAATTAACTACTTTTTCAAAGTAAATTGCCCAACACTGGTCATTATTAATTAATTTGCCAAGTCTGCCTCTATTGCACTTTGTTGCATTTTGCCTCAACACACCAACAATAAATGATTCATGAATCTGAAAACAAAGCAAGCTGCAGACCATTGTGAGCCTCAGAGCATCGCTGTTAAAACATCTCTTCAAAAACACGTTCTTTGTTCACTCAACCAGGATCAGGCGGCATCAAAGGCTGTTTTCTGTTTTTTTTAAGTTAATCTGTCATGTGGCTGACCACATAGATCCTCACATTTACTAGATATACAAATGAGGACAAATCTATTAGCCACCCTAGAAAATTAAAGTTGTTTTTTTTCCAAGAGCAAGGGATTTTCACTATATAATTTCTAAACATAATAGCATTTAGAATAAATAACAATTAAAAAACCCTCTAAAAATAGCAACTATAGAATTTACAGGGTTTGCAAAGATGTGCAAGGCTGCTCTGAAGTATTGCAGAAAAAGCAAAAATGACCAGGGTCAATATTATTACCACCCTGAAAAACTGACGTTTTTATTGAGCCACGGCACAAACCCCTGCTGTACAATGATGTGCTTTAACTTTGTGATGCTCAAAGCTTGTAAAATCAAGTTAAAATTGAAGATTATGTTCTATTTAAGAACTTCAGCCAGGGTCTGAGCTGTCACTTGATAAGGCATCATGGCAAAAACTAAATAAATCAGTTTAGACTTAGAAAAATAATTGTTGGTGTTCACAAAGCAGGAGATGGATAAATAAATCTATTACAGTGTTTCCAAGTGTCAAGAACTGGATTCGGAAGTATCATCAAGAAATTCAAAGAGAGGCACACAGTACAGAACAAGCCTGGCAGAGGTAAGAAGTGAAAGATTTCACACAATCTGGAAAGAAAACTAGTGAGAGGCATCGGAAGGCACCAGAAAAACTGCCAAGACACTCGTGAATGACTTAATTAGGAATATGAGTCTCCAAGAAGACAATCACTAGAACTCTGCACAGGAATGGATGTGAGGCTGCAGACCAATAAAATAAAACATCTTCACGCCACACTGAAGTATACTAAGGACAACTTGGAGAAAGATCATGCATACTGGAAGTGTCCTTTGATCAGATGACATGAAACTAGAGCTCTCTGACTACAGTGAAACACGGTGGTGGGAGTATTATGCTGCGGTAATGTTTCAGTGTGTTTGGAATCTCATAGACGTGGATGGAATCAGGAAGAAAACAAGAGATGTGAATATTCTGAAAGAAAACTTCAAACAATCGCTCTGTCTTCCAATATGACATTGACCCAAAACACAAGTCGCTTCTGGTAAAGAACTACCTGCACAAAGCTCTGACTGATTCCACTGAAAATCTGTGCGGTGAACTGAACATCAGGGTCCATGCCAGACCACCAAAGATCAAATCTGGAGGAGCTTGAGAGATTTGCAGAGAAGAATTGGCTGGGATTGCTCAGGAGATGTAAGACTTTCTGAAAACTGCAACGGCAAGCGACAGCAGGCTGTTCTCTAAAAAAACAGGATACATAAATGATGTGCTAATAATTCTGACCCTGGTAGTTTTTGGCTTTTGGGAAATAAATTTGTTTCTGTGTGCAAAGTGAAATAACGCCTGGATCCAAAATACAAACTAAGATGTTTGGAAAAGCTTAAAAATGTCTTCCTCTGTTTAACAGTAATTAGGAAATAATTCATTTTCCTAGAGGGGCTAATGATTTGGTGATGTTACGCAAGACAACATCACCATCGTTCTTTAAAACCGATTTTGCAAGTACAGCATTTTTTTCAACATTTTACACAGTTTTGAACAAATAAAAACTCACGAGATAATTAGTGAGATGCTGTTAACGACAACTGATCCCATTAACCTTCAGGCTAATGTGAAATAAAACTTTTAGCAATAGAAAAAAGATTTTTAAAATGCTGATAATTACCCGAGGCATGGGTTTCATGGGCAAAGGAATCATGTGAATTTAATTAGCCAAAACCAGCTCTTCCATGTTGAGATTCTTCAGGTTAAAAACAAATAATGAAACACCATCAGAAAATATAACACATATCAAAAACAAAACATGATTAAATGTCAAAGGAAAAAACAGCTGACTGACTGGATGTGTGAATACATAAAAGCTGTTGTCATGAATCCTTTTTCTTTAACTGTCACTCTAAAGATGAGACACTGTCAGGTAATTAAATGCATTAGAGTGTAAATTTAGTAACGGTCCAACTTCCAAACAAAAAACACGATTTAAAACTGTACGCAGGCATCATTGTTAAAGAACTCTGACAGTTAATATGAGTATTTTGTTTAGCAGGACAAAGATAACTCAATTAAATACGAAAATCAGTTTTTCAGGGTTGAATTTATTGGCCAAATCTACCTGTTGTAATTCTCCCCATTGTTAAATCATGAATTAACTGTTTTTTGCCCTTGACTGTGCCAGGCTTTTTGAATGAATAGAACCAGTTTGACAAAGTGAAACAGAAGAGCTCAAAAAGAAACACAATATGCCACAAACTAATGAAACAGCTGACACACGTGTATCAGTCTAAAAAGAGTCACAAAACCATTTTTAAGGCTTTGTGACTCCAGCAAACGAGACTCATTATCCACAAATGGAGAAAACTTGAAACAGTGGTGAATATTCTCAAGAGTGTCTAGCCTACCAAAAACAATCCAAGAGCCTGCTGGCAACTGATCTAGGAGGTCACAAAAGAAATCAGAACAGAATCTAAAGAACTGCAGGGCTCATTTACCGCAGTTCAGGTCAGTGTCCATGACTCAACAATAGGAAAGAGACTGGGAGAAACTGGTAACCATGGAAGCAAAAATCTGCTGATCCAAAAGAACATAAAAGCTTAGCTCACATTTGCTACACATTTGCTACAAAACATTCTGATCATTAAAAATGAAAAGAAACCCCGCATTTCATAAAAAGAACATCATACCAACAGTCAAACACGGTGGTGGTAGTGTGATGGTCTAAGGCTGTTTGGCTGATTCAGGACCTGGGTGTAATTACAGTAGAGTTCTGCTCTCTACCAAAAATCCTGCCCATCCATCATTTCATGCCCTGAAGCTCAAACTCACTTGGTTTATGGAGCAAGACAACGATCCAGACACACACAGCAAGTCTACCTTTGAACAATTCAGTAATAGAAACAAAATGAAGGTTTTTCTGCATAAATTCTGCAAAGAGGAGTGGGCCACAGTTCCTTATTGCTGTTTATCCCAAACAGGTTTCAGTTCTTTCTGCCAAGGGAGGCACAACTAGTTGTCAGGTTTAGGGTGTAATGACTTTTTCACATAGGGGTTGGAAAGCTTTTTCCCCCTTAATAAACTTAAACTCAAAGATTAAAAACTGTGCTTTGTATTTACTCAGGTTCAGGTTTAATATTAAAATTTGTTTGATGATCTGAAACAATTAAGTGTGATAAATATGCAAAAAAATAAATAAAATAAAATAAGAAAGGATAGGGGTAAATGTTTTTTCATGGTACTGTATGTCTGTGGTGCCATAAGTAAGTAAGATGTACTCCACCATTCCAGCCCTTCATCTTACTGTGCCATGTTGTATTGTAAGTGAATCTTTCATCATGTTTGAGCGCTCACCCGAAACCCCGAAACAACTGAGAAATGGAGACTGGGTCAGTTATTTCATCAAGTGCCACTCTGCGAGGCTGGAGGGCCTGCTGGATACTGATGTTGTAAACACAGAGGCATTAGTGGATGACGGGTTTCCAGGCATACGGGAATATTTTATAGCTTAGAATTTTCATCACTAAATACTAATCTCATTTATGGGTAAAATGCCCAAATACATTTGGGTCTAAAAAATCAACTTCTCATTTGCAGTGAACAAAAGAGCTTCGTAAAGATAATACTTCCTGCAGATTAATATCTTTTGCTATCAAGATCCTTGTTGGGAGTCCTCTGATGTTTACATAACGCTGACTACTGATAAATTCGGTGTAATAACAAAAACACAAGATTTCCTCTTCATGGTGCATTTTTCCTGAGCTGCTTCATTATAATCCATTTTAGAATTTGTCCAACCCCATCTCCTACAAATTAAGTTTCTTCACAGTTAAATTGTTACATTTAGCTGCGAGATAATCACTTGCTGGATTACCTTTGGAAATTAAGCAGCACATTTACGAAATATATCGGAGTCAGCAGGAGGTGGTTGGGTTTGATTGTCGATGTGCCGAATATATATGCTCATATCTCACACCAAGACTGGGGTTTGTGCAGCAGGAGCACCTAAAGTTAGGGAAAGCTGGAGTTTGAAGTCAGCGTGGACTTCTTTCTGTGATAAAGTCCTAATATTTGTCCAAACTTTAGTTGATTGGTGTGAGTGCATACATAAATAATGCAAATAATGCATGCATAAATAGGTTGAATGAAAGCAGTTTAACATATGTCTGGTACATTCAGTATCAACATTACATTAATAGACAATAATTCAGGACCATGGCGCTGTAGTATAGTTGTGGAACAACACAAGATTCCATTTTTTATTTACTGCGATGAAGACGTTCCCTTTTCTGTCTGGAATAGTTCAGATTTTTGTTTCTTGTACCTTTAAGGTTTACCTGAGAAGCAAATATTTAATTACTTTTGAATTGATTGTGTTCAGAATATAACCCCACGCAATCCATCATATTCAGAATGTTTCTGAATTCATCACAAAAATAAAACAGACAGAGGCAGTGTATGTAATAAATTAGTCTGCTGAAACAGCACTGCACAGAAAACGGGCAATGGGAGAAAGGCTTCACTTTGCTTCCATGCATTTCTAGTCAGTATTCTGGCTACCAGCACACAGAAATGCTGCCAAGAGAATACTGATGGCTTCTATGCCTTGGCCCGTAAATCAGGGTTTACCTGGTTGTGTATCAATTCTTAGTCAAAGGAGCTTGCAAAGAAAAGCGTCTGGACTTCTTTAAGTTACTTGAAGACGTTTCACCTCTCATCCGAGAAGCTTCTTCAGTTCTAAGGTCAAATGGTGGGGAGTCCCAGATATAAACCTAGTGGGAGTATCCCCCCACAGAGGGACAAAAGGACCCCCTGATGATCCTCTAATCGCCTGAGCCAAGGTGTGAAACTGGGTGTGGGTCCCAATCAGCCCGAGTTTCGGGTGTGTTCATTGTGAAACCTGGCCCCACCTTATCATGCGAATTCCTGAGGTCAGATGGCCCAGGATGTGAGTGGGCGTTAAGGCGTCTGGGAAGGGATCTCAAAGCTGGATTATAGATGGCAGAGAGTTGGTGTCGTAAACCCCCGCCTCTGTTCAAAGATGGTCGCTCACAGTGGACATAGATGGCTTCTTTCACTCCTCTTTCAAACCATCTGTCCTCTCTGTCCAAAATGTGAACATTGGCATCCTCAAAAGAGTGTCCTTTATCCTTAAGATGCAGATGGACTGCTGAGTCTTGTCCTGTGGAGGTGGCTCTTCAGGGGGTCCTTTTGTCCCTCTGTGGGGGGATACTCCCACTAGGTTTATTATCTGGGACTCTCCACCATTTGACCTTAGAACTGAAGAAGCTTCTCGGATGAGAGGTGAAACGTCTTCAAGTAACTTAAAGAAGTCCAGACGCTTTTCTTTGCAAGCTCCTTTGACTACGATGACCTGGATGACTGAGAACCTTCACAGACATATCAATTCTTAGATTTTTCAGTATACTGCAGCACACAGGGGGGCTTGGTCATATGTAGCACCTGCATTGAACAAAGTCTCTTCCAAATAACCTCTTGCTAACTCTAGCATCTCTTCTCCTGATATTGACTGCTCCTCTGTGTGGCCTGACTGTCAGCACTCATCTTCATAAATGTGCTCATCTGCTAATGCAGTGTTCACTTTTTTTCTTTCAGAGTCGATTAAAGCAATCTGAACTTTAGTGCTCTGCCTGAGATGCATGACAAAGAAAACATATGATGAGTTCAAATCCATACTAAGGCATTTTAGCCAACATTCAAAACAGGTGCACATCAGGCAGCGGCACTACACAAGCGCACACAAAAGATACCCAAACACCAATAAAGTGACACCTACCGTCGACGCAGGACGGCATGGCCCGAGTAGTGCCGGCGACCTGTCCAGGGAAGCAGGAACATTTGACAGTCTGAGATCTCTCCTCGATCTTGTTCTTGTTGCAGCAGCGATGGGCAGCAATCACCTCACACGTCCCCGCCTTCACATGCACTGAGAATGAAAAACAAAGGTTTTGCTTTATGTTTGCTAACTTTAACACATAAGCAACCATAGAAAAAGACAAGGAAATAGAACTGGCCATCACAATTGGTCTGCCCTTCCCCTTAATGACCTCTTTGTAAACTATGTTGGGGAAATGTGGAACAAGGACATCATTCTCTGACCCAGACAAACACAGACCATTACAAGATATTAAAAAAATATCAGCACTGAGAATACCTTCTTGGATCTCTGACCGTGTAGGACAAGTTAAGTATTTGATCCATCCATCCATTTAAAAATTAAGCAAAACATATTTAAGGCTGCTATAAGATGAGCCATAAAATATGCAGTTTATGCTTAGATTTATCTCTCTATCCATCCATCCATCCATCCATCCATCCATCCATCTATTAAAATAGTCACTTAGGAAGGAATAATAATGAGTGTTTCTCCATATATTGTTTGGTTGCACTTCCAGTTTGCTGCAGTACTAATGAAGGGTACATTTGGAAAGTCCCTTCACATCTCCTGTAACTACCACTTTGTGTGCAAATTTCTATACACACATTTGAATCAGTCAGCCGTGTGGTTAATTAACAAGTCAACCCCGAGCACAGAAGTCCCTTGAGTCAGCTAAGAGAGAGGGAACAAAGAAATCGCTCCACATTTGAAGATTTGTGATGCCAACACATGGCCCTTTCATACCAGCCTTTCATCAAATACATGAAAATGTCAAGGACAAACAATAAGCCTTGTCAGGAGCACTGTGTGCAACTATGCAGTGCGACTGTTTGTGTGCAAGTTTGACAGCTTACACGCAATATGTAATTACAGTGAATCTGCTCATGTGTTCAGATGCGTTTGACTTTGTTTTTCACGTACGCGTGATGTGCAGCAAATGCACATACATGTTCAGTCTTTCAGCTGTGAACTTCGGTGTGTGTGCGTGTTTTGGCTTTTCAAACAGTTGTTGGAAGTTGCAGTTATTTCCATTACAAAGAGTCAGCCCAGGGTGCAACAAAGGGTGCGCACTGCATGGCAATGAAAACTAAAGCAGAAAACAATGACTTTGTTTAAAGAGCATTTAAAAATGAGGCAAGTTGAAGTGAACGGCCCAGTGAATATGTTAAGCACGCTAACAAATATTTGAAAAGTTCTTAATTTGCTCTGTTGATGAGAAAAAGACAAAGCAGCAGTCCTGCAAAGCCCAGTCCAATTAATATCTCTGTGAAAAGCACACTCTGTCTCTCTCCCATCTCTCGCTCATCTTTCTTTCAGATTTCTCTTTTTGTAGCACTAGGAGTTAGGCCAAAGGGTAAAGATAATTGTTGACTGATCTGTCCATCTGGCTGTCCATCAATCCAACACTTTGATGTGCAAAACCAGCCACCGAACAGATTGCACTGATATTTCGATTCCTATAGAAGAAATATCTGCATGCATTTGGAGATTTTTGAAAAAAAAAAATTCTTCTGTAGAAATTAATTATAATTCAGTCTCAAGTCAAATATTAAACTACTGTAGTTACTGGTTGGAATGCTGAGTAATAGATGGACATTCAGGCACCTCGAAGGACAATTCGCTTGACCTTCCCTCTGTTGACTCACACAGTGTGCGCATAAGCCCACTGGGTCTTGGTGTATTTTGGTTATAACATGACCCCTCATCAGCAACCGACTTTGGATTGTGTTAGACTGCATGTAAGGCAATTAATGGTGTGTTTGCTTTAAACCTTTTCTTCACAGTACTGGGCAAAAGTCATTTTAGAGATTCTTTTTATTTTGTTTAAAATGCTGTATTTCCATTTACGCTTGCACATTTCACTAAATCGCTTCAACTGTTTCCCATTTTCCTTGCAAAATATAAAGAAATGAGGGTTGACAAAAGACATTTGCACAATGCAGTCAAGTTCTCCAGAACACAAAGTATATGGACTTTCACGATGATGTGCATTCTCCTCATCAAATATGACTCAAAATACATGGAGTGTGCATAGATTGCATGTGGGCTTTAGAGCTTTCTTTGAATAACTCTTATTTTCCATTTTCCCTTCTCTTTCTTGTAGAACTAATTGTTTTTTTTTCTTCTTAGAAGCTTGACAGATACAAAGCCGAGGAAAATGAACACATACAGAGTAAACACCTTAACTGAACCCCCCACAGGCGCACACAACCCTTGGCCCATTTTTAGGCTCGGCACCTGCAGTAGTAATTGACTCAGCATTAGTAAGAGCAGCCGCACACAGAGCTCAGCAGGAGAGGAGTAAAAGGAGGTCGGGATGTGGATTCTACCAAAGGAATGTAAAGGTTCACTGGGTCTTGAACACACATATTAATGTTAATTAATTCAAATAATTTTGTCATTATTATAATTTGAGACACATGGTAAAATAAAGATTGACGGATAAGTGATTTTTTCTTTTTCTGGCAGATCATTTCTTTATTTTCTTCATTCTTTGACTTGTAGCTAAACTGCTGTGTTTTATGTGTTACTTTGAGTCATGTTTTCATTAATGTTTTTATAGTTTTAAAATGACTGATTATTTACTGAACACACAGAAAGTGTCAAAGGTGAAAACATAAGAAGTGACTCCCCCTGGTAGAAATAGTTTGGTTATTAGAACTGTTTTGATTGAAGTTATTTGTGGTTTAAACAGAAACAGTGGTAGTAACACTGCTTGAGGAAAAAAAGTTAAAGATCTTCTGGGAATAACTTGTTTATTTGACATCATTTTGAGGATGCTTTATTGTAAGTCCTGATTTCATATTTAATAACATGGGCAGCATTCGTCTTTATTTATCTCGCACTATGAAATCCTAAAGTAGGTTTTGATCCCAGTCACACAGGTCTTGAGACTGATTGGTGACCATCTGCCAACCGCCATTTAGAGGAGCAGCTGGTGAGTGATTGCTAGAGGTTGCTGGCAGTTGCTGTGAGATCAATTGCTAAACCACAGAAAAGCCACAAGGAAAAAGCAGTAATCCTGGAAGGTACTGACTTGTCTGCAAACAGTCGCTTACTAACCACCAAGTTCGGGAGGTAGAGTGGGTCGTCCAATCATTCTCAACTCCAGTCTGGTGAAGTAGCCTGGACAAAGTACTGAACTCCGAGTAGCCCAAAATTGTTGCGTGAATATGTGAGTAAACGAGAATTGTAATAAAAAGCACTTTGAGTGCTCAATTGGAGTAGAAGAATAATATACGAGTACCAGTCTACAGGGAGTGCAGAATTATTAGGCAAATGAGTATTTTGTCCACATCATCCTCTTCATGCATGTTGTCTTACTCCAAGCTGTATAGGCTCGAAAGCCTACTACCAATTAAGCATATTAGGTGATGTGCATCTCTGTAATGAGAAGGGGTGTGGTCTAATGACATCAACACCCTATATCAGGTGTGCATAATTATTAGGCAACGTCCTTTCCTTTGGCAAAATGGGTCAAAAGAAGGACTTGACAGGCTCAGAAAAGTCAAAAATAGTGAGATATCTTGCAGAGGGATGCAGCAGTCTCAAAATTGCAAAGCTTCTGAAGCGTGATCATCGAACAATCAAGCGTTTCATTCAAAATAGTCAACAGGGTCGCAAGAAGCGTGTGGAAAAACCAAGGCGCAAAATAACTGCCCATGAACTGAGAAAAGTCAAGCGTGCAGCTGCCAAGATGCCACTTGCCACCAGTTTGGCCATGTTTCAGAGCTGCAACATCACTGGAGTGCCCAAAAGCACAAGGTGTGCAATACTCAGAGACATGGCCAAGGTAAGAAAGGCTGAAAGACGACCACCACTGAACAAGACACACAAGCTGAAACGTCAAGACTCTGCCAAGAAATATCTCAAGACTGATTTTTCTAAGGTTTTATGGACTGATGAAATGAGAGTGAGTCTTGATGGGCCAGATGGATGGGCCCGTGGCTGGATTGGTAAAGGGCAGAGAGCTCCAGTCCGACTCAGACGCCAGCAAGGTGGAGGTGGAGTACTGGTTTGGGCTGGTATCATCAAAGATGAGCTTGTGGGGCCTTTTCGGGTTGAGGATGGAGTCAAGCTCAACTCCCAGTCCTACTGCCAGTTTCTGGAAGACACCTTCTTCAAGCAGTGGTACAGGAAGAAGTCTGCATCCTTCAAGAAAAACATGATTTTCATGCAGGACAATGCTCCATCACACGCGTCCAAGTACTCCACAGCGTGGCTGGCAAGAAAGGGTATAAAAGAAGAAAAACTAATGACATGGCCTCCTTGTTCACCTGATCTGAACCCCATTGAGAACCTGTGGTCCATCATCAAATGTGAGATTTACAAGGAGGGAAAACAGTACACCTCTCTGAACAGTGTCTGGGAGGCTGTGGTTGCTGCTGCACGCAATGTTGATGGTGAACAGATCAAAACACTGACAGAATCCATGGATGGCAGGCTTTTGAGTGTCCTTGCAAAGAAAGGTGGCTATATTGGTCGCTGATTTGTTTTTGTTTTGTTTTTGAATGTCAGAAATGTATATTTGTGAATGTGGAGATGTTATATTGGTTTCACTGGTAAAAATAAATCATTGAAATGGGTATATATTTGTTTTTTGTTAAGTTGCCTAATAATTATGCACAGTAATAGTCACCTGCACACACAGATATCCCCCTAAAATAGCTAAAACTAAAAACAAACTAAAAACTACTTCCAAAAACATTCAGCTTTGATATTAATGAGTTTTTTGGGTTCATTGAGAACATGGTTGTTGTTCAATAATAAAATTATTCCTCAAAAATACAACTTGCCTAATAATTCTGCACTCCCTGTATTTAGCATAACTGAAACTTGGAGAAAGAATGATAATGTTGCCCTTCCAAGTAAAAGATGAAACTAACATTTTAAAAAGGCACCACATCTACTTTAAAAGCAAACAGTCACCGTGTTAGGTTTGTGTTTACTTTTCATAGTTCCACTGCTGCTCAGAGAATTCTGGGCAAGTGTTTGGAGACGGGTTTTTGTCTTTCTTGCAGCCTTCGGGCAACTGTGGCATTCTTCAAGTGACTAGTTGCAAGGAGGATCAATCACTTGCCAACTGGTTGGAGGATGTGCATTTTCCCTAGCCAAGGTGGGGCCTTACTTTATACTAAAACTTTTTGTTTCAATTCAGTTCAATTTAAATTCAAATTTATGTTAATAGCGACAAATCACAATAATTGTCACCTCAAGACCCTTTATATTGTAAGGTAAAGACTCTGCAATATTACAGAGAAACCCCAAACAATCATACAACCCCCTATGAGCAAGCACTTGGCGACAGTGGGAAGGAAAAACTCCTTCTTTACGGGAAGAAACCTCCAGCAGAACCAGGCTCAGGGAGGGGCAGGAAAAAGACACACTGTGGAAGAGAACGAGAGATTAATAATAACTACTGATTGAAGCCAAGGTGGTGTATAAACACAGGGAGAGTTAAAAGGATGAAGAAAATAGCCCCTGGCAGTCTAGGCCTATTGCAGCATAACTAAGAGAGGGCTCCTAGACAACTGATCCAACTGTAATTCGTAGCGTCATCAAAAGGGAAAGTTGTACTCTTAAATACCCGAGGAACCACAAGTAACCCAACAATCTGAGAATGAAGTGCTCTACTTTTATGATTAGGCTTAAAACGTTCCTTTTTCCTGAAGCATATAGTTAGGACTGGATCAGGTGACCCTGAATCCTGCCTCAGTTATGCTGCAATAGGTGGAGGCTGCTCGGGGATTCCCATGATGCACTGAGTATTTCTTCTTCCGTCACCTTTCTCACTCACTATGTGTTAATAGACCTCTCTGCACTGAATCATACTTAATCTCTTGCTTTCGTCCACAGCATGTCTTTATCCTGTCTTCCTTCTCTCACCCCAACCAATCACAGCAGATGGCCCCGCCCCTCCCTGAGCCTGGTTCTGCCGGATGTTTCTTCCTGTTAAAAGGGAGTTTTTCCTTCCCACTGCAGCCAAAGTGCTTGCTCATAGGGGGTCATATGATTGTTGGTTTTTTTTCTCTGTATGTATTATTGTAGGATCTAAAGCACCTTGATGCAACTGTTGTTGCGATTTGGCACTATATAAATAAAACTGAATTGGATTGAATTGAATGGAGCCTGTTTATTTAAAACCTTGCATGCAAGAAGAAGGACTTTAAATTAAATTCTGGATTTAACAGGGAGCCAGTGACTATCAACATATGCTGCTGAATACTTTTAAGGATTGTTTTAGGTAGATAAATGTATTTGTTTCATACCAGTCTGCTTTGCAGTAGAGAAAGAATGTGCATTTAATTAGCCGTTGTGGTTTGGTAATTCCCTTCAGTAGCCTGTGATATAGAACTTGGTGGGGTGTTTGGTTTGGGTGTTGAAAAGTAAACTGGACAAAGACAGAAAGCATGCACTCCGTGTTTGCTTGGGAGTCTTCTGTGGAGGACCACACACACAGAGGAAAATTGCATTTTCCTAAATTTCTTTCAGTGCACACAGCTGCTGTTGATGGTGGATATGTTGTTGGCAGAACTGCTCTTTTTGGTTAGCCTGCTGCACCTGCAGGCTTTACAGTGTTGAGAACCTTTTTTCTCAAATAAAAAGAGGGCACAATTCATAGAACTGGATTTCATAGGGATTTAGTACTCGCACGTGGAAACAGCTCTGGAAAACCATATGTGGGTGGGGGTGAGGTGGGGGTCCTTAGCTCAGTAATACAACTGAAGGTGTCAACAGTTTGAGGCTGTGTTATGCCAAGATTTTAATAATTACCAGTTTGGCAGATATTGAGTCAGGCAGGGGGCCACAGCCTCCAATAAACTCTGATAAACATTCAGCTAAATGACTCAGAACATGACACACTGCAGTTTATGTATTTAAATATACACACACAAAATACATATCCACGTAGAAGCTGTGCTCATTTGTGCATTTAGTGCTAAAATAAAAACATGTAAATGGAAATGTTGCCGTCTTTAGTGTATAGTGTGTGTGCACCATAATGTGTGTGTATTTACTGGAACTGAAAATTCCCATTCTATTTCAAAAACGGCACCTACTTTCATCACGATCTCTTTCTCACACACCCCTCCGCCTTTTACTCCTTCTCCTCCTCCTCATTTGCTTCATCTGCTTTACCTCGCCCCACTGCTATTTCACAAATGACCCCTCCTTTTCTCAGCCTCTCTTAGCCACTTCAGCGTCCCATTTTTCCTCTGCTCCCTCTTGCTCGTAGCTCACCACAGCAAACTCAGCAGGGTAGGAAACTATTATCCTCAATCACAGGCCCTAAATCAGAGAATTTTTTACACTTTCTACAATGCGTCCTCCCTCTCTCCTGCTTTTTCATCTTCGTGGCCATTTCGCTCCCTCTCTAACCCCCCCCAACCCCCACCCGTATTTTTCTCCTTGGCATGAGGACTTGTTATCCCTGCCTCTCTTAATACAGCAGTGGCTGTTAACCCCATTTACTAAGGATGACGTGTAACTGACAGACTAACAGATGGACAGATTGCCCCGACTCAGAACAACCAGGCACTCTGTGTGGGTGTCTGTGTGTGTCTGTGTAAGTACTGAGATAGCTGTCTTGGTCCCAGTGGGGTGCCTCTTTCAAATGTCATTCCTGCCACTGGGGACCTCTCCCGCTTTCTCTCTCACAGACACTCACACACAAACAGAGTTAAATACACAAGCACAGACACAAATGTACGTGCACATCTAGTATGAGGAACCTGTCAAAATGGGAAACACAAATCTTTCTAGTTAGCGCTGTAAATATTTAAACAGTTCAAGCCCCTGTGTTTCAGGATCTGTCAAATGTTAACACAATACTTGTAAAGAAGTAGAAAGAAAAAGTCCCTGGTTACCCTTTTATATGACACTGTATGATTTAGGTGACTGAATCTGCTACTTTTAAGGTCCCAGCTGGCACTGGGCAACATTTTGTGAATGCTGGAGCTGTGACTAGAGAGAGCCACAGAAAAACGAGCAGTGTAGTGAAAAAGTATTTGCACCCTTCCTGATTTTATATAAATTATTATTTCATTTATTAAGGGAAGAAAAACCTACCTGAACCTGTGTGCAAAAGTAAATCACATAATAAGTCCTGAAGCATCAAAGGAACTTCAGACCATCACATTACCACCACCACGTTTGGCCTTTTTTAGGATGTCAGACTAATCAGACTAAAGAGACAAAAGGTAAACACAACACGTCCGAGACAGAGGACTATGAAAATAAAACAGGAAGTAACACACACTGAGACTCAGACTAAGACACATGAACTTGGGGATAAACATACATAGAAACATGACAGACCGGAGATAAGACCTGGGAGAATGGACACAGAAATGAACTAATATTATGAGGAACCAAGGGCTATAAGAAAAGATAAATTCAGTAGCCCAAAGTAGTAATATTATACTTTTATATTATATTATATATACACTGAAAACACTATCTAGGCTACTTACATTTGATTTATGCTGTGTCACTGCTACAGTGCTGCTCCTAGCACCTCATGGCAATGGATTCATCCTTTGAATGAGGCAACCTCTAATCAATGCCATAGGCTCATCGGAAAAGGAGGATGGAAAATACCCTTGATGTACTTACACTTATAAATGCTGCTGGCTGCAAGCTGTAACTGCTATTTGTCTTTTTTTTCCATCATCAGAGCACTATTGCAAGGCTCACCCTTTGTAAACCCAACTGCCCAGAGCCAGTTGGGATTGGCTGCTACCCCCAGGAGACCCTAGTTCAGTAAGAGGTTAACAACATGTGTGCACTGATAGACCTGCTAATGGATAGACTAAAATAAATAACAACCAACCAAACCAAAGAATTGGGGAAAAGTCCAAAACTCAGCAAACATGCAAGATATCATCATAGGTCTTGTGTTTCTATAGCAACACTTTAATTAATTCATTTTTTGATGTCTTCAGGCTCTACTCTCCAACCCCAGCAGCAACCTTGATCTCTACAACCTACAAGTAGTCATAAGTCATCAAGCTTCCTCTGAATCCTCGGTTCTCAGCTGCATCTCAGTCTGCTCCCTGTTATTTTTTGTTTGTGTTTTCACAGCAGGAGACGGCTTTGACTCTGATACAGTGAGGCACACCGAAACTGACACTTTCTGTATGTTAAGCCCCCAGCAACCGTGCAGGGCTGCAAACATGATGACGGTGGTAAAGTGGTAACAGTCAAAATTACAGCTCTGGTAACATCACAAGTAAAGAAAATAGCTGCAAAACTAATCAATTAACAATTTAAGGAGCTATATTAAGAAACTGCTTCCATGTGAGAGCCAGAGTCGGGTTAATGTGACTGTCAGTATGTGTTGTGTGCATAGCCTCTCTTGGAATGAATGGGATATCTGGACTCATCAACATCTGATGCCTCATGTTAAACACTGAGATGGTTTTCTGGCAAAACAGCAACAGGAGTTGACAGTCATCAGGTATACTTAATGTACTGGCGTGATGAACGGAAATACCAGCGAGGTAAACGTCCCCTCTGGTTTTGTTTGCTTTTAGGTGCGGGCTTCACAATATTCTAATTGCATCCAGAGGTCTCTCATGCTGTTAAAGTTTGACCAGCAAAAAAACAATTTAGTAAATCAGATGTTTGTTATAATTATTATTTTGTTCTTCAGGTGTTTTCATTTTCCCTCTGCTCTGACCCTTCTGGCACAGCTCCAGCCAAGAAATTAGTATGAAATTACTTTAAGTATCCATAGCACACGCTAGATGTTCTCTATACATCACATATTAAGTATGTATAAATATTTAAGGTTTTCCTTTAGGCCCGTATTATTCTATTCACAAAGAGCATATTTTGAAATGGAAAATTAGTCCTGAAAGCTTGCCAAGTTAATTAGACATACAAAATACATTTCTTAGTGCATGTGTGTGCCCATCAGCACATGTACGTCCATGCATTTGTGTTAATAATTAGATTATATTGGCCTCTGAGATGGCAGCGTTTGTTCTGAATCATAAACACAGAGCAAATTAAAATTCTGTTTAAGAGCCTGCCAAGAAAATTAGCATGGAGAGAAAGGAGGCACGCACACTCGACCACTAGTGTCTTCTCCCCTCAACCCTGTTTTCTATTCACTTCTGTGTCGACAACTCCAGCACACGTCTCTCCTCATCTTCTGCCACAGCATCTCTGTGCGATGGTAATTCATAGAAGGTTGTAAGTGCTGGAGGGAAGTGGCTTTTTTCCTGACAGGAGACGGTGCCCCAGTGTAGATACACAAGAACTATATCAGCACTGCACTTTCTGCGCTGTGCTCATGTTGTGTTTGCTGATCACAAATAGACTGATCAATGGCAGCCCCCTAAAGAGCCTGACTCCTCCCATGCGCTAATGTCCCTCTCTGTTATGATAAACACTGAGTCCTGGGGGGGGAAAACTTGAGAGGAGGAAAGAAGAGATGTCAATAGAGGACATGCTTGATCTTAAGCACTTATTTAGAATTCTAAATATGTTTGCATATTTATGGATAAGAAACATTCCTGGAAATCACATTTTGTGAAGGAAAGATTTTTATTTGATCCTTTTTCTTCAGCGTTGGTATAATGGATTTACGGAGGGACTAAATTTAAAAACATCTCACAGAGCACTGATTTTTTTTAACTTGTGCAAGATCCAAGGTATCAGTAAAATGAAAAAACAAGTAGCTAAGCTTTGGAAGATACACATCTTATTCTGCTTTTTTTCCTCGTGGCTATTCTGAGAGGAAAGAAATCTTTCCCACTAACCAGAATTTAATAAATACAATTTTTTAAGGCAGAATGGAATAAAGCACAAATTTAGAAACAAAATAAGTTGGGTTTTATTTCCACATGGGTAGCTTGGAGAACACGTTCTGACTAATTGCCATACAGCATTTTTAACAACTGTAACAAATGACCATCAAAACATGCATTCAATTATCAGAATATGGAGCAGCGGTTGATACTTTTTTTCTCAGTTATGGAGAATATTCCTCGTTCCCAAAGCTCAACAGAAATGCATTAACTATGAGACAACAGAACAATAATCTCATAATTGCTCATTTCCCTTTCTGCCCCGCTCTCAATCTCTCTGCTCATACACGGTAGCTGGAGTCATAATTCCTTCAGCAGCTACAGGGCTGAGTCGCTTCCACGTATGTCACTAATGACCCTTTGCTAAAAATGACTGATGCTGTTATTTTTCTGGGGAAAGCAGGCTCAACGCCAAGCGAACAAATGGAAGTTGATCAGAATTAAAACATCAGCCAGAAAACTTGCTTCCTCTTGGAAAAAGTGCAGGCTAAATGCAGACTGCGGATTGATTTTTTTTTCTCGACACAGCATCCACTCTGTCCCTAGTTCCCCCCACACCCCACCCCGTTTAGCATCCCCGAACGAGTGAGTGGGTGAGTGAGTGAGTGACCACAATTGGAAAGTGTTTGCTCGCAGCAGGATTTCCTGCATGCACGATGTGATAAAAATAACAAGTGTAAAAGAGAGGGAAAAACACTGGCATCTGGCTCGTCGGGATTTAAATTTGAAAGGGAAAGGAAAATACCGTGGGCGTCCACACAGAGGGGCTCATCCCTGTCAAAAAATAAAAAAATAAAAAAATACCTTGCCATAAATCATCCAACCGTTTTAGATCAATCAGCATGAAAACAAGCATGCAGAAAACATACCCTCAACATCACCTAAATACTCATGGCTCTCTGATTGGATTAAGCTCTCTCTTCACTTCTGTCATGCACCTCGCTCTCTTACACCTCAGCAAAGTGATTTATGCTTTTTATTGTCAAACTACTCCCATCTGCCTCCACCACATACCTATCCACCACCCGCCTCTCCTCCATCTCTGTACTAATCACCCTCACTGATATGAGACCAGCTTGTGCCAGATTGTCTCTTAGTCACCCACACCACATCCCTGGTTCTCCATCATTGATTTTCATGCAGTTTTAATGCAGTTCAAACAAGGGAATTATCTCTCCACACCACAAGCACAACTACTGTCTTGCTAAATCATACAGGATATTAGTTCATGTGACAGGGGGAGCCTGGTGACACATGGCATGTCCTGACATATTAGCAAGCGCGCCGCCACCGTTGCCGCCACCGTTGCCGCCACCCCGCAGCAGACAATTTGTACTAATTTGTGCTCCAGGCAAGATATTAGGATGGTGAATTTGATATAAATTCTTAATATGTTCGGATGTATTAACACACCATTACCACTCAAGCATTAAGATGAGGCAGCATGTGTGCGTGAGTGTGTGTGTACGTGTGCATGAGACACTCGAGTTTTAAACCTTTTTGGTTAATTGTTCACTGCTGACTGATGGCGACTTTTCAAGAGCCCTCCAGGAATGTCCGGGTTTCCATACTTATCTGTATAATTTGCCTCCCTTTTTCTGCTACCCACTCTGTCTCGGAGGTTGGAAAGCTACCTATGTCAGGATTTGCATCTTTTTGTCCTCTCCTACAGCTGTTTCAATTGTGTATTGTGGGGGAGCTCAAATCAAACATCTTTTCATTTCTTTGGCCTAAGCTGTCGTCTCTCTTTCCCTACCTCCTCCAGTCTCTCCTTCTCTGTGTCTTCCTGGCAGACCAATACAGAGGCAGAAACACAATGACTGTGTTCAGTCCAACCCCCCCCCCACCCCCCCACCCCCTTTCCTCCAGTTTTCTCTTTGTCAGTCAGCAAACGAGATGTTTATAGCACAGCGGCCATGTTGATGAGGATTTCATTCTGTCTGAATTCTCTCCCTGTCAGAGGAATAAGGACGGACACTCATAAATGTCAGACATATTTTACTTTAACACGTAGCCGTGCGTTTGTGTGTGTGCATGTCTGTGAGTTATGGTTGGTGTTTATATCAATGCTGTAGCTACGTCGTTTCACAGATCTAGATAAATGGTCTGTTATCGGCCTGTTTACTCTCTGTGAGAGACCGGACAGTCCCATATGTTACACCAGGCTCCACCAGCCAGTTCACAGCATACCGACGCTGCCGTCATCTACAAACCTTGAAAATTAGACAGATACAGACTGTCGCGGCTTTTTTGGAACAGTAGAGGGACGAGTGAAAATCTCCCAAAACACATTTTGAAATAAGCTTTCTTGAGAATGAAACAGTGTCTTTGCACGGTCATACTTTGTGGAAAAACAAACATGAACATGAAATATCATCAAAGAAATGGAGCTACATTCACGGTGCTGTTGACTTTCACAGGCATTTTACATTTTACAGGCTCATATTATAGTATAATCTGTAACTCAGAAATTTTAGCACGTGTTCAATTTAGCTGTGACAAACTATGCCACTGTATTTTTTCCAGTGATATCAAGAGCAAAGCAACACTGATGAGCTTTGTTTTCACCCCATTTTATCCTCAGAGAACTGGTTTCAACTTTTGAACACACTAATTCATTTGTCAGCTACTTAAAGGGAGGTGCACCACAAACCTCCTTGTGAATGCTTTGGTCATAAGAATATTAGCATTCATTCATTTGCATGGAAAACACAAACACTCAGCAACTAATCGCTAAGCAATAGCTAAACAAAAGTGCAACACAAACCGGAGACAGACTGAATTCAAAGTAAAAGTTTTGCCTTCACTATCACTTCTCAATTAGCTGGTGAGTGTTAGCAGATAAGCAGCCATCTTCCATGCAGGCAACCTGCAACACACTAGACCTGTTCTGTTTTCAGTGCCATCATTTTATCATAAGCACCCTCCTGCAACCACCAGCCAACTTGTTGGGGAATACACATTTTTCCCTAATACACATTCACAACATTTGTCCCATTTTAGGCTCGATGACTAGCTTTAACAATCAGTTTCACACTGACTGTCAGGAACCTCTTTTAACCACCTTCAACCAGCTGGGGAATGCTCATTTTCCCCCAGTAACATGGTTGTTGCCAGCTGGTTACCAGGTAGTCACTGAGGCTTATGCAGATTAACAGATTAAGTATATCCAAGCCGCCACAACATTTTAGACTTTACTGAATAATGTAATTTCCTACAGAAAGAAAATTGTTTACTTCCATCAGCAGAGATGAATCCACAACATGAACAGCATGTTCAGCTTTCCTTCAGTCTTGTTTTAATCACTTTGCTGTTTCAGTAACTTAAATCCCATCTCTGTATTCTTCAGCTTTTCTGAAACCCTATTTGTCCCTCATTAAATTTGTTTTGCATCTTTCTTCAGTTTGTCCTCCATGGTTGGATTTCTGTAGACTCATGCTTTTGTTGGCCTTCGTAGAATTGAATGAATTATTTGCTGTATCAGTTTTTTTTGTTAATAAAACTTGACTTTTGCAACTGCTCTCTGTGTCCACAACTGGGTACTCTTTTAAATCAACCTTAACTCTTCATCCTTGAAAATAAGCAGTTCTGCAGAGCAGTTTTTGTAGGAATGTTACTGCAAAATACGAAAACGGAAAGATGGCACAATCAAAATATCTGAAACAGCCTTGAGGTTGCTCATGGACGTGCACCTTACAAACTAAAAATGTACATGTTAGCTATTCCACTTAAACACACACACACACACACACAGTACTTACTTCCAGTTATAAGCCAGTGATACTTCTATATGTGAGTATAGGGCAGAGGTTCCCAAAGTGTGGGGCCCGCCCCCTAGGGGGGGCGCAGAGCCATTGCAGGGGGGGCGCGGTATGAAAAGAAAAAAAAAAAAGAACGCTTGGACACTGCTAGCATAATGGTTTTTGACGGGGCTCCCACACAAACGCAAAGCAGGAGATGAAGCATCGCCAAATATGTTTCCAAACCAACCTTTCAAGCCAAAGACTAGAAAATATGGTGAAGCAAATCTTCCCTTTGGCTTCACCTGCACAAGTGCCGAGGTAGGTCTCCCCTGCTTAATTCCTTCGTCGGGAGCAGCGCTGGACTCTCCAAACAAACAGTATCCCACATTCTTGAGTTTTAGTTCACAAACACTTCTTGTAATAACTAACTACTCTTGACATTTTGGAAATGTTAGCTCTTTATACAGTAAAGTTACAGCGGGATATAAATAATATCAGGCTGATGCAAAGATTTTTCTTGTAAAACAAAGGGTGGCCTGACAAAAAAAGTTTGGGAACCACTGGTACAGGGAACAAAAAATGAGTCCTGGTTTACTCTTTAACCTAAATTACAAATATCTTATCAACAGTTTGTGCTGTAATAAAGTTAAAGCCACACATTTAAACCAGTTGCACTACATATAGAATTTGCACCTTAAGAGTCAATAGCATCTTTGGAGATATTTAACAGTAACGACACACTAAACTTCCCACTCTTGCAGATACAAAGGCATCACTGTTCCAAGCATCCACACATGAAAGTCATTAAAAATGTAACGTATCATCCTCTATAATGCTGGACATAATCACTCAATTTATTTCTATGATAGACATGCTTACTTCATATTTTACTTCAGACAGGTTATCTGATGGTCTCTATGACTGCTGCGTGAAACTTGTTGTTTCTTCTCATTCTTCTAGCTTCTAATTCCTTTGCGTCAGCACTTTCTTTCTAACTACATTCATCAGGACAGCTCATCATCTTTCCACTCCTTCCCTCACTAGTCTCTCATCCCATCTCGCACTACCAAATGAAAGGGAAACCCTGGTGTGTCTGAGGCTGGCTGGCAGCAAAGCCAGAGGTGGAAAGATGAGAAGAGAGAGAGAGTGTGAGAGAGAGACATAAAGGCTAAGAAAAGGAAAAAGAAAAGAAAGGAAGGGGAGTAAAAGCGCAGCCTGCTCTGACTGTAAATGCTATATGAAAACGGGAGAGTTTAAGCGTTAAGAGATGATTAGACTTTGTGGAATGAGCAACGTTGGGCAATTAATAAAATACAACCGAAGTTTCAAGTCTGTCTTATGCACCTAGGAAACCGTGAGAATAGAGAGGCAGTTATTGCATTTGTACAGATCTGTATTCACTAGCTCGCACGCTCATCTTTTGTTGACATCCCACAACATGAAACTGCTAATCTAAAGGCACCATTTCCTTACAGTAACATAGATATTTTGCCTTTATTGTTGGGAATGTCACTTAGAAAATGAAAAACATGTTGGTATTTTCTACTCGTTATCTACTTCAGCTCTTCTGAATGTTAACTAATGTACATCATTGTTTTTATATGAATTAATTCAATTAAATTTTATTTATATAGCACCAAATCACAACAACAGTTGCCTCAAGGTGCTTTATATTGTAAGGTAAAGACTCTACAATAATACGAACAAAGAAACGGAGAAAACCCCAACAATCATGTGACCCCACTGTGAGCAAGCGCTTTGGCGAGAGCGGGAAGGAAAAACTCCCTTTTAACAGGAAGAAACCTCCAGCAGAACCAGGCTCAGGGAGGGGCGGCCATCTGCTGCGACCTGTTTGAGGCGAGGGGATGAAGACAGGAAAAAGATGTGCTGTGGAAGAGAGCCAGAGATGCAAAATGACATTACAATTGAAATAGACGTATGTTGCCTTCCACCTACATGGATATAATCTTAATTTGACTTCTGTTTTATTTCTTTTCTACTTAAAACTGACCTTCAACACTCAGTAGTAAAGTGCTACAAACATTTAATATAAGGGGAAGCTAATTCAGTACTGCCATATATCAGCAAAGTTGCAGTTTGTTTTGTTTTATTGCATTTTTTTTTTTTCACTTTAATTTTTCACTTGGTTTGTTTAGGAAATTTTTTGGTTTGGGATAAAACACAGTTCTTCACAATACAAGCCTAAATGTTGCAAAATGATTGGTTGAAAGGCTATTTTAGGCTATTTGTCTGAAGTGGCTACAAAGCTAGCACAGGGCTCACACTGTCTTGGAATAACGGCAATAACATTGAATAACTGAATAAACAGTTTTTTGCAGAACTAAAGCTCAGTCATATCCACAGTCCACACACAAACACTTGTTTTCACTGAGCCTGCCTGATTGGACATATTGGAAGTTTGCAGGTATGTACAAACAGAGCTTGAGTGACATTCCCCTCATCTTCTATGTGGGTGTTTTGCTGTAATAGACCTCTCTCACAGCAGATGTTTTGCCATGGCATAGCAGGAATGACATTTATAACAACTGTCTTCCATTAAGGTGAGTTCGCTTCAGCATCTGGTACTGTTCCCGCTGGTTTACTGTCACAGTGTTGTGGCTTACTGGGGCACTTGATGGAATATAACCATCATTAATGAAACAGGTTTCACTTGTGCTTTTCCTTATATAACAAGTTAACGGCATGCCATGAACACAATCTAATAGTAAAGGACAACGTGCACCTTTGTCATTATTATTACAAGAGTCTGCTAACATGTAATTTCCATCACAGCTCCATCGAGCTTTTACTGGAGGTGTAATTAGGCTGAAAACACCTGTTTGATAGAACGGGGCTTTTAAAGGCCTCAAATGCCTACCGTACACCCACGCAGGTGTTTCCACTTATCTTTCCAGATTAGATCTCTCCTCAGGACAGTGCCCACTACAACTGCCTATGAATAACCTGTTGCACCTTAAACTTTACAATCCGTGCATAGCTCTGCACTGTGTGAATCTGAACAAAGGTCTGACCAGCACAATAACTTCAAACAGCAGGACACTGCTTAAATTGCTTTTCTTTTTGCATATCTCTTTGGCTCTCAACGCCCCACATTTTCTATTTATTTTTTTATTGGTAAAGGAAGTAACAGCAAAGTGTTTGCAGCATGGCAAATATTCTGTATTTGCTTTAGGCAGCTGGTGTAACTCACTTCAGACGCACCAGGGGACATATTAAAGAACTCAGTTGAAAAGTTTCATTTTGAGAAAGAAAAAAGAGAAGAAGAAGTAAAAACTTGATAGACATTTCACAGTTTCTTCAGTTTTCTTAAAAGCATTTGTATTTTTTGTAATTCAGGAAGCTTCAAGGAAAGGCTGTGTTGTGTGCATATTTATATGTTTGCACACACGAAACTGTATTTTTATTGTTTCTCCCGTTCCCATGGCCGGGGCTCGGAAACACTCAGAAGTAGGTTGTTTGTTCTTTCTTTTTTCTATTTGCATGTAGTAATGAAGTGTGCATCGTAGCTTTTTATAATTTGTGTTTTATTTAAATTCCACACAAACAATTAAGTTATTAAAATATAAAGAACTCTTTTCTCCAGCTGTCAGTGAGATGTTTTATAAGTCATTTGTTTACCTTTAAATTGACCCAGCTGATGTTTCAATTTAGATAAATACCACACAAGTCATCTCAGGGCATGTTCCATAGATATGCCATCATAACCTCTTTGTAAAGGGTTAACTCGGATCCATTTCTGCGACCGCTGTGTAGCTCAAGCATGCAGTCTCGTATTGATTTCCACACTGAATACTGTATGTGCTTCAGTACAAAGCCAGACAGACACAAAAAAATATCAAAAGTCCAGCAGGAGGCCGTGTTGATTCTGGTATATCTCCCTCACAGATGAAAAATTGAAGCATTTCTATTAATCTGAACCAAAATAAGCATAAAACACTCAGTGAGGGATTGAGTGATTTGGGCTTTAATGCAGCCCACAGAGTATTTACAGTGGTGTTCTGCAAGGATTAGTTGCATGAGAGGATTAGTCAAGCTGCATTACTGCTGTTTTATTTAACTCACAACAGCAAAAGACTAAAAATAAAAGCCTCTTAAACACATTTAGGCTACATGAGAGGCCAGCCTGGACACTTTAACAAACATGATGTTTGTGTCCTCTTTAAAGACCTGTACCGGAAAGAGATGTGCAAAACACACCCACGCACAGACACACAGAGACACACACTTTCTCACATACTCAACTTTCTGCACTTAATCTATAATCTAGTAATCTGCTGAAAGTTGCCCTGTTCAGCATATGCTGTGCTTGGAGACACTGTGTCATATTAGTTAAGGCGATGATGCTGGTGAGAATAAAGCATATGCAGATACTGACAGAATCAACAGAGTGGGAAACTCTCCGAGAGAGGAGAGGATTAATGCAGACAGACTGGAAAAGAAGGAAGCACCGTGAAAGAGAAAGAATGAAATTTGCAGAGGCAGCACAACTCAGCCATCTCGCCCTCTCTTTCAGTCTCATTCTCTTTCCTTGCATCAGCACTGATCACATACATCAGTAAAGTAAAGAGCACCCCATCCATCAATGTATGACTCTGGAGCTGCTGTCAGGAATACTGAAGCTGTTCCTCACAGCCGCGCAAACACACAAAAGCACAATCATATGCATACTACGCAATATATCAACATCAGCATTATACCAACCAGAATAGACGCCCTGTCAATGCGGTAAAGTTTGCTTCACTTGAAAATACACATATGGATTGCTCAAAATGTGCCTTTTACAAAATCACACTTATACTGAAGCAAGCACAACTGGAAGAAAATATATACTTGCTCTGTGCTCGGCTCCCTTCAGCTTGTTCCTATTTGCTTAATTTATTCTTCATGTCAAAACATGTTCTAGTCTTGGTCCAGGATGACCCTTTAATTTCTTCTTCATTTGGAGACTTGAGTCTAATAGCGGTGGTCCATTATCTGCATCATTCTAACACAAATACTACTGAAAATCTGCTTCTGCGGCTGCCTTGTTAAATGAAGGTTTAAACTCATTTATTCTTTTTCATGTCAACGTATGCGAAGCTCCAATATAGGAGAAGTGTGTTTCATACAAGCTCTGCTGGGAAAACAGAAAAAAAAGAGCCAGTCAATGCTACTTTACATCCAGCCAGCAGAAGACAAGCCACACTTGGGGAGTGTGCATATGTACCCAAGCTAAACAGGAATTATGTTTATGATTTGCTGTTTAGTAGCATTAATCCATTCAGATCTTTCTTGGTACACATGGCTGAGAAAACAAAAGCTTTGGATGGAGTCCTGCATTTCCTGACAGACACAAATATGTAAATGGTTCAAAAGGTAACATCCAGCCGTTTGTTTGCTTTCCAAACACCTGGTCATTTGCTGAATCTCCTGAGATCAAACACAGAAACTGTGTACATGGGAAAAGAAAAGGGAGCGATATGAGAGCAAATGGACCCCAAGGAGGTAAAGCAAAAGGCTTTGATGTGCTCTGAGCATGCCTGTTTACAAATTATACAATAACATTCAGAGGTGCATTTTTCAATGGCAATTCATAACTATGCAAATAATAAACACCCACTGACTCAATGAAATACATCCTGTTTTTGAAGGGCTCAGCTTTCTGGTCACAGTCCAAACACGAGGTGTAATGGGAAGTTTTTAATTTGACTATAAGTGTGAATGTGAGCATTATGTGCAGTACGTGTTGCACTTGTGCTCTAGACCAGAGAAAAGCTCCAAAAACTCAAAGCTGGACGGGATAAACATATAAGACAATGAATGGGTACAGACTAAGACAAGATAATGGTAACAGCAAGCCAGAGAAAGTAGCTGTTATGAGCTTTGTTTTAACACAAAGGAAATTCAATCTGAGAACAACAGAACCAAATCTCACAGAAAATAAACTGCAAATAATCAGTAGACTAGTCAATAGTCTCACACAGACACCTAAAACCTAATAATGTGCCTTATTACAAATATTAAGTAGAGTGAACTCGGTAATTATCAACTTGTTATTAGCACTAAAAGCTGATCAACTCAGTTTATTTCAACTAAGTAAGCTGGACATGCTGCTTTTCAGTGGTGGAATGTATCTAAGTACACTTACTCTATACTGTACTTAAATAGGTTCCAACGTGCTGCTTTGCCTCATTTCATATTTTACTTCATTATCTGTCAGTTTATATTTGTATGCGATCGACTTTCTGTGTTGCACGCTTGGTTTGAGGCTCTGGAACAGCACTCCTCACATTAAGCTGTTGGACAGAAAGATGTCAACTGAGTGGTACGTTTTTTTTAGTTTTCGTATATATTAGTAATTTTCAGAGTCATTTATATTAATCATGCTAAAGTTTAATCGTACTTTAGACCAGTCTGTTTTACTTCTCGCTTGTGCTTTGGGAGATTGTTTCTTTACTGATCTTTTCCTGTCTTCTGTTATTAGACGTGAGATATGGCTGCACTATGCTGTTGTCCTCAAAGGAATTCCAGCAGTTCTTGCTGTTGACTCCAGTAAATTCTACAAGACATGCTGCGTAAGTAAACGCGAACAACAACAGTTTGGTCTGCATTTCTTGAAAGATCATATCTCACAAACCTAGTTTAGAGGTACCAAACTATCTGCACAGTATATAGTGAAGTCCGCAAATATTTGAACAATTTGTTTTGCACCCACATTATTCTGCAGATCATCTGAAAGGTATATCGACACTTTGTAATTAAAATGAAATAATGAATTCATTTTACATCTAGACAGAAGGCATTCAGAATGAAAAGTTAGTGACCATGGTTGCATAGCCCTTTTTAAAAATATGCTGTTATGGCATTATTGTTTGTCGGGCGGCGGTCAGGACTATCAAGGCACTGAATATCACCTGTGGGGACATTTGGGAGGTTGAGGGATGCTGACCTCAATAAACAGCTTGGGTATCTGCGGCTGTATGTTCTGCACACTGAGAGAGGAGCTGAACTATCAACTATCACCACATGATGGTGAGTTGGATCAGGTGGCGGGGGAGGATGCCGGACACACCTGGCACACTCAAACATATAGTGTAGACTGGGGACGCCTGGTAGAGGTTCAGGAGATCTTCAACTCCCAGTTCAACAGTGTTCCTGGGCTAACAGGCTGTGGTCATTGAGTCAGGACAATGTTCTGCACCTCCATAGCTGAGGCTGCTGCAAGGAGCACTGGCTGCAAGGTGGTTGGTTCTGGACCAACCACCTTGCTGGACACTGCTGAACAGTGTAAATAAAAAGTTGGGCTGATTTTAACTGCATTACCATATGTGTTTTTAATTATTATTTTTTATTTATAGTTACATACTGTAACTAATTAGATTGTACAGGGTGTTCATAATGAATAAGTTGCCCTACCTTCATTATTTTCAGTATGCTTTACATATTTGTCTTTGAGGCAAAGAGTCTGCATTTTTTTTTTTTGTTGGAGGGACACCAAAGCTTTCCCAAACCAGCTGAGAGTAGTAATCTCTGCAGCGTGTCCTGGGTCTGCCTTGGAGTTTTGTCCAAGTGGGACATGCAAAGAAATCATGGTCGCATAGCAAAGCTACCTAAACTTTCACGAAGCGGTATGAAATCATAGTTGTGTTAGCAGTCTGTGGATATGAACGTGGCTTTGAAAGTGATATCAGACCATTTAAAATCAGGATCCGGATTTAGATTTTCTGGGCCAGGTCATATGACTTTGTCATTACAACTAGCAGATATACTGTTCAAAGCATTTTCCTATCTAGTATCAGTATTCAACAGAAGACTGTGAAGCATCACTGCAGTAAGTCACAAAATTGTTTTGTGGTGCTAGTCTATAGTTTACTTAGTTGTTTAAAAGATTTGTATATGATACCTTTCACCATCTTTATTATTTACACCTTTCACCTGAAAATCTACTTGATTCCTTGGTAGATTTCCATTAAATAACATAAAAAAAGTTTGTCTGCTAGGTGTCTTTAATCAAGAACACCCAAGCCTCATCGCAGCTACTCTGGTCATCCTTGACTGTAATAAAAGGAAATTGTATATATTGGTTATACATATTTCAGCCCGACTCTTAGTTAAAAGGATGATTCCTGTCTCAATGTGACTCATGTAAAACAGAGCCAAAAGTTCTGCAGACGCAGAATTGGAAATTCAAATGCATGTGTCTGTAAGACGGTATTCCCATGAATACCAAAGGCGAGCATTGTACAAACACATAAGTACAAAAGCGCTGCGCCACCCACCAGGTAAATACCTCTGGAGGACAAATTGGAAATTGAATCATAAACTATAAAGAGCCAAGGTTGAGTTCAGCTGTGGAAGAAAAGAGAGACGAGATGGAGGTGGAGAGGAGAAAAGAAAGAACGGCTACATTAAATAAAAGTTCACCCTTTCTCTCCTGCCCCGGCAAAAATTCACGCTGTGCTACCTGATTGAAATTTCCTGGTTTAATAGCTGTGAAATAAAGTAAAAGTTGGGAAGAGGAGGAAAGAGAGAAAATGAAACAGAGGGCAAAAGAGAGGAAAGCAGCAGCGGCGGAACAACACGGGAGAGAGAAGGAGACTTGAAAACCAAAGACCAGCGGACACAAGGACATGATGGAAAGCGAAGTCTAAAAAATTCAATCAAAGCTACTCTTTGCCTTTTTTATAGTATTTCCTTAACAAACTGCTAATTCATATTGATATTGTATTGTCCTGTGCGCATATGCAAGACGTCCTCGGGTGTCTTTTGCAAAGGGAAACTGGATTTCCTCAAATAAGTAAAACAGGTCACTATCCTAGTTCCAGTCAGTGGCTAAAACAAAGGTAAAGAGTCAATAGAGGCTTTTTGCTTTTACTTAAGAAAGCAAACTGTACCAAGGTGGGTCTAGGCAGGGTTAGCTAGAGAGCTAAAAGGTAACGATTTCCTCTAATGAATGCAATGAGAGGACCCCAGTGAGGAAATCTCACTGTGCGGGGAAAGGAAACTTTCTATTTACACCAATTAGTCCAAACATGTAATCAGCACAGCACAAAGAGACACCAGTGCATCCATCTAACATTACCTCGGAAGGGTTGATGGAGAAGGGGGAAAATCAATTCTATCTTCATTTTATTTCAAATTTAGCATCTAGTTCTACAGATCTATTTAGATGTAACTGAATTTTAAATTATGAAATTATAACAACAGAGGGAGTTTATTATTTTAGGCTCCACAGTACTTGTTTTTGGAGAAATGCATCGACTATCACGCACTGTCCTGTTTCATTCAAGACGTGAGAACATAACATAAAGTTCTCATAAAGTCATAATGATTTAAATAGATTTTAAAGAAAGTCAAATTTGTAACTGTTGAGATTTATTATATAACCATGTGTAACCAATACAACACTTCAATACTGTCATAAATATTTGCCACCTGTAAGTATTAATATTAATTCAACATTAATTAGTAGTAGAAAAATTAATACTTTAATTTTTGTGTATTTTGGTTCACTTTAGGAAAACAAAACATTAAATTCCAAACTAAAAGAATGACATTTAGGGTATTTTTACTCCTTTCAAATGTTGAAATATTTTACACGTTCACCTAACAAGAGAAAGATCCCACAAACTCAGCTGAATCAAACATGAGGAAGTACCTGCTTTGGCAACCCTTCGTTAAAATCCAAAAATGGAACTGACAGACACCAACAACAACAACAGCATTAGCAGCTCTTTAGCTCAGGTACAGCTGAACGATGTGACTTTAACCCAAACTTAATTAATTTTTAGTGTTTTTCTCATAATCATCTGAGCTTTTTTGCAGTTTTTTGGAAATTTTTAAAAAAGATCTCGTTTTGCCAGCGTTGCAAGGCACCATAAAGTAGGAGATCATACGTGGGTAATGATAGAGCACAGTGTGTTTTTATGTGTGTTTGCAGGAGCATTTAATCTGATAACACTGCATTCATAGAAACGCAGCAGGAACTGGCAGCGTGAGTCAGTTCCTGACTTTGTCGTTTCATCAGCTATTTGAACAATTATCAGTGATTTTTGAGACATTGAAGCTGACCTGTAAGATTTGTGAATAATTCTTTAGCACCACTCTATCGTTTACATTTTGTTCCGATCAAGCTGAAGAACAGTATCCTTGAATTTGAGGTAGCACCAGTTATTAGTAAGAAACTTGGTTGGCCTCAGTTTTACCTTCAGAACTGCTGTAATTCGTTCTGACATAAATTCAAGAAGGTGCTACTAACGTTGTTCAGAGAAGCTGGTCTAAAAACAACACCTTTAGCAGATTTGTAAAAGCAGTTTTTATGAGGTGATTCTTCAAACATCTAAAAGGTGCTCCAGCTGTACTGATACTTTTTTAATAGTAAATTTATTGTCAGAAAAACACTTCTGAGATGATGTGCGCTGTGGTTATAAAAGCAAAGCAACTACATTTAAGGAGAGTATTTAAATGTTGCTCAAGAGGCTCAATGTGTGCCAGAACAAACAAACACTTCCATCACCACTAGGGATGGGTATTGAAAAGATTTTCACGATTCCGATTCCATTTTCGATTCTGTTTAACGATTCGATTCTTTATCGATTCTTTTTAAAAAAGAAGAACACTAAGGTCGATTAGCTTAGAACTTTGTTTTATATCTTCTCTTTGAACAAGATAGAAATTTAGGAGTAACATGGCCTTACAAACCCAACAGTGAGATCTTAAGAGATCCAGCCTACGGCTCTTCAATGGGGTGTCACAGGGTCCCCAGGAAAAAACATTGTAAATGTAAAATAATAAAATAAATATTCTTCTGTAGCAATAACAAAGTATAACATAAATTATTCTGTAGCAATTACACAAGAATATCCAGTAATGTCCCTGCCTACAATTAAACACATTCACTTACCGAAAATCGGGGCATCTGCTGTGGCAAATGGCTGCAAGCCTTTGACCACAAACTTAGTCACTGCTCGGTGACATTCGTCTATCCTGGCCTGAAAGGAGACGCTACCGGTAGACTGCAGCGAGAACTGCCAGCATCTGAGCCAGACTCTGTCTGTCTCATCATGGTCACCTAAATGCACAGTAATGGCAGGTTTTGTAATAAGGCAGATCGCGCTAACATAATATGCACTGTTAGTTGATTATTTACCTGCCGCATTAACGGGAGAGGACGTGCAAACGTTACCGCTGCTGCTGGGTTGAGATTCACGAGTCCGGAGCGGAATTAAAAACACGACATTCATTTAAGGTCATCGCGTGTTTTGTGAGCAAATGCTTTTGCATATTCGTAGTGTTTCCTCCCTTAAATGAAATATCTACTTTTCAAGTATTGCAAGTTGCCCTGTCGTCATCCGTTCTCGTAAAGTATAACCAAACTTTTGAGCGTTAGGCGCCATGTTTCCTGCCAGGTAAATGACGCTCCGCAACGTGGTGACGTCATTCGAGGTGACTGGAATCGATAAGGGAATCGTTTGCAAAAATGGCAAACAATTCCAAGGAATTGAAACAGTGGGAACGTTTTGGATACCCATCCCTAATCACCACAAGACTGAACTTTTGATACTTTCCATTTGGGAATTTAAATATGTGCTTCTGCATAACTGGCTGTGGCAAGTAGTTATTAGATTTCCTCTCACTTTTTTTGTTTGTTTGTTTTGGGCTTCTTCTTCTTTTTCACTATTCCCCATATGCCAGAAGGATTGAGATGGTTTTATATAAATCAGCATTTTTCCAAAATCTAGCATTTCTGGCACCAAACCCTGTGCCACATCCAGTCCCTTAAACCACTTTTTGTCCCCATTCTGATGCTTTGTTTGAACTCCAGCGACTCTTCTTAACCATGTCTACATGCCTAAAAACATTTAGTTTTCTCTATATATGTCCTTTAACAAGCCTCTGGAAGGGTTTCAGTTACCAGACAGAATATTTTCATATATACATACACTATAAAGAGCATGGTGCTAGTCCTTAGTAACACAATCACACCCTCACAATCCATTTTTGTTTATGTGCTACTCTGGTTCTTTAGGCAGAGGCCATGAATCATGCTGCCTCTAAGCAGAGTTCATCTTGCTGTCTGGCATCAGCTTTCTACTTTTATAGATATTCATTTGCTACACTTGGTAAAAAAAGGAAAAAAAAACCCAGCTATAAACACACTCCTCCAGTAGAAAAACCATTTTGATTGCTTTGTGATCTTCTTGTTCAATATTTCAGCAAACAGGCAGCCTTGCCTGACAGACATTAGAAACACATTTCTCCAGAATATCGGTGGAATCTTGTTTGAGCAGGAATAAGTACAGAAGATGATCCTGTGACAAACTCCAAAAGTCTAGAAGGCCTGTACCCAATCATCAGATACACTCCTGGCACGTTAATAGCTTAAAACAATACGTGCATTACCAAGGACACAGTGATTGGTGAAGGAGAGTATATGCCAATTCAGTTATTCAGTTATGGAATTTGTCAACTGTAACTGCTGATATAGAGCGAGGGAGAAAAAGAAAAGCTAGCCAGAGGCTACGTAAAACCCATACTGTCGAACAAATGGGCAGATCATAAATAACGTGTCTCTCTTGCTGTAAGGCAGCAGGACAGTCAGTGTTCAGTGGAAACCAGAGTGACAAAATACGATGTAACTGAAATTTAATAATTGTGTGAAATCATAAATACTGCTTTAACAGACAGTATTCATTGCTATGCAGCTTCCTGCTCATAAAATAATTATTTTATGATTACCGCACTGAGTGATGTTAATGTCAGCAGCTATTTGTGAGACAGTGATATTTAAAATGGGTAATTAAAAGTGATTTTCTCCCTGTCTGCCACTCGCCACCACCAATGACTCCACGTCTGTCATCAGTCAGATGTTGCAATGCAATTATATGGGAACACACACATGCACAACCTCAGTTTCAAGCAATGTGCAATCTTTTGTTTCATTTCCCAACAAAAATGATATTCATTCAACAGGTGAAGCAGGTGTGGATGATGGAGTAAGAGGGCTTTAAAGATGGAAAGTAGGATCCAGCCAAGTTCCTTACAGTGTGATCCCTCTATGATGCCTCGTACACATACGTATTCCACCCGCACTGTTATTTTACCTTATAACTGTAGACGAAAGTCTTGGCTTTGTTGTTGCTCTCATGCTGTAGAGGTGTGTCACAGTTAGTGAAGGAAGATTCTGGTTTGAATTCTTTCTCGTGTGTTTATTGTTCAATGATAATTTTTAATTGCCCTGGGTCAGCACGTCTCAATTTCAATAAAATTGTATTTACAGAGGGAAAGGGACGGAAAGCGTCTGCTACATTTGCATTTATTTATTGGATTTCAAAGAGATTTAGAATGTGCTGAGTTTATTATTATTCTCATCAGAGATGAAACGATGTGCAAAGCACCGTGCTCACGTTTATCTAGCGCTGTCTGGTCCTACTGACTGCTCAAAGCACTTTTTAACCACACAGTGATGCAGCGCTTTTTATTCTGCACATTTCCAAGCACTTTATCTACCTCACATCCGTGGCCAATTTACAATCACCTATTAACCTAACATGCAGGTCTTTGGACTGTGGGAAGAAACCAGAGTACCCAGAGGAAACCCACGCAGGGAGAGGGAGAACATGCACACTCCACACAGAGGTGCTGAACCAGGAACCTTCTGGCTGGGAGGTAACATTGCTAACCGCTGCACAACTGTGTGGCTGCACTAAAATGCACAGTTCGGGCCACGTGCTTAATTTCAAACATTTAGGAAGAAGAAGATTTTAAAAGAAGGAAATATTCTTTCCCAGTGTGAGCAGAGCATGCCACATTAAAAGTATAATAAGTGACAGTATAATGTTCTTCTGATCATCTGTCTCACTGTCAGTAATTACTGATTTCATTCATTTGGTCTCTTTCTCTCTCATGCATGAATTCTTTAACTCGTGACCTGTGATTTAAAAGTGGAAGGAAGTGCTGGGATGTTTGTCAGCATGAAAAATTTCACATTTGTAATTTTCAGCTTGAATTTTTCACAAACCATATGGAACCGTGTTGTAGACCAAGCATGGAGTGCAGCTTTACTGTGGAGCAGCCACTAAGGAGGGCAGACAGCCTGTCTCTGCACATCACATTAGAGAGCCTCCTTGGCCATGTATGCATATAGATGTGTGTGCACGTGGGTTTTTTATTTGTGTGTGTCCTTCCATGTGGATTTACTGTGGGTCTGTCGGCGTGCCTGACTGAATGCACATGTCCCTCTGAGCATGTGTGAGAGTAGTTTAGCACATGTGACTTCGCCTTCTATGTCTTTCTCCTTACGTCTGTATCCCCCTGTCTTGGCAGTCACAATGCCTTTCAGAGTAACTTAAGTTCTTAGTAGTCTCTAATGAGTGACGATGTATAGAGATTGCAGCCTATAGACTGAGAATCAATGACTCGACCGTGTGTGGTGAAGTGATCAGCATAATCGCTGTTCCGCTTTACTTCAAAGTCCAAGCCAAGCTGTTTCTTCAAGACTATCGGCAGAACCACTGAGTCATTTAACCAAGGCCTAGACTGCAAATAAGATCTCTTCATTGTAGGAGATCTCTAGTCTACTAAGTGTAAGCGCTCTGTGGTCTAGGTGTTACACATTTCAGTATAATAAAATGTGCGAATAAGGCAGAATAAACAGAAGGATCGGTGGTTTAACAGATGGAGAGGCACTAATGGCACAGAAGAGGCATCATTTTCTATTTTTCTACTCTGGCTTGAGAGATACAAAAAAGAACAGAAACTACAAAGACACACACACACACAACACACTCTCCTGCAGACATACACTTATATCCTGAGACTTCTTCAACCACTTCTCAGTTCCATCAGCTTTTCTCCTGAGGTTGCTGTTCCTGTCTTGTCTCTACATGCCTTGTGAAATGAATTCAAGAATGAGCATGCACACATATTCACACAAACGTGTTAATGCTGGCTGAAGTAAAACCTAGCCGGGAGACATTTGATGTATTGCCATCATGGCTGGCTGGTGTTAGGTAAGGTGGAATCCACTCACTGTTAACTTGAATCGGATTCACTTCTTGCAACAAGAGAACCGCTGATCGAGGCACACAAACTGAGCTCCTTGCTTTGTCTCTCAGGTAAACGGACCGCTGTTTTGAACATATAACCGCTTTAAAATTGGTCAATCATTACCTAAATTCAGACAATTTTCAGAAAGAAAAATAAAAAATATAAGCTAAAAAAAACTGTACAAAGAAATAAACACTGTTTTTTTACTCCTTTCACTGTACCTGCATGATGGATATGAATAAAGTACTCGATAACTAGGTTTCACTCACGGTGCACTTTAGAAACATACCTGCCAAGAGGTTAACGTACCATTTGTCCAGTATGGTCATCATTTTCCTGAAGCCTTCATCACTCGTGTTTACTCAACACATATCTTTAAATGTAATGTAATTTCAATGTGCCTATGCATTTTACGGATACACTCATTTGCTGTACAGTTTTATGGATGATTCACGTTAGCCTCCAATGTATCATTTCTCCTGGTTTTCATGCATTAATTAACTGCAGCCTTTGGTGTTTTTTCAGGCAGTTAAATAAAATATTTGTGCTGCTATTCTGCACAGATAAAACTCTACAACTCTACAGCACTCTTGGCAAATTTTTTTGTCTTGGTTCAATTCAATTCAGTTTTATTTATATACTGCAAAATCACAGCAAAAGTCACCACAAGGCCCCCTATATTAAAAAGTAAAGACCCACAGAAATAAAGAGAAAACCCCCCATGCAACCAAGCAATTGGTGACACAGGGAAGGAAAAACTCCCTTCTAACAGAAAGAAACCTGTTCAGGGAGGGGCAGCCATCTGGTGACTGACAGACCCTTACCCAGTATGACTGTGCAGTGTGCTCGAACTCTGAATCAGAACTACCGTATTTACAGAAAGAAAATGGCAATAGCCAATATTCAAGTCAAAGCTTCAAAATGGCCCAAATCAATTGGTGATGTCATAGTAGCTACATCGCCCAATTATAAATAGTCTGTGCTGACAACACTTTACATAGTCAGCATGAATCTACATTAGCTTTTGATTATCCCAAATTCTCACTGTAGAGATTGTCCAAAAAAATGTAAGAAATTAAACCGGCAGCCACAAATTGATTTGACTTGAACGTTTAAAGAGAGGACAGGGAGCTGTAATGGCAGTGACCACAGCCGCTCACTGGGGTACTCTTATAATGAAAGCAAAACCGAATAGCTTTAGTGACTCCCAATATTGTAATCAAATTTACTTTACATGCCTGTGTGTACCCGTGGGTTCCCTCCGGGTACTCCGGCTTCCTCCCACCGTCCAAAGACATGCAGCTTGTGGGGATAGGTTAATTGGATAATCCAAATTGCCACTAGGTGTGAATGTGCGAGTGAATGTGAGTGTGAATGGTTGTCTGTCCTTGTGTGTTAGCCCTGCGACAGACTGGCGACCTGTCCAGGGTGTACCCCGCCTCTCGCCCTATGACAGCTGGGATTGGCTCCAGCACCCCCCGCGACCCTGAAAAGGATAAGCGGTAGCGAATGGATGGATGGATGGATGGATGGGTGTGTGTGTGTGTGTGTGTGTGTGTACCTCTGTGAATGCATGTGCGAAAGAGACAGCGGGTGTGTTTTGAATTAGTGAGAGCGACAACCTTGAGGTGACCTAAAGGATTGTATTCAGTAATTATCTGATTACTCGTCTGTTTTTCCTCACTCAGACACCCTGCAACTGGATAATGCTGTAACTCACTGATCACAACCTACTTTACAATCAATTACCCATTAACAGAAGAACGGTCACAATGCACACGGGCAGACAAACACCGCCTTTGCTGCCACCGTTTCAGAGCAAAATGTGACAAAAGAAAAACACAAAAGTGCAAATTCTAAACTTTTCCTCATCTTGTGACTTTTCTATTTATCTGCCTCACTCGCTGTTTTTCTCGTAGCTTTGTGCAGACCTCAGCACTTCACTGAAAGCCTGGTGAAGCACCACAGTGAGAAGGTGTCTCCGTCCCCTCTCAATGTCTTTTTGCGATCCTTCCATTTATGAAAATGTTTGCCCTTGCCTTGTCATAAATGTCTCTTTGAGAGGAGATGATGCCTGGCAGCCAGAGAACAGGAGAGTCAATCTTACACACAAACAGCCACAAAACACACACGCAAAGCCATGGATATAGGTACTCACATTTCAACAAGGACACACATTTACTACACACACACACAATCTCACAAAAAAAAAAACCTTCTTGTCTCCAAGAAGCGATAACATTATGAGAAATTTTCAGTTTCTACAGGGAAGGCCAAAGGAGGGGCGCACGTCCACCTAAGATGCCAGATTAAAGAAAAGATTCAGACTCATCAATCATTCTCCCTTTCAGTCGTCCCTTAATGGAACATCTGCACGAGGCAGATGTTAAGACATAAATACACTGGCTGCAATATAAATATCCTTCACGTCGCTCACGTTAGATACGCAGCACCAAAAATGACAACGACAGCCAGTTCAGATGAAGGGCAGCTGGTGCACAACACTTATCACAACATGAAAGCCAAAGGCACAGCGTAACATTTTCAAGCCATCACAGCATATTATATGAAATCAAACCGAACACGCGACACTAAAATCACTTCCTGCTTTTATCCTTAGGTGATTTTGTCATTTTCAATTATTGAGTTTGGTTAGGTACGTTTTTTGCTTGTTTTTTTCATTTTATTAGTTACATCCAAATCTGCCCCACAAATCTTGAAGTGGATTTTGCTGGGTAATACTTGTGGTTCCTGGAATATTTAAAAGTAGATCCTTTAGCTCGGGAGACAGACAGCCTTTCCGCTTTTAGGATTAGGCTTAAAACTTTCCTTTTTTAGAAATCATATAGATAAGTCTAGATCCGGTTGCCCAGAGTCCTTCCTTAGTTACACTGAACAACACTTAGGCAGGGGCTCCTGGGGGGTTCCCATCTTTTTCACTCATTATCCATTTAATAATTAGTTACTATTTACTTTGGCTATCTTCCACAGGGTGTCTTTTTTCCTGTCTACCTCCCCTGATCCGGTCATCCAACCACAGCAGATTCCAGAGGTTTCTTCCTGCTAAAAGGGAGTTTTTATTTCCCACTGTCACCAAGTGCTTACACATTTGTAGGGTCATATTGTCGGGTCTTTACCTTATGATATAAAATGCCTTGAGGTGGCTGTTGTTGTAAGTTAGTGCTACATAAATAAAGTAGACTTGTACTGAACTGACTTGGACTGAGAGGCACCAGCCTTTCAAACTTACTTATGCTGGCTTGCAATTAATGTTGCTTGAGAATTAAAAGTGATTAAGACCATCTTACATTATAATGACCTTCACTGCAAGCCTACAGCCAATAAAGCCTGTAAGTCCACCCCTCTGACATACCCCTAATAAAAATCTTAACTGTAAAAGCTTCACAACGACACACAGAATGAATTCACATTCTTGCCTGTATGTGCATGTAACTGAACAGCATGACCTCAGGAACATAAAAAGCTCTTATTCAAGCACAGGTAGCAGCTATAACGTGTTCCGTCTTAAATCTTTGTTGCCTAGAGGTATGGGATTTTCAGTGTCACACACATGTGATCTTTGTGAACCAGGGAGGCGAGTACCCAACCTTCACATGAGAAAAGCAGTACGAGGCCTTTGGGCTCAATCACGGTAGTGACTCAGCCACTTGAATCACACGGGAAGGATATCACACAACCAGGGATTTCTAATCCACAAAAGCTCACTTCTCACTGTCTGTGCTGTAACCCCCAGGCATTTTTGAGAGTCACCCACCCTGATGGGACTGCGAACACGCGAACGCCTCTGAACTGGGAAGACCTTTCTTGTTGGATTACTTGTACCCCCCTTTCTTGTATTAAAGAAGTTTTGTGTGTTCTTCCTGGCAATCTGCCTCGGTGGTCTCGTATTTCATTGTGAATCCGACCACAGTGTTCCCTCGGGTAGCACGCGGTGTATTCACTATAACTTTACAATATGTGAAAAGAAATTGGCTGCAGAGGTAATCTACAATAGAGCCAATATTGTGGATGTTGTAAACAGACAATGACCCACCGACAGGTGAATATACAGTACACAACTGGACATATAGATATACAGCTACCTACCTGTGTGGCTTCTGTGTGCATGTGTGAGGGAGGCCAGACAAAGAGATAGCAGCAGACTCCACACACCTACTCCACAAATGCAAGGACCCCGTTCCCGCATTCTGTCAAAGGGAAAGAAAAGCACACAAATGTTGTTAGTGGACACAAGAGAAGAGAAAAATTTAGAGAATGCATTGCTTTACTTGTATATATTGTATATATACAAAAAATATTCAATTGATTCTCACTGCAGAACTGTTATTAGTGACTCTCTAGCCCCCTCTACCTAATTGGACACCACCTTTCTCATTTATGCAAGTCTGAACCTAATCAAGCACCACACACTGCTGTATATGTTCATGCAAGAAGTGAAAAAAGTATCAGCTGAAGCGCAAAGGTTAGTTCAGTGTTTCCCATGAATTCACCAGAACGTTCAGCATTCTCGCAAAATAACATGTTGGGCGTTTTGGTAGAAACACTTTAAGAAGTCAGGTGGTGTAAAGAGCAACATTCACACACAGTCATACTCTAAAGCAGGGGTCCCCAATCCCAGTCCATGAGGGCCTGTGTCCCTGCAGGTTTTAGATGTGTCCTTGATCCATCACAGCTGATTTAAATGGATAAATTACCTTCTCAACATGTCTTGAAGTTCTCCAGAGGCCTGGTAATGAACTAATCATGTGATTCAGGTGTGTTGACCCAGGGTGAGATCTAAAACCTGCAGGACACCGGCCCTCGTGGACTGGGATTGGGGACCCCTGCTCTAAAGGATCTATTGAGGGCAACTTGGGGTTAAGTCTCTTGCCTAAGGATACTTGATTGGCATGCGGGCTGGAAGAGCAGAGGACCAATCCATACACATTCATTCTACCACCTGAACCACATAACTGACTGCAAGTACACAAAAAGCACCTAACGCAGTCCACATTAAGAGGATGCTGGGCTTGGTGGATGTCTTAAACACGGGACTATCACTCAGAAGACTGCTGGTTAAACCATGTTCAACACAAACCTTTTTACATTTACGCTTACATAAGTCTGGTTGGGACTCGAGTCCATGGTTTTGGATTAAAGTTATTACCGTTTAAACTCTGTGGTGAAAGGGTTTCCTTTTTGGCAGAAAGTCATGAGGATAATCTTTTGCTGTGTGCATGGGGCTGCACCTTCAACCTAACGCCATAAAACAGCTATATTCAATCTCAGAAAACTGTCTTAAAATCACTGAAAGCTCTCTTCAAGTTCTCTCTAATGAAGCTTGGTCATAAGTTCAGTAAGGAAGATCTGTAATCACTCATCTGGCTGGTTTTCTGGGTGTCAGGTTGCTTTTCCATTCTTTAAATCACTACCACTTTCCCACGCTGTCAGTCTCAATGCTGTCATCATTACTCTAGTCCAATCATCTTCTTTCCTGCCTTCTTTGAGCCAATCAACCTCTGCTTTATGTGATTTACATCTGTGATCTCCATCATTTTCCCTTTCACACTCATTCGTGCAACCCACCTCCTGCCCATCTCCAACTCACAGACACCTCAGTCAGAGATGTATCCAAGCCTCAGTCTTCGTCTTCACCACCACCAGCATCTAGACTCCGGGGAGTCCTGTCCTAAATCACCGCTGGGACTCCATTCTGCCATGATGGGTCATCAGAGTCTAACCACCAAATATAATAATTTCTCAATAAACAATGTTCAGTTCTTCCAAGTGAGTTCTTCCATTTCTCTTTATTGAACTAAAGTAGAGCCTGTTGCAGAAACGAAGTTCAAATTGATTTTGTTCTTAGGTTTGAATCACACATGTATAAAGCTGTTCAGTCTTGCTTCCTACAAATTAGAATTATATTGGAAAACAAATAAAACTTTCACACCGAGACCTGGAGAAAGCCATCCACATATTTATTTTCTCTACTACAACTCTCTCCTGTCTGGCATGAATGAAAAGTTACTCTCTTGCCTGCAGCTGGTTCAGAATTCAGCAGCACAGCTTCTTACTGGTATTAGCAGACAGCAATCACATCACTCAATTCCTGGCTTTTTTCCATTGGCTCCCTGTACGATTTAGAATTGATTTTAAGATTTTAATCATCACTTTTTAATGATGTTGCAATCTGGCCCCAAGCTACTTGGATGAAATGTTGACCCTGTATGAGCCAGCTTCGAGCCTTAGATCCTCACATGGGGCCCTTGTGGCTAAATCATAGTCAAGAATAAAATCTAAAAGTGATTGTGCTTCTGTTTTTAGGGCCTCTCAACTTTGGAATGACCTACCTGAGGAAATAAAATGTGCAGAATTAGTAAACCTCCTCTAAATCGCTTTTTGAGACACGTTTTAAAGACTTGGTTTTATGTGATTTCATTACATGTGATGTCTTTGATATTCTTTGATCTTTCATATGTCACATTTTAAATCTTTGTGTGTGTGTGTGTGTGTGTGTGTGTGTGTAAGAGAGACAGAGGACTCTTACAACTGGCTTTCTGTATAAATATACTGTTTGAATATAGTGCTTCTTAATGGGTCTATACAAATAAAATGTATTATTACTACGAGACTGGAAGTGCAAGTGGACATTTGTTAGAGTTAAACTATAGAACTGTGCGACAGCCTTTAGCCACCCCTCATTCCTTTATGTTTTGCCTTCAAATTGCCAGACTTTTTTGTCATTTTAAAGGACACTTGAGCAATAATTCTCCAGGCTTTCTGAAAGTCTTTCATTGTTTCTTTTTGGCTGCTTTTTCACTCGTTTCCAGTCCATGTGTCTGATCATTTTCACAGAAATCTGTTTGTTTGTTTTTTCAGAATCAGAATACTTTAATAATCCAAAGGGCAATTATGTGGTTACAGTTGCTCCAATAAGAGCAGTGACAGAATGAACTCAATTAAATAATAATACAATATATTACAAAGTTACAAAACATAAGAAATAGCCCTAGTATATATACAAATAGCTCAATTATAAATATCTAAAATATTACAGAGATTAAATATTTCTGATTGATAATTGTTTTTATTTTTTTGTTTTTGTTGTTAAGCCACTTAATAAATGATAATGGTAAATAGACTATACTACTTATATATCACCTTTCTACTTAAGTTGAGGACTCAAAACACTTTCATTCACCCAGTTCACACACACAAGTTCATTCTCTAAAGGAGCCAGGGCAACTTGGGGTTCAGTATTTTCCCTAAGGATACTTTGATATGCGGATTGAAGGAACTGGGGATCAATCCATCCAAGTCCCAGTTCCAACTGGTGGATGATCTGAACCACAAACTACTTACTGCAAACATAAAAAAGGACCGAACACAATGGAAGAACCTACACATAATAAACTACTTAGCAAAGCACCAAAACCTTAATTTTTCTGTTGGGCATAAAATTGAAGTTTTGTACCAACAAAGTGATTCCCAAACAACCATTAGCCAAAAACTGGGTACATGTCAGAATTGTGTGCAGTGTGTCCTTAAAAAATCTTTGGAAACTAGACAAGTGAAGGACAAAAGAAAAAGTGGCCTTTCTACAACAGATATCTGTATTAGTATCTGAAAGTCATGTCCTCAGGGTACAGGAAAATAGCCAGCAAAGATCTGACACAGGACCCAAGAGCTGCTTAGCTGATCCATCTACTTATTTTAAAATGGTCTTAATGGAAGGAAGGCTGACAAAAAGAAGAAAATATAGAAGCAAAATATAAAGAAGGGCTGGCTCAAGGGTAGGTCAAGCTACACCCACTTTTAATACAGTGAACAGCCTCTCAAAATATTTCATCTTCTGCCTTCAGAACTGTTAGCACTTTGTCCATCAGTCTACAGTTTTAATCTAGACTTAAATATTGTATGTCTAACTACTGAATGGATTACAGTGACATTTTGAAGATAATGTTTGGTGATCTTCTGACTTTTCCTCTCCTACCACCACCAGGAACAGGCATTACCACTGAAAAAATCTCAACATCTAATTCATGGATTCTAAAATAATATGTACAAAGACAGATGACGAATCCTAACAGTGTTTGTGATTTTAAAACTTTTTATGCCTGTGGCACAATTATGTCCATACTTGAGTCATGTTGAGCATCAAATGTCATTTCTCTAATGCTTTGATGTATCATCTGTGTTACACCTTCTTAACGTAGTAACTGTGAGCATCCTGTAGAATTTAGCCAGCACAACGTCACTGTCATGCATGATTGTTGAGAAAACAGTCATGTATAACCCTTATACTCTACGACTAATGTTAAACATACACAACTGGCAATTATACCCTGCAGTGACCTTCTGTCTCCCTAATAAATACAAAAAAGGCTATTTCACTGTTCACTGCAATAAAAGCACTGGGGATGTGCCAAGAACGGTTCTGGCATTTTTGTGCCCAGACTTGCCTGGCACAATGTGGAAACAAGATGGAAAGAAAACATCATCATCCACTTCAGGCTTGGCAGTGTTGGCTATTTGCTTTTACCACTTTCATCCCACTTAAAGACAGCACTCCCTGTCATGGTGCACTAACTGTCGGTTTTTCAGAGGAACCGCATTGCTCTTTGGGGCATACGTTTCAAAATGTGAATACAGCATCTCAAATATGCTACTGAGTGAAAAATTGTGTTCCGTCGGCAACATCCACCCATATGCTGCTGAATCTGTTGCTGCTGTTGCAAGTCACGAGGCCACAAATTTGAGAAAGAAAAGACTGCAGGATGAAGGCATAATGCACACTAAGACACGGAGCCGACTCAGGACAGGTGCACGTTTGTTTTGGGTAAAGAAATAAAGACCTATTAGAGAACAGATACTGCCAGGACCAACGTCCAAGCAGCCAACAACAAAAACAAGCAAAACAACAAAGCAAAAAAAAACCTGTAACACAAAGCTTTTATACCCTCAGGTCTGACAAGAATCTGCAAGCAAGTACAAAACAACTCACCAATAAATCTAATAAAAACAACTTTTCTGATTAAAAAAATATATTCATCAACTATACTGATCAAATGACAGATTTTATTTATCTGTGTGTATTCAATGTGGACAAGGCCAACAATGGTGAGTAAACACTTAAAGTACTGGGTATCTCCTCTGTTTGTCTCTGTCCAAATGCCAGCAGGTGTTTCCACTGAAGTAAAGGATGCATATAATTAAAGCACTTTACATTCTGGGCACTAAGTACACACAAAAAGTTCTTCAACAGACAAACAAGCTGTGTGTTTTCTACCACGGAAACTGTTTGGTCAGTAAACTTGTGTACATGTGTTTGCGCACTGGTGTGAATAAATAACTGCAGGATTCTGGTAAAGCAAAAGCAAATGCAGAGGCAACTGAACTCTTTTTTATCTTTTGCATATGTTGTTTAAATATCTACAGCTTTGCTCAAAACACAACTAAGTCAACTATATACTACTAGTCTTGGTCGTACTCCAACTCCAACTTCCAAACACTAAATATTAGTACTGAGCAAATGTCTTCAGTCGTCCCTCATTTCTTTATATTTCGTTAGGAGAATGGGAATAGCTGCAGTTATTTATTGAACCATGTGCAAACATACATGGAGCTTGAACTCTTTTAAGCAAAGTTTCTTATCATTTCTTCTTGTTGTCTTCAGGAATAGTTCACCAGGTTTCTTGAAATAAATTCAAAGCTCTTCTTTTCTTCTTTCTGCTTTTGTTCTACATCAAGATGATACACCACTTTGCATTTAAACATGAACTATTATTATTATTCTTTGCCCTGCCTTCCTCCCTTTTCATCCTGTTAAAAGAGAGTTTTTCCTTCCCACTTTCACCTGGTGCTTTCTCATATGGCATCATCTGATTGATGGGGTTTTCTCTGTATTATTGTACAGTTTTTAAATATAAAGCTTCTTGAGGCAGCTATTGTTGTGATTTGGTGCTATATAAACAAAATCAAATTCAGTTGAAGTGAATGATCCCACACTGCTTCAATAATGTTGAGCTGTGGGCTCTGAGGAGGTCAGTCTATGACTGATAATGTTTTTCTTTCTAAGTATGCTTTCACTGCACTGGCAGTGTGTTTGGGATCATCGTCATGCTGAAAATGAAGGCGCTGCCAGTCAAACTCTTTCCAGATGATAATGCATAGTGAATCAAAAACAGATGTTACTTCTCTGCTTCCATAATTTCATCAATTTTGATAAGATCCCTAAGACTACAGGTTGAAATACAGCCCCAAACCATGAAAGAGCCTCCACCTTGTTTTACAGATGGCTGTAGAACCTCGCTGTTGTACCTATATTACCTGCACATATTGACAACAAAAAATAAAATCTGAATTTGTCACTCCATAAGATCTGTTGCCACGGATTTTCAGCCTAGCTCTTGTGTAATTTGAAACACCTTAACCTCTTATTCTTGATTCCCTTCTTTAAGATCAGCTTCTTGATAGTCATCCTTCCACTCAGATCTTTTCTAATGAAGCTTCATCAAATACTGTAGTAGATCTCTCAGATTTGGCAGTTTTTCCCATTAAATACACAACTTTCAGATACTGTTCATCTGCTGCAGATAGATTTTTAGGGCTGATCATTTTTCTTTTATTCTCCACTTTCCAGTTTTCTTATCTTGGCACGATGGCAAGTTTACAGCTAATAGTTAGTTGGGAATGACCTTGTTGGGGCAGTAATATTTTATCACTGATACAGTAAGTGTGTAATTTTTTGGCTCTTTTCATAGAAAAATCAAATTAAATCACGCTAAATGACGTGCTTTTATGACAGGCTGCTAGTGGCTAAACATACAATCTAAAATTGGTTATTTTTTAAGTTGCCTGCTATGTGTCAATAAAACTCTGGTTCATCCCTTTCGTTAGGCGCCTTTTATGCTGTAATGATTCAGAGGTCAGTGTTAAGTGGTTTAACAAACAAACAAAAAAAACTCTAGAAATGGTGGTAATGAATAACTCTACTAGTAACGAAGGAAAGTCATGGCATTAAAAAAACAAAACTAAAATACTTTTGAAAAGATCTGTGATGATGTAAGTGAAACAAACCAAGCTCTCCAGTTTTTGTGTGAGAGTCTGGGCAGATTAACTAAGTGCAGATGAGATTATGCACACACCTGGTTGGATCTGGGCATAAGTTGATGTGTTTATTTTGTGCACATATTCTATATTCAAGGATGTATCTGCACGCACGTGTGAGACCGCTTTTGCTGTGAGGAAGTGTGTGTTAAGCTCTGGCTCGAGTTCTAAGCTTGGTGTGTGAGTCATCTGGTTATGCAGCCAGGCATTTGTAGAGCTGGGAGAAGCTGAAAAGCCAGACAGGCTGAGCCAAGGCTTTCTCTGGTTAGGGGGCATCACACACACACAGAGAGTGAGAGAATCATATATATATATATATATGTGTGTGTGTGTGTGTACTTTTCATCTCTTGTTCCTTTCATCTCTTCCAGTCTTCCTATATCTTTCCTTCTCTCCCTTCTCCTCTCACCCTGTTCCTGCTGTCCTCACCTATCTTCTGCTGGTACTAAATAATTAGGAAACAAAGCAGAGACAGTGCCTGCTTCCTCTCCAGCTCATTTAGATACACAGCAGTGTTTGTGATGATGCAGTGCCACTTCATTATGGCTGGTTGTTTGGTCTGTCTGCCGCAGAATGAGTGGGTGTGTGATATAGAAATGGATTCAGAAAGGGGCAGCAGAAGACAGAGACAGAGAGAGAGTAGTGGAGAGGAGCACTGTGGTTGCGTGTGTGTTTGTGTACGTGTGTGTTTGTGTACGTGTGTGTCTGACTGCTCAGGAACAAGGGGTTCTGATCAATAGCTTCTAAACAGCTCGACTCTCCATCAGTATCAAACTCATCAGAGGACGGTGACTCACACATCTGCACACACTCAAAGGCAACAGACAAATTTTCTATACTGACAAACCAAAAGTCCACGTGTGAGTTCGGAACTTTGTGAATTTCGAGATCACAGCGGCTGGTAAACAAGCGCTTCAAGCAGTGCAGACTCCAGAATTCCTAAACTCCTCTAATCACATCTTTAGCGTTAACACTGGTGAGAAAACAGCATTAAATCTCATAACCCTGGATGATGTAGCTTTTTTAACAGAACACAGAGGAGCAAAAGAGAAAGTAAAAGCGAGTTGAGAAAGAAATAGTTGGTGAAAGAGCGGTGGTCTCCAATGACTTCAGCAGTCTGTTCCATCCCTTTAATTAGTCCCATTGGAATGCCCTCCCCGCTCCACGCAGCTGATCAGTTTCCTCTCCATATCTCCAGTCTGTTTTTGTGTGTGCGCACACGTGGGCGTGTGTGTTTGTATGCATCTTAGCTACAGCCGGACAGACATCTCACGGGCATATGAGCCCTGGATGAGCTCCCAGTGGTAATAGAGAAAAATGTAGTAGAAATACATTAATACTCCAGGAGTTTCCATTCTTTAAGATATAAGCCATTTGGAAAATGAGATCCCTGTGCGCTCTGCATCAGTCACTGCAGCAATTAACATAAAGCGATTTTGATATTAGAACACACACATTGTTACCCCACGGTCACAAAAACGGACATTTTTATTTTCGTGCATATTGAGAAACAGTCTTTCAGTGACATCATTTTCAAGAGGGAATAAACTGTTTTAAAGCAGCAGTTGTGCCAGTACACTATAAGGGATTTTTAGGGTTGCTTTCACACCCCTGTTCAGTTTATACAGGCGCAATTGTTCAGCCAACAGAAACATTTGATAAGGCTTCTTTACAACATTTATTTTAAATAATAGCCATCAGGAAACTTTATAGTTGGGGAATGATGTCATGTCTTTCAGCAGTAGCTCTGGTCTCTCGTGGTCAACCCACGTGTATGCAGACTCCGGTATATGTAACATCAACTAGTTTGTTGATTTTTTTAAACTAAACTACAGCTGAATCCATCTGCTCATAAAGGTCTGTAAGCAACATGAAAAGTAATATACAGTACACTGTATATTTATGCAGCTTGTAACTATGGTAACAGGTTTTCATGTCAGCATATGAGTGCAGGGATTTTATTATAATGAGATAGTCAAAAACATTAAAAACGGGGTGTAATTAGCTTCTCCAATTCAGTAAAAAGCTCTTGGAGATTTTTTTTGTTACCATTTAAATCAGACAGACCTCCTCCTGCAGCTCCTCCCTCTTTTTCTGAGCACAGAACAAACAGCAAGTATGGCCATACATGCTCTACGAGTAAGTGCGCCAGTTAATAATGGCATTTGGCTTCACACAAGGTTAAAACCCTGCTCTCATATGTGAAAATCCTCAGCTCACAACATAGCACCACTTTATTTTACTGCTTTCTCTCTCTCTCTCTCTGAGACCTATGATTGGTCAAAGTCAGTCTCCCATTACAGGCTAGATTTTATAACACCTGAAAACAGAGCCAAGAAGAGGTGTAAGAGTCGAGTTCCCTCTCACATCACTTGAATTACAATATGCTGAAAGGTTATTTATTTTTTTTGTTTACCAGTGACATCAACAACATGTTGACTCCACTAGCTTAATGACAAAGAGACAAAGCCTTATTTGTCTCATCTCTTTGTCGTATTTATAATAATAGTATTCACGTTAGAGTAAATTGTGCTCACAATTAGTTAACAAATAGAAGAAAACTGTCTGCTGACTTCAATTTACCAGTGCCGCACACCACCAATGTTATTATTTTTCTGAGGGCCACACAAGGTGTTTATGGGCCCTAAAATTTCCCCATTGTTATATCGTCGTTTATTGCAATGAGAGTAATTTCAGCTCTAACAGTGAGAAACTCTTTGGCACCAATTAGCGGTGACATCTGTGATCCCTACAATCTGTTACCTTGTATTTTTTTCTGTCCTTGAGCATTGAAATTAAGTAGCTATTGTATGACTGTGACTTCAGAACAATAGGTATGAATCATAATCATCCTGATAATTTAAGGGAGAGCTGACTATCTCACTCGCCCGAGGAGTAAAGGTCAGCATGATGCTCGCAAGCTTGCTGTTCTATTTAAAGTGAAAACTATCAAGAGAAAATGGAAGCTGCTGTTTGATACCGACAAGAAGCAGCAAAAAAGAAAGGAAAGGACGCAGAGAAAGATGAAAGGTAATTAGGCAAGTGCATAGGAAGTAAGCAAAAGAGCCAAAGGGAATGGTTCAAGGATGAAAGAGAAGGAAGGAATCCAAGGTTACCAGTAACCAGGGTTTCCAAGTACTGTACCTAAACCTGACACAATGTTTTTGTCTTCCTCTTCACCATCACCTGTCCATTAAAGGAAAAATGTATCATAAAACAGTTGATTTTTTATACTGAATTCTCCATCTAGTCTGATTTATCGTTTGTGAGATCACGGGGTCTTTCGTTGATAAGGTACACGACTCAAACAGAAATGCTGTTAAGGCCAGATCCTGGTGCAGTCTGAATTACACTGTTGTAATACCAGAACAAAAATAATAAGGTATGAAAAACTGCTGGTGTGTGTCGCCTGCACCTTGTATCTCCACTCTTACTAAACTAGCATGTAGATGCTACGCACAACAGTGGATAAGAATTGGGAGACGATGATTTGCCGAATGGATTCTGGGTATTCTTGCGAGTTAATGGACGGGCTTGTTTTGTAGCCAGAGTTAGAACTGCAAGGACTTTCCAAACCTAATTGCAACCTCGGGAGATTTCAGCTTGATTAGGCCTCCCCGATCCTGCCAGAAGCATGTGTGTGTGTGTGTATGTGTGCATTTGCATGCATGAGTGTGTGATTCATGTGTGTCTTTCATTAATCAAATCCACAGTTTGGTCCTTGTGGCTAAATTCCCTCCATTTGACCTGTAGAAAAAGCCAGTGGCTAAAATTTAAACCTCCTATTTAACTACCACTGTGGAAACATTATGAAACGTGTGAGTCAATGTGCATGAAAATCAGGAGAATGATCGGGGGAAGAAGAGGGAGTGAGATAATGAGGAGTGGGCATTTCCTCCTCCATTCCTCAACCTCTTATCACTCGTTCACTAGTTAACAGCACACTATGACTGCAGCAGAGTGCACATCACAGACTTGACATGCCCCATCTCTCAAATCAGCTTTTGCCTGCTGCTGCTACATGTGTGTCCCCAACACATCCCCGAAGCTTGAGTCGACCCAAGGGTGTCACACTCCATCCATCTCCATCCTCCCTCCTTCTTTGGCTCTGGCTCTGTTTGTCGCATGCTGTGCTAACCTGGAGAGCCCACTGCACCGCGAGGTACGATCCTGATGTCACTACCAATCCATCGTCCACACACAACACAGCCACCCCAAAAACATCCTCAGGTCAAACGCACACACACATACACAGAGAGAAAAAAAAACAGCGCTGCAGTGTGTGGCTGCTGACAGATCCAGGTGGTTAACGCAGTTATGTTGTCTGAGCCTTTCTATCAGCCACTAGTCCAACAGCATCAAACAATAAAAGAAAAAAAGAATTGCCAGGCTTCACCTACAGGCGCGAGCGACACCAACCCTGTAAGCTGGCTTAACACTGCAAAAATAACATCAAAGTCCTTCTCTCCGTAGAATACACAGCAGACCACTTTTATATTTATCTATCACATTTTGACTACACTTCAATTTCCGGCGAGGTTCTTGGGCAATGACAGAAAAGAACACTTTGAACTAAATAAACAAATGCAAAGAGGGATCTCTTGAAGCTTTGGAATTGAGGAAATATATTAAAGCAAAATGCTAATGGCCTCCACTATGTGCTCCCTGATGTGGGAAGCCCGGAAGCGTCAGGCATGGGAGAGCACGGATGGAAAAAATAACCCAGAAGGAAAAGATTGCTTCTTTAATTCAATTTAATTGCAGTTTTTTTTTTCTTTTTTACTTTTGTAGACTTTTGGCTGAAATTATTACAACACTTAATGAAACAGGTGGAAGCCCATTCAGTACTTGCAAGCTTTTAGTGCTTTGTTTCTGAAGAATAAGAGCACTTGCAAAGTTAAACTGTGACACCAATGAGATTTTGTTGTACCTGAACGAGAAATGAAAACGGTTAAAGTCTCATCAGAGAGTGAAAACAATAAAGAACTGCAGAGCCTCAGAGGCTTTAGGATAACTTCCTCCAGCACAGTTAAGCTATTGGATGCAAAGAAAAGGTGCAGCTCTTCGCTTATTTCTGGACTCAGTGACACAGGAAGAACGCAGGTTCTACTTTTCCAGCTCACTTTAATGGGAGTGCGATTTCATCCGTCTATCTCCCAGACAGACAGGTGAAAGCGACCGGCAGTAAAAGCACTTACTCTCTCTCTCTCCTTCTCCCTCTCTCTGTCTATACTCTCCTCTCTGTGCTTCCCAACTTAATTTTTCATCACACTGTGGTTTTCAGAAGACCGGGGCTTTTTCTTTTCTCCACTGCCCTCAGCTGGCATATTTAGATTCTACCCCACGTCCATTTCTATCTTCCTCTAGTTTCTGCAGACTTGTAGTAAAAATAGGTCTTTCTTCTAGCCTTTTTTTATAAACCTTTGAATTATTACAACAGTAATAAGGCTCTGAAGATATGTATTTTTCCTAACATCAAACAATTGATGACATTTAAAAGATATAGTTTCATACATCTAAACACAAATCCTGGCTTCACTGCTCAGTCACTTTATGCCCTGTTGAAAGTAAAGACTGTAAAGATTAAACAAACACACACACTCTCTGAATACAGCACCTGCCACAGAGGACACCGATATATCATTTAAATTCAGTCATGCCAGATTAAAAGACAAGCTGCTGCCAGTTAGGGACCTTAAAAAAATGTTCAATCTGGGCGCAAAAAACCTTCATCCGGAACTGGGTTCATTCATGTGTGTCAGTGGAGGACTGCCAACACCGCTAGTTTGAGTTGAAAATGTCAAAAAACATAGTGTTTGACAAGATGGGGGGGGGCGATGAAGCAGGATAAAAGTAAAAAAGTTCAGTGAACGATTGTCTTTCTAGGGGTTTTTTGTTTTGTGTGTGTGTGTGTGTGTGTGTGTACACGCATGTGACGTTTTGTGTGATGATTACTGATGTGAGCAGATGAGGGGCAGGAGGTGGCATTTAGGGTCCGAGCTTTTCTCCAGAAACTCTGCCTCGGGTTTATGAAACCCCAAAGAGAGGAAACAGCACTGGAATGACTTCCTGTTTTGTTTCCTTTTTTCTGTCTTTCACTAGATTATGTAATTTTGAAAGCACAACACAGCATTGAAAGCGGGGCGTCTCAATGATGGCTTCAGTACGCTCTCTGGTCTCATTCTCCCCAGCTCAGACCTATTTCTCTGCCCTAAATGCATAATTCTGTAAATGAAGCATCTGCTTGGGTGGTCCCTGTAGGCCCATGTGTATCAGGCTGAGGCTGACTTAAATATAGTTTTACTAACAGTTTCCAAAATAAGTAGCACAAGACTACGATTTTGAAATTGATAATGTATGTTAATGTCTACGATCGCAATGGGTAAATAAGCTGTACGCAGTATAATGAATTTCAAAAATGTGATAACGCTGTAACTATTTATCTTCAAATGAATCACGATACTGAACAGGTAGGTAAACGAAAACTAACAGTTAAGAGATGAACAATCATTTGGAAGCTTTCACACATATAACTAGCAGCAAGAACTTGCCAATATTTATCCAAACAAAATCACAGTGTTAAGTGTTTCTGTATTAACACTAATTATTGGTATATTGGCATGAAACCAATCATTTCTCTTCAGTTTCGATGTCGTCCTTCCAAAGATCAATATTCGGCATGCTTGCCAAAAAGTTTCAGCCAGTGCCACACTGATGAGGAGACGTGACAATAACAGTAATAATTCAGATCCTGTTTAATAGCTGTTCACCAAACAACTCTTGAAGGACATAAACATAAATATAAGCTGATATCAGAACAGGAAATCGTGGCAAGCATGTCAATTTACTATTCTAAAGAGGCCGCAGGTATAAATATGCTTGGTTGTCTGTCACGGTGCTAGTGCTGTAAATGATAAATGGTAAATGCACTGGTTCTTATATGGCGCTTTTCTACGCTATCTGAGCACTCAGAGCGCTTTACCTCTGATAAATTGGTGACCATTCCAGGGTAGTGATGTCACCAGTACTGATATATCTCAATGCCAAACTGAAAGCATAACATTACTTGTTTAGTACCTGTATGATGTATGTGCTGAATAAGGTTTCTAAAAACTCTATACACAAATCCATATCAGTACTAAAATCTATCAGATTACATACGCATTTGTAACAGCACTGAAATCAGCAGTGCTGTTTTTCTTAACTCACAGTGAACCTGAGAAAAATCTGCCAGAAGCACAGGAAAAATACATGGCTTAGATTAATCTCTTTGCACAGACCAGTATTGTTCTTTATTTTATTTTTATTTTTTGTTTATGCTTCTTACTTTTTCATTTTACACTCATGGTTTCAAAAATTATGTTGAGTATTTTCCTGGTTGTTAAGATTGAGGTTGAAGTTCTAGTATTGTGACGACCCGAATCCTGTTTTCCTTAAATCAACATGACTTGTGCATAATATTGATTCTGATTGGCCAACATTTCTACATGTTTAGGGTTGTATCGCCACCTGTTGCTTTGGCATCCTCTTAGCTTGACATTGTTATTTAGCATGTTCATGTGGACACAAATATTTTTCAAAGCAGACATGGAAAAATCTTCATTTAAAAAAGAGACCCATGTACATGTGGATTTATGTCTCTACTTGAGATATTCTACTAATGCACAATGCCTTCTTTGCACGTCTGGTCTTTTCTAACGCTTTTAGTTATGCTTGCAATTCATCACTACAGGGCATTGTGTTATTTAGAGTTTTGTGTGATCTGTGTTCTTACAGTCAGAAATAACCAAGTTAGCATAGACTCATTGCTGTTACATGGGCTGATCATGCTTACTAAGACCCCATTCTAAGTCTGGAAAAATATAATAAAGGATGAACTGAGTAATTCAGTGTGATGATGTGAGGTAATAGACGTATACATCTGTTTGACTTACTAATCTTAAATAAAATGATTTCACTTACTTGCTAACCATGTTGGAGGACATTGCTGGCAGAGCTGAGGAATCATTCCGATAAACACAAAGACAGCGGGATACCTTCTATACCTTCTAAAAGGCCATTGCTTTCTCAACCTCTCACATATAAATTTCTCTTTGAAGTAGACCACCAAACCAAGAAGGTATGCATTTTATGACCCCAGAGAGGCAGGAGATGGGGCATCTATCAGAGGTAGTAATGATTTAAGCACAGCATGGGGGGAACCTGCAGTCCTGCAATGCTAAGCATTTCACCTCAAGGACCTTCTGTTCCCAAAATACATAAAACTCTATATAGTTCAGTTGAATATTCCCCATCTAGGTAATTATCACACCCCCAAGAAAAAAAATGCCAAAAAAGACCGTCTGCTTTCACCTGAACAGTGTCTGGATGAACACTGAGCAGATAAGAAAATGAAGTTCTCGGACTCGGGGAAAGCCCACGCTGTGAGCATCAATTCAAGGGCTAAGACACGAAACCACATGAATGGGAATTAGACTCTCTGAATGTGGATGGCAAAGAGAGACAGGAGAAGAAACGTTCAAACTCTTTCAAAGTATGAAACAAATTTCAGTCTGTTTAAAGTAATAAAAATACTTAATGATCTTTGTTCCATCTTCATTTAATTCAACCTTCTGCTTCGATGCACAGACAGTTTTTAAAAGTAAAGAAGTTTGATTTTCTTTTCTTTTTTTGCTTTGCTGTATTTAAAGTAGCTTTAAAGGGTTTTTTTCTGTGTTAAAATACTTCATAGAATATTATCTCAATACCATGATGTCATCCTTGTGAATCACCAAATCCCAGGGATTATTACTTAAATCATAGTTCCATTTATTTTTCAGTTGCTTTAAAAGTCGCCTCCAAAGCCACCATTTCCCTGAGCATTCTCTGACACCTCGATGGGTGTGTCTAGGGAGGGAAGTCAACACCGACGATGCCCTCTGCTGACAAGCACGCTCGTCTCCTGGTCAGGATGTCCCTTGAAAATTTTGCCTATAAAAAGCAGCTGCTGGAACGCAACTTTATGGCTTCTTTGTTGTCACCAATAAAAAGCTCTCTCATCATATTTCTCCATTGCCAGGCAACTTCCGAAAGCTCTTCACTGCCACACGCTGCTGCTGCTGCTGCTGCTGCAGCTGCTGCTGCTGCTGCCGCCCTTTCTCTCTCCATAATTCGTCTCACTGACTCAGCGGCTATGGACATGCAAAGAAACACCACACTTTCTTTCTTCTTACCAAGAGACTATAGAAATGACAACTGGGTCCTTTACTCCAAACACTGCTTCCAATAAGAATGACAATCACTCACCTGCATCATACTTTCACTGCCAGGTCTTTCACTAAATTCCTCATTCGTTTGTTTTTATAGAGGTAGTTAGTGTTACTGTGAAATTTCTTATTTAATTTCTGCCTAAGTTAATGTGTGTGGGCTTTATAGAAATGTTTGCCATATTTCCAAAATGAAGCTAATTTCCCTACAGCGTGTGGATGATAGAATTTATTCTTACAGGGGTGTTAATTTCATTTTCTCTATGGCAAATAGCAGGAAATTAATGAAAACTCGTTGTTTTTCTCCCCAGAAAACTCATCATATCGTTCCTATTTCATCTTCCAGCCTGGTGCATATAACTTATGCATGCATTTGATGTGTTATCTGTGTGCACACTCACTGTGTGTCTGTACACGTGTGTACATTTGCAGCCAACAGCTGTAGATGGCAACAAATATAAGCCATCCTAATAATGCAACGGTGAAGCAGCCAGTAAGGTCAACATGAGAGACTGCAACGGAAAGCGAAATGCCTGGATACACCAAACACTCACACACACACACACACACACACGCACACACACGCACACACACACACACACGCACACACAGTGTCTGAATCTATCCCCACCTCCAGGCACATAAACATGGACCCTCCCAATCTGTATATCACTCCCCATCCACACTCTCCCGTATTTTCTCACAAACCATTACTTTTTTCACCTCTCTGATTTCTTCTTCTATCCACCCCCGCTCTTTCTCCTCTCCCCCCTCTGTCCTTCCTCTTTTACATCCATCTTATGCTGATATCGTTGGAGGTCAGACGACACCCTGAGAAAGTGGGCTGAAGAATGGATCCATGATCCTTGGCCTTAATTACAGTGTCAAATGAGCTGTTAGCTATCTACATGCAGGTTTGTGTGTTTGTGTGTGTGTGTGTGTATGTGTGTGTGTGTGTGTGTGTGTGTGTGTGTGTGTGTGTGTGTGTTCTTTCTCTAATGTGCTAGTCAGCTCCCCACAGATGCAGTTGCCATATCAGCATCCACAACAACAGATGGACTCCAGTTACACACAAGCATGCGAATCCACACACGTGCATACAAACCCACCATATCACATAATATTTATCACAGTCTGCAATAACACAAACTCACAAATAAACAAAACACAGCAACAACAAAAAAACATGTAGCATGTAACACAAACTCTTCTGTGTTTGTATTTGAGAAAGAGGAGCGTGGTGCGTTTCTGTACAGGCTCATATGGGAACAGGCAGGTTAGTAACTAAACATTTAACCACAGTCCATCCTGTCATTGTAAATTCCACCCAGCAGGAACCGCTTTCTGCTGCCAGAAACCGGCAGATGAGGGATTTGGCACACATGTACCAAAACTCCCATCAGAAGTCATTGCCAACAGATCAGGGTGAGCTATTGACTTCTACACACAACCGTCTATCAGACATGATAATGGAGAACTGGAGCCACTGGGGCAGGCAGATTGGCAGCTGGGCTGGCAATTATCTGAAGCAGACAGAGGGACAAACAGAGTTTCGCTTTTCTGGAGGGTTAAATTGTTACCATTTATATTCACCCTCACTCGGGGAGGGAAAAACAAAACAAGAACTTGAACTTAATTTACTTTACCTTTTTTTTTTTTACCTTAATGTAAACTAGTCAGAGATATTAGCTTGATGGCTACCATTACCTTGGCCCTTTGAAGCCAGAAATAACCACAGCCCGTTTAGATAGAGGGCAAAATCACAACAGCAGTTGGCTCGAGTTGCTTTATTTTGTAAAGAGCCTACAGTAACTGTAGTAACTGTAATAACTGTGGCTTACAGCACATTAAAATGAGAAATCGAGTATCTCAAATTATTAAAATCTTCATTCTGAGTTTAATATTTTTCAGTCTAGTTCACTACATACAACCACAATCATGGGGAAGACTGCTGACTTGATAGTTAGTGTCATCAAGACCTCCACAAGGAGTGTAAGCCAAGAGGGTCACTGCTGAAAAGGCTCATGGAGTGCAGTATCACGGCATATTAATAGGACGTGGTATGAAGGGAAAGGAACATGTGCACGAGCAAGAGGATGACTGCAGCCTTGAGAGAATTGTCAAGAAAATTTGATTCAAGAACTTCACAAGGAGTGGACCATGTCAGTGTATCTACCCTCTACTTTCCTGTTATCAAGCCACTCCTGAACCGGAAGGAACATTGGAAGCGTCTTAACTGGACTAAGGAGAAAAAGGAGAAAAAGAACTGGACTGTTGCTCAGTGATCATAAGTCCACTTGACACATGAAAGTGAATTTTCATTTAAGGTACAGAATCCAAGGTGATTGAACTCCAGTGGGAAGTTCTAACAGTCTGTAATGATTAAGGTTGCCATGTCCTCTACTGGTGTTGGTAGTTAAACTATGATGCAGTCACCTATCAGGAGATTTTAAAGGACTTCATGTTTCCATCTGCTGATAAGCTTTATGAAGATGCTGATTTGCTTTTCCTTAACGCCAGAGGCCCAAAACTAACACCAAACCCGTTGGTGACTGCATTATCACTGAGCTTGATGGGCCTTTCAACTTGGTGGACCTGAAGATGAGAAACACCCAACGCAAAAATACAGATGACCTGAAGACTCCTATCAAAGGAACCTACACTAATTCGTGTTAAATGAGACCCCAAAAAGTACTGTGCGGTAATTAATATAATTTTCAGCAGTTTGACATTTCTGAAGGAAATATTTTAGGATTTTCAGATGCTTGATTTCTAATTTTTAAGAAGCAAATAGTCTTAATCATTCAAATCAAAATAAAAAAGCTAGAAATATTCCAGTTTATGCATAACAAATATAGAATATGTGAAAGTTTCCCTTTCAGAATTAAATTGCCAAAAGAAGTCACAGTGATGCACTAGTATTCCTGCAAGTTTGAGAATGATGCGGAGCTCTATATCCGCTTAATCAGGGCAGATGTCCCTGTACGATCACAGTAAATCATTAATAATGCTTGGCCTCATGCACTCATATGCCTGCAGGACACTCACTTCTCTTTTTCCGTGGAAAACTCACCCAAGTCAAGATGCTTAATCAAATTCAGAGCAACATCCAGCAGAAACGTAAACATGGAACACATCAGATGTTTATATATAGATATATAAATATATAGAGATAGATATAGATATATATGACTTGAATGTCTGTCGTAATAAGCTTGCATTTGTGTGTGTGTGTGTGTGTGTGTGTGTGTGTGTCAGAAGGAAAGATAGTGTGTGTGTGTGTGTGTATAAAGAGTGAGTGTGTGTATGTCTAGTTGATATTCCAGGGCGGCTTGTTGTGAGTGTGGTTTCCCACAATTCTTATCAGAGCTGTGATCACAGAAAACTGGTCTCCCCAAATGGAGCACATCCCTCCCTGACACTATCAGCAATGTAGCCACACACACACACACACACACACACGGGCACACACGCACACACACACGGGCACACACACGGGCACACACACATAGAAAGCCATCCATTATGTTTCTCTGCTGGCGATTCCCCTTCCTTGAGTCTAATTCAATCTTCAACTTATAACGCAACACCAAAACACGCGCAGCCAAGAACATGAATGCAATTTGGAACAATCTGAGGTGAGTATGTCTGTCTTATGAATAAATAAGAGTTTTTCCTTTACTCAAAACCAGCAGAGGAAATCTGCCTCGGGACGGATAAAACAATTGCTGGCTTAGAAAAATTGAAAACAAAGGAGAGGGGAAAAAGCCGCAGCAAATACAAAGCGCCAGGGAGGAAAAAGACATGTAATATTCAGTGGGGAAAGCAAGGAGGTCGACATTTTGAGGATTTGTAGTGGGGTAAGAGGGGTGAAAAAAGCAAATGGCTGCAAGGGTGTGTTTGAGTTAGTCTATTTCAGCCCACAGATCCATTTCAGAGAAGGAAACACACAGATTCTCTCAAGCAGTGATCTAATTGACAAGCCAGTGATGCAGCATAGTGAATTAAAGTACATGAGGTACAAAGCAGTGCAGCACTTCTGCAGCAGTGAGGTAGATCTGCATGCTGATATGCTGAGGAATGCATCACACAGAGCAGTTCATGCAGAGGTAAAAAAGTGATGAGAAAAAGACTTAGATAAGATGCGTCCTGCTCAAAATCTGCCTTTGCTTCATTCTGGGGAAACGTGTCCTAGTTAATACCCAGCTGCTCAGCGCACAAACATACACTGCCTGCACGCTCGCACAAACACATGCACACACATTCCTGTGCTGCTAATGAACAGCCTGCTTTCTCACTTGGGATTTCTCACCCTATATGTTTTTTTCCTTCTTTACCTTTACCACATCCATCTATCCTTCCTTCCCTTCCTCTTGCATTCTGGTGACAGCTTCTCCTCTCTGGGGTTTAGCGGTTTGACGTGTGCCCCTCATGCATGCGCAGGATGGCATGGTGTGACACACGCAAGCACTCAAACACACACGCGCACTGGAATTCAAATATCGCACAAAAACACTGACACCCTTTCCCAAAACCAAGCCAACAAAAGTGTAATGAAATGCTAATGGAATAAACTTCGAGTTCACATACACACACCCACCCCTGTGATCTCAGGCAGCCTTTAGTCAGTGGAAAAAATTAGCAGGTATGACACCTCTTGTGAGAGACTGTGCTGTCATCTATGCACCTATAAATTAGATGAACACTTAAATCCATAATTCTCAAACATCACAGGCAAAAATGCGTCAGTCCCCTGATCCGTAATGTATTCATGTTATTCATCTTCACGCTTGCCATGCACAGCTCTTCTTGTTCAAATACTTGTTTTCACATCCCTTTAATCAAATTTGCACGGATTAATTTTCAGAAAGCATTGAGAGTGTCTTGCCTATAGATAGCGCAGAAATCCCTCAGAAGGCCGAGGGATACACTTGCATCATAGTTTAACATTGTGTCATGTGATATGTGTGGTAATTGAAGCAACTAGTTATTTCTTCTCTTTTGTCGCAGGTCACGGTTTTGTTTCATCAAGCGGCTATAGCTGCGAGCGTCAGTGTCAAACGCCTCGACATTCTGATGCAGACTTCAAACACCTCCTTTTTTTTTTCAGACGTATAAGCTGTTTCACTCGGAGGCGGGAGATGATGGTTTGTTCAAGCCAGGTCAAAAACCATTTGAAAATTTATCTGTTACATGCAGATGTGTGCTACTAAAATAGAGAAAGCGCCAAAAAGAGAAGGGGTGAAGAGAGAATGGATAATTATCTCTGAAAACAAAGTAAAAAAATAGCGCCAGCGGAGCTGTTTGAAATCCATGCCTGAAATGGGGAGGCATATAAGGGAGTGTGAGTGTAGCCTGAAAGCAACCACCCACAGTTTAATAGGATGCTAGCACTAAAAATACAGTATTTGAACATGTCATTTATATACTGTGTGTATTTATTTTTCAGATGCAGCACTCATGAAAAAAATATTAAAAGAAACCAAGTGCAAAGCATCCTTAAAGTTACAGTTTCCCTACACAGCTGACTTTTTACACTTTTTCAGGCATTTCTTACTATTAGGCATTCTGCTCCTTTTAAGGCTACAAGATTATGAGACTCACTAAAAAGATGTGCTGGTAAATACTGTAGTTATTTTTTATAAAATGATCCAAAATATATATTTTGGGTTACATGGTGCATATACTGTATCTTGCCTGTAAATAAAATGCAAACAAGTCATTGCACTGTTTAATATTGAAATGACCGTATTTCAGTCACTGGCAGTGGCACTGACTGTATAAGGTGGGAGCCTTTGCTAGCAATAGCCTCAGAAAAGTGTCCTCAAAAACTCAGTGCATGCATCCCTCCTACTCATCACATATTCTACGATCAGCAGGAGGGATGGTGTGGGCTGCTAAAGAATCAGAACCGTGGATAGATATCCGTATGTCACGTATATGGATTTTATATCTTCACATACTATGGCAGACAACTTTGGAAAATATCTAAAACAAATGATGAAATCAGTTGATGGTGTCCAATCACAATGTTATATATCAAATATAAAAGTCCAAGGAAGTCAACGTAACATTACCTGACAGGCTTTAAAAAGAGTTAAAGGTTTAACTCCGACTCTAATTTCATAAAGTAGCACTGAAAAGAAAAAATACCAAATGTAAATAAAATGTCAAAAGAACATTTAAATTATCTCACACCTAAAAAGAAGCAAATTAAATTATTCAGAACAGAAAACAACAAGAAGTGCCCTTACAAAAGTGGGATTCAAGTGACTTGTTTTTTTCTGTATATTCCCACTGACTTTTGGCCATTATTTGACTAACGTGGTGGCGCTTTCCTCCAGTGAAAGGAACAAGCTCTTTTTACTAAGCTTTGCACATCAAGGGATAGAACATTTAAGACCAGCTTTGTGGTTTCCCACAAAATTGCAAAAAACAGTAAGCCATTTTTGGATGGGGAGTTTATCAAAGAGTGTTTGGTGTACTCTGCCCATATGCCCTGAGAAAAAAGAAGCATTTAGATTCCCCCAAGGTCTTCAATCATTCAGGATTGAGGACCTTGCAGGAAATCTGAAACTTCAGTTGAAAAAGAAAGCAGATAGTTCTGACTATTTCTTCTTGGCTTTGTAAGAGAGCTGTGACATCCACAACACAGCTCAGTTACTCATCTTTGTACGTGGGATAAAGAAAAAGTTTGAGATTATGGAGGAGTTGGAAGCATTGTGCTGAATGAAACGTGATGCAACTGTGATGGATTTGTTAACCAAAGTACCGACATGCTCTAATAGGACAAAACTAGCAGGTGCTGCAACCGATGGCTGTCCAAATCTGAAAAATGTCACACTTCTGAAGCGGATGCAAGACAATGTCACAGAAATAATCCCTGAACTGAAATTGGTATTTTGTATTATAAAACAGGAGGCGCTGTGCTGAAAATGAACCGTGTTCTTTATTTTTTAACTAAAATGGTTAACTTCATTAGGGCAGAAGAATTGAATTACACACAGTTTGGAGGAGCATGAGGGTAAACATGGTGACATGAGCTACCACGCAGCTGTCAGGTGGCTCAGCCTTGGCTAAGTGCTGAAAAAGTATGGGACCCGAGAGCAGAACATTGAAAGTTTTGTGAGAAGAAAAGCAAAACAGATCACATATTTACTGTTGATGTGACTGCACTAATGAATGAACTGCAAACTGAACTACAAGCCAAGAGCCTATTTGCGCATTAAATGTACAGCTTGCTGGAGACTTTCACAAGAAAGTTGCTGTTTCTTTTGAGCCAACTGGAGTGCATTATTTAGCCCATACCATCAGCTGATCCGCGTCACCTGACACTCAATCACGAAGCCCTGCCTGGTGAGTTTTCAAGGGTATTTGAAGACTTCCAAACAGCTGAGAGTGAAATACACACGATTGAATCTTCCTTCACTTGCAGTGTGGATAATGCATCCAGTGATGTTGGATGACTCACTACATGCAGAGCAATTCAAGCCATCATCATTGCTGGATTTAAACATGCATACAGAGACATGCTCAGAGGATGTTGGTTCTCTTTGGATCTACCTTCATATCTGAACAAACATTCTCAACTAAGCCATTCAAACTAAGTCAGGAGAACCACCATTGCATTTCTACCTCTGGAACTAAACCTTAGTGTAATAGACAGAAAACCTGCAGATGACATTAGTATGCTTTTTCTATGCCTATTTCACATTTTCACTGCCTACTTGTAACAGCTTCTTGTACCATTGTCAGTTTATAAAGAGATATTTCCACTGAATTGAGTTCAACTTATTGGTGCAAACCTCACAGCAGACTTAGCTTTTTATGTAGCCCCTTGGGAAACTTAATTGCCGAGCCCTGATTAATAAGAGGGTCTGATACAATCCAACAACACTTATCTCATGGGACTTTATACAGCAAGGTAAAGACCCTACAGTATTACAGAGAAAACAGCATTAATCAGACAATCCCTATGAAAAGGAATTAGGCTTCAGTGAGAAGGAAAAACTCCCCTTTAACAGGAAGAAACCTCCAGCAGAACCAGGCTCAGGGAGAGGCAGAAACCTACTGAGACCAGTTGTTGGGGGATGAGGGGAAAAGACAGAACAAGGAGAGCTTAGAGAGACAGGACCATGAGAGCAAAAACCATGTGTGCTGTGTTTGTGTACTTGTGCTAAAGGACACCCATAAAACAACAGACACCTTAAGGAATTCCCTGTGGTACCAATAAATGCTAGTGTTGCATTTGCCTCCTCACTGGTTTTACTATCTAGCAGCTGTAGTTTGCTCTAGGGTGCTGTCACAGACATACAGGACTACATCAAAAACACCAGCGGACAAACAATTAAGTGATCACAGAGACTTAAGAAGTACAAGAACAATCTGTTAGTCAGCCAGTGGAAAAAATCCCCACAAATGTAGTTCGAGGCAGCTGTACAAAAACTTTTCGTTGTGTGTGTGTGTGTGTGTGTGTGTGTATGTGTGTGTGTGTGTCAGCATAGGCGGGTCCACAATTAAAGCTGATTCCTGTTGAGTTTTTCAAGAACAACACTCACACTCAAACACACCCATTCACGTCACCTGATTGTGCCTGATTACAGACTGTTTTCTGTACGTGACAGCAGTTCACATGTCCAACTTAACACACACATACACACACATACACACACTATCAGACCAGCAATACAAACCCTGCTGTATACCCACACACACACACAGCACTGGTGTCCCAGCATCCCTGATAGCATATTGCCAAAATAAACAGCATCAGCGCTGTCAACACAGAAATCTCTCACTGCCAGCGAGAGACTCAGGCACACACCTGGTCGTCACACCTACACACGCGTACTCTCTATAAACACATCTGGCAATCAGAGATGTGTAGAGACTCACAGCAGGGAGAAGAGGATCAGCGGGGTATTGATATTACAAACACACATACAGTACCCCTCTCTCTTTTCTCTTTCACACACACATGCACACACACTCCACCTCTGACAGAGACACAGACTGTTAGTGACAGGATGGAGGACAAGTGATTTCCTGGCAGCCATTGTCTCCTTGCCTTTTAATCCAAGCTGTAGGGGGGGGGTGTGTTGACATCTGAGACCGGTATATGAGATCCTCTCATAGCTGACCTTTAACACAGCCAGACCAGAGCAGGTAAAGGTCTACAGCTCCCCAGTGACTTGTATAGACTTGATACTGCAAGCGAAGAACGAGAGTGAGAAAGAGAGAGAGAGAGAGGAAGGGGATAGAGCCGTGGCAAAAATGGAGAGTCCTTGAATAAAAACCTATTTACCACAAAGAAGAGTAAGTTTCTCACCCAGCTTTCAGGATTCATTCAGATACCCATCTTTTTCTAAAGAGCTTTGTGTCCATGACACTACCTGAGCAAAAGCTTGAAATGGTATGACGCTCTGAGAGTATCAGCATTGGACTATTCTGCGTATCACAGTTTTCAATATATTATATTCATAAATACACAATAGACTCCTCAACAGGATAAAACCGCTGCCCTAACCTAGACACCATTTAACACGCATCCACAATGTGAGGAGCCATCAAAAAGGTCTGAGAACAGGCCCTTAACAATAAAAAGCCCTAATTCAATTTTATTTTTTCCGATCTCTCAGTGGAATTTCTGTGATGTCCCCGTCTACTTGTGCTTCTGGGAAGGAATTCCTCCCATTCGTCAAAACTAGAGTCTGATAGATTTCAGCAGTAGGGCCGATATACCAGCCAATATTAGCTATCAGCTGATATATAGTTAAAAGTTTAAAAGGTAAAGCAGGGACAGGAGAAATAAACTTCAACCACATTATGAGTTTTGACCGATGATGACCGGCGATGAACAAATTCACTGCTGGCAACACTGTTTTGAACACCACAAACACTTATAACCACCTGATGTAAGGGGAGGCGGGCAGAGTAAACTGTGACTTGTCGTAGGGCTGTGCGATATGACCAAAATCTCATATCCCGATATAAAACATCTATCGTCCGATAACGATAAAAATCACAAAAATGTAACATTTTCTGTAAATTCTGTGAATCTCGGGCAGCTGAAGTGTTTCCAGCTGGGCGTCGTGTATCTGGAGTCGAGTGTTTTACCGATGCATGAAACTACACATTTTTAGACAGGTTGTAACGGCCACCGTTTTCTTTGCGGCGTGCTGCAGGGAAAAGCCTGTTCTAACGTTTGAGTCTAAGGTTTATTTTTTAGCACCTGACGGCTCTTTTTTGCTTCTCATCGGTAAATATTTCACGCGATTCAGTTTATTTTGAAAAAGTCTCAACAGGATCTTGAGCTTTGTTGTGAAAGGTTTATGTGGAAAATAAACAAGCGGACAGTGATGGTTTTACAGTCGTTGTTGCTAACGACAACGCATAAAAACAGGCGTCCGTCCGTAGTGTGGTTATATTAAATATAAGAGAAAGAGAGAACTTTAAGAAATTAATATAGCCACTACAGTGACATCAAAACCATGAAAAAATATTACCATAAACAGTTTATTTTGCGACACCACGAAACAAACGACAGCGTAAAATGAAACGATAGACGTTTTTATATCATCATCCGATATATATCGTTATATCAAACAGCCCTAACTTGTTGTAACAAAAACACAATATTTTTTAAACTGCATTGTAATATTATCTTAGTAAGAACTCATAAATATCACAAATCTGTTGATATTTTTCCGTGTCTGGAAGAAAAGGGCATTGCCCAATGTATTTGATGTTTACATTCCCAAATATCTGCATCAATATCAGTACTATAATCCTGTATGCATTAGGCTGGGTGTTGAGAATAAGTGCTGCTGTTAGCTGGAGTTAGTGAAACTTGTTTTGAAGTTGAGCTCACTCTGCACTTGTGCACTTAGCAAACTCTCATATGATGCGAGACTGTAATTAAGGTGTTTATCAGAGGGAGAGTGTGATTCTTCCTTCAGATAAACACTCGAGCCTAAGCAGGCATAAAGCTAGCTTATAGTACTGTTAATGTTTAGCCAGCTCTTGTCATCTGTCCTGAGATGTAGGGTTGCATGTCTAATCTACTGAAATAAGTAACTGCGACAATACTGGGAGTGAATATTCATGTGTAGGCATATCTCCATGTGTTAGAGCCCTGACTTCAGTTCAGGAAAAGAGGCTTGAAGTAAGGAGAGGATGAGCTTGAAATCAGGGAGGAGAGAGAGCAGTGGTGGAGAAGGTAAATGAAGAGGAGAAGTCGTGCAGATGTTAAATGGTCATACACAGTTTGAAAGATCTATTTGAAGCCTTTTTCAAATAAAACTTCAAATAAAAGGCATACTGTGTGCTAAATACATAAAACAAAGTTAAGTGGAATGGCAATGTCCAACTCAGCCACTGTGTTCACGACGGTGGGAAGCTGTGGTGGCTTACACAAACTGCCGCCCACTCCAGTGTAGTTTTAATGGATTAATTCTACATTTATGAGAACACATCAGTCTGTTGCGAGATGCAATTACACACTAATAAATGTGTGTTTATTAGTACAACATTCTTTTTTTCTATTAAAGTTTAATAACATAGTTACTGTGGGTTTAGCACATACTACATCCCAGCTTCATAGAGTATATTTACTTTAGTGGCACTACACTTAAGTTCAATGTATCCTGCCACATTACTGTAGCAGCTAATCAGAAAAAAATAGTCCACAGCATTATTGCTATTTTACATCAAGAATCTATTGCTGAATAGTGTAATTAACAAATGACCTCATTATTTTAATGTGTAATTAAAATGGAGGAAGTAGTAGAGCCCTTCTTGTAACAAGCCACATGTGCAGACTTAGATTATGGATGTTGAGGAGTAGTCACGTGATACGAACCAAATTAAATAATCACATGGAAAAAAATAATCCTCTGTTTGTGCAGCTTGTCTGTCAGTCATATACACACAGTCTCCTGTCAGGTCATTGGAAGCAGCTGAAATGATTTTCTCTTGCAGTCTTTTTGTCTCTCTGCGCTCGTCATCATCTGTGAAAGCAATGATTCTGGGCTGCTTGACAGATGATTCAGTCTACAGTGTTTGTCTTCAGTAAAGTCAGTATAACGGGACCCCCTGTAGCTTACCCTGTAAAGCGTGCGCTTCAAGCACCAAAGCTGGGTTCCAATTGGAGCAACCCAGGAATGACTCCACCCCAAGCCCAAGATTGGGCATCTATTTTTGCTTTTTTCTAACTCTCTCACTCCAGTAAAGTGACAGTAGAATACATCACCTTCTCCATCTTCTTTAGCTTGAACTGCATATCTACACAGATGTACAAAAGTCCATTTCCAGTGTCCAAATGACAGCAAAGTTTTATGTTTCCAAAAGTTGAGAACTCTTCTTCCAATTAAAAAAGCATTACATTTGGGCAGCTGAGTGGAGCTCTAGCTTGGATATTTTCAATTGTGGTCTCAAAATGTCCAAAAAAAGAACTCTTCTTTTGAAACTTGTTATTCGTGTTCTAAGAAATGAAGGTTATTTCATGTAGAAAATCGATGATTTGATACAAAGGTGAGTACTACTTCCTTCACAGAACTGCGCTAATATGTTCTAACTAGGATAGAAAGAGATTAAGAAGGCTCATACTTGGCAAACAAATACATCGGAGACTCTAGTTTAAAAGACGGATGAATCTTAAGTCCACAACTGGCACCTTCGTCACATGAAACCTGTAAACTGGGAGATCTCCATGATCTAGGTGAGTTTGCAAAAAAAAAAGCATCAAGTATGGGCATAAAAGTTTAAGGATGAGCAAATGAACCCTTAGGACATGGGGAGATCAGGGATTGAATGTCAGCAACAATATGACTGTAATAACACTCGTTTTAGTCTAGTCTTTAGAAGGTAGGTTTGATGTGGCATTACAGATGGATGCCAAAGTTTTCCCCTGAACAGGAGAAGGCAGAAAAGGCCAAGCTCTGGCCTGCCACCCATACCCATGACACCTGCCACAGAGGTCAATCAGCTAGGGGTGCCACGTCTGTCAGAGCCAGGGTGAGCTGGTTAGCTGGTCACCAAGCACTTTAATCTGCAACAGATTCCCACCACCTGGCTCTACTGGCATGACACCAAGGCCAGCAGCCCCAGCAATCTGCCAACCCACTGTCACATTGTGAAGGGTTCAACATGAACTTAACTGGGGATAGATACATGGATGGATGGATGGATGGATGGATGGATGAAGCATTCACATTGAACCTCCATCTCTTAAAACCTTTTGAACACATATACTGCATTCCCTATGATCAGCCCAGCTGTGTGCTGGGAACAGTTAGTGCCATGGGTGACCCACAAGCTATACTGCTGCATGTGAATACATGAATATTTGCCTCAGGGGAGGATTTGCTCTTGGGTCTTTGATTATCAGTTCACAGTCAGGCTTTTCAAAATGACACAACTGTTAGATTCCCCTTCAGTAATATAACACGTAGCTTGTAGTCAAATCCCCCCATCTGTTGGATGAGGGCTCAGCACTTTGGCACGGCTGTCCTTGTTGTTAATGCATGCTGCCAAGTTGTTTTATGCCTCTGAATGGAGTGTAAGGTTAATCATTTATGACTCAGCTCCAAAGAGAGGCTAATGACAAGGAAAGAAATGTTTTGCCTTTTTCAGCTTCGTAGTGTAGCAGTGATGATTGTACTCTGTACAGCCAGCTGACAGAGGTGTAACTGGATGCACTTGAAGGTATTGCAAACAAGCTGAGTCTGTGACAAATTCTGGATACAGCAGCTTTGTTTCCCGATCCTCCAAATCTTTTGTTAAGCACACGATTGGCCTTTGTAAGTACACAAAAATCAAAATATGCACACAGAATCACTGAGCTTCATTCCCCAGCACAAATACATGTGTGTGCTCATCTATGTATGTAAACTGTGTACAATTCTGATTGGATGCACATCAGGAAAAACGCTGCATCCAGTCAAGCAAAAAGAATAAATGAATAAATCAAAAAGGCTACAGATGTTGGGTTGATGTGAGTGCTCAGGTCATGTATGTGAATAAACTTACACACGAACCACATGAATCATAACTTTAACTAGGACAACAATTAAATGTTAGCGTGATTATTTATTAATTAAAATATATTTGCTCACTGAAGTATTTTTTTAGCAAAACAAAATAACAGCTATTAAAACTCTCTCTAAATGAACATGTCACATTTCACAGAATAACAACCAATTATCCAATTTAGACATTTAAGAGAATAAAATCAGTGAAATAAACAAAAAATCTAACTGGAGCTAAAGAGAGAAAAAGCTATAATTCAATATTTAACGCTGCCAGAGATATTTTAAACATTTATTAAAATAAAGATACATTACTTGATAGTATAAAACAAGTAGAAAAATGTTCAAAATTGATGTGACATCCCTTTTTTTTGTTCATCCTTTGTTATTTACCTCATTATAAAAAAAATGCTGAGTGGTTCTGAAAAAATCTGACCTTCAAACAAAAACCCAGATGTGTTTAATAGCCCAATTTTCACTAGATAACCACCGATCGACCAGCCAAGGACCAGAATCTGATTTTTTGCAGTGTTCTGACCAATAACCAGCTGGTCAGCATGCTGTGTGAGTGACAACAAGCCTGTCCGCTTCATGAATGTAAAGATGAGCAGGCAAACAGTCGCACGCACGCTTGCGGCCATTCGCTAATATGTTGGTAGCGTGAAAGCTTTTCATTGTGAGTGAAGGTACAAAGTAAACCATGATGCAATCAACTGTGAAAACATAACAACAAACCTATTCACACACATTCACGTACAAATCACCATTACCTAGCTAGTTAACGATATTTTAAAGACGCTAACAAAGACAAAGTGGCTAAAGCTAAAGCTAGCCAGAGGTCAGAGGGAGCCACAAGCTAGCAGCCTTGGTATTAGAAAAAGATCAAAGCAGTTACGAGGAAAATTATGGCAATAACAGAAGAGAGAGAAGGGTCAATGCCCTGTTATAAGATGATGTTTTGAACATACTGGAAAATGATTAAGTAACCAACATTTGTTTTGTTTTCTAAATCTGTTGCTTTTACTTTTGTTTGCTAATGTAAAGTTAGGTAAAGGTTAATGCACAGCTTGTAATTGTATTTGTAACTCGCTCCAGCAACATATAACTTTGTTTTCAGAAGTAAACTACAAACTGTAATATAAAATTTTTATTATGAAAATTATATATATTTATATATGTCACTTCCAGTTTAAAAAACCCCCAATATCAGTAGATTACAAAAAATCTTAATCAGAATTAGTAAGGAAAATCTTTGAAAAAAGTATTTTCTTGGAAACCAACCCTGATGATTAATAGAAAACCCATTTAAAAAACTGCCATGACTCAGTACATCTCGTGGATAACTGCTATGTTATTTTGAAACTTGGGAACCTGTCTCCATTAGCATTTATGCCACTAATTCACACTGAGCCAAAATGGACTGAATTAACATAATTTAAATTGAGACACGCGTTGAGCAGAAACAGGAGAGACAGACACACCTTTCAACACTCAGACCCTGGAATGATAGCACATACCTCACCACCTGATTAAGTCCCTCTTCGGTTCCTCTCATTTGAATGACTAATAATAGTCCACGCTGTTCCATGAATCATGGTTATTAAGCAGCGTGAGAGAAAATGTTTTCCCCTAAATCTCATAGCTGCTTATTTTTCACAGTCTCATTGACAGGAGGAAGTTAGGAGACACAGGCATGCTGCACTCAGTCACAACACTTTCAAAACAGGATCTTCATGACTCGCTTTTATTACACAGAGAAGCAAATGAAGCGCTTGTGTTTGTGCTGCTCAGCCAACATTTGAAAACAGAAGGGCAAAGTGAGACAAAGCCAGATTAGAATAGATGAGTGTAAGACAAGAAAAGAAGCCAAGAAGCACCGAGTCATAGGGAGACAGACAGAGAGACGGAGGAATGGTTAGTAGGTGGGGGACCTTGAAAAGCTTTTGTTCTCTGAACACGGAGTGTTAGTGAGGCAGCACTTGGCAGTTGGTTCAAAGCAACAAACTCTAAATCAATCTTTTACAGCTTGTCCAAACAGACTCAAAGAGACACACACACACACACACACACATGGACACAACAAAAGGACTAGAAGAGTCTTCAAACAAGCAGAGAATACCAGCTGTGAAAAAAACAAAAACAAAAATTCCTCCTCCGATACACGAACGGTACCTGAAATAGAGTCTGGCTGGATACTAAGAAGTGTTTGTGTGTGACCGTGTTTATGAAAGTGTGTGTGTCCAATGTTGTGTTTCTTTAATGAGCTCGGTTTACACACTTCGTTAATTGGCTGGCACAGCGCTGTCCACGATCTGTGTGCCACGCACACAATCCCAAACACACACACACACATCTCCATTTCACTGTGCTTATTTATTCATGTATTAGTTAGTTTGTTCCACTAGGTTCACTTGCAGGCTGCTGTAGTAATTTCCACTATATTCTCTGCATTGATTTGTACTGTTGACTGCAACGCTCTGCGCCGTGTATCAGTAACTCCCTGGAAGCACTGTTTCCTTGCAAATACGCCTTTGCAAAATAAAGAAATGGGTGCAAATTGTATTCTCAGTCAAATTTATCTATCCATTTATCCAGTTACCTCTTTCTCCCTAACATGTATTATTTCCCATAACAAAGAGACAGGTGAGAGTGGAAGAAGTGCGAGCTTTCTAATTAAAGCATCTAGCGGGGGAAGCGAGCCAAGCTTTCTTTCAGCACATCTCTCATCACGCTGGCTGTAAAAATAGCATCAACCCCACAATCCCAGGCTATGTTCTGTCTGCTTGCAGCTCAGGGCTTGTTTCTGGTGAGCAATAGGAGGTACAGTGGAGAGATTTTGCTGTTGCTGCACAACAAATACAGACTCAGTAAGCATAGGCATTCTTTTCTAGCTGGATGTGATCGTCCATTCACGCAAGACTGTGTATGTGTGTGAGAGAGCTGTGCTAAACATGATTACAGATGGGACTGGTATACATATATTTGTGTGTACTGTATGTGCGTGTGTGTGTTTGTGTGTGGACGTGTAGGCATGCAGGACAGGAGGTCTGCAGGGAGAGATAAATGCTCAAATCTGTCTTCCCCTTCTCACTCACACCCTTCTGCTCAGACCTCTAAAAGCTTACCCCTAGGCTTACCCCGCACACACACACAAGCACACACCCACACATGTGTGAACAAACGCACACACACAGGAGCCTCATATCAACCCTATCCCCAACTCCCATTTCAGTCTTCACAGTTATTCCAAATCCAAAGCAGAGACACACATGGAGACAAAAGAGAGAGAAGGATGGACAGCCAGTGCCATAGCACAGCTCTCTGTAGGATTTATTAATAAGGTGCAGGACACAAGTTTGCACATACAGACCCTCGCAGTATAGGTAACATATGCTCACTTGAACTCACAAGCAGATTCTGAAAGAGAGCAAGTCGGAGAGTTGTTCCATTTTTAAACAGGATGCTTTAAAGCGGAAATGGAATTAGGATGACACTTGAAGACATTGAATTCCCATTTAAAGGAAAGGTCCAAAAGTCGTGCCTTCTGCAGATTATTTATACTTCATGAATCGCCAAGAGAACACACAAAAAGTGTCCATCCATCCAATGTCGTTCTTCCTTTTCAAGAATGTTTTTTTCCACAGCTGTTCCCCCTTAGCACTGACCCCCCTCCCATGAACGTCAGGTGGATTTTTCCTCCAGCTTGCCTCGCTGCATTAGCTCTCTTATCCAAACACCTTGGGGGGTAAGAAGGACCATGCTGCGTCAAAGAGATTCTTAAGATGTCTTCACATGGGGAAGTCGTAACTGTGGAAAAAATATCTGTTCTTTAAGCAGCTCAGCACTACTGCTGCCATCATCTTGTGGGTGGCCATGCAGCTAAGAGGGAAAATAAATTTAATCTGATAAAACATCGCAATCAAATGAATGGTTAGCAGTGACCACTTCAAAGGTCTTTGGGTTCTGCTATTTGTTCCCAGCAGCATGTCATCCGTTGCAACACCATGGAGAGCTCCATCAGTGGTCGCCACTGCAGTGTTCAGCACCACAGACAGCTCCACACTGGAAACATAATAATGACTTTTTTATACAGCATTAAAAAAATTAATGAAAAACACAGTTATAAAGTTCTCCACAGCTTGGATAAGACCACACTTTTAAAGGTAAGCACACAAATCCAAACATGCAAACACACAGTCAATCATATGGTCTTACAGCAAGGTCTGAGGGCCTGTAGGGGCCTCATTACTGTGTGCACAACCTGCACCCACCTGGCTCGCTAAAGAGACTTTAATCTAGAATCCCATCAGCTCAATACACAACTAATGCCTTCAGTACACAACATGGATGGTTACATGATCACATGATGTTTCCTTTTAAGGGTGCATCAAGAAAAACAGGTTGCATTCTGCCAGCGATGGTTAAAGTACACACAAATTATTGCAGAACTGGAGACACTTTTTTATTATTATCTCTTTTATTGGGACAGCTGTTGAACATAACAGTAGTATGCCTTTTTACACTTTCTTTGCTGTCACATTTTAACTTATAATTGAAAAATAAAGAAGAAAGAAAAAGAAGAAGAAAAAAAAACAAACTAGGGTTAGGAGGCGGCAGGGCAGGTAGGTTTACATAATACTCAGGGTTGTAACGTCATATACAAAATCACACCTCATATGCTTAACATAGTCTGTCCATTTAGACCATATTCCGTAGAAGGTATCCCTCTGAAGTTTAAGAGAAAATGACACTTTTTCCATCGTATAGATCTCTTGTACAGAATGTATCCAGTCTTCCATCATTGGTGGTTCAGGCTTAAGCCATCTTCTCGTAAGAGGCTTTCTACTTGCGGCCAGAAGGATATACAGGAGTCTTCTGTCGTTGGAATTCAGTTTATCCACTGGTACATTACACAAAAATATGGTCTCAAAAGTTGAAGGAAAAACAAATGAAAAAACATTTTGTAAATGATCATGGATTAGAGACCAATACTGGCGAATAACTTTACAGTCCCAAAAGATGTGGAAATGGTTAGCTCCGTCTCCCCCACATCTCCAACATTTATCACCAATTCCTCGATATCTTTGTTGAGCAGGGGTAATGAGAAATCTCATAATGCTTTTCCAGCAAAATTCACGCCAAACATTAGACCCAGTGGGAGCCCACTGTATCTTGCATGCGTGAGCCCAACACTTCTCTGTAATTGACAAATTACCCTCCTTTTCCCACTTCACTTTAATATACAGAGTGCTGTCGTTTTTACACCGCAGGATGCTGTTATATAATTTAGAAATAATTTTACTCTGCGCTTCAGATTTGGTTAGTATTAAGAATGTTTCTACAAATTGTAATTCGTTTAGGTTCACTTTTAAGTTTTGATTAAAATCATTTCTGATCTGTAGATATCTAAAAAAATCCCAAGTCATGTTTACTCCTTAAAGAGGAGGACACTTAATTCTTATCCTCACAATCACAATAGCACAATCAAATTCATGGGTCAACTGCTATTGATAGAATTTGATAATAACTAGTGAAAGTACATCCACACAAGACGTGTACTATTTAGTCCATTGCATTTGTCAGATTTAGATTACCAGTGATTCAAATCATGAGGAAGAAGTATGAGGAAGGACTGTGTACACTCATATAATCCTTATATTCTTATATCTGCCAGATGTTTCTGAATTAATGCTCATCGTATTTAATGCAAGACATCTGGCTTTTGTTTTCTGTTTCTTAACTACCCAAACTTCATCAAAAAATAAAAAATCATCCTTGCACCGCTATTTTACATCTAACAATGTCATATATACTAATAGAACCAGAACATGAAACATTGTGCTTTTACTTTAGAGCCATATAGCACAGTTTGCTCACTACATCTGTACTTCTTCATATTAAACCGAGAACCTGCTGCGTGAGCTACCATCTAAATTTCACACACTATGACAGACATGTTCAATCGGTCATATCAAAAGCTGTGTGTGCAATAAGAGTAGACAAGATGTAGAAAACATATTGGCAAAAATAATTGACAACGTAATTCTTTCTCACCGAAAGCCCTAAAGCCATCAGCATCCCAAATTAAGCTCCTCTTTGTGCCCTTCACTGCCACAGCTGCAGCCCTGGAGAGGACACAAGGCCAGCTCAGCCTCATCACAAAAAGGCAAGCGGAATGCTAATAAAGTTGGATTCAATCAAATTGAAAGCAGCCTTTTGGTAATTCATGGCTTTAAAATTAGAATTCTTGTTCTGCATTCAGAGCCTCTCTCAGTCTCTCCCACACAGCCTGAGTCTTATCCTGGCTCGACCTGAAAGAATGTTGTGTTATACACTGACAGACGCGTGTGTGAAGCATTATTTGATTTTAATCGTACAAAAACACTTGAAAATAATGGCACTTTAAAATATGTTAATAGGTTTATGAGCGGAAAAGCTTTATTATGTAACGTCACCTTGATATTACATTTGAAGATAGATATCATCTTTTTGCTTCTGCTGTTGCTGCTACCATTCTCTGTTGCTTGTTCACTATTGACATTGACACTTATCCTGGTCTCCCCAGACTCTGGCAACATCAGTAAATCCAACTAAGCAACAAGTTTCTTCAACAAACAACTGTGGCTGCTGGCAGAAAATATAAAGTGCATCGGCATCACCCACCCCCCAAACCCTCTGACCACCACTTGATGTTTTAGATGAAAAAAACAGCGAATCTAAAGTTCAGATCACTCTCATATTGTTTCATTAATAACAAAGCATTATATTTATAAAGTGCCTCCGATTAAGCTTTCTCAAGCACCATGTGTATATATGCACTCGCTCGCTACTGTAGTTGTCCTCCTGCGTGTACCCTCAGAGGGCTCTAGCTAATGGCAGTGCCATAATATTAGTCATATTAGGAGGGGATTAGTAAAAGAAACCGTCTTAAGGATGTGATCCCTGGGAGGGGGTGCCAGATACTGCTTGTATTACTGTCAGCCCGTCTCACACACATATTGGGAGCCGAGCAGCCGTGCCTGCTTTCCTCAATAGGATCTGTGGAGAAACATGACACACTGAAGCGCACCACCTACCGTAGCTCATTCCCTTCTTCCAGAGTTTTTTTTTCTTTATCTCATCTATTGAAGTGCTGGTGTGAAATGTGTCTGGTAGAAAAACAGAAATGCTGCAGCAGTGTAGGAAGGCTGAAGCGTGCAAATTAGAAGAAGCAGACCTCTGCTTTCAAGCTTCTTAACAAAGCGTTCCCTCTGACCGCGCAGGCTGTGGCGTTTTTGGTTGAAGCCAAAAGTGGCAGATTTATCGGAGACCGGAATCTATGATTTTCAGAACACAATGCATCTGAAAATACAGTAGTGCAGTCATCACCACTGTTGCCTCATAGCAAGAAGATCCTAGGTTTGACACCGTCAGCTGATGGAGGGGGGTACTGAGCAGACCAATCATGGTAGTTATGGCAGCATCAGTGGGACATGTAATTACAGTGCACATCAGGTTACAACATAGGTTGTGACATAGAAAACAACTAGTTTATGATGCAGGATTTCACAAGCATAAATCCCCAGGCAGACCCTTCAGGTAGGGCTACAGCTGTTGCCAGTAGTTTGCATGGAAGACGCCAGCTTGTCTGCAGACGTTCTCAAACTACTCGCCAAGTTGCCAGTTTCCATGCAAACTAGCAATCTGCTAGCAACCAAAGCAATAGCTATAAGGTTTTTAGTGCAGCAATATATGTAACCACTTTCACCTGGTGACTAACGGTCGCTAAGTCGCTACCTGGTCAGGGAACACACATTTTTGCTAACAGGTGGCCCACCAGTCTGTAGGTCTGTGTGACTGAGTCCTAACTCAGGTCTAATATTTGTGTTATTGATAAAACAAAAACTCATTACAGTATTTAGAGCTCCAACGTTATTCAGATTTATGGCAGCCTGCACAGCACTAACCTATCCATCGCCACTTTACCCATTAGCAGCTCCACAGGTCCCAGCAGAAGGAGTTGCTTTTAGCAGAATGGCCAGTATGCTACACTGTAGGCTGCAGGGTTTACTTTGTATTGCACAAAATAACCCTATATCTATATATCAATATATCATTTTTTCTTGTGTTATATCAACACTGCTTGTTAAAACACGCAGACACTCTTTTGGCTTTTAAGCATTAAGCAGAACAGGAAGCTAAAGATGGAGGTGGAAATGTCCGCACATTCAGCTAAACTTTTTTTAACTTTAACTTATTGTTTTTTTATTACTAGCGAATCCTTCTGCTTTATAAGCAACGAGACAGAGCTGAAGAGTCAAATGAAGTGTTGTTTAGTTACAGCCCTCTAAATGTTACTGTGCTGGGACCCTAACCCACAGTGTGCCCTACACTAACAAATATACTAAGACTAAACACACAGTGTGTAAAAAGAAGTCCTCAAAGGTAATAGAAAATATTTAAATGTGCACGCTCATCCATATCTGTTTCTTTATTATAGCCTTTATTGGTGTCACACACACACAAACACACATACCCGTATAGTGCACAAATACCCACAAAACTGAACTAATTACTGCTGTGTGTGTGCTCCAGCTCAAACATAGCAGTCTACAGTATATAAAGCTTCATTCTGAATTCATAATTGCATAATTAGATATAATTGCATGTGCTGTGGGCTTGCCTGACAACCTAATGAGGCAGCTGTAAAATAGCTAGTGGTTCCACTTATAAGAACATAATCAAAGACTACAAGATAAAAGGGCACACACAGATGAACACGGACAGACAGTAGGACGAGCCCAGAGCTACACCCAGACAAAAAAAAGTTATTAAAACAAGAAGACAAAGTGAGTTTTCAACGCTCATTATAATCTATCAACAGCGGCTCAGTTCATCAGTGACTCTAAGTGTCTCTGTGGTTTCCATTTCTCGGCTTTGGGGACGTGATTTTCCACCTACCTTGCTCCTCATCATCGCCGTAAGACTGACCAAGACAAGACTCTCACAAATATACGTCTAGAGAGCAGGGACAGCAGACCCACACACACTCACACACACACAAACAGTCACACAAGGTAAGGCCTAATTTGCTGGCCTAATGACCGCAGTGATTGCTGTCTAGTTGTTGATGAAGAAAGCTGCCAGAGGGCTGCATGTGTGGTGTAGTTCAGACTTCTGGCTAACAGCTCCTCTTCGCCATCAGCCGTAATGAGTCAGCTCTGACACCGCCAAAGCTAGAGTGTCTGTGTCGGTTCGTTTATAATGGCTGCTGAAAGTAATACCACCTCCCAGCCCACACACTGGCTGAGAGTTCTGTCACTGCAAACTCATTAGCAGAAGCTATAGTGGCACCAAAATCAACAAATCAAACGGCTTCCTTAATAAGATGCAACATGTCACAGCGAGTTGGCCACCACAAATAGTAACAATGGTTCACCTGCACCCTCTGGATTTGCCTACAATGGTGCAAGAGCATCCACTATATTTCACTATGTTTCAATTAATCACAATTATCTGTTAATGAGCCTTGAAGGTTCAGGAAAAGCATGTTATTACTTAGTAAGACATGATTCAGAACTTTTATATGTACAAACACAAGATCAGGAGCGCTCTGTGTTTTTCGTCTTTGGTACATGTTTTGCAGACAAGCCAGCTTCTTTCTCCCAGCATGCCGGGAAGTTTCTGCTTTAACAGGTGGAGAGCACAACCTTTCTTCTTTTGTGCTGCGTTCTGACTCACTGAATCTGTATGTCATCACTGTTGTCTGTGGTTTTCAGTCATCTGTGGAGATACCAGACTAATATGTAGCTGCGTTTTAGAGCCCAATTAGAAATGATCACATTTTCCACTAAAGAAAGACTGGTGAGGTCAAAAAGGGTGGCTAAGACTAAAAATGACTCACAAGTGCAGTATGCAATATTTTCTTCCTTTAGAAATTCCTTACATTTTAACCACATAAGACTGTGTCTATCATACAGTTTTTAAAGCTGTGAAATGCAGTCTGGCTTTCAAACGGCACCAAGGCAAAACTTGGATTTGCACCAGCAATGTGTTGTTGGAAACCAGATAAGAGTGAGAGATTATAAAGGGGCTCCATACAATGCCCTTTGTGGCGTTTACTATAATATCATTATATTGCGTAACCAGCTCTGACTTGACTTCTTCGTATTTTCACATGTAAATTCAGCACATGTAAAATCAAAGTGTTTGATTATGCATCAAGGCTTTAACACGACATCTCGATTGAACGGAGCTCCCCTCGCTGGTCACTGGGAGCATCGACATTATTTCCCATTTAAAGGCTCATTATTTTTCAAAAGCAACAGAAACAAATAAATAATGGGTTGGATATTGCCCTTGTAATATGAGTAATCTGATTTTGATACTTGCTTCGAATATTTCCTGACTGTCAGAGCATTATAAATATCAGTGCATTCACTTACTGGTGTACTACATCTGTTGATGGCATTGCCTTGTGCTGGGAAAAAAAGAAACATTTGAGAGGCTGACAGAAAGACAGCAGAGTCTGGTCAAGAGAGATGCTATTAACAGTGTAACTGAAGGGAAACGTGTAATGACAGGACCCAAGAGCCACTGATGAGGGTGATGGATGGCTTTCAGCTCAAATACATGGCAGTTCATCACTCACCTCAGACATGCACACATACTTATAGTGTATTTTCACACAGAATCACACACTTGCTTTTCTCCCTTATTAACCTTCTGCTCATCCACTTATGCTGTTTTGCAAAAGCCATTCAGCTTTGTATTGATGGCCCTGCAATCACGCAAGCAGCCTTGGAAAAGCTCTCATGTACACACACAGGAACGCTCTGATCTCATACCCCGATCATTGCCACAATATTCCTTCGTCATCGCCGTGCTGTCTGACTGTCTCTATCTGCTGCTTGTTATTTTCAGTGAATTCATCAGCCTGCTAGCGCACAAAATGTAAGCAATGATGAGAAATGGCCTTCACTGAAAAGCCGAGTTCAACACGTTGTCTTAAAATTGATGATTTTGTTTGACCAAGAGTTGAACAATTTTTTTTATACAGATTCAGATGAAAAATAAGAACAGGCAGAAGTTGGATATTTTGACAAATTGTCCTAAAAGCGCTTTGGTTTCAAATCCTAGAGGCGCTGAGTTTACAGTAATCCACATAAAAGAGCACATTTGAAAAGCTGGAAGCTGACATTTTCATTCAGGGTTTCATACAGCTTTATTTTTTTAAAAAGTAATCATAACACGGCAGAAACATTTTTGAGAACGTCGAAAAAATTTTAATTTTTGTCCGACAACAAGGCCAAAATGTAGACACAGTCAATAAACAGTGACAGTAAATACAAAAAGAAACAGGTTGTAAATGAAATATTATAAAATATGCTGGCACTGATACAGATTTTTTTTCCTAATGATTGACTAGCAAAAAGATTAATAATGATTTTTTCTTCCTCTTGTGTATACTGAATCCGCCCTCCACATTAACCTGAGTTAGATGCACACAGCCGGAGAAAAGATGCACCTCATGCTTTCCCCCCATGAAACCCACCCCCCTTCACCCGCTCTTCACCCTTTCCTTGCTCTGTAGTCGAAGGTGGTGGGTAAACAGTGGTTCTGCAAAGTGCTTTTTCCCGGCCTGTGTATACCTGCGTAATAGAGGCAGTAATGGAGTTTGTTCAGGCTAAGGTAATCCTGGAGCTGTGAGCTCAGCATCTGGTGCTGTTTCTCTCTGACGCTGTTTTGTTCCACAGCAGGTCCTGATGTTGTTGTAGCTGTCACTGTAACTGTCCCACACAAGCCATTTGGGAGTAAAGCAATGTGTGTCTGCATTTCTGTGAATGTGTATTTTCTGTTGAAAAAAAAGTGTGCTTATCAAAAGTGGATGTGTGTGTACAGTATATCTGTGTGCATAGAGATGCACACAGAGATGCATAGAGATAAAGTGAGGTTCTGCTGACGGATGTGTGGATCTGGATCTGTGCTGAAAAATACGTGTGTGTGTCTGTGTGTAGCGACAGAGCGGGAAAAGAATCTAAAAAATATGTGTTTGGATGTTATAGCTCACCTTTGGGAGGTGGGATAAGAACAGGGCTGACGGCTAGGAATGAATTTACGAGGCTCGATCTCCCAGAAACAATTTCTTTATGTGGGTTACACACATTTAGAGTGGCTACTCGTCCCCCCCCCCCGGGCCTCAGCTCACCACACACAGCTACTGGAGATGGCCAATGAAATACAGAACACTCTTTTATAGGACACATGCTTTTTATTTATTTTTATTTAGCTCCTGTAGCTTTCTTTTCTCTCTCGCTCTGTCTAGGTCTCTGTCTTACTCCTTCCTGTTTCTCAGTCTTCTTCACCCCCCCATCTCTCCTATTCTCTTCTCATCACACGCAGCTACGAATGAAAACGAGATCACCTTTTATAGGCCGCATAGTGTATTTTTTGTTTCCTCTGGTTGATCTCTTTGTCTTTATTAGAACTATCTCTCTTTTCCAATCTCTCTCTCTCTCTCCGGATAACAGCTCTGACATTATTCCCATGGCCCAGAGGATTTATTGGTAGAAGAGACGGATAAAGAAAGCAAGTCAGAAAACTACAGGAAAGGGTAGAGTGTGTGTTAAAGGTGCAGAGGGAGACATAAAATTGTGGGATGTAGAAACATGAAAGCATCTGTATGTATCTGCTTTTGGTCATGAGGCTGCAGGAAGTTGCGGTGAAAATGGTCCAATCTGACCAAGTCCTGCAGTCTGCAATCACCTCAGGCACGTCTGTGACAGGAGTCTGCTGGAGTACTGTGTTCATGTCCGATACCATCAATCACATTCTAGCAATATTCAGTTATGAATTTATAAAATACTAAAAAAGGAGTAAAATCAGGACACAGATTTTTTGTTTTTTTTGTAAAGCAGTGCATTATTCCCTACATTAATCTTCATACTGAGCCATTAATTTTTCCTAAAGCACATATACACTGGGGTTCTGCTGTGGTGTAGGAGTTAAGATGGCAACCATGACCTTTGTTGCATCTCTGGCCCACTAATTAAGACATAAAATGCAAAACACGCAAACATACACATTTTTATATTTGCATATGCACACACAAACAAGCGAGGTCAGTCTAAACAGTGTGACTGTGAAAACGGATTTGTTTTCCCAACCAATGAATAATCAAGTGCACGGAGACTAAACTTAATATAACCTTGAACCCAGAACCAAACCATTTAACTCACCAGGAACAATATTCTCAGGGCAAACATCTGTTACTTTGTAACGTCATGGAAGAGACTCTCTCTCTCTCTCTCTCTCTCTGTCTCTCTCTCTCCCTCACATTAAATGGGATATAATGTGATTCATCCAAGATGGAAATTCATATTAAGTAATTTGAGCATGCTCTGCAGCCTGTAGCAGGATGTAGGCTGTAGTAACTAAATGTTTCCTAAATGACTAAGCAAAACATATCTGCACTTACATTGTTTTGGGGGGGTTTCTGTGCAAAGTTGCACATAGCCCCTTTGGCAGGGGTGAGCAATTCCTGGGGACAGTTATGAAGGGACGCACCAATAAGCTTATAGAGAGTTCAAATTATTAGTGAGCAGAACCGAGTTTAGTTTACTGGTGTGTCCCTCCACAATGGCTCCAGTTTTTCATGTGACCCTTTGGGAAAATTAATTGTCCACATCTGCTCTGTAGCATCAGCCATTTGTTTGTATTCTTACATGATCTAAATAAACACTGGAGAGTTAGATTAGCAGCTTTCATTATTTCATTAGAAAGGTCCATCTATAGATTACATATTTACATCAGACAGACACCTAAACTGAAGCACAGACTCTTTTTACTCCGGGTTGGTCTTCCATGACGCATCGACACCAGAAAATTGGTCAAGAGGTCCAGTCCAGCGACTTAGATTATCTAAAATGGGACCCAGCAGGCAGCCAGTGGCTACAGATGCCTTTGTCAGCATCTTCCTGCCAGTCAGAGCTGCCATACATCTAAGTTTAAGCCTTGATTGAGTATCTGGAGAAGGAAATTAGTCGGGGAGACCAAAATCATGCTCTAAAATCGCAAGTCTGTAGGGATGGGCTTACATCTGTAGCTAGTCTCATGTGCCATTTTTGGGACTTATGTATCCCTGAAGGTACTTGGTTATAGTTCGTCTATTTTAGATTCATAAATCCAAACAAAAAATGCATCCCTTGAAGTGACAACCAGAACAAAAATCCCACCTCTTTTAACTTCATTCTCCTCTGTCTTCATTTTTCTTTAGTTTTCCTCATTTCTATCTTTCATTTCTCTGCGGTTAGTAAAGTGAATAGAAGCCCAGAATATTTTGTGACTAAACTTTTCATGTTAACAAAGTTCACTAGTGCCTAAAGTTTTGGGGTCACTTAGAAATGTCCTTGCTTTTGAAAGAGGAACACATTTGTTTTTGATTAAAACTGATTATGAATTTGCAAATAACAAGCAAATAATGATGATTAATGACAGATCTTTTCTAAATCGTTTATTTTTAAGGCATGTAGGTGTGCAGAGGCCCCTTTTCAGCAACCATCACACCTGTGACTACGTTATCTAATACAAGAAAAACTAATTAATATGGGGAAAAAAGGGTTTTTTTCCAAATATGTAAGCGTCGCTGAATTGCTGATTTCAAAGAAGCAATAAATCTGACTGACTGTCTGGAGCATTAGCCTTTGTGGGTTTAATTAGCCTCAAAAAGAGACTGCATATGTTGTGTACTACTCCCGTCACCGAAGAGCACTCACTGAGATCCGAGTGTACACAGCTGAGCCAGAGAACAAGTACATCAAAGTCTCCATCTCACCATTTCTCAACTGGCAGCTACATCAACCCCCAAAACACTGGGTCTTATAGGCAACGGTGAAGAGGCAACTTCGCAATGACAGGCTTTAAGGTCCAAAGCCAAGTCTGCCAAATCTGTCAGTGGTCAATAAAATGGAAAGCATACTATAAATGCAGATAGCATTTGCGGCCACATTAAGGCCCATCCTTGCCCACAAATTATAGTGCATTCTTGTATCGCTCCATAAACCCCAACAATCCAACCAATCTCCTTGTTGCTCTTGCTCACCATCACCTCTGTGCAATCTTTCTCCTCCTACCATCAAGTCTTGCTGGCAGTTCTCTTCCTTCTTATTTTCTAACTCCCTCAGTTCACCTTGGCTCGCCTCCCCTGTGCTCTTCACGGAGGTTTGTGAAAACGGAAGCAGAGAAAGAGACAGATGGAGCAGTAACATGTCGAAAATATTCACAGTCGGGATGGCCAGCTTTGTTTAAATTAAACAAGCCTGCGTGCACACAACACTTTATAACCAGGTCTAGGTCATGAAGAGGCTTGAAACCGGCACTACCTTCTTCTTTTTAACAGGAAGGAAAAGAAAGGAAAGAAAAGTAGAGCCTGGAACACCTAACTCACAGCCTCTCCTCTGTTAGACTGATGATTTATGCTGCCATCGTCAATGTAAAGTTTTCATATTCACACATCAGGTGCAGAAGACACCCACCCCTGCATAGCCTCTCAATGTTTAACATGCAAAAGCAGTGGCCTGCATTTCAGTCATGTTAAGCCTACAAACACTCCACACTGAGTGCAACTGTTTAACCAGGAGACATGTAACAGAGCATAATGGGGAATAGAGGATAAGGAAAGCATAAAGGTTCCTTATCAGTTCTTTTTCTTTAAGAATGCCGCCTCTTACTTTAATTTATCAATTATTTGGCACATGTGGATCCAGCTAATAGGATCAATCACAAAAAAATAATCATCGTGAAGTGACAACCACCACACAGCAGGTCTGCCTAAAATAGCGCACAGAATCCGTCAATGCCCGCATACGCACAGCTTTACCTGAGCGCCCTTGTGCGTGCGTGCGCATACGTATGCGTGCGTGTGCGTGTGTGTGTGTGAGAGAGAGAGAGAGAGAGAGAGAGAGGGAGGTTCTATAGGCTGTGCAATATCTGAAACAACCGCAATCATTTGTCTTTGCTATAAAATCACAACCGCGTGAATAAAACTGACACCAAAGCAGACCAGGCTGATGGGTGGCGCCACTAGAAATCATTTTCACAACTCTAATGCCTTTCTAAAATCCAATCCCTTTCTATTTCTTTACAAATGGAGCGGATGAAGTGTAATCCATTTCGTGCGTAAATGGTTTTCTAAGGCGTGCTAACCAGTAGACTGTGACACGGCTGCATCCGTGCATGTCAGGTGGGTTAGTAATTGACTTTTTTTGTTTTTTGTCTTTTTTTTTATCACGCTCACTTCTCCTGCTGTTAACTAAAGGCGCGTTAAAACCGTGAGGGACACCGAGCAGCTCCGCCCAGGTGTAAAGGCTACCCTGTGACCCATACCTGTTGGTGCGGTGTGGTCTTGTTCTGTTAGCCCAGCAGGTGAACCTCTCTCCTCATAGCCGCTCCGCTATCCGAGACAGAGAAGAGACTCGCATCCCCACTCCACTAGCGGAAAACAGCTCCTCTGTGACACCGGCCGCTCAGTTCGACTGGAGCGGAAAAGTTATACCATACCATCCACCTCCGAAGCCGGGTAGCAGACACACACAAAAAAGGAGCCGGTTGCAGACGTGACCTTCTGGGGTGGTGCTCCTGCTACTACTCCTGTGCAAGGAAAGGTCTCCTGAAAGTTCCGCTCCTGTCCTCCGCTTTTGCACAGAAACTTAGTTATTAAGCCATGTCACGAAGGAAGAAACAGCCAGTTTGGAAACCTGGCTTCTGTTTTGCAGCAGCAGTCTCCTTCTTTTTCTCCTCTTTAAACGATGTAGTGTGAAAGCAGCCCAGTGGCGGGACAGAGATGCGTTGCGGCCGGGGAGTCGCGCAGACTGTTACTGCGCTCCTGCTTGTCCGCCAGGAAGATGGAGAGGATTGCCTTAGAGTGTAAAACTCTGAAGCGGAGCAGCGCCCCCTAGCGGTTTAGTTTGGGAAGAACTGCTCACCAATGTGCGGGCAATAAATGTAAATGATACTGTACAGTAATGTGGAGAAGGGCCATATGGGCTGCGCCAAGACATGTTGGATATGTGATATTAGTGGTTTATTGCCTGGCAGTGAAACAGAAAGAAGCATCAGCCAGCGTACTGACACAAAACACATGCACACAATGCACACGTGCAGTCAGACAACATCAGATGTATCAGCAAAAATGTTTGTGTCACTTCATGAAGGACAAAACAATATTATTGTCTCAGTGTGTGTGTGTGTGTGTGTGTGTGTGTCTATGTTTCTGTCTGTATCTGTGTGTGCACACACGCCCCTCTCTCAACGGTGAGAGGTTCAAATTAAATTGAACTCACTTTAGCTGAGCTACGGGCATTTCCCAGTAGACTACACCAAAAGGAGCGAAGGGGTGATCGACACCGTACCGTCCAAATTGACCGGCCTCTCTGTCTGAGCGAGTGTGTGTCTGTGTGCGTATTTATGTGTGTTCCGTTGCCCGAAATGACCTGAACTGCCCAAAGAAGTTTACTCACAACAAATGACTTTGTCCAGACTCAGTCACTCTGACCAGTGCAGTTCATTTGAGGAAGTAGTCCCCACTGGCCCTCTAAAGTGTGACTGTGCATGTGTACTGTATGTGTGTGTCACAAAGTGTGCAGTTTCCCCTCTGGTGGCAGGAGAAACAGATAGACAGTAATAGGTATTAAGGACACAGAAATCAGGCGGCGGAGAAACCTAGTAGTAAAACTCTACACAAGCACAAACACTTAGTGAGACAAAGTACAACTGAAGTTCTGGTGGTGGTGTGTACTTTATATTGGAGTGAGCATACAAGTGTGTGTGAGATGTAATCGAGGTGATGATGTATGGCTGCACACATGGATGACAGGGTAACTGATCCATAGTGGGGGTGTGATTGTGCACGTGTGCACGTGGGGAGGCCTGCTGCCAGTCATATATCATTTCACCCAGTGAGCTAATCTGTTACGCTGACAAAGAGTTCAGATTACTGATCTGCTCTCCTTTCTGGTCACCCTCCTGAACCTTCAACACTCTCCTCTCCCCTCCTTTTATTTCCTCTCCTCTTTTTAACTTTTGTTTTTATCGCTCATTCTTTAATCCTCCCCTTGTATGCTAGCTTCTTAATTCTCATTCTCCCTCTGTGTCTTTGTTCCTCTCTCTTCTTCTTCTCTTGCTCGCTAAAGTAACACGGGTGAATCACGGATAACCTGGAAAGCCCAACCATGGGATTTGTCTTCTGTACTGCGTTCTGGCAGCATAGTTAAACTCAGCATGTGGACTGCAAGATAACAAATAGAGACATGCATGCAACGCAGGATCGCTGGGCCTGCTTGGAAGCCCTCAAAAATCAGTCTAATTCCTTTGGGATCTTTGGCATTTATGCACATACATGTTCACCCACACTTTAACACACACACACACACACAGTGGGATTTAACATGTGCCACTCAGAGCTCTTGTTCACAGAATATGGTAAATGGTAAATGGTCTGTATTTGTATAGCGTATTTGAATACTCGCTTTCCTTTACATATCACATGACAGCCTTGAAGTTGCATGTTGTGAGTATACAAGGCATGAAACATGCGAGCACACACATACACAGTCACGTGGACATGATAATCGAGCAGCTCCAAACAGTCTAATCGTATTCATTTGTCATACTTTTCCTTCTATCAGCTCAGTGAAACAGCTGAAAAGAAGACAAATCCTGCAGGACCAACAGATAATCCTCACAGACATGAGGCGTTTGCCACATGGCTCTGTGCTACTCATAATCATCAGAGCAATAATTATAGTAGGCAGTGTCCCATTTGGCACTTATCACTTGTAAGACCTCACAGTAAAGAAAATGTATTTTTTTTTTACGATGATTTTAAAGACGATTTTATTGTTCATAAGCTGTTTGTCTCTCTGCTTCTCAACGTCCTGCGTATGTCTGTGGCTTGCAGCCTTCAGTTAATTGGGTCCAGCAGAAGAAGTGGATCTTTAAAGTATTTATAATTCATAACAGTGTACAATTCAAAAAAGTATAGTTAAAAAGTGGTCATTTAATGTGATAAACCTACAGAGAATCATTTCCTGCAGCCATAGTTTGCCTGTTTCCAACAGCTTTGACCGGCCTGCAGCTTTGGTTTCACTGCTCTCATATCAGGCAGCTCAGCACCAAACTGCAGACAGATAAAAGAGCAACTATCTGGTGAACAAAGTTTTTATTTGCTAAGGAACCAAATCACGAGAGCAACCTGAGTTATCTTTTTTTTTAATCGACGTTTCTGCGTGTGCTCTGACCTTTGCTCTTCTTTAGATCTTTTTTCAGCCTCTGTGTCTTTCTTGCCCTGACATTAGCTACTCCACCCGTGTCTAGCTGTCCTCCCTTTTAGTGTTTTTAGTCTATGTTTTCCCCCTCTCTGCCACGTCGCCTTGTATCATGGGTCATTACACTCGTCTATTACTGTAAGTCTTCCTGTGCGCCTGGCACTGCCTGTTTTGCTGCTTTTATTTGTGTTTTATTTGTTTGTAGTTTCAAGTCTGTTTATTTTAAACTCTCTTCCTTTGTCCTCTGTTTTCCACCTACAGATCATTACAGATGTTTCCTCTGGATTTGGTAAAGACCAGTATAAAAGTACGACATTTTCCACAATGATACAAACACAACTCCAAATGTGAATGAAACTATCGCTCCTTAGTGGGCAAACAAGCAATTAATGGTTGGCTCTGTCAAGTTAAAAGCATCTGATATGATGCTAGTTAATGTAAAATGTGGCTAAAAGAAAGTTCAAAGGAATGATGGAACAGGTTATTCCATGCATGGCTGTAGCTTATTTAAGTTTACCAGTTTTAGGGCATCAGTGAAAGTTTATGAAAGAAAAACACTACAGTGCATCGATCTATGTCAAGGAATAATGTTTAACAGAATCAGATCAGACTGCTGACACCATCTGTTACATATATTCTGTCATCACAAAGTGGATTACATCTTATGCATCTATAAAGTTCACTTTTACAGCATAAAAGTGAAGGTTAAAGCTTTATGTTTGTACTTCTGTGCAAGATTCAAAGCCCTGCCAGATGACTCTTACTACCACTACTGAGTGCTGAGTGCATCGCTTCATATGGAATAAACACTCGTGCACATACACAAAATTGTCTTCTGTGTTGCACTGGCAGGCAGTCATGCCAGCATTAGCATATGAAAGACAGCAGCTGGAAGGTGTCTCTGTCGCAGTTGTTCTTACTTGCTGTGGTATCTATTTGATGGCTGTTTTTCTGTGTTTCTGCTGTCCCTCCTTAGGTCCATCACTCATACTCTTCCTTTCCTCCAAAGATGACTTTCCACAGTCCCACATGAGCGTAATCTCCATAGAGCATATTTGCATTATTTCTGGACACTCCAAATATGCCGTAAAGTCACTTTTTTGCAGTTTTGTCTGCACAAAAAAAAATCGAGTTTTGCTGACTTTCAGGAATTCTTCCTGTAATCCAGAAATCTGTGCATTCATCTGTTAAACTGAAAATGCTGAAGAATCTTTTTTTCCACCCGGTTTTTTTCTTACTCCGAGCAGCGCTTTTACATCTCAGAAAACTAAGAATTGTAGCGTAAAAAAGTTACAGCAAATCACTTATCACAGACAGAGCTGCCCTCAGCAGAGAAGCCTTTATCTCAGAGAGCAGCAGGGCGCATCTTACTAACTCAACCCTTTCTCCTCTTGTCTGTTACGCTCGTTCACTCAAAGGTGTAAATGTTCAAACAGACTAATTCCTTCAAAGCTATGAAGAGCATGAAAGACCAGTCTCCGCCCTCATTCCTAATTGATGGCCTCACATCGCAGCATGAACGCTGGATAAGTCTAGCTCATTAGCGGTAACTACACTACAGTTAGCTCCATTAAAATTACATTACAGACATTCTAGACACACCTTATTCTGATCCCCTTTCACTCCGCTTCATTCACTTAAAATGTCATTTACAGTAGACGTGCAATGTGAGTGAGCAGAATGAGCTTATTTCACTAAGAGCAGAAGAATAACCTCATTGTTATTCATAGGCTACAGCATCTTTCTGTAATAAATACAGTTAAAAACACCATAAATACAAACAAGAATGTTTTTTATTTCCATTCATTTGTCTTTATGAATCTGCAATCCACTTATTAGAGTAATTGTCCTTAGAGGGTGTGGGGTTAGTGGGGTTAATTAAGAAAACAGCCACTAATGTGAAATCACCGTGTGATACTCGCACTTTATTATCACCTCTAGCTCTCCTCCACACGGGCTCTTTTTCCATCAGGCATTTTTTTCAACTCACGTTCGCTGACCATTCAGGCCATACAGTGGTGTTGCTCATATTGTGCTTTTCTCCTGGGAAAGCCAGTAAATGCTAGCATGTGACCTCAGGCAGTTTCTGAACCCCAGCCTTTAGATCAACATGACATGATGAATGACAACATTTCACTGATGTTATGGCAGCACCTGGAGATCCTCCCTGTAGAGCTGCAGGATGCTGCTTCAGAAAAGGACACCTGTGATGCTGGCCTGTGCTCTTTCCACTGCATTTCTTGCTGCAGTGGGCAAAAATCTACAGGAGACAAAAAGAAAATGGACAGCTATCAGTGAACGAGATCCTAATAGTGGCTGAATATGAATCACGGCTGAATTTTGAATTTACATGGAATTTAAACCTTGACTGAAGGTTAGAGAGATTTTAATAAGTTTATTCACATCCAAAAGCAAAGTATACTAATACTCTGAGGGGAAAGGTTAAATCTTTTACTCTGAATGTAGTGCGTCAGAAAATAGAAATATTAAACTAAAGTACATGTTCAGCTAAATTGAACAGATGGTTTTGTTTGAGGCGCTCAGATCTCTGAGAAGCTTTATCACACTGAAAGTCACAAGTGAAAACTGGTTGTGCACTTGGGAAGATTGAGAAGATTGTGTACTTTTTGATGTATAAATTTGCAAATCAAGAGCAGGCATGGTAGTTTGTTGCTGGAGACCCAAGTGCAGGGCTACATTGCAACACACAGAGTGGCTAATCTGCACAACCAAGCTTTGAATAGGCACACACTATGAAGGGCTGAAAAGGCTGTAATGAAGTTTGGACCCAAAGGCAGATACAATGGACAACTGTTTCTTCTCAGGCGTCTCAGGAAAGGAATCTTAATGAACAAAGCTGTACTGATCCAAGAGCACAGACAGCTGGAGATATATGTAAGAACAAAGAACATAAGCAAAAACATGGAAGCTATGAGGCAGAAGACAATCTGGCAAAGAGTAGAAGCTTGAGCTGGTCTTAAATACTGGTCGGTGTTTGCTCTCTGATGATCTGCAGGTGAGGCGAGACTAGAGTGAGAAACCTAGACTCAAGGGACAGGATGGAAAAATACACCACAACCTGACACTCAACACGAACCATGACACAAATATACACACATTAATTCAGCAAGTGTGTCCTTATAACTGCGTCACTTCAAAACATTCAATTTATATGTGCCTGTATATTTGCTCCTATAAAAACATTAGTAACACACACAATTCATTATTCATTTTGAGCCTCATTTCCATTGCCTGTCGAATGTATATCGAATACACCTTCTCCTTTTAGCTCAAGTTTTGGTTTCCACCAAGTCTTGGAAAGTATCTATCTCTGAAATACAGGAAGTCCAGAAACTCATTAATCGTCTTACTAAAATAGCTCTTTTATTTTTTCTGAAGGCCAGTAGAAGAATTATGAGAAAATAATGCACTTAAGATACAACAATGCAAATAAATCATTTGGACAATCTTTCTATGGTATCATCACTACAAATGGCATCTGGTTCATTACCTGTAGATTCATCCTCTGTTATATTTATTACAATTACTGATGCAGCTTTTCATACATGGATTTCATGGATAGACTCTTTCTGGTGTAGCCTGGAATCAGTGAAAGTGCTGATGAGATGAGATGAGATGAGATAGCCTTTATTTGTCAGTTGCAGGTCTTTTGCCCACAACCGAGATGACAGACCTTGCCGACCGTACATACAACACAAACATCACATTGGGGAGACGGGTCAGGCCAGGTAGCGAGGAAAAAAACATTGAAATGTGTAACACAAAAGGATAATACAGGAATGCACAGATATCAACACACCATAGCACAATAAACACAGACAGCAACATGGGAAAGTGTGCCAGTGTGTACATCTGATCTGGGACCGCTGCAATCTTTCGACTGCGCCTCCAGCTGACCCGATGTCCACATCATGGGGGAGGTAAGCGTTGGAGGTGGCGTTGGATCCGGGGTAGGGAGGGTGATGCGTCAGTGAGTGCTTATCAGTATCAGTATATGTATGTGTGTGCGTGTCCATAGTTCACTTGAGACAGTGTCCTTCGCCCCGCCAGGCTAAGTAAACAGTCTTCCAGCCAACCCAGGTGGCCTTGTAGGGAATGGGGAGGAACAGACTCAACACAGTCGTTATCAGGGAGTTTTTGTTCGGCTCCAGCCTTGAGCCCACAGCTGGCGCCGAAGGGGTAGCCGCATTATGATGGTAATTTTTCTTTTGCAACAACTCATGAGAATTTCAAAGCTGTTCTTTAACACTCCGACACTGGTCTCTCAATCTCCCGTTGGAGAACCGCGAGCTTCCCCATGATGGTATCAAACTTGCTTTCCGTGGTGTTGTCATTCTTTTGCTCAGAGAGCCGATTCTGAGAACTCACGACTGCAGTGAGCTGTTCCACGATGTAATCCAGCATTCGCTCAAAGGTCTTATTCTGAGCAGGCCTCTCCTTGATGTATCCCAATATACGCTCAGAGCTGTTATTCTGAGTATTCACGGCAGCCGTAAGCGTCTCCAAGGTCTTAACCGTGCTGCTCTCAATGAGCCCGCTCTGAGAAGTCGCGCCTCGTCCCATCGTTTCACTCCCAGCGGGCAGCCTTGGGGGGGTTTGAACAGCCGGTTCCGCTGTCTTAATTCTCCGATAAGCCAGGGCCAAGCCAGCTCCGATCAGCAAGAACCCTGTTATCATGGTTCCGAATAGGTCGATATCTTCAGCGTCCTCCCAACCGACAGTCCCGCCAGGCACACGACCCTCCATTTCTGCCACCCGTCCATCGTGTATCCGGCAGGGAAAGTCCCTCCAGGGCACTCGGGCTCTCCTGAGCCCAGACTTCTCGTTGAGAAAAGAGTGTCAATAGCATTCAGAGACCAGTTGATCAAATCCATAATTCTCTTTTAGGTTTAGAGAACATACTGTCAGAGAGTGTTCCAGGGAAAGTAATACAAAAACACGAGACTTGGTTTGGTTTGCCTTCTGCTAGCTATCTACTCCTATTATCTCCAACTAGATGATGTCAAAGGACTAAGAAACCACAATCCATAATAAAATCCAGTTTTATACATATGCTGTAACCTTTCCATATTCCAGACTTTGATAAGCACAACAAACAGATCACCCATTGTATTTCTAGGGAGGGAATACAGAGAGCTGTGGCATCACTTGATGTTGTTTTCTCTTCTGTTCTGGTGCTGGTAGCATGCAGGGACAGTTTGTCCTCTACAGAAATAAAACAGCATTCATTTCTGTGTCCTTAAACAGAAGGCTCTTTGACGGATGAGCCAGATCTAGAGTAGTTTGATGTTTTCTAAGAATGAGCATAAAAAAGACGTTAGTCCACATTCTTCTTCCAACATGCAGTTTGCAATCATTTATTTTTAACCAATCTCCTTTTGCCTTAATCGGGTATTTTATTTTTTGGCCACATGCCATCAGGTAAGTAGTAACAATAATGAATACAACATGATATAACTGTACTTTTACAGTTACAGTGTGTAAAATCTCACTGCTAGATTGCAGATTACAATCAACTGAATTCAGATTTTTTTACCCGTCACAATTCAAGTCCATAATCCTTCAGTGGTCTCTGTCGGCCAATCATGTCTTAAACATGAAATCTAGACTGTACCTTGACTGGCCAGCATGTTCATTCTACTGTTTGTGTAAAAAAAACCTAAAAATAAACATAATAATTTATGCACACTATAAGAAAAAATGAATGTGTCAATTAAATATTTTGCATTATTTCATGTTTTTTATCCCTTAAACAACAAAAGAACTCACACTTCATCTGTAGTGAGTTCATCCAGATACCAGACAGTTGCCTTTTGCTGTCTGGACACTCTGTCAGTCCACTGTTTACGCCGTGCCCAGTGAGAAACTTGAACATCTATCGCCACATTTCAGTTACCTCACAGGTTGGATGTCAGAAACACTCCCAAGTTAATGCATTCAAACAGTAAAGTCGAGAAGACAATGCCTGGTCATTTCCCTGCATTAAGGCTTATTTAGTAAATCTCAAATACACAGCAGAGGCAGGACAGATCAAAAGTTTGACAGTTTCATAAACTGTTTCATAAACCTAATTAAAAGAAATTGAAAATTCTGAAATTCCAAAAATGCAAACTGGGAATTCAGAAAATCTGACTGCTGACTTAATCTGGAACAACCTAAATTTACTTGGGGGAGAGCTGTAAAACTTTATGAAAGTAGTGCGATATGAATCAGTGAGTCAATGAAGTTCACTTTAGCTTGATGACAGCATACAGAGGGGAGTTGTTGAACTTTTCTGCTGTTAGCCTCTGTTAGTGAAACTTTCTTAGAAGATATTGTTGGACTTGGATACTTAGCAAATAAACTTTTATATGAAGTGAGGATGTCATCAAACTGTTTATCAGATGGAAAGCATGATTTTTTTGGATAATTGAGCTTAACATAGCGTTAACTTATAAATAACTAGTGTTGTTATTGTTTAGCTGGCATTTTGTCAGCTATTCCGACACAGGAGGGTCGTATGTCTGTGAGACTTGACATGAGGAAGAACCGGATTACGTTTTATTCAGATGTTGTCTCTTTCCTGACGTTTTTGCTTCATTGTTGAAGGAGACTCAAAAATAAAACATAGGTATGTTTCCTCATACTTTATCTTGATTCTGCAGCTGCATAAATAAGTTACATTTTTGCCTCCACAACATGTGAACAAGTTCTCTCCTCCACCTTTGGCGTAGTATGTATGTGGCAGGGTGGTGGGACAACGTTACAGTCACCACAAACCGGCGCCTGCTCCTATGTATTTTTAATGGATTAATTCAAAGTTTATGAGAATCCATCAGTTTAATGGAAGATGTAATTACATACAAATTAATGTATATTTATGACTACAGTATTTTTTTCCCATTAATCCAACTCACAAAATGATTTACTGTACCTTTAAGTTAATTTGGTCAACCAGTAATCAACAAGTTTTTTCATTACAGTAAATACACTACTGAGAAACTTTCAGTAACATTGCAGCTGTGTTTCTGACTACCTGGTAAATCTAATGTATTCACCCTTTGGCATTCTGTTTGACCTCAACTAATTCCCAATGATAATACTAAGCCCTTCTGTTGCTACAGCAAATGCTTTGATATCTTTATCACCTGGTTATTATCTGTGTGTCTTCCATTTATATCTGGGCAAGTAGGTTGCAGCGGCTTTTAAGCCCCTTTTTTGTTGAGAATACCTAACTGATGTGTCTGAAAACAATATTATTAGAGCCATCAGAGTAAACAACTGGTTCAAACTCACTCTAAATCCCTGTAGGAGAACTGTGCAATTATTTAATAATTTTCTGTAGGTGCCTAATTGTCTCTGGATTGATGTTTTGATACATTGCTAACATAAAACTGTGGATAACTGCTGCCTTACCTCTATCAACCATGATAAGGATGACACAAAACAATGACATGTTTTAGTTTAGAAATTAGGCGACACCATTTTTGTAAGCACCCCGGCTCCTCTAGAAAAAGGGTGTGACTCAGTGTGATGAGCCTTTAATTTATCGGATACCCATGTGTGGATGGGAGTCAGTTATCCCATACATGTGTGATGATATGCACACCAGCTGGAAAGCTCTCGCAGTGCAACAAGAGATGGTGCAACGAGACTTGTTTCCATGACTTTTTAAAATATTCAGTGATCAAGGTGGAGATTATGTCACAACTTTATGAGCCATTCTGGCCGTCACAGTGCCTGTGAAATCCCAAACACACATACATTTGAAGAAAGGTTGCTTTTAAAACTACAGAGGATCAGTAATGTGGAAAACAGAAATTATGTCTAAGAGATGTCTTAGCTTCATTCTTGATAAATAAAATAAAAAACCTTAGGAAAACTCCTCTCCTGTCATTTGCCTAGTTTACACTTGTATTCGGTCTCTTAGCTTCCCTCATCTGAGCAGCAGGGCCGTGGGATCATGTTTACACAATGACATACAGGCGATATAAAGCAACAGCCACTCATAATCCAAAAGCTTTCCAGCAAAAATAGTGCCCATAAAAATCTGGGATTATGCTGTTTTGCACTACCAGTTCAGGGACAGGAATATCTCGTGCTCCTTCTCTCAATCTTTTTTAATCCTCTCTAGTTCTCAGTTGTTTTTTTGTCTTTCTCTCTCACAGCCTTATTCTCCCTCTTTCCTCCTCTAAATCTCATAAACAGCTTTAGTTCTTATCAGGATGGGATCAGACAGAAAGGGCTCAATTTGGAGGTTGAAGAGAAAAGTTTTCTGCAGATGCATATATACATACGTGTATTATTGTTCCAGAATGTTCTTCCACTTGCATTGAAAAGTATTAAAAGATATTGTGCCCATAACCCATTGTTGGATTTAACACCCTGGTACACTGTGGCCCTGTGTATATAAGCTGGATTAGAGGGTCTGACACAAACACAAGCAGGGACGCGCCCCTTTGGCTTTACATATTTGAGCAGCACAGCTGGATATCTGGCCCATGTGAAATAGGATAAAACTTCTATTGTCTCCTCAATTTCTCGTTTTTATGTTGCGCTGCTCTCATCCCCGTAAATCCTTACAAGAGGGTGGCAATCTTTTTTAAACCCCCCCCCAACAAGGAGTTTGTCCGTCCTGGATGCACGTTCGCACAGGTTTAAATTGCCCGATAGTCACACAACATCCCATTCTTCATACAGATGTGCTTCTGCAGGGACATCACTGTGCAAAGCACGACCACTGAAACAATCTAGTCTGTTTGTGTACGCCGCCAGTGGGGCTACACTGAATTCATTCATCCATCTCAGCCCCCCCCCCACTCACTCTTGCTCTTCCACCTGCTCACCCCTCTTCTCTCTGACCTCCTCATTTTCCCCTGATGACAAGATCTGCTAATGATTAATGATAAGCTGCGCAGACCATTGGTTGCAATTTGGGAGCATTTTATATGAGAGGCAGCAGGGGGAATTTTTACCCACTCTTTCTGGGTTCCCAGTAGTGTCTTTTACTCAACTGACTCCAGCTTACTGAGGAAAAGACACCAGAGGGAGCCAAGATAAAAGACACTTTAGAGAGGAAAGAACCAGCGAGCCCACATTCACTGCTACTAATAGCAGTATTTTGAAGAAAAGTCAGCTCTAAGCAGGAGTAGGAGGAGGCAGACGAGATCGGTGGTTAAAAATGTCATCTTACAGAGAAATACAATCCCTTTCTGTCGAATCTGGCCCAGTTTAAAAATCCTAAAGTTATCTTCTGAAGGCTTAACTGAACAGGAAAAGTAGGCAGTGGTGGTATATGTATATATATATATATATATACATATATATATATATATATATATATATATATATATATACATATATATATATGTGTGTGTGTGTGTAATGTTAAGCAATCATGAAGAGAAAAATCCATACAGAAGGGCTCAGTTTAATATCTAAATGTTGGAATTGAAGGCCCTCTGGTGGTCAGACCTGTATACACTTTTTTTACAGAGGTTGATCACTGTTGATGCCATATAGATTAAAAAAAGGATCAAATCATAGATGCATGATAAAGTTATTTCATGATAAAGTCTGATAAAGCACATAAAGGATAAATATGTCTTCATAAATATGCACCCAATATTTCCTTTTATTATTGATGTGTCACGTGTATATTTTCTGATTACTCTGATCAGGTTTTTGGTCTCAAACACTGTGAACAATGTTTGTTTAAATTCCATAGTGAGTCATTTTCACAAATCTGGTTTTGTCTGATCAGAATTGTGAAAAAACGAAAATATTTGGTTTACTATCACAAGCCACAGTCTGTTTCAAGTTGTAATGTGCTGCCCCCCCCCCCCCCTCCCCCCCCACAGCATTTCTGATAAGCATAGACCAGTATGGGCTCACTTTTTCTTCTATCACCATGTCAGGTGGTTGTTTTATGAGATCAGTGGCAGCCAAGCAAAACCATAAAAAGTCGCATCAAACTAGAGCTGATGAAATTCCCGTCTGTCTTTTGTCATCGGTGTGCCTCACTGCTCCGTCAAGATCTTCTAACACACTGATATGCATGCCTGTTGCGCCACGTCTCTAACACCACTGGGTGTCAGTGTGTCCTCACATTTCAGCAGCCATAGAGCTGAAAGGGTGAAGCGAGGACGTCTAGCTGAGCTCCACTCTCATGAGTAAACTTCCCCAGGGACATGTTGGGTGACTCAGTAGTTCACAGCAGCCTCAAGCTTGTTCCCTTGTTTTCTGTGTTCACTGATCCGTGCTGCCCCGCGTGGGAAAAAGATGCCAAGTTTTTGGCTTCACAGAGATTTTCATTGACTTTCAATGTCGTGTCCTGGGGTGAAGGTACTGTATAACCACGATACTAGATTATCTAAGCTTTGATAAATTGATAAAAGAGGCAGTTTAAACAATATCACACAAGCTAATCTCTTAAAATTGCTTTAATAAAAGAGGCTTGCAAGTAGAAGCAAAAAGAAACAAAAAAACCTCTTACACGCCTACATTTTTATCTGTTTTGTTGGTGCATCTACAACTGTGTTGATGGCGGTTTATTCTTTCTATAATTTTGTATGTCACACACACAGGATACTGCACTGCTCCATGATTTAGTTTTTAGTTTCAAAATATGAGGAAAGTTATACTGCCCAGCATTTATTTTACAGAGCCAACGACTCTGGAAACATTAGATCATCTTTAATTGCTTTCTTTTTAATAGCAACAAAGTATGAAAAATTATAGCGTGAGAATAATGTGAGCATTTGAAAAGTAGTAAAAGAATCTGCATTACATTTCAGCTCAGTGTTTGGCTTCTCTTCTCTTCCACTTTAATGTTTGGTTTCATAATTTTCAGTTGTGTAGGCAGCTTAAAAACCCAATGAACACTATCTGCTTAGCACACAGATAGCTACAGATTTTCATAGCTTTTAATTAGATGGTGACTATAGTGGAATCACAGCAACAAAAGAACCATAAAGTAAAATTGTTCCCTAATAGCCCCATACATTACCTACTGTATGGAGGTTTGGGGAAATGCATAGAAAACAAACACTAATCCAATGTTTATGCTGCAGGAGAAAACTATAAGAACTATAAATAAATTACTGGAATAATTACAGTATAAATAAACCAACCAAAAGGCTATTTATTAAACTATGTGCGTACAATTTTTATGATTTAGTTTATGCCAATACTGCACTGGTGATGTACAAAGCACAAACATAATGTACTTCCAGACTGGATTCAGTGGATTTTAGAAATAAGAGAGGTGAAAAGTGAACTAAGTGTAAAAGGTATGTTATAAATACAGGCGTCAGAAAAAATGATTAAAAATATGTATATTTGCAAAAGTAACTTGTTGAATACTTTAACAGTAAGGCCATGATCACATATAAAACTGAGGTATAATTATAATTATTTCTATAAACAAAATAGAGCTCAAAGGGTTTTGAATGAATTCTGATAAAACCGTGTGTGTAGAGCGGGCTCATGTTAAAATTTAATTTACATTCACCATGGTCTTCATGGTCAGCTCAGTGATTTATTGGTCAAAAATTGACAATAAGTTAGAAGCTATGATTCTTACAAGTGTGGTGTGTGATGTCAACATGTAAATAGTATCATTTGAAGATTTAAAAATTACATCACGTTTGACCTCTGACGTCTCCTGTAAGGTCAATAGACTGATCTGAAGGTCAAAGTGATAATAATCCCATATGGAGCTATTTATTAAAACTATGTTTCTTACTGTTTGTATTGACATCATATGAACATACAGGAAATGGAACATGAGGTTTCTAAATATAAGGTTACTTTTGAACTATTACAAGTAAGGTTGAACTTGCATAAACACATTATAGTTAATATCACAGCACATTTGACCTTTCATCTACATTTCACATCTACATTTCTTTCAAGTTGACCCCAGAATGCGTTATTTTTACTGTACTATAAACTTTTGCACATATGCAAAATACCATACTGTTCACTTAAAAGTAGATACTGGTCAGAGGGTGAGCTGCCTTGGCGAACGTAAAGAGTGCTTCTTCTTGTTTTTAAAACATGTTTTGTCTTTTTTTTCTCGTTTTTCTTCAGTGTTTTCTGTTTTTCTGCAAAATCGTCGGCTATACTGCCAATCACCTGTGTCCTTTTCATTTAATTCAAATCTTTGCTGTCATATTTAGATTTTTATGGGCATATCGCTGTGAATTACGACTGAACAAAATCTCACAACATCATAAAATTATTATCACAACCAGATGTTTCCCTCACGAGCTGAGAGCGAGAAGCAACAGCCACTGCATTTACATTCACCAGGTGGACACTAACATAGCTCCAAATGAATAACAGCATGTCTGCTCATATCGCACCAGCAGATTTACCTTCATCTGATGATATTTCACTGTTATGTTTGAAGCACGGTCCAGCTGTTGGTTAACACAGACTATAAAACTGTATAATGGTGATGTGCTAGCATTGATTAATCTACTATCGGCACTGTTCTGTATGAGTTTACATTTTACAGTTTGCTTCTTCATGCAACATTACAAAGTGTAATTTCATTTAACATTCAAACAGTTCATGACTTGTGTAACTTGGTTCTTGTTGGTACAAGAAAGACTGAAATCTGCATGTAACCTATGGAAGCTGGCTCACGACCCAGAGGGTCAAGTAGACGGTGATGCAACTGTAATAACATAAGACGTGTAATTATCAGTGTCATGACAGCAGTTTTGGCCAAATTAATGACCTTTAGTGACAATGTATGAGCTAACTATTAGTACTGTGGTTAGATTTTCCCCTTTGTGTCATTCAGACTGAGCAACAATCTATGCTGGTGATACTGGACACTGCAGATGAAGCTCAGCTCAGGCTTGTTGTTTTATTGTCTGACACAAGATGTGTGTCTTGACTGTTCATCACAAAAACACACACAAAAGCAGAAGTTTTCCTTTGGCTTTTCTTTCACTCCCTTTCCAATCCAAATTTATTTAAAGCACATTTAAAGACGACGCATTGGAATCACACACACACACACATACACCAGTGTAAAGGGCATTAAGATTACCATTAAGTGTCAGACACACTCTGGGATCATTGCTCAGAATGTCCTTTAATGTAATTGTTTTACTTTTTTCTGTATTTTGGTCAGACTCAGCAGTGGCATTAAATCCTGGAAACACCAATTATAATCCATACCACTGTTCAGTGATTATTTCGGGTCCATAACAACAATGAATACTCAATATTTATTTTATTGCAGCCAGTAGATCCTGCCAGTGTTTAGAGAACAGAGTTTTTATAGCCTTGTTGTTAATGTTGACATGTTTTATTTGAGTTGCTGCTAGTTCTTTTTTTTTCTCTTTCTTTTCCTTTTTTTTTTTTTTTTTTTTGCTGTCACATTTAAAAAATAAAGAAGTGCTTCTAGATGCAGAGGTCAAAATTCTGTCACGCCTCTGAAGCTTGTCGATGTTGTGACTTTGGCTCTCAGTTGTTAAATGGAGGGTCAGTTATCACGATTAATCCAAAGAAATATGCCTCATGATTTACTGCAAACTATAAAGCATCTTTCTGTTTTATGGAGCAGTTTATAGTCTGGCAGGGGTATAAAGGTATTTTAAATGTCCAAACTTAGCTCTGTCAAAGCGAATTAACAACACGAACTCACACTAAATAAAAGATCTGAGCAAATTTAGTTCACCAGTCAAATGACTTGACTTTAAGCTTTAAAACGGCAAATCTTTGATTCCCTTAGATCCTACCAGACTTTGGGTGTGCCTATTCAAAAAAAAAAAAGGGGGGGGGGGGGGGGGGGGTGCTCTCAGCACTAGACTGCTGCATCCAAAGCGCCATCATCTCAAAAGACATTACACTACAAGATGAACCATTTAGCATGGGTCATAATAGCAGTTTGTGGAGAAACAGCTGGAGGCAAACATGTAAATCTGTTTGCAGCTTTCCTTTCCTGTGGCTCCATCTCAAATACTCATCTTCCTCATGTAATCACACATCAGCCAGCAGCAGCTCCCCTTCCGGACAACCTACAGAAATAGCATCAGTACTCTGTGGCACGGGGAGGTGCCAATGTGTACCGTTATACTTGAAACTACAGTATGTGGGTATTACCATGGAAACTGCAGAGAGCTGTCCAGATTACATACTGCATCTTGTTGAGGCTTGTGGTTCCAACGTTTCAACAACTAAGTCTTTGTTTTTTACACTAATGCACCAGAAATTTGCTTCCAGCTATTTCTCTTTGGGTACCATTAAACTCCCTAATGTGACTTTTAAAGAACTGTTATGATATGATTGTGAGTGCTCATAATAGGCTATTGTGGCTTAATAATGCTCATACTGTAGGTGAAATGTTCACCCTACCCCGGAGCTCGTGCTGTGTTTTCACAGCGTACTGCACCCTGGGGTGAATGAACTTGCGACCTCACTGAGGGAATGGCATGTTAAAAAGCTTAAATCCCTCTTGTGTGATTTCCTGTTGCACTGTGGGAGAAAATAACTTGGGTCAAAGTCCATTTTCTTAGACTGCACCAGAGGGGACATAATAATGATGACAACAGATTAAAATGAAGACTTAATATATCCATAAAAAACAAACGAGAAAACAAAATCTTTATATAAATGATGTCATTATTCTTTAACCGTAAAGGGGAGGGCCAATTTAACGGTTAAATCCGTTCAGCCAATAGCGTGCAGGCGGTGGCACCCGAAAACACTGTGCGATGTTTAAGTGCAGTTCGACTTTTTTAAGCTCAGATTGAGTGCATTGGGAGAAGAATGCAGTGTCTCACTCTCTGCCGAAAGTGTCTTATTTTCGCCAAAGGGATGCAAGAGGTTTTGTTTTTGTTTAGTTTTTTGCAGTACAGTAAAGTGATGAGAACCACTAATACAGCTTGCATCATTGCTTGTTCACATCTGAAAATAGGGGCAGCCACATTGAGTTTTATGTTGCATGGAGTATACGTTGACACATTGTATAAGATTTGGCTTTTGCCTGCATTGCCAAATGGTGTAGTTTGTAAATTTATAAGAATTTTATATTGCATCTTCATTCCAGTGCAAAAATTGTAAACATTTTAGAATCTCTGATGTGAGAATTTCATGCTGTTCTTTACCATCTACTAAATAAAAGAAGAAACAATGGGAATGGCATTTCTACTGTCTTACACACAAAATTGTGGAAAGTTGTTTCCACCAGAAGCTTTCCTGTTTGTTTGTTTGTTTGTTTGTTTGTTTGTTTGTTTGTTTGTTTGTTTGTTTGTTTGTTTGTTTGTTTGTTTGTTTGTCAATCAATCAGTCAATCAATCAAGGCTTTATTCGCCACGTGCAGGTTGCCCATCAGTGAAATAGGCCCCCCCCCCCGACTTTACACACACAACACAGACATCACATGGGGATACAGGTCGGAGATCGGTAGCGTTACAGAAAAGAAAACACTGAAATATACACTACAATGGGAAAGTACAAGAGGAAAAAAAGAGACCTCTACTCATGCTGGGCTCCTGGGAGGACAGCATGAGAACGGGAAACAAAAAAACTCCTCTGCACAAAAAAGCACATAAATGTCCACAGCACAACATTATGGAACACGTGACCAGCCACAGGGTCGGGTGGGGGGTGAGGAGTAATCCGAAGCAAACACAGCAGCCACCCTGCCCAGCGCTACCATTCCAGCGCGGGCTCAGACCCACCGAGTTCCCAGGAGGGAACAAGCATCGAAGGCGTTTGGAAAGGGAGGGGGGATGAGTGTGTGCATATCAGTGTATATGTATGTGTGTGCGTGTTTGTTTGTTTGTTTGTTTGTTTGTTTTGCCACCCATAAGTCAAAATTTCAAGTCATTAATTCAAAGTTTCTAACTTATAACTCAAAATTTCAATTTGCTCTTCCCATTCGTCTTATTTTCTCAGAACCTTTAGTTAGACAGTCGATTTTGTGACAAATTTGTGATAATTATACATAATTATGATAGTTATAGTTTGCTTTTGTTTTTCAAGTGGCGAAAACAAGCTTGTTGACAAAATAGCAGGTAGTCGAAACACTCCTGAACCTGAAACCAAAACTCAGTTAAGAAACGAAGAACTTTGAGTCTCCGAGCGGTCTTTGAATGCACCTGAGAGGGAGGGTCTAGTCAGTTATCTGTAGGCTGCTTCTCGGCCGTTCACTCTGATTACGGCTCCTCAGGAAAAAGGGCGACCACAGGAGGGGAAACACGGAGCTCTTCGCTACTTTGAGAGGATACGTCTGAGAGAGAGGTAAGGAAATAAATGCTTCTATACTTATTCGGCTGGAGCTCCGAGGGCCGTGTAGAGTGAATAAAGCGCTTGAGACTAAAAGGAAAAGTAGTTAAGCAGCACCCCTTCGAGTGGATAGATAACCTTAGTTATTTAAGATTCCAGCAGCACCTCGGTGAGTTGAAACCTGTTACTTGTTTAGAAGTTTTCCAGCAGTCGTTAAGGTTATTATTGTTCGTTTATTATTGTTATTATTATTATGTTTAAAATGGGGCAAAGGAGAAGGGCACACGGAGGACACACCTGTTTGTTTTTCTCCAACCATATCCTAAAGAAGATGTTGTTGTTGCCTTTCTACCCACTCGATACTTGCGCAATTGAACTAAATGGACTTTAACTGTGGAGCCTTAGAGCCAGTCTTTAATTGCTGTGAAAAACTTCTTTCTGTTTGAGAACCTGTTTGTCCAGTAAGCTGGAACAAAATGTTTTTTTGTTTTTTCTTTATTTCTTTTAGGCAGGAATACTCGGAAAGCTCAATTATTCGAATACATGATACCGACTGTGTGGCTTTTTAAAAAATGTAATTATTATTATTTGGTGACAGAAGTCTGTCCTTTTCACCTGAACTAAAATAAAAACCCAAACTGTTAAAAAAAAACCCCAAAAGACTACATTCGTCTGTCCCGAGGAAATTCCTCTCTGGCAGTCACCACACCCTTGTTGTGCTGCTCGGCTTCTGTAGCGCAGACCCTCACATCTCAATAGCGACTTGTTCCCTTGTCTTGGCATGTTCACCATAACAAAACTGCACTGCCGGTATTTGGGACTGCGCCAGAGTCAAATCTGCAAAACTCTGCTATTCTTCAACTCAGCTGCTCCCATCTTTCGAGGCTGACGCGCACACTCAGGATGTTGCACGTGAAGAGTCCTCGAAAACGGGTCTTCTCGGTTTGTCCACTGCGCGCGCGTGTGTGATTGCAACATAAATATTTTTGTGGAAGAATGATGTAATATATATATATATATATGCTTTTTTTTTTTTTAGCAGAACTGCTGACCCAGCAGGTAGTGGACAGAAGTGAAAGTGTTGCCCAGTGTAACAAGCAAAACAAAATCAGTGCAGTGCAGGGAAATGTAAAGGAAATCCCCGATATGAGGTATTAAAGGATGTGGCTGTGTGACGAGATGTAATCCACAGTGTTAGGGCTGAAAAAGTAGGGATATTGTTGTAGACGATGGAGTGGATATACTATTGAATGCACACGGGAAAGAGTACACACACACACACACACACACACACACACACACACACACACACACACACACACACAGAATCCATACAGATATTATGAAGTTAAAACATAGCATTAATTAATGCATTGCAAGGTTTTCCGATAATGCGCTGGATAAACATGATAACCCAGATTACACATATTTCTTACTGTTTATATTGCATCATTAATCACAGCAAAGATTCCACAAAGAGTTTAAGCAGTGTAAATATAATAACCAGCTACAAAGGCAAAGGCAGTAAAGGCATCCTTAGCGGTATTTTCATTACTGATTAAGCTGAGAGTTATTTTCTTGATTAATCGTTTGGTCTGTAAAGTGTTGCATGCAAAGAGCCATGTTGATGCTTATTGTTTTTGCTTGAATGAGGATGATAAATCAAACTTAGCTGCTAATTAATTTTCTGTTGATCGACTGGTTACCCAATCCACTTATTAATCAGAAGCATAGACAGTGTAAAAGAGGGATATCGCTTCTGGGTTTGAGAAGTGCCTTGAACTGTCTTTTTTGGGGGGGTTTCATAGTGAGCAGGGGGCGACTCTTCTGGCTGCAGAGAGACTTTCGGTTGTATAGACATCTATGGGAAATAAGTCCTCGGCTCCCTTCACATGTGACCTCAGTTAACACTTTTCTTATCTTTATGGTCTTGGTTGCTAGTTTCATTTTATACTGAATAAAAAAAAATGGGTTGGATAATATGGTCGTTATTACAGTCGCAAGTGAGGATTAGTCGCAAATCATTAGCCAATGAGAAAATTCCACATTTCCTGCAGTCGCTCATCAGTTTTGTTTACGGCAGAAAAGCTCGACTTGAGGGGGAGTAAAAAACAAATGGACAACTACACGTCCATTAGGCCTTAACTATTACTGGAACAGGCCTTGTTCTGTGTATAGGATTTAAGTTGTCCTAAAATACTTACAGAGGACTTTGTTTATTTTGTATTTCCTATAAAAATAAGACTGTCTCCAACTGATGGAACTGCCAAAGATCCATTTATTATTTATTTTTTTTAGTATGTGACCTTTTCTCTTCTTTTTCCAGTATTGAGGCCAGACAGACAGCTGAATAGCTTTGTAGGTCATGAAAGCTTTCATGAAAGACTAATGTGGATCAAAAGCTGCATGTATGCCTTTATAGCCAGAGGTCCTTTCACCCTGGTGTTTGCACCTCGTTTTGTTCCTCTTGGCATTTGACTGACCTGCTCTGCTGTATTTTTACTTTTCAACGATTGATTGCGGCCACCTAACCTTTAGGAAGCACACTACTAGCACTCGATAACAACGTAAAACGCAAAGATTTAGGAAGTTGGTGCTAAAAAATGGGAGGGTTTGTTTAGATTTGAGTGCTGAGATTTGATCTCTTTTCCTTTCTATGGGGAGTTAGAAGGTTGTTAAAACCATAGGTGTTTATCAGCTGATGTGCTTATAGATCTTCAAAGTATTAGAATGGACCACCTTCCATTAGGTGGTCCATTCCTAAGAAAGCCAGTCTTTCTGGAAACTGATCAAACTGGAGCTTGTTTTACACACTGATGAAAAAAAATCCCTTTAGGCACACGTGTTTTTCAGTTTTCTAGTCATTTGTCTGCAATCGACAAGCATGGCTGCATGGAAGATTGCATCCGTTGGATGTGGGGTGTACCACACATGGGCAGCATGCAGACAAAAAAAGAGAAAAAAAAGTCTGGGAGTGTTTCCTGTTTGGATCTTGGGGTTTGAGGTTTCAGGAAGCCTTAAAAGGATAATGTAAACATTTTTTTTCTTCTGACAGACTTCAGAAGTACTGCTCTCTCAGACTCTTGTAGCCTGTTCCATGTTAAGTCAAGATTCCCTTTGGGAAATTGCTTGGATCGACACTGTATTTGCTCCAGCAGAAAGTTTGGCTGCTCTTTGGTAAATGCTTTCAGTTGGTGTCACCAGTTATCAGTTTTGATTTCTGCTGGGGGTTTTTTCCCCGTCTTATGTAGTACTGACTGCATTAAAAGAAGTCCTCTTTACACTGCATTGCCAAAAAAAATATGGACTAATCTTGAAAATCAATAATGAACATAATTGTTCTTTGCAACCCTCAGTTTATATTCTTTCAATCCTAATAGTTGTGCAATTGGCGCTTCAGTTTTTAGCCTAATTGGACTGCAGCTATTAACTGGATACATCTTTTCAGACAGTGTAAAAAAATGTTTTTGATTATTCTTGTCAGCCACTAAAGATCATGCCTTTGTAGTTGGTTTGTAGTTCTTTTCGCCCTCAATTACTTCCAACTGTTGATGGCTAAACCTAATAAGATTTGATGAGCTATTTCAGAGGATTCAGTGCTAGATTCGATAAAATGCACTCGCTTCTCACACAGCTTCACAGGCTGACAGGACAGATGAGAGACACAGTTGGAGGATTGACTCCATACAGGCTGTGCACATGTGTGTCAGCTTTCGTTTTCAGATTTCATTTGTGCTGTGTGTGTGAATCAGAAAGAAGCAGGGATGCGGCGCCCTAAGGATATGCAACATTAGCTCCCTGACGGTGACATCACACTGCAACACAGAGAGGGAGAACGCGAGGGATGGGATGAGATGAGGGCTGACTGAGAACAAGAGCCTGGAGGAGGATGGGTAGAAAAGAGGAGCTAAAAGAGCAAACAGAGTTAGGAACAGGGTGCAATCAAGTCGGTTCCTTCACCACGCCGAGCTGAGGTGGTGCGTGTCTGTGCATATGCACACTTTATAATCTTGGAAAGCGAAAATGCATTCCTCATTTCTATCCAAGTCCTGATTAGCTATTTTCCCAAGACAGCCCATGACTAATTCAAAGATTTGTTTATTTTATACTCATGGAATATTAATCAAAGGCCTCGTTACTGCACTTTAATGCTTTTAAGTTTCTCCATATCGTTTGCTGTTGCAGCAACTCGTGTTCTAGTTTTGACCACAGTGCTTCGCTTTCCTCCCTCCAGCTTTCTGACTTTTGTTTGTACTGCAACCAAGAGGCGGGTGAAGGGATGATTCTGTGTGATATTTCTCTCTTTCGTCCTCTGCTCTCAGCCGAGTTGTGTGCACTGTGATAAATTGGGTTGGGTGAGTCTCAATGGCTCTGTCCTATTTTGGGCTCCAGCTAGGTTCTCTGACTTTAGCTCCTTCCCTGGCCTGGATCTTGAGCAGTCACTTCTGCTCTTAAGTTTGATTCAACCTTGAAAATGTTAGCTTGGCTGACCAGTATATTAGGATATACTCTAGAGATAAAAGTCTAAGTAGCTTGGAAGGAAAGTGACTCAACACGAAGACATTTTACCTCTAATACAAGATGCTTCTTCAGTTCAGAACTGAGAGGGGAAAATGTCTTTACAAAACTGAAAGAAGTCCAGTCAATTTCTTTCCTAGCTCTTACTACCGTGACCTGGATGACTGACGAACTACATGGACTCGAGGGATAAAAGTTCTGGGGCTGCCTTCACATTTTACCAAGAGGAGGTACTCATCCTGGAAACCCGTGCCATAAAGTGGCACATGTTTTTGTGCTGATGTTAAGAATGGTTCAGATGGTCTGCCACTTCACGGCTGAGTTGCTGTTGTTCCTTAACACTTCCACTTCGCAATAAAATCACTCGCAGTCGATCATGGAATATCAAGGTGGGAAGAATTTTCACAATCTGAGTTGTTGAAACAGTGGCATCCTGTTATAGTACACCACTCAAATTTAGTGAGCTCATTATAATGATCTGTTCTTGGTGCTTGGTGAATGTGAATGTTGGGTATTACAGGTGGGTTTGTTTTAACAAAGCAATTCATCAAAGCAGATTAATGAAAAAAGAAAATATCCAATCTGAAATTGCCAGTTGTGATACTGAAAGTGCTTTTAAGACACAGTTCAAAATATCAGCTGTATTTAGTCTACCAATAATTTAGACTTTGTTTGTTAGTGCTTTGGTTCATAATCAGTATGTCACATTTGATTTATAGATTAGTTGATTGGCAAAAAATAATGTAAATGTTTTTTAATGACAATGTTTAAGGAAATTTAAGAAAAATGCTGACCAGCGTTATACATGGCCCCACTTAGGGATTGGTAATTAATCGACTTTCATTTTCATTTTTGAGTTGTTGTTTATGAGAACAGGTTAATTGACTTAAATATTATGGTAAATGGCCTGTATTTGTATAGCGCTTTACTAGTCCCTAAGGACCCCAAAGCGCTTTACACAACCAGTCATCCACATCCTTCACGCACACATTCACACACTGGTGATGGCAGCTACATTGTAGCCACAGCCACCCTGGGGCGCACTGACAGAGGCGAGACTGCCGGACACTGGCGCCACCGGGCCCTCTGACCACCACCAGTACGCAACGGGTGAAGTGTCTTGTCCAAGGACACAACGACCGAGACTGTCCAAGCCGGGGCTCGAACCAGCAACCTTCCGATTACAAGACGAACTCCCAACTCTTGAGCCACGATCACCAGGTTTTGGAGTGTAGCTGTAGTTTTGTTTGTTCCTTTGAATCCTGTTTGTACTTTTCCTTAATGTGTGATTTATAGTACCAAAAATGTTGTTTGTTTGCATATCGGTTTCCACAAAGACAGTGTACAGAAAGAGGTTTGTACCCAGTGCAAACGTGCTGCCATGCAGTCCTCCAAAATCCCAACTGCACTGGTCGTGGATGACTATGCAACTTCACCAGGAATGGGAGAAGCACAAAAACCCTATTAAAGATTAAAAATATATTTAAAAATGTAAAAAATAAAATGATAATCATAATAATACAGCTTGAAAAAGTGTAGACAGTGGCTGCAGCAGACACTTTTGATTGTTTTTAACACTTTGTAATGTTATAACGTCACTCTTCTCGACAGCTAGTTGACAATCCAATGGCAGCATAAACAGGAGTAGCCCACAGACTGGTTGTACCACATACTTTGTACACTGTCTCCATCGATGGCATACACTCCCTGCAGGTAGACGGATAGTCCCAGATCGCCTTTGCACTGAAACTTAGTTTTGTCTTCACAGTGGCAGCGCAAAGTTTCTCGCTGTCTCTGTCATTTTTTACTTCAGTTCACATTAATTTCATGTTTACATTTCAGACATCACACAATTAATCAATAAAGTAATCCTCAGATTGACTTGAAAAACATCAATGATCCTAGAAAATGTGTTTGTCTGTTTTCTGGCAGAAAGAAAGTTAGAGATGCTGTAGAGGGATGTTGTGTGTTCAGAAGAAAAGGGTGAGGGGTGTTGAAAGTAGGTGAGAGATTCCTCATGGCTTATGTATTCCCACATTTTTACACAGTCAGACAGGGCTGTGTGAGCGCTTAGTGACCCGACATTAATCATCGCATGGAATGCACTTTGCAGCTTTGGCCAACCACTGTGTCAGAATGTGAACTGCTAATACCCAGTTAATATTTTTCTTTAACAGCTGTTTGTTCATACATCACCTGGAAGTGTACAGTCAGTTTACAGGTAGCAGGGGTGCGCTGTGCTGCTTTCCATGGAAAAGGAAAATATGGGAGATGAATCTGGTCACACGGAGGACTTGCTGACGAGTAAAATGATGATTTTATGATCAACTAATTCTATATTTTTTCACGCCTTTGGTCAGATGCTGGTAGTCTCTTTAAGTGAAGATGAGAGATTGAGTATCCTCTCCCTACCTCTGAACAACAGGAAGTTCAGACACTCAGATAATTAAAATTTTTCTGTTTGCACTCAGAACAAGTATGTTTCTGCCCTTCTGCTTCTGCGTCAGACCTGATGGAAAGTGGGATTGTTTGTACAGATCTTCAGTCATATTCACAGATTTGTCCTGAATCACCCCAGTTTTGCCTGTTTGGGCCTGTGTACTCTCTGGGTCTTCAGTTTGAGTTGTGATCTAGTATTTTGGAGGACATCCGGCAGGCGACATGACTAACAGGAATGTACAAGGCACGATAATGCCTGTGGCATGTTTCTGAGGGGGAGGTGAACGTGTGCATTCCTCACGTCCTCTGCTTGAGGTATTGGTGACACATTAAATGTGATTAATGTATTTTATGTTCAACAGTTTAACTGTCAAGCTAACTGCTGTATAGCTTAAAATGTGCAGCCCACATCTCTAAACTTCAGACCTAACGAAGCCTGAAATATAAAACTTATAAGAAGCAGAACTGCTGTCTCTGGGTGACTTTTTCCTCAGTATGTTGTCTATACGAACTTTCTGTTGTATCATTAAGTTAACATACATCTTCAAACTTGGAGATATTATTTTTTTGTTGCGCCCACACTGGGCATCTCCTCTAGAGATGCCCAGCAGAGGACGAGGATTGAGAGTGGGGGTGGGGTTGCATAAGTCGAAGAGTTTATTGAAGTAGAGATGCAAACGCTGCCGCAGTTTTATGTAACAGCACCAGTCTATGTCAATATAACTGATATTGTCTTAGACTTTACTCTTTCAAAAATCCATTGTAAGAATGCATGCTGACATGTCATCCAGCACTAATCATTGTCTAGTAAAGTTAAAGCCCTTCGTTGTCTTTTGGCTACATTGGCAGAGTGAATGAATTTGCTCAAATGAATCAGAAGCTGCATAATATACACAGGCGATGAGCATTATATGGACATTAAAGTGGTTTATGATGATTTTTGTAATGTGTTTTGTAGAACACAGAAATGTTCGTTGTGGCAAGAATAAAATATTGATGTTCAAATAGTCGTCATTTAAAAGTCGAAGCTCCTCTGGAAACAAAAGCTTTTTTTAAACCCATATCAGCTCTGATGGTGTTGAACTCCGCAGTACCAATTACGCAAAACAGCTGCCTGTTAACAAAAATCAAAATGCAGCTTCACCCACTCACAGCGCTGTGCTTTTCAACAGCACAGCAGGGTGTTATACAGCAGCTGGCACGCTCGAGACATCAAGAGAAGGAAATTGAAATCCACTGGGACATCTATGCCTCTTTTCCACTTGCACCTACTCGGCTCTGCTCTACTGTACTCTGTCCTTTTCCATTGCAGTTGAGCACCACATCAATGTGGGTGGGATCATTACAGTAACAAGGCCCCAAAAAAAATCCTGTGACGTCATTTGTATGCAACACAAAACAAACAATGGATGACATGGAGGTGATGGCATACCGTCTGCTAAACCCATGGTAACGTCTGCACCTCATCATTGAAGCACAGTGTTGGTTTGTGTGTTTCCAATCGGTGGCATGCGGTCTGTTGATGTCTCATTTTCAGCTCGACTCAGCTTGATTGAAACCTGGTCCCAGGTACTACCACCAAATGGAAAACCCCCAAAACAGTGACACTGAGCCAAGCCTGGTAGGTGTTATTGGAAGAGAAGCTGTTTAAAGGTTTGGGGTGAGCTGGTCAGAAGATGATTACGATCTTTTGGTGAAGAATGATGAGCTAAATTAAATTCCTTCTAAAAGGTTTTTTGCTTTCGCACTGAAAGCTGTGATCAGAAATATCTCTGCTGCGTCCGTGTCTTTCAGAATACTTGTTTGCCCTCTTGTTTTGTTGGCTGCCACACTGTCTTCAGTTCAATAACTTACAACTTTGCATTTCATTATATTTAGTGTTGTCCTCACTGTTTCACAACAAATAATCTAGCTTTGTTGATTTGGAGCCGTTTGGAAGTTGTTGTAATAGATTTCTTGATGAGATTCATGCAGTTCATTAAATAATTGAGATCGTGAACCAAATAAAATAATATAAAAACATTAAATCACCCTCCTCTGCTGTACATGATAGTAAATCAAATGAGGTACTATGTGTAGGGTTGTTTGAGTGCCTTGAGTTTGTGATTAGAGGTCAGCCCATACTTCAAGAAGAGGAAGATTGTTTTTAATTCATTTATTTTTTTAGTCTTAGTCATTCTCCTGGTGTTTCATGACTATTTTTGTGGGTTTTTCTTTTGTTTTTTTACCCCCACCACCTGAAGTGAACAAGACTGGCTAATGTGTTACCCCTGCAGATATGAGTCACAACCTGCCAGCGAGGAGAAACGAGGGAGAAAACGGCATCTGTGCTGCTTGTGTGGGAAATGAGAACTTTGTCCTTTGCTACTCCACGCAGGGCAAATATTATGCAAGAGGGGCTCATTCATCCTAAGACACGTGTGAACACGCACGTTGATATGACCCGTTTGAGGCTCGTGTGCTTCGGCAGTCGCTGCATGTGCGCTATGGCTCATCACTCAGGATATGTTGTCATTCTTCTTCAGCTCGGCCTTTGGCTCTGTGTAGCTTGTTCAGCAGTGATCTTAGTACCACAGAGCTTGCTACAGTGCAGTTATTCACAAGTGCATTTCGACATACATTGGTCACATGTTTTGTAAACGTGATATATGAAGGGCGCCTTGAGTGGAATTTTCTCAAATATGGCCGTAAAGTTTACTTGGACCCAAAGCTTAACAGTTGATGTTTGTGTTTAAGGTGCAAGGCCACTGTGACATCACATGGATCCCATTCTTGTAAATGTGACATACCCAAGGCACACTTACTGATTTTTGAACGTGGCATAACATGGAGTGTTACAATAAAACTGTAGGCGATTGAGGGTGAGATTTCTTGCAATTGCTTTTTATGAGGTTAATGTTGTGGTTTTATATCATTGTAGTTTTTTAAGTGTTTTAAATGCAGCCACGTGTACATTCAAAGCTACAAGCAGTACACCAATTAACCTAACATGCTTAACTATGGGAGGAACCCATACGGGAGCAGGGAGAGGCCTTTGTGCAGTGATCAGCATGGACAATGTTACTACTGTAATACAAAATGGTTGTTTGCTCCGTTTCCAGTAAAGCTTATTGAAAATGACCCAGTGGAAGAAACTCAGTGAGGAAGAATGATGGTAAATAACAAAACTGGTGAAGTCCCACAAGCTTCACTTCTTCCTCTCCTGCATCAGTTGCTCTCATGTTGTTCTTACCAGGAAGTCGCTTAAAGGAGTCTAAAAGATAAACGAGAAAGATGATTGATAATAGCAGAGGCTATGCTTGCGGTTATTTAAATGTGTAAGGATGACATAAATAACTTTTTAGGGTGAGATGAATTGATCAGAGTTCCTTGTCTTACCTCCTGAAGGAAGCCTCAGTTCACTACTTATCTCTGAGAAGACTCCCCCTGTGGTCAATCTGGTTATTAGTGTTTACTTACTGTTGTATTAGTTCATTGATTTGCTTTTGATCTTGCATAATACATGAGAAAAAAATGCAGATGTTATATGTGTGAATATTTTATAACCGTGTATGGTATGAATATTGTATGAGGGTTTTAAGTGAATTGTTTCTATCCACAATCTAAGGGTAATGGAACACACCGATATGTAACTCTTATTTAGGGAACGAGCCCTTGTAGTGCCTGCTCCTGTCCTTGTCCTGGCACAGTATGCACACACAGACACATTAATGCGAAGCAAAGGGGCCATTATCCCCAGTAAGCACCATTTGCTGCCACTGTCACAGTGGGGAGCCTGCTCTGAGTGCCACGATCATCAATATGCCGCATTATTTTATCACAGCACAAAATCTGCAGGACTAGCCCCATTTTGTGAAGCTTTCTGGGGCTGCGCTGTAGCTCCAAGTCACGTGTGCATGTGTTTCTGGATGAGTTTGTGTGTCTTCCCTCTGGCAGTGACAGTATGATGTATGGGGGAGCAGCAGCCTGCTATCAGAGAGAACAGGTGGCTCTCTCAAGAGACAAACTGACAACACACTGTCCTGATTTAATGTGTGGGAGAAAAAAGAAAACGGAACAATCGTCTTTTTATTCTCGTGGTAAAAATTAGTAGCTGTTATTCTCACGAGGGGAGGAGTGACTGAGGCCCACGACATGATGGAGGCTTGTTCAGGGTCAGTGGTTCATTGTAAGTAGGCTTTCAGAAGCTATTAGAAAATATTAGTTTCAGCTTTTATGAAGGTTTAGAGTCCACGACGACACGGCGCTCCACCCACAGAACATTTTTAAGGAAACAACTTTTTTTATGTTTATTATTCTATTTTCAATGATATGAGTATTTGATAGCACTTTTGATTAGTAGTGATGATGAGTCACTGGCTTTTCCACTCAGGCTTTTCCTGGTGGCACTCATGTGAAAGATAATGAGAGGTGTGGCATTTAAGTCTGCGGAAACGTCCTGCAACAGGAAGATGGCGGTAAAAGTAAAGAACTTCAACGGAAAGTAATTTGCAGAAATAATCAGCAGAGTATTAATTAACACTCCCAGACGCACACAAACACACACACACACACTCGTCGTTAAGCTTTAAAAACCCAGAGGCATTTCAAGATGGCTGCCAAGCGCCCAGACCTGTTTCTCAAAGGACTGGGGCGTCATGCCTCTGATACTGGGATGCTGGCATGCCAAGTGAAAGCACGCACTGTAGTGGCATTATGCTGTTTTTGTTTGGTTTGGTATGAATGAGCAAAGGCAACATAAGCGGGTCTTTTTAGCCACACAGACCACCATTTCTGTCTGAAAGAGGCTAATGAGTGCTTAAACATGTGCTCAGGTGTATTTCTGCTCATTAATCACCACGAGTTTTCATTTCTACCTGTGTGTGCCGTATCCCTTGTTTGGTCGTTTGGGAGTAGAGGAAACGAGCCCAGAGATATTCTCACCTTTCAAGTAGCAAAACAGTTGTTTAACAAAACTTCCACCAAGTCCAAAGGTCATCCTGTTAGTTTGGCCTCCTGAGGGAAATGTCTGACTCTTTACAGCTAAACTCCCGACTGTGTTCACCAGGTACTATAAATTATATTTGGTGTCGAGCAAGTAGAATTCATTCAATTTTTACCAGCAAAAATAAATAAATAAATAGTGCTGCAGGTCATAAAACAGAAACAATCAGGAGATCTGGTGATAGTTCTTTATTGGTTCATCATCTCAAGTGACTACTTTAAATAATTGGGAGATATTACTACATCTTTCATCAGTTATTACTTATATAGTGTGTGTGTGTGTGTGTGTGTGTGTGTGTGTGTGTGTGTGTGACTGTGTGAATGTGTGAGATTGAGTGATTGCAGAGGTTTTGATCCTAATCTTGGTCCAGGTAGTTTGAGGCTGGTGGAAGCTGAAGCTGCTGGCAGGCAGCCAGTGTGTTGTCTCATCTCCGGCTGCCTTCCCTCCATTATTGTCAGCCCGTGGGAGATGGCTATTGATCTCTGTGTGTGTGTGTGTGTGTGTGTGTGTGTGTGTGTGTGTGTGTGTGTGTGTGTGTGTGTGTGTGTGTGTCTCCCTCTTGGTCTCTGACTAGCCACATTTCACTCAAATCTATACCTTTCAGGGATATGAGAGAAGAGATGAGAAGAGAAATGTGTGCAGTATCGAGGTGTCAGACCAAACCAGTGTGAGCTGTATATCACTTGGCCACAGGGATGTAGAAGTGACATGTTAAAGATCATTATAAATGTGATTGTGGCACAGAGGTCATGAGTGTACAGCAGCATGTAGACCGCAGGCGATGCAGGCAAACTGGCGTCAGTATTTTGTGCTGTACTGTACTCTTTACAACTTTTTATATAAATCCATCTGAAATCACATCCCTGCACATCTGTTCTCCTTTACCTTTGTGTTTGGTGATTTTGTGAGACAAAATTCCCAAGTCTGTGGCTCTTGTCCTCATCCCTTCCCTCTCAGCCCAGGAAAGAGGCTGTAGCTCTAAAACAGATTTTTTTTTTCCATTTCTTTCTCACTTTCTATTTCTAGTTTCTTTCTGTTTTTCACCTCCCTTCCCTGTTTGAAAGCACTTGATTCTCACCAGTTCACTAATCATCACAAACGTGTTTACTAATCAAACTGTTGTGTTTTGTAGATGGCTGCAATCAGAAAGAAGCTGGTGATAGTTGGTGATGGTGCGTGTGGGAAAACCTGCCTGCTTATTGTCTTCAGTAAGGACCAGTTCCCAGAGGTCTACGTCCCCACTGTGTTTGAAAACTACATCGCTGACATTGAAGTTGATACCAAACAGGTACGTTGTAGAATATATATGTACTGGAAGTGCTGGGTATACAAGTCTGGCCTAAGTCTTCTGTCAGAAAGACTGCTGCAGTCCAGGAGTTTAGTTCACCGTCTTTAATGAAGCTTCACAGAAGAACCGGTTACAGCAGGGCTTGCCAGGATAAATCCAACTGTGATGCAGCCAGATATGCACTTATAATTGTAGCAGATGCAGTATATGTGACTATAAGCATGGTTGTCTGGAAACAGAAACAGGTAATACTATAATTAGTAGGGTCAAAGATAACTAAGCAACAATCAGAACACATCATCTACTCAGACACAGCAATATTTTACAATGTCCACAAGGGGTCGCCGTAAGACCAGAAGTTGGCTAAATAGCACATATCTTCCCAGTTGCTAGCAGTGTGTCCAATTTAGCGACTTTGTCGCTATATTTAGCGAGTTTTCAGAGCCCCCTAGCGACTTTTAGGACAGCCAATAGCAATTTTCCTTACTGAGGAGTTGGCAACACTGGTTGCTGGTACTAAGGCAAGAATGTGGCGAGCTAACAGCAGCTAAACTAAACAATAAACAACAGAAAAATCCTTTAGCCGCGGGATGTAATCATTGGAGGAGATTCTGGCCACTGGTATTAACTTAGTGCAAATTAATTAAGTAAACCTACTAACGTGATATCCGTGTACCGGGGCATAACTTTAGCTTTAACATGCACAAACAACTATAACTATTATCATACCAGTTAACCTGTCAAAAGTAATAACACTTACAGTTTCATTAACGCACACGGAATCACACAAACTGCAGGGAATTTGCACATACGTCGTATTTGAAATATCGTTTTTCGGTTTGAAGACTATGAATAATTTAAACTATTGAAATAGAAGTAATAGTTTGACATTTGTGTATTTGTAACAACTTCACTTAAAGAGGTTCGAGTTTCCATTTGACATTTATTTTTTGTTTGGAAAGGTAATAAAAGCTGCTTCTTCTTCTTTTTTTGTTTTTTAACTCAGTGGCTCTCAGCCATTTATTTGTGATTCTTACAAAACATCAGCATCTATTTGGAGCTCCTTGTCACTGTTTAAGACATTTGTTAGTTTTTAGTATTTCCCCTCCAAGTTTCTCCTATGGTGCCATTTAAACAGTAGTTAGGTTGTTTTTGAAAAGTAGAACAAATAAGAGTCCAAAAAACCAGTTTGCAGATTGTTTATCCTGTGGTTTGGGTACTAATGTTCTCTGTGAACTTTCAGTTATTAAATGAAGAAAATGAAAGTATAAGGATATACTTTTGTAAGGAGCAAAGACTGACTACACTGTGTATGTATTGATAATATTATTAGGAGACATTTTATATTAGAGGTATTACTCCTACTCTTACTACTTAAGTACTTTTGCTTATATAATATTTACACAAGTGCAGAATCTAAGAGCAAATTTGAGCTGTTTCTTGGAACAGGCAGGTTTATGTGACACTCTTTGACTCTGTTGATTGTGGACCACATCCCATCAAGATTGATGGCAATAAGTGCCTGCTCTGAGAGAATATTTGTGATATTTCATTGTTATAAAGCTGCAGATCTCCAGCTAGCAACAGGAAATGGATCAGTGCCACCTTCCTGTGCAAGGTCGGGACCCCTCTCCTAATACATCATGACTAATGTCCCGTTTCCTGTTCCTTTTTCCTGTGCTGTAAAATTGGGGATCAGCTGGTTTTTACTTCAATAGGTTGAATGTGATGGAAGAATTTAAAATGTAACAACTTTATTTGATGCAGTGAAATATTTTATAACACACTGTTTGACTTACACCTTATATTACGTTACGGTTAACATTACTAAGAAAAAAAGATTTCTCTTGGGAACCTGACTCCTGAGAGACATCTACTGGTAATAGAAGCAAAGGGCAGCTGACTGAGGTTCTTCCTGGTGTGAAATAGCTTATTTTACAACAGCTTACGTGTTATATCATTAAATATTGAAAATACCCTTCCTGTGGTAGACTGTAAGTGCTGTGTCTGGGCAATCTTGCTAAGAAGCTTGTGAGCCAACAAGAAACATGTGAGATGTAAGAAAAGCCCAGAAGAATTGTTGAGGTACTGTTGTTGCACTCTGGAGTACAATCAAGATGTTCTCCAGCTGTGATTAGTAGTAAAAATACTGCAAATTAAATCAGCAGAAGAATAAAATGCATAAAGAATGCAGTTTAATCCTCAGTTTAGTTTTTACTTTAAAAAAAGCCGTAATTTCCTCATGAAGTGACATTTCTAGGCTTGTGTGTACTAAACATTCCTATGTAGTTCCTTGTGGTTGCATTGTAACTAGAGCTACAGCTCATGCTGACCTCCCGCAAATGATTTTTGCAAGGGTTTTCTTTTATCTGGAGCAAGCGAGGCGCTGAGGGATTTCTAACAGCTTGATTAACAGCTGAGGTCCTGTGGGAACCACCTCCACCTCTGCAGACTTGCTGTTTAGGCCCGATAGTGGAGGAATGAGTTGTTCTCAGTTATGTTCCTCCCTCTGTCCAATGGGATTTCTTTTGTTGTCTGTAATCTGTTTTTGTATTTTAATGCTAGCAAGTGTATGCTCTGTGTTGGAGCTGCTTGCTTCATATGTTTTGTTCTTTGTCTTCCTCTCTCTCAGGTGGAGTTGGCATTGTGGGATACAGCAGGTCAGGAAGACTATGACAGATTGAGGCCTCTCTCCTACCCTGACACAGACGTAATCCTCATGTGTTTCTCCATAGACAGTCCCGACAGTTTAGGTAAGGCGGCGGTGAAAGTGTGTTTTAGTTCATTGCTGTGCCCCAGTTAAGATATTTTTCTGAAATCAACAAGCAAAGTCTCCGAGTTCCTGAGACAGTGTTGTATTATTCTTTTGTAAGATTACTTCACAACAAAGGTCACCTGGCAGGGAAATGTTCCAGATTTTATCTGCTCATGGGGCTACATTTTCTTACAAAGGGTTTTCCCACATATTTCATTGGTATCGTAACCTGCTGTTGAAATTCCATCTTCCACTGTCATGGAAAAGTCATGACTTGACTGGTTGAACTGCATTACGATGCATTAATATGTACGCGCACACAAGATTACAGTCGCTCCTCCAATGAACTTGAGGAATGAAGTCTGGGCATCAGCAGACCTTTGTAACTTTGATTGCTATGGTAGACATGGACAAGGGTATGACGGACTGGAGAGGGTTCACCAGGAACATGCAGTTACTATGGATGAGATGCAGGAAACTTGGATATATTTCTTCAGAGAGGTTTTGGGCGTAGCTTTTAGATGCAGTTTCCTCCACCACCTCAGCATCTCCTCAAAATCTCAGCAGCGAACTTCTTTTATAGTCCTTAGGTGTTAAGCAAAGCTTAGCAGAGCGTCACGGTCTCTGGGCTTGGTTAGATATGTGGAGCAACCGGTAGTGTGGGATGCTTGTGTTTACTTTGTTGTGTTGTCAGTCCTTTAACATTGCCATGGCCACAGAGAAGACAAAAGTCATGAAGTACTATAAATGTCTTTTAGAAGAGCGAAAATAAGGGTTGTAACTTAGCATTACAGCCAGTCTTTGCTTTCCTCATCCATGCTTTAGGATATTCCTACTCTAGCACAAAATGTAATCTCTGTTCAGAGAGAAATCGCTTGTTTTGTCGACTGTGTGTGTGACACTAGCTAACAGCTAGTGTCACAATACCTCTTGGTATTTTTTTTTTGTGCACAGTCAGAAGGGAAACTAGTGATTGTCCTCATAGGAGGAAAAAGGTCTGGTGCAAAACTAATGCTCTGATTTTTATATATGGAATTTTTCTTTATTCTTTTAGAGAACATTCCTGAGAAATGGACACCTGAAGTGAAGCACTTTTGTCCCAATGTCCCAATCATCCTCGTGGGCAACAAGAAGGACCTTAGGAATGATGAACACACACGCAGAGAGCTGGCCAAGATGAAACAGGTCTTGTATTTGGGGGGTTTTTGTGTTAAAGGAAACATATCCTCTCAAAATGACTCAGTAGATAAATGTCCACGCACAACCACTGAAATTTTAACTGGCTTTCTAAATATGACACCCAGGAACCAGTAAAGCCTGAAGAGGGCAGAGACATGGCCAACCGCATCAGTGCCTTTGGCTACCTGGAGTGTTCAGCCAAGACCAAGGACGGAGTGCGGGACGTGTTTGAGATGGCGACCAGAGCGGCACTGCAGGTGCGCAAGCGTAAGAAGAGGGGTGGCTGCCAGATTCTGTGAACAGCCAGAGTGTGTTGGCCACAGCACCTGAGGGAGGACTACCCCCTCCCCGACACACAGAGCAAACCTAGCGAAACCTTAAATCAATGGCTTCCATGGACTTCACAGACGCAGATGTGCCACTGGCAAATATGAAAGACTGACACACCTGTTTAAAAGCAAAACAAATCAGCCTTCTTTTTTTAAAGCAGCCTCCTCCGCAGCTCACTCTGTTATTGCTTCTTTCCTGTTTGTTCTCTACCAGAACACAAGCTTGTTTGAAGGACCAACCCGCTTACTTTACTTTTATATGTATGAATGTATGTTTGTATTTATGTGCATATACTTTATAAATGTCATGCATTGGGCACTGTGTTATGTTTGTTTACAGAGAAGGGTTTTGTGGACTTTCTCTCACAGCTACGAGCTGCACACAGCTTTACTTTTGCTGTTTTCCTCTGCTTCTCTTCCACCTGTGTGTGCCACTTAGTTTCCTTTTATACATCAGCTTCAGTCCTGATTCTTAATCTTTTTTTTGTCAGACAACAATTTATTTTAGACCCCGAAAGTTCTATTTCACCAAGTGCTGTGTCAGCAGTGCTGTTTTCCACAGCTTTCTCTTCTGACACAAAGGACTAAATTTACAGCCTGTTCACACTTCATTAATCCACTGAAACCTACATAAAGTAATGCAGGAGTGACTGTATGGAGAGGCTTTGGACTGCACCTTGGTCTCTTTCTCCATGGCGATGGCTTAAACTGGCACTGCAGACAGTGGTCTATTGTCTTGGACACAATATGTGCAGTCGTGCTCACACTGGCTCTGGCAGACGTCACTACAGCTTCCCCCCCGATGAGCCCTGCATCCTGCCTGTACTGTTTGAGGTCCAGTATACAGTCATCTCACATTACTGTGTACTGGACTCACTGTGGATGAATGCACACAATGTACAGCCATATTAATATTATATAACATCAGCCTAGTCTGTGTGTAAAAGTAGCTGACAACGAGATTAGCAGCTCAAACATCATTGCGTGGTGTACAGGAGCCCTTAGTCACTGTATGGTCGTTCTTTGAGTTGTGAACAGGCAAAAACCAGAATAACAGTGATGTCTTTTGGCCCTAAGCTAAAACCGTAAAGCTGAAGAGATTTTACACCAATGTGACAAAACTGTAAAACAGAATTTGAATTAAAAAAAACATATGGGGAATGAAACGCCAGAGTTTACGCATGTGTCTCTCCTTCAGAGCCAAAATAAAGAAGTACAGGGCAAAGGCTGTATGCACTCCTGCTCAGAAAGAGCCCAGATCAAATTGTTTGTGTATTACATCGTACAAATATTCATCTTGCCACAATAACAAAAGCAAGATGTTCTTCCACTTGGAGTGGGCGTGGGCTAATGTCTGGCCAGTGGCTCCGTCTTAAATGTCACAAGAAAATTTGAGAAAATGTTGATTGAAGCTGCTTTACAAACAGGAGTGGGATGTTTTGAATGTCTGAAACATGACAAACATGTTAATAAAGTATTTTTGAAATACTACTTTGGTTTGGTTTTGGAGATGGTTTTAATACATTTACATTTCAATAACGTTTTACTCTTATTTATTACAACTGACTTCAGAATCAGAATACTTTATTAATCCCGAAGGAAATTAGGGTTACAGCAGGCAGCACGCTAATGGCGCATGCGCACTTACAAAGGAACCTTCTGACCAACTTTACACAAACATCACATTGGAGAGACATGTCAGAGAGGTAGGCTGATAGGAAAAAACAACGAAAATACATAACATGAGGTAAGAGGAGGAGAAAAAAAACTCCACTCAGACTGAGCTCCTAGTGGGAGAACAGTTTGATAACAGAAAAAACACCTCAGCACAAAAAGCACATGACTATCAGTACACCATAGAAACGCAACACAAGCAACAGGGGCGGGTAAAGGGTAAGAGAGAGCCAGTGTAGACAGCGCATCCGGTCCTGCAGCATGTCTGCGCTGGTCCAGCCGACTGCCATCTTCCCCGGTAGTCGGAGGATGACTTCTATTCTATAAGTAAATCAGCATTTAACTTTCTTTTGACATCCCCTTGGTATAATATTTAAAATGAAAATTAAAGAGACCTCAGACTTACAAGTACCAAAAAAAAAAAAAAAGATTGGTAGGTTTGAACATTAAAGTGACCTCATGTGTTGTCATCTTAGATTTATTTAATTAAATAATTTGATTTAAAATGAACCTTACAATTACTCCATTGATAAGAAAATGAATAAAATTGCTGTTTGGTAACTGTAATTAAGAAATACATTGAAAGTCTCATACATGGGCAGGAAACACTATGACATGTACATTTCAGTTATTTAACATCCAGTTAATACTTAAGCTCAGATTGATTTAAAACTGTAAATTCAAGTAATTTGCTCCTTCGCAAAGTCAGGCGTGGTCCCTAACTGCTCCTTTTGGATTCTATTGATGATCAGATGACACAGAAGAATCCTTGCATATAAAGTGCACGTTTGTAAAGCACACTTGATCCTATGCACAGAGTAGACTGCTTCATCTGTTCTCCTAGTGCTGGAAAAGTGCACTTCTGAGCTGCTTGAGGAACTTTTCAGTCTTAAGATTTATTGTCACCATGTAATTGTGACAAGTTGCTGGTGTTAGTGGTGCAGTTCCCTGAGACAACATAGTTGCTTTAAACACAAAACAGTTGTGTCTATCATTGTCTTTGGTCTAGTAAAATATACTTTGGTTATTCTCTCTTGTTTTGGACATTTGATATAGGAAAGTGTTCATTTAGGACAGTTTGATGGTGCTTGGTGCTGAAATGAATTCCTCTGAACACCTTTTGGGGCTCTCCTTTGGCTCACATGTCATTCCTCCACTCAGGGTCCAGCTGCTGCTGAATGACACTCTCTGCAGTCTCAACTGGTGAGAAAAGCAAAATTCAAGGTGGAGAATTTTAACATGTTCATATGAGGAAGGTATTTATGAAAAAATTACCCTCAGTTTCATATGTTTTTACTCAGTGGCACAATTATTGTAATTAGCCTTTGTTTGCTACCTTTGGCCTCAATTGAGATGTAAAGTGCTTCAAGTCGAGCTACCACATCTTCATCTTCCTCTGCCCGAATGAATCCAGTGTAACCTCCTTCATCTCTGCAGTACTGGATGAAGCTGCAGGCGAACAGGGAAAGAGTGAACAAGAAAGTCAGCGCAGATCACTCGTTCAAATTTAAAGCTGAGTTTAAAATTTAACGTTTGCTGAAAGTGGAAGTAGGAGTGTGTCACGTGCCGGGCCCAGGTGGAATCTGTTTCCAAAATTCTGGGGTTTCCCACCACAATCAGCAGGGCTTTAGCTCGAGTCACAGCCACATTAAATCTCTGGACAAGAAAAGAACGTGTCAAAATAATCTGTAAATGCAGGCTCTTCATTTTGTGTGTCTGTGCATGGGTTTGCGTTATTTACCTTCTCATTTTTGACAAAGCCCAGGTTGAACTTTTTGTCCATCTCTGTGTAATTGGCGCTGCTTCGAACTGTAGACACCAAGATCACTCTCCTCTCCTGGCCCTGGAACTCCTCCACCGAACCAACCTGACACACACACACAAATATGCATTTCTGACACACTTGCTACTCTGTGTTTTGAAGTCTTTTACTCTCCAACATTTAGTTACCTTAAGGTTTTCCATACTCATAAATTTAAATTCTTTGTCCAGACCAATTTTTTCCAGTGCCCTGCGGATTTTCTGCACCTGTGTGACACAAAGAAAAACACAACCACACCTTTAAATCTGCATCTTATCCACGTGTGTTCATTTGTAGTTACAGCAAAGGTTTGCAACCACTACATAAAAAAATTGAATCACACCTGCTTCCTGTAGGGGGCGATGATGCCTATGTCTCGGGGTGCAATCTTTGCCACGCCCTTCTTGCCTTGTGCCTGCAGCAGTTTCCGCACATAGTCCATCAGCACCTCCACTTCAGCTACATTGAAGAAAGAAGGACTGCTGGCCTCACGTTTGTCAATGCCAGTCACCCCATGGAAGATCACTGGGAAGTTCTGAAAGACATAAATTTTGAATTGGTGAAACTTTTAACTACCTTACTGCTCTGAGTAGTTGCAGCAAAGCTTTTGTTGCTTTGATTTCCAAAAGCAGTAGAAGAAGACTGGATGTGTAAATGAATTATGTGGAGATATCATCTTAATTTCAGGAGCGGGACCACTCCTCCTTCACGCCCCCTCCGGCCTCAGGCTATAAAAGCCCCCCTTCACCAAAACCTGCTGTTCTCATTTTCATGCCCCACCCTCCCCCCCCATTTTCCCTCTCTTCTCCTCTTTTCCTTTCATTCATTTCTCGTTAGTACATGGGGATCTGCCCGGCCCGGGAGCCGTCGCCAGCGGTGTTGGGCAAGTTACTTTGAAAAAGTAATTAATTATAGTTACTAGTTACTTCTTCAAAAAAGTAACTGAGTTACAATATTCTAAAAGTAATTAATTACTTGAAAAGTAACTATTGTGTTACTTTAAAAAAAAAATGTTTAACCCTCTGGGGTCCAGGGTATAATCGGCCATTTTTAACTACTTTGATGTTTCCTCCACATTTCACCTTTAAAACTGTTTACTTGTTTGGTCTCATCCTTTTCAGCACAGCCTCACGTGTCTGAATTTACAGTCATGTTTTAATTTTTTACATACTGTATTAACACAATTGATCTAAAATCAGACAAAAAACATAAAATCAGAGTAGAAAAAGTGATATTTTTACTGTAACAGCCACAAACATGTTTATTGAATCATATTTCATAACGTTAAATGCAAATATAAATTGTCAATTTTAAAATCCTATGCACAAGTTTTGCAAACAACAAAGTTATTTGCATCCATTTACCTTTTACCTTGATTTTTTAAATAACCATTTCAAACTATTTACAGAACAATCAGCTGTTCTTCAATAAGATGCCACAAATTATTTGTGCCACTGCAAAAACATAATTTCTGTTCACTATAAAGGAGAACATCACAGCCTGATACCTGCAGGTCTGACAGCAGCAGGTGTGTCACTCCTGTTTCTACCTGGAGACAGCAGTCGCCTCATTGTTCTGACACACAACACAAAGCTATCCACAACACTACACACTAACTACACAAGACAACACATTAACTACACACTCCAAACACGCTAAACGTCACAAATCTCTCGCATCTCAAAACTCGCGCTCTCTTTTTCTACTCCTAAAACTTCCCCTGTTGGGGGGGTCATAAGAAGAGAGTGCTTGCTAGCGCTGTCCTTACGTGACGACACTATTGAGGAAAAAACATGCGTATATATTGTTTATCATGACTCTGGTTTTACGTGGCCTATCAACAAAATTTATAAACTGGTATATATCACCTTGTTGCTTTGTCTTTAAGTGGTCATGTGATTGGCGTACCACGACTACTTTATTCTTCCTCAGTCAAACAGCAGCACTCATGCGAATGTTTTGCCCCCTGAGCTCCAGGTGTTGTGCTAGACAGTGATCGTGATTACCGTCTGCGGGAGCGCGCAGCTGCTTAAAGCTGCAGCGTCCAGATTACTTACAGCTGAACACAGCTTCAACCGTCTGTTTGTTGAAAAATAGTAACGGACCGCGTTTCCTTGTTAGTAACTGTAACGGCGTTGTAACAATAGGAATTAGTAATTAGTAATTAGTTAGATTACTCGTTACTGAAAAAAGTAACGCCGTTACTTGTAACGCCGTTATTCCTATCACTGGTCGCCAGTCCCCTTCGAGGCCTTCCCCAAACCGCAGCACCAGTTCACACTTCCTCATCCTTCATCGCCCATCATTACAGAGGATGTGGTCCCAGCTAGTGAATTGTACATACACTGCACAGTGCACACTTGTTAAAAGAAGAATCACTACCTTTTTTGGTAGCTCTTCCCAGTTGCAGTAGAAGTTTCGTGCGTACTCATCTGCACAAGCCTGCAGCTCCCCGTCATAGAAAAGCTCATTGGGAATTTTGAGAATGGCAGGATGAGACCTGAAAGAAAAATGCACATTGTTGCAAATCAAGTAAATCAAGTTTTTGTCACCGAGCATCCTTAGACTCTCTCTTCTAGCACACCTGTAGTTACGCAGCAGCTTGGTAACAAAACGGTTGCTGAACACACCATCAGCGTTCTTCTGGTACACAGAGAAGTTATTCATCAGCCGCTCCAAGAGGGACACTCCTGTAGACAGCACAGAGTTTTTAAAACCAAATGTCAGTTTACTACACACAAGAAAACAGTTCCAGGCAGTATCCATCCATTCATTCATCTTTTTTTTTAACCACTTGTCCAAGCCAGGGGCGGGGGGGGGGGGGGGGGCTGAAGGCTATCCAAGGTGTCACAGGGCAAAATGCAGAGTACACCCTTAACAGGTCACCAGTCTGCCACCAGACTCACACAGAGAAACAGAAAACCATCCACATCTGCAACCAATTCTTCTTCTTCTTTCAGCTGCTCTCTTCAGGGGTCGCCACAGTAGCTCATCTGCCTCCATCTCACTACATCCATGAATCTTCTTTGTGGCCTTCCTCTTTTCTTTTTGCCCGTTCAGTCCACATTCAACATCTTGTGTCCAGTATATCTACTTTCCCTCCTCTGCACATGTCCAAACCATCTCAGCCTTGTCTCTTTAACTCTGTCTCCAAACTGCTCAACCTAAGCTGTCCCTCTGATGTACTCATTTCTAATCCCGTTTATTCTGGTCACTCTCAAAGAAAATTTTAATATGTCAAGCTCAGCAAGCAAGAAGGAGATCAGAGCCAATCCCTGATGTAATCCCACACCCATTACTCCACACCTCACCACTGTCTCGCTGTCCTCATGCACCACTCTCACATATTTCTCTGCCACTCTTGACTTCTTCATGCAGTACCACAGCTCCTTTGTTGGCACTCTATCATCTGCTTTCTTTAGATCCACAAAGACACAGTGCAACATCTTCTGACCTTTTCTGTACTTCTCCATCAACACACTCAAAACAAATGTCACATCTGGAATACTCTTTCTCAGCACCTTGTGGCCAATTCAGAATCCCCAATAACACGCACGTCCTTGGACTGTGGGAGGAGGAAAAATACTATGTAGCCTTATTTCTCTGTATTACAGTGGATTTGTGCGCAAGGCAACATAAGTGTTCTTACGTCTGTACTTACCCATGCCGTATTTCAGAGCATAAGGAGATCTAAGAATGGGGCCAAGCTGCTTGGGGTCTCCAGCCAGAACAACCTGACCAGCCGTTGCATCGAGCAACCCTTTGGTACCACAAAATAACAAAAATCAAGCATCATATAAATCAAATTTAGTACAGCTCTAGAAAGGAAAACTCTTTGTTGTTTATACCTGCCAATGGTATTATACACTCAGTCTCCACAGCATGTCCAGCCTCATCAATAAACACATGAGTGAAATGTTCTGCTGGAATGTCACCTGAGACGAATCTGCACAGATCAAATAATGTTTACATGGCACAAAGTCATATTTGCCACGTTCATCTGTCATGTTTAATGTTGTGTTAATGTTATAGACAGTGTTATGCAGATATGACTGCAGTGTGAGTCATTCACTACCTTCCGGCAGTAAACAGGGTGGTGACCATGATCTTATACGTCATCAGCTCTTCTTTAGCAGGGAAAGTGTAACACTCCCCAACCAGGTTAGAGCATTCCTGTAAAGTGCCATCGTATCATAAACCTCAGTGAGACTTAATAAAATAGCATCAAGCACTAGAACGCACATCAACACTGTGGTTAAGAAATGAGTGAGTGAGTCCTCATTCAGTGTGTCATGCATGAACATTACAGTCATGAAGTGCATTTCACATATAGTGTAGATCAGCGGTCCCCAACCCCCGTGAGTCGTTTGGTACTGGGCCGCGAGAGTTGAGGCTCAGGTGTGAAATGTATGGTTTTCAGGGTTTTTATCGGTTTTCAGCGTTATTTTGTTATCGTTAACTTGGTTTTCCTGGGTCTTTTCACGTGTGTTATGAATAAATCTTCTTTTTTTTTCGGTACCGGTAGTAGTTTTATTTTGTTGTATTTATCCGCAACACCTTAAAGGCCGGTCCGTGAAAATATTGTCGGGCATAAACCGGTCCGTGGCGCAAAAAAGGTTGGAGACCGCTGGTGTAGATACTTAAATGTAAACTACTGAATGAAAGTTTGCTTTAATATCACAGGTGAATGAAAGGTAACGCAGAGTTAGTTTCTTGATAAACTGCATCTCCATTAAAAAAGAAAAACAAATCATTTTCATTAAATGAACTCCCAGCACTGACCATTAGTTCATCAGGAACAAGTGTTGGGTTCCAGCTGCTGGCATACATGCGATATACTTTACGCTTGTCCACATGCTCCAGAATCCTCTTGCAAAGCAGATCAGCAGCACTGTTGGTTGGAGTGCATGCCAGAATGTAGCAGTTAGCTTGTGTCTTCTCTATCTGCTTGATGGCCTCCACCACAGTCACTGTTTTTCCTGAATAAAACAGGAAACGTAAAAACAGCATCAGCTGAGTTGCATTTTCAGACTTATGATAAGTTCCTTCTATAGCAGCTCAAAAGCAAAGGGGTAGCAATCTTTGGGACCCAGTACCAGTTCCAGGTGGACCAAAAACCAGGTAGGGGGCAGGTTTGCATGAGCCAGCTACAATGTGTTGTACTGCCTGATATTGCTCTGGATTTTTCTCCAGCTGCCTATCAAACAGCCTGTTGATGGAAAAATAAATGGAAAAAAAAGGAATAATTTTAGAGCTGAATCACTCCTGTCATTTTAGGATGATTTATACATTTTAAGTGTATACAGAGAACCAAAATTTCAGCCTCGGCTGATTAGTGCAGCACTGATGATCATCCATTATTTATTTACATGTAGAGAAAAAGGATAACACATGCACTGTGTATTTAAAAAAGTATGTGATCAGTCTACTAGAGTTTCTAACCTGAGATTGGGAAGGTCCTTTGGCTGAAAGGACATGTTGGGTTCAGCAGGAAACAACACGCTTTCCAGTCTATATGAAGAAGCCAGTTCTGCCGCTCTGTGCTGGAGACGCAGAGTCAGGCGGTTTATAGTGAACTCAACACTGAACTTCATACCTTCTACAAAGCGGCTGACCAACCTGTAAAGAAATTCACAAAACCTAAGATGCCACAAACATCACTTTACTAGAAATATATTAATCTCCCTTGATTTGTACTTTTATAATACTAAACAGTCATCATCTTACTGGGAGCTGAAACCCAGTTTAACACTGTCCAGCTGCACACTGTGGACGTAGCCACAGTACTTGACCCCTGGTTCTCCAACAGGATACACCAGCAGCTTGTCTCCTCGGAGCACAGAGGGACGGTTCTCAGCCACACCAGGCACCTGGGAAAAGGGACAAGAGCTATCTGTCACAAGGATAACTGTGATGACACAAACATGAGCTGAATGTGTCCCACAAGCTGCCACAAGCAATCAAGGTTGTGTAGAGGTCCTTGTCATTTTTAGGAACCGACACCAAACACAAGCTTCACATATGAATGGGTCAGTGAAGAATGACCATATTTAGGTATGTAGTATGTTTTGTATGAGTTTGATATGGGTTTAAATGAATGACCTTCATAACTGAGGGGTATTTTTCAGTGTTAATTTTTATAACTCTTCATGAAATGAATGAAACCTTCAGTTATATGCTCACTAACAATTTGCTTATTTCTTTAATTTTTCAGGTGTTGTACTGTTCTTTCTCACCATATTACATATAGTACTAAGAGAGGCTGAGCTGTTAGTTGGTCTTATACATTTTTATAATTGAACTAATGGTAACAACTAAATGTGATCAGAATCATATATCTGACATATCTGATATATTTACCTCCAGAACAAGAAGCTTCTTGTTCATTTTGTCTTTAGTCATGGTAGCGTGTTCTCTGTCAGCGTTGGGGATGTTGTATCTCTTGATGTCCACCTCCATCTGAAGCTCCTCCAGATACAGCAGCACCTGGAACCTCTCTGTGTAGTTCTCCCAGTTCAAGGGACTCTCCAGTATGGCTCTTTGAGACACACATATGAAAAACAGATGACATTGTATACTGCAAACCATATCACAGAAGCTGAGTTGAGATTCGAGGGTCTCAGTAGATCACATCAATTTCTTAATTGCTGATCACTGCTGTTTGTCACCAAGATTACACAAAACCAAGCTTGAATTTTATGAAAAACTGAGCCATATCACACACAAATTTAGGACAATCTCAGGAGAATGAGATGACATGTTTTCCACAGTTGCCCCTTTTTTTTTTTTTTACAAATAGCAAACAGCAGTGTCTTTTAGAGGGATTTTCACTACTGGAAATACTGGATATGCAGGGCAAACTAGACATTATGCCCACTTTCTAGTGGTAAAAGCACCTGCTCCTTTCCCACAATGTGGAAGACCAACTAACATCCCATCCAGCTGGGAAGGACATCCACATACATTTACACTGGATAAGACCAAGAAAAGTTGTGTAAAACTGCTTTAGTGGAGAGGTGTTCAAAAAAAGAAGAAGAAGACTAAATTAGTTTTAGTGCAGAATGGAATTTAAATAACATTGCCTTGGTGTATGTTCTTCCACTGCCCCTCTAGTTAATCTATGTTTTTGTCCTATTGTCTCAAAAGAGATCATTGTTAAATATCATAAAAGATGTCACCAGTTTACTGAAATCTGAAGACACTGACAACAAACTGATAACACTGTAATTTTTAAAACACTTTAACCTCATAAAAAACTAATAAAAAACTAATGGAAAATGAACATGAGTGAGGCAAACTACCATTTAACATTTACCACAATCTCAAGGCTCTTTCCTACCTTTTAGCATTGGGCCAGGAGTGCTTCAGTGATGTAATGAGGTTACGTATGTATGATGGTACTCGATACTCTTTCAGCTTAACCACATATTTTAGATGTATTACTGCCAGCCTTAAGAAGACAAATAAAGAAAAGGTGTAGTATTATAAAAGACACAGAAAATGTATTTTTGTACATTTACAGTGTAAGTTTAACAGCTAAATAAAGCGTAGTACCCTTCAGGTAGCACCCCATCCACAGTAATGCAATCGACCTCAGGAGTCCAGGCAGGGATGGAGCGAGGTTTGTAGGGGGCTGTAGGTGCTAGCTCAAGTCCCAAGGAAGTTACACACTCAGCCTCAATAAAGCGCACAATGTAAAATGCAGCAGAGGATGGCTGCAGGTCTGGTTTGAATTCAAAGGCGAGTGTAGCTGGATAGAAACCAACCAAGCTGAAGCGGAAGACAGCCTGGATTTTATAGCTGTCACCTGAAACCCGGATATGACATGTTGAGTGTGTTAATGGTCAAATTCTACCTGTAATCTGTGAGTCAAATGTGAGTCAAACGAGCTAGCTTATTTGTGATGCTCGCGTCACCTGGTTTTAGTGACAGGGGGTTCTGTTTGGTCACTTTCTGCTCGTCAACCAGCGACAAGCACTTGAGCCAGTGTAGAGGTGTGTAGTAGGTGAAATACACAGTTTCTGTTCCAGTGTTCTTCACATGCAGGGTTATCTCACTCTGTTAGCAAAACACATCATTTTGTAAAGTTTTTTTCTTTGTTTGTTTGTAAGCACATGTATATCGGGGAACATTGCAATCTGATGGCTTAAATACCTCAAAGGTCTCTTCCACACGTAAGTGAAGTTTTCCATTCTCAAACGAACGTTTGGATGTGATGCTGATCCCATTTTTGTCAGATATGAAGTGGGTTCTGTAGGTGGGAGAAGATCAGAGGCATTGATTCACTGTTTTACTGCAGGGGTTCAGGCCACTTCTTTCAAGTATGCCTTTCTTTTCTAGCTGCATGCAGAAATAATACAGGCAGCAGAGGCGGATGCTCTGTGTGAGTGCAGTGACAGAGGTTAATGGACTGAAGTAGCCACACTCGCACCTCCATGTTCTGCATACATGCCTGGCCTGTTTGCCACAGCACATGAGTTGTGTTTTCCCATGTTTCACATTTCATTTACTCATTAAACAAAAACATTCCTAATGGTTTGCCTTAAAAATAAAAAGCATGTTCACACTGTGAGTTTCATTGTGCAGAAAGGAGTCTGCCAGGTTACCTCTCTGACTTGAGTTTGTTCATCAGGAGACTGGCCATTTTCCTGCGGTATCTTACTCCTGTCTCTGCCTCATCTGCAGAGGCTGCTGTCTGTCCCATCCCCGGACTGGCTGCTCCGTTCTGGGCAGGCGTCGGTTTACGGTCTCTCTGCCACTGCCACTGGTCCACGTAAAGAGCTTTGACCTGTGTGGATCATCACTTCATGTCAGTTTTATTTTAGGATTTAGAAAAAGAAAAATCACTGTCACGTTTCTGGCTTTATTTATCTGAGCTTATAAAGTTGCAACCAAGAAAGAGAATGAGCGTCGTCTTAAGAAACTCTGAAGTATTTTCTTCAGACAACAGGATGTATTTTTGAGGAAGTGACAGCATCCTGTCCTTACGTGAACTCTGATTCCTTAACTCGCTTTGACTTCAAAAGGCTTAATTTTAAACTGATTCCTGTGGACAGTTTAAGAATATTAAGTCCTATAAAATGTTGTCCTATAAAAAAAAGCTATTTTATTTTAACCATTAATAACACAATTAATGATCCTCCTATTAACAAATACGAAAAAAGAAGAAGAAGAAGAACAAGCTGAACCAGTTTTGTTTTAGACAATAACAATACCTTAATGTCTTTTAGAACCTGTTTGGCTTTTTACTATTAGGTGAGGTCAAACATGCTGAAAACAAGGAAACAGTTGCCCTCTGTCAATAGCAAACTAGAGTAAGAATGTTTACTGTAAATATGAACTTTGCTTCCACTTGCACCTCCTCTAACACTGAAGTTAGAATACATGAGGTGTACAGTAGATGACACATCATGATTTAAAACTCACAATACCAATTTCAAAAGCCCATTTCAATAAATTTCTCTGATGTAACATTTATGTTGCTAAAAGAACAGATTGCAGCTCTACCTTTGTGCTGGGATAACCTTTATTAAGTACTCATGGCTCAAAGCACACTCCCTCCAAATAAATCATCACTTTGATTTCAACTGTTACACGTGTGTGAAGTTCATGATGGTCTCTTAGATGGTTTTAGTGCTATCCTGCTGATAAAATCCTTCCAAAGGCACGAAAACAGCTAAAAAGTGCTCAAAATGCTGGACATATACATACATATATATATAATATATACAATAATACACAGAAAACCCCAACAATCAGACGACCCCTTGTGAGCAAGCAAGAGCCAAGCAAGGGGGAGGGATATGAGATAAGATATGAACACTCATATATATCAACATATAACAGGTTGAGAATAGTTTTACTCTTTGACCTCCTCTGTGATAACCAAGAAGTTTGCCTTTTTACATAAAAAAAAATAAACCTGCGTAGCCCAGATTTAACTCTGTGGCATTCTCAGGTATGAAAATGGAAGGGCAGATAACTGTTTTATTGGTAGAAACAGGAAGTAACAGCTAACAATGAACTCTTTGCTAATGCCTAAGTGGTATATATGCCTCACAGTCACTGTAAAAACATTTGCATAATGTCAGTGGATTACTGGAAGCTGTATCCTGACGCTTGAAGTAAACACAATTTAGGAATAGACATTCCAAATAAAGCCCTGTTCTCCTTTATACTGTAGCACTGACTCTAAGGGAACATCAGTGTGGCACGTGATCACCAACTCAACACCAGCACCACACCTACCTCAATCCACGAGCTGCCATCTGGACTTTACCCAACAATGACTAAAGGCTAAGATTCATTTCATTGGGCTATAATCAGCCTCCAGTATTTTTGTTTTTGTTTTTGTTTCATCAGATAAACATTATTTACCTGTATGATTAACTGATTTTAAATTCAAATGTTTCACTTGAAGTTGTATCACTGAGAGATTCTAAAAAATATCAGACATGCCTTGTTATCTCAACTACAAGACTGAGTGATGTGCTTAAATAAAATGTGAAAATGTAAGTTTTATGGTAAAAAATAAATAAATCATTAAAATAAGTAATTGTTAAGAAACACATGTACCGTTAGAGATTCTGGTATAACAGATAATGAAAGAGGAGTAGTGCATACCTTGGAGTTGAAAAGAATAGTGTCTCTTCGTCTTGTTATTTTGTTGGACACTTTCAGGGCATACAGGATGGATCCAAAGTTTGGATCTTTGGCCTCTGGATTCCTAAAGTGTTTACAAAAGAATATCATTATATTCATTGGTAACAAAGTAAGTTCACTTTTCAAGTGGCAGAAAATATCAAATGCAACATTTCTATTAACTCAACAAACATCAGCAAGAACACAAACTGTGCGCAGTCTGCCGCACAGTGTGTTGCTAGCGAAAGGTCCACCTGCTGTACTGCTGCTTTTTCAGGGAGAGAATTCTAACTTTAGTCAGAGATGGAGAAAATTGTAAGACAGGAGACAAAAGGAAACAGAGGGGTTATGTGTAAAGGTAAGGACTGCACAGTGATTTCTGATAAACTACAGATTTAAAGATTAAGGGTAATGTCGTCATTTTCAATCACATCTGTGTATGACCTGTAAAATTTATACCAATGCTGTTTGTTTAGGAAATGGAAAAAAGCCAAGATAGGTTGTGAAACATCTGCTGACATCTTGTTCAATTCATTTCTGTAAATCCACAAAGAGCAGCAGGTTAGCCGATCATAAAATTGTGAGTTATCAGTCTTTTCCCCACTAAACGACTACAACTGATCTTAGGGCTTCCATACCGGCCGAATTCCACTTTAACCTCTGATTGTACTCATTTTTCTGTTTAGGTGTGCAGGCAAAGTCACCCTCCACAATGTAGACATCAGAAAAAAAAATAAAATTATATATATATATTGTTTTGCTGGTATCCTACATAACAGACTGATTTCAGTCTTATATTAATTTGGCACAAGGTTCAGTTACCTTTGCACAAAAATAGGTGGTAGAATTCCTTCAAGGACCAACTTTTTTACATTCTTACTTTGAGTACTTTTTGGCTTTTACTTCAAGAAGTCTATTCAGTACTTCAACTTTTACTGCAGTTTTTGGTTATGGATACTTTTATAAATAACAGTGATCAAGAACCCACCTCATCCGGAACTCATTGTTGTAAATGTCTCTCAGCTGAATCCTGTCTGTGATGGATACTCGATTAGTCTCCTTCAAAAACTCGAAGAAATCGAGTCCAATTTGGCAGCGAATAGATAACTTCATATTAACCATGATCAATAGTTGATATTATCAGAGTATATCCTAAATCACCCGTGCCGATCGTCTAAATGCGGATGTAACGCATCAACGCACAGCTTGTGTTTATTTCATAAAGTTATACCCTAAGACTGGGCTTTAGCTTTCTATTCCTTGACCGCCCGCATGGGCGGAGCCCCTCTATGCTCTCTGCTGCGTACTGAAACAGTCATGCTCGGAGATAAAAAGCAGGCACACCCAAAGAGTCAGTCAGGCCGGAGAAATGAAACTTAACGCGCTGAGATGCAAAATCATCTGAGAGCATCTGCAAACAAAACATAACAGCGCAATAAAGCGATTCCATAGGACGAGGCAGTCTCTGCCACGTCACTATTAATTGCGTGACTGTTATCTCGCTCTAATATGTGTTGAAACCACGTACTGATTTTAATGGCACGAGACAAGCTGAGTTACCTTCCTTGAACTTCTTTCCTTGAATCAAAATGGGTCAACACAATGCCCATAATTAAATTTGTCTTAATTTGTTTTGGTTTTATTATTGACTCAAAAATAGAAAAAGAAACATAATGAATGGTATAGCATGCATTGAGCTATGATTTAAAACACGACTTATACTCTGGCCCATCATCCCACTCCTAAACTGGGATCAAGGATAGAAAGGAAGACAGATATATATTCGCTTAAAATGATATGCAAAACATTGCGATTAGGTGGTAATAACAAGCCGCCTGTTTATCAAAGCCATGGAAATTCAATAACAGCGATGAACATGCTCGCAAACAGGCCTCGACCTGTAATCTGACATATCGGGCATTTGCCCTGTGGCCCGACCCACTTGTGGCTGCGCACCGGCCCTACAAACACTGACAACACTGACAGCAGCCCATTGGGTCATTTTCTGTTGTGAAACGGGATTGTCCAATCAAGTCTCCTAACGCAACCGGCCCCTCCCCTGCCTGCCCTGTGCGCTCGTGCACCTTGTAGAACACATATAAGTGCGGAAGAAGCGGTCGAAGGAGATGGGGGAGACAAATAAAAACGACAAAACAAACGTGTTGTTATGTCTTTCAATGAAAACACAAATAAGCAGTTTGATGCCGTGTTTTCAAACGAGACGTTAATGAGGTGTCTGAATGCATGTCAGTGCTAAAACAGGGCTTCTCTGCCTGAGCAAGAGTTCACTCTGAGTCTGACAAACTGAGTTGAAATGCTGAGCATGCGCCGAGTATTGTTTATAGTACGTTCAGTTTGACTTTTTAAATTATACATGCATGACTTTTTTTTTTTTTTTTTTGGAAGTAAGGCCCTAAGTCGTCAAGGTTTCAGACAGAGAAACCATGATTTTTTAGCTTTGATACCACAGTCTGTATGAGTCACATCACACACAGAACAAGATGTTCAGTGTTGCTTTTCATGAGTCTAAACAAAGAACCACATTCTGGTTGTATTCCTCGATCTCTGTTGTCAGCAGAAACCATTTGTCTTACAGAAAAAACAGGATACTTAGACTCTTCCTCATTTTTTTGACATAGTTTAATTTTACACTACATACACTTCACACAGAGATACTTATCTGCAAAAAAGAAGGAAACAAGTTGTCTGATTCAGTACACAGTTGTGTGGAAAAAAAACTCTCATCAAGCCACTTACTGTGTTAAGAGGACTGTTCTATATTGATTTGATTGTTTATGCCTATTTAGCTTGGCAAATACTATTTTTAAGTGTTCATTGAGCATTAACACCTGTTAGCTCAGCCAATTAATAATCATTATTAATCATTACTCTGAAAAATAAAAGGTAAACCCTTTTTTACATTAGATAATGCGTTTGAGTGGTTGAAAAAAACTGAACCAGGTACAAAGCGGGAAAATAGGAGTACCAACAGCCCTGTGACTCTTCTACTTCTGATAATAGGGCAAAGAGAGACTTCTTGAAAAACAAAAAGAGGACACAAAGAAAGAGATAGAGCCCCTTAAAGGCCAAAGTGCAGCCTTTACACACCAGTGGAAACTTTAATCGACTGCAAATGAAATTAAAAGGGGAAACCTTGAAAATGAAACCTTGGACAATGAGATAAAACAGAATACACAACCCTACTGACTCTGTGTCCTCTTATCTTTCCCCTCTCTGGTGTTGTGTAGGAGGCAGGCAGGTGTGTGAGGCGCAGAGAGAGCTCACACCTGTTGGCATTCAGCTGTTTAAAAAGACTTGGAAGCTAACATTTTCTCTCTAATCTCTCCAGCAGGCAGCACGTTGTTTGTTTAGTTTTGAGTTTCTTTTTTAGTTTTAATTAATTAATTAATTAAATGTTCTTCAAAGCTCCTTTGGATGTGTGAGCTTCTGTTGGCAAAATCTGATAGAAACTGAGGTTCACACAAACAGGTTGTCTTTATGAGTTTCAGTAATCTTTGCAAAAGGGTCAAACAACAATGCAAACTATATGACAGGAATCTGCATGCTTTGTGACCTTGTCTTTATAGAGACAAGTTTTCCATCTTCCATGGTCACACGATACAGCCAAAACATTGCTTATCAGAAGCAATGTCCTTGTGCATGGACATGTGGCATATTTGAAAGATTACATGGACACAGAATATAACAACAGGGTCAGCTTGACAACTTGTCTTAAAATCTTCCTTTTGTTTTGTCTTGGCTTTGAGGTGGTTCATGACACAAGGAATAAGAGTTTTATTAAGCCACAAAGAAAAGTTCAAACAACTGATGGGTTCTCAGTCAGAACCCAGTAAACCTGTCCCCTTGGGGCAAGAGGAGAGGTTTGCAGACTCACACTTTACAAAGTCCTGTTGGGAAATGTAGGGCCCAGATGTGCCCAGTGGGGTTGCCCATGATGTGGGTCGACTGTTGACTGCCCACACTAAGCAAAGCAGAGAGGGGGCCACAATGGGGGCCCATGTAGGCCTGCCGTAAACTAACAATATGCCAACACTGTAGGTTTCGGGCACTATTTGGGCCCCACCTAAGCCAAACAGCACAGGGCCAGATGTGCCCCACATATTCCTCCAGTAATGGGGCCTATAGTGGGCTGCCCACCTAAGCCCCATGGTGCTGGGTCCATATGTGCCCTATGGTACATTACCATAACCAACTGGTTTGCAGTTCATAAAAAGAATCCAAAGAAAAGCTACTTTCAGCTGCTTCCTTCACATGGGGTCACCAGAGCAAGTAGCACCAAATCTTTGTTGTATCACATTTGATTCCTGCTAAAACAGCCTCCAAGGGATTTGTGCATCCTCATAACCTCAAACTGGGAGTATTTTACATATTAGATAAATATGTAAACCCTTTTTTATAAATACCCTTACCCCCCAAAAAGGAAACAAACTCAAGTCTTATCAAACAAGTCGGCATGTTTTAGAAAACGGAATAGGGCCTGATAACTTTAACTGAGGGTTTCAATCAGTCGCCTTTTCTGCTCCTTATATTTCTAAGAGTGTAAAAAAATATGTTCTATGTTATACAATTTTCACATTCCCCTGTGTGGTGCTTCCCTATTATATATACAAATATAATAAAAAAAATGTAAAAAATACAACAAATTATACTATCTCTTACCGTATATTATTAAATCTCCATTTGCACTATTTGCTTATTTGCACTACTCTGCCTGGTTTACACTCAATGTCATTTATCCTTACTTGAATATTGTATATTGTATATTGCATAGCTTTCTTGTTATACGTAAAATTGTATTGTATTTATTTAAATTTTTATTTTTAATTATTTTATTTGCATTTTTTAAATGTTCATTTGCTATTTCACCTAGGGTTTGAGAGTAACGAAATTTCTATTCTCTGTATGTCCTGTACATGTGGCAGAATTGACAAATAAAGTTGACTTGACTTGACTTGACTTGATAGAAACCGCAAACCCCAAAATGCATGAGATTAGGAATTAAAGAATATTTCATATGAATTCAAATGCAGAGCTTAAAGTGTTCTGCTTCTACTTATTCTTCTTTTGACTGCTACCTTTAGGGTCGCTACAGCAGATGTCTCTGTCTCACGCATGTAACAGAATAGGCCTCTACTATTAGACCTTTACTCCATCAAGTCTTTTCTCTGTCTTCTTCTTTTTTTCTCCTGCCTGTCAGCTCCATATTCACCATCCTTTGTTTATTATATCCACTATCCCTCCTCTGCGCATGTCACAATCAGCCTTGGCTTTCTAACTTCATCTCCACACAGCTCAACCTGACTCTCTCTGATATATTTCTAACCCTGCCCACCCTGCTCACTCCAAACAAGTCTTAGAATCTTCAACTCTGCCACCTTCAGCTTCACCTCCTGTCTTTGTTAGTGTCACTCTCTCCACACCATGACTCACAGCAGATCTTACTACCGTCATGTGAATCTTCCCTTTCACTCTTGTTGCCATCCTTTTGTTACATATCAAGCCTGACGCTAGTCTCCATCCTGCCTGCACTCTCTTCTTCACTCCCTTGTGCATTCTCCAGTGCTTTGAATAGTTGACCCCAGGTATTTAAACTCATCCATTCTTGATCTCTACACCTTGCGTCTTCACTGTGACAGTGTATGTGGTCTTGCTTCTACCGAGTTTCATCCCTCTTCTCTCCAAATCATTGCTCGACTTCTCCAGGCTCTTTTCCCTCCCCTTCCTGTTCTCAGTATAGCTCACAATGTCGTCAGCAAACATCAGTTTATTGAGACTTGCCTGACCTCAGGAGTCAACCCATCCATCACCATTGCAAACAAGAAGAGGCACTGATCGTTCATGTAATACCACCCTGTTAGGAAAATATAGTTTCTGTTTTATTTGCTGTGTATTTTGTCTTATGCATTTAATAACGAGGCCACCTTTCAGTTATAAACTGTGCCAGAGGTCATTAGGTTCTTTACCCAGACTGAAACTGTGCAGAACAGTTGCCTATTGTTATGTTGCTAAAAGAGAATAAGAGGAAACAGATTGAGACCGTGAGACTGTAAGTGAAGTGTAAACATTAGTGCCTTAGAAGGGGTTGAACTTAACTGTCACTGTTGCAGGATAATATACTTTGCCCTTTAAAACAGTGGAGCCTGTGTGCTTCCTTTTTAAGATCGACACAGAAGGTGGTATTGTGTACATCTCCACATGCATGTGCTTAATAAATCATTGTTGTTGGCTGGACCTGCTCTGAGTATTGGTTGTTTATTCTCAGCACATCAAAACTGAATCAGGACAACCCCCACCTCAAAGCCATTTATCATTCCCACTGCACATATCACTACTGTCTCACTGTCTCATGCTTGTCCTGCACCACCCTCACATACAGAACCACAGCTACTCTCTTGGCACCATCCTCTGTTTTCCATAGATCTTTAAAGACACACTGCAACTCCACACATTGCATCTGTGGAGTTTTCTCTTAGCATGAAGCCAAACTGCTGCTCACTGATTGTCACTTCTCTTCTTAACCTACCTTCATCAACTCATTCCTATAACTTCATGGTATGGCTCAGCAGCTTTGTCCCTCTGTAGCTACTACAGCTCTGCACTTAACCTTTGCTATTAAAATCAGCACCAGTGCACTTCTAGATTATTCAGCATTTTCATTCATTTTTATTCAATTTACGTATGAACTTTACACAATAACTTACAATAAAACAGTTAAATTAAGTGAGCTATTGTCTGGTAGATGTGTTTATGTGATGTGATTTAAAAAAAAAAAAAAAGCGATGACACCTAATTAGTCTTCAAAAAAAAGATGACCAGTTAATACTTTAGTTGTAGTGCTGCTGTGGGTTCACATGGTGGTGCAGTTTGCTCACCTAAAATAAAGCACATGTACTCAAGGGTCCCACAGAAACCCTGAGGTCAATGTGTGTCAGGCTTGAAGTGTGTTTGCTTTGGTCTTATATACACACAGAAGTGCAGACCCACAATAAACTACTATTACCATTTTTTTTTTTTTTTTTACTTTTTGCTGATTTAGGTTTAAAGTAATTAACTTAAGCAATTAAATAAGAATGACAATAGGATGCCCGCATAAGTGGTAGAAAATAGAAGAATACTTAGATTTCCCTTTTTGACACCAAAACGTCAGATTTACATCAACATAAAATCCAAATAATCATAATAAATAAAGTAGATGTGTTAGAGGTGTTTGGCTGACACACATGAACCTCGAAGGAGAGAGATGAGAACATTTGCACATTTGTGAAAAACAGCACAGAAAGTTAACAGAATATCATCTTTATTTAAGACTCTTATCATGATTTAACCCAATAAATGCTGAAGCAACAGTTCAATAGTAACACCCCCCCCTTTTTTTTTCTCTTGCTGTTTCTATAAATCAAATTTCCATTTGAACGTTTCTATTTTATTTTTATTTAAGTTTTAAAATTATGTTTGTTTATCTAGATATTAATAGATTTAAGTCAAATTTATTTATAAAGAACATTTAAACAAAGCTTTCACTGACTACCTATATACACAAATGTGCATGTAATTATGTAAAACATGGACACAGAATTAAGAGGCCATCGGCAATAAGCAAATGAATAACAACTACAACAACCACCAGAGGACAGCAGGAGACAGAGTTACAGAGGTAACAGCAAACAGGAGATAAGTGGGATGGAAAGGACAGAGAATAAAGATGAGTTTTGAGCCTATAGTCTCAAAAGCAGAGATGAAGGGTACTCCTTTTGTGTTAAGCTGTAGCCAATTTCACAAACGTGGTGCAGAACCAGCAAAGGTCTGTCACCGTTTCGTTTGAGGCCTGACCTTAGGACATGTAAGAGATTTTTGCCAGTAAATCTGAGAGACCTGGGAGCTGAACATAAACAAATGACACTAGTGATATGAACTGGGGTCTGTCCATTACGAGCCTTAAAAGCAATCAGTAAACTCTTAAGCTGAAAATGGACAGGAAGTTGGGCCAGGACTAGAGTCTAGTACACATACATGTGTTTCATATATGTGGATCCCCTTGTATTAGATTCATGATTCAGTTGAGAAAGAATACCATAAAAAGATAAAGGTGAGTGGTATATTTACAGTAGATGAGGCCTTATAATTAATAGATTTCATTCAAGATATGGATTTTTTAAATTGATCCTGTTTGCTCTGTGGACAAAGTGTGTTTGTGTTTTTTGTTTGTGACTCTATCCAAAATACAAAGGATTTGTTTAAACCTCTTCACTGGAGCACTAAGTCACAGCAATAAGTCTGAGGTACACCTTGGCTCCAAAGGGTATGTGAAGTCTGTCGAAAGGAAAGCTGTACCCCGAGAGATCGCACACACCAAATGATCCAGTGCAGAGATATGATTTCTGGTACAAAGGGACCAATTCTGACAAAGAAGAATTTGAAAAGACAAACACAAAATGAAGAACTGCAGAATGAGCATAAAGACAGGGAGTAAAAATAGAATCAACCCGAGGAGAATGTAGCAAAAATCTAATAAAGAAAATTAAATTTAATAAAGAAAATAGAATAATTTGGTACAACTATAAATACCTGAAAGAAGAGAAGAAAAAATGGGAAACCATAAAAAATTGGAGGGTGAGGAAGAGCAAAAAACAGAAAAAGACTGATGAGAAATGTCAGAAAAGATGTCAAACCTGGTGGTGCCAGTATATCTTGACTATTTCATGACCTTCAGTGAGATATCATATGGTATATATCAGTATAGGCTGACTTGCTATTGGCTCTTCCTGTATAAATCAGCTGTTAATTAAAAAACTTTTCTCTTTGTGCTTTGATATGAAAAACAAAAAACAAAACAAATATCAACCCTTCTTGATGTTATATAGTTGTGGAAGGCACTTTAGTACAGTAATCTGTCATGTTCAAGAAACCAGTTTGAAATGATTTGAGCTTTGTGACGTGGGTAGACTGTAATTATCAAAGGATAGACATCATCAGCAACAGTACTCAGGTAGCCTGTGACATTTTAACAATGCTCAGTTGACACAGGGAGGCTAAAGGTGTGCCAAGAACGTATTTCTAATCTTATGTATCCACTTCTGTTGTCCTGTTTTGGTGAGCCTGTGTGAACTATAGCCTTAATTTCCAGGAGTGGCACCTGGTGTGGTCTTCCGCTGCTGTAGCTTCAAGATTCTACATGTTGCACATTCAGAGATGCTCTTCTGCATACCTTAGTTGTAAAGAGTGATTATTAAATTTACTGTTTCCATTCTATCACCTCAAAGCAGTCTGCCCGTTCTCTTCAGACCTCATTTTTACACAGAAAACTGCTGTTTATTGGATATATATTTTAGGACCATTATCTATAAACCCTAGAGATGGTTCTGTTGGGAAATCTCAAAAGATCAGCAGTTTCTTAAATATTCTGACCAGACCTTCTGACATCAACAACCATGCCACAATCAAAGTCACTTAAAATGACTTTTGTTCAGTTGATGCTCAGTTTAACTTCAGCGGGCTGTCCTGAGGATGTGTACTGGTCTTAAGCGACTTGGGGTCCTGCTTTGTGATTGGCTGATTAGTTTTTTCCATGATGAGTAGCTGAACATATGTACCTGATAAAGATGTAGGTGAGTGCATGCCAATATGATTGCGCAAGTTAGCGGTTAAGTTATTTGGCATTTCTATTTTATATGAAATTTCTAGCAGTAGTGCTAGCTATTATTAGCACCTTAGCTGTAACCTGGGTAAGCTATATAAATCTGACAATAGTTAGCTTGTACAGCTGGTAAAGTAATTAATAAAAACAGCTAGCTAAGCTACCACCTAGCTCAACCACAGGAGTTCAGATTATCAGTATTTTATATGTTGGTATTTTCTACAGCTGTGTAAAAAAAGCTAGCAATTAAACTGTGATACAAGACAAGCTAATGTTACAGAACATTAGCCAGGAGAAAAATGATTATAGAAAACACCTTTGCTGAAGTAGTCCCACATAAAGTCCCACATAAATCACTATACTGGTGAATGTAATGCAGGCTACTGTGCAAGAATTGTTCAATTCCTTTATGACCCCCAGCTGGTAGTAAATGACTTTGATAAGGCAGAGCTCATAAGTTTCATACATTCAAACTTTGGCCACTTTGCTCTGTATAAGGGACACTGTTGACTTTCTCGAATATTCAGCATCCATATTTCTGATAAATGTAAGTATACAATTAAAACAAACTGTAGATTATTTATGTGTTTTTGATCTTTTGAAGTGTTTAAAGTTGTTGTATTAAGCTTGCATGTACTTGCATGTAGAGTATTTCTGCAGTGCTCAGTGATCATAGAATGAGGGTCTTGTAAAATGTCAAATTTAAATGTTTTGTTGTGGTATATTTATTGTATTTTTTAAGTTCAACGATTTTTTAAGCTATTAGATTTCTTGCAGTGCTGTGCAAAAGTCTCAAGCCACCCCTCATTCCTTTATACTTCTATGGGAAAATTGGAAACCGATCCTGTGATTTATTTTGAAAATGAATATTTGGTGTGACCACCTTTATTCTTTAATACAGCTTGAAGTAGACTTCAGGTATAGTTTATAGGTTTTTTGGAGAAGGACATTCAAAGCTGTTCTTTGGATACTGGCTGACTTTTATCGTGTCTTCTGTCACGATGTTCATACATTGCTTCATTAATTTTGTTGTCATGCTCTTGGAAGACCAATCCATGACTGACTGCATTCCACTGTGTTTTTCTATCTATGTATACTTTTACTTCATTGGCAACATGTTTGGGATCATCGCCAACCATCAGACACACTTTATAGTGTCTGATGGTTGATTCATGCAATACCATATTTGGATCAGACAAAATCCTAAACACAACTGGCTGAAGTGTAGCCCCAAACTATGACAATACCTCCACCGTGCTTTACAGATGGCTGTAGACATCCACCTTGTCTCTCCTGACCTCCTCCATCCATATTCAAAACAATTTGAATCAAAAATTTAATATTTAGATTCATCAATTCAAAAGACCTGGTGCTGATTTTCAGTCCAGTTCTTGTGTAACTTGGCATACTTAAGCCTTTCTTCCTGTTTCCCTTCCTTAAGAATGACTTCTTGACATCCGCCTTTCCACTGAGACCATCTTGATGAGGCTTCAGCAAACAATAGTTAGTTTTCTTAAGTACATGAATTACAGACACTGTTCATCTGCTGTAGATAGTTTTTTAAGTTCCTGTTCTTTTGTCTTCTTCTTTTGTCCTTTTTCTTAAATTCAGCTGTAGAAATGGGGAAAAATATGCGGTTATTCATTATGTGTTGACACAACTCTACTTCGTCCCTTGAGCTAAATTTGTTTTTTATGCTTGGTCAGTGTTAAGTGGCTTAACAAACAAATTCCTTTGAAAATCGTCAGGTCTGAAATGTCCGAAGGAAACCTGGAGAACTACTGCTCGAGACCACTATGGCAAATGGACTGGTATTTATATGGCATTTTAAAAAATGGAATTCAAAGCATTTTTTACTACAAGTTTTGTTCAGCATATCACCCATGTGTTTGGTAGAATGAGGTGCTTTTGTATTAAGATAAAAGAGATTGAAGGCACAGAAAATATCACATGAATTGGAAATTGTTAAACCTGTCAAATCCATTTAGATGTCTCTTAAGGTCGGATGTTAAAACACGCAGAAGGAGGATCTGATGATCGATGATTACTATTCTAGATTTAGCTTGTGGTTCTGTTTTTCAGGATTTTGAGCCTAAGGTAGCAGAACAAGAAGGGCTATTGATGAACCCTCACCACACAGACTATAATGTTATTCCCTACCCCAAGATGGGCTAAGAACAACTAAACTAAGAGCAAAACTCTGAAAGTTGGTGCATTTAGAAAAAAGCAGAACAGAGATGAACTGAGTTCAATAAACCCGAGCTTTACAGTATGCTCATTAGGTAGGGTTAGGTAAGCTTTTCTGGAAGATGTCGAGTTTGGTGGTTTATAAGAATTATTTGGTGTGTGTGTTTGTAAGTGTGTGCAAGCGTAGGAGGTGTCTACTGATGACACGGAAGGATTAGTGGAACGGGGGGGTCGGCTTTGTTTGACACAAAATCTTCTGAACATCCCGACGTGTTTGTTTACTCTGATCAGTGTTTGTGTTGTGCACGCATCTGTCGTGTGTGTTTCTGTCAGCCTCCTATCCGTCTACTTGACTATGTCTGTGACTGTGTTTGAAGCCAAATTCTGTAACAATGGCTCCGCCTTCCCGGCTGTCTTACTGTACCGTCTGACATCCATGTTCACCATCTTCCTGCCCGGTCAGCCGTGACCCCGCATGAGCCAGACGCCCAGACAGCAGGACTTGTGCATGTTTCTGCTGTGCGTGTTGGAGGGAAACAGTGCCCCAGATAGCAGCGTGCATGTGTAAATGTTTATCAGTCGACATGTCAGTGCATTGTGTGTTTGTGTGCGTGTGTGTCAATGACCCAGAGAGACAGCAGGGCCAAGAAATGACTTAAATGGCCACAGCTGCATTTCCATGGCAACAGGGTGTTTTAATAGAGGAACATTATGGGCTAGAGCGCAGGGTAATGACCGCTTTGGCTGTCGGAATGCCTTGATCTTATCACCATGGCAAGAGGGGATGCTCCCACTTTCTGATGGTCTAATAGCCCCGGCTCTAATAGACAGGCAGACTGGGCCACTGGGGTCACCCGGAAACACAGACCTTCCCCAAACACTCACAAACCAGTAATGCTGCTTGACTTTGTCCGTCATTTGTTCTGTATCTGGTTTAAGCATCTACCTATTATAACGCTGTCTTCCTGAGAAATAGGCTGCATTTTGCAAGCGTATTTGTGATGGAAATGTAATCAAAAGGCGTTTCTTCCAGCAGACGAGAGGACGAAACAAGGGGATGGATGAGGAGAGAGCAGAAGAGAGATAAGAGCTTTGCTGAAAACCTGTTTGTAGAAGAATGTCCTGTCACTGTTTTGGCACACACACACACACACACACACAAACACACTCATACTTGCTAACCCTCCCGAATCTCACACAGCTCGGCCGAGTATATACACGGACAAATCCTATAAGTCCATTTGAATACCACGACGGTCGTCTTCTAATCTGTTTGTTTGAAGCTTGTGATGAATCTACAATTTTTCAGCGGACCCAGCACAGGCCTAATATCCACACTTATTTGTTCATGTTAAGGGTTGAGTTATTTCTCCACACAATTGGTTGGATGCCAGCAATGGAGTGTGTGTGTGTGTGTGTGTGTGTGTGTGTGTGTGTGTGTGTGTGTGTGTGTGTGAGAGAGAGAGAGAGAATGTGGCTCTTTATCTCACTCAATGAGTGAGTGGAGGTTGGTTGTAAGGCCATCTGTCCCTCTCAGACACCTAATCTGTCTCTGTCACTGTGTGCACACACACTTAAATGCTTGTACGTACCTATACAAATGAAATATCCTCTGCAGTGATGCTGCCTTTATTAGATGCACCATCACTGGACTATATGGTGCTACTCAGACCATACATGACTATACAAAGTAACACAAGTAAGCAGTTTTTCATTTGAATTTTGTTGTAATCAAATGAAAGTCTCTGTCCTTCATACTCTCAGACAGACGGTGCTCAGGGTGAGAGCTGTGCTTCTGCTGAAGTGTCCCATTGAGTTTGGTGAAGTGGACTTATCTCCTACCATCCCCTCTCGCATCACACTCACTACTGGATCCAGACAGGGCTGAGTGCCACACTGATCCTGCCCTCCTCACACCAGAGAGGCCTCTTTCTTCTGGGCTCGGTCCCACACTCAGACCCCCTCAACCTACCACCGTCCTTACAGTTGTCAGAGTGCTGCATATCGCTAAAGGTAATGACCGTGTGTGTGTGTGTGAGGACTGGATAGTCGATGGTTGCGATAATGATGTCTGGAGATGCCAGATGATACTGTTTTTTTTCTGACATGACAGTATACACACAGGGCCTGAAAGAGACATGAAGGATCCTTGGTGCTATAGAAACCAGCCTTAGCAATCTATGCAGACTTTAGCAGAGAGCATTTATCAGACTATCTGAACATGGTCTGCTCTAAGATTCCCAACCACGCCTCCAGTGCTTGCTTCTTGGGTAATTGCACACATGGCATGCAGATTCCACTCATATTTGCAAAACAGGGTACATATTGCACCCACAATAATAATAGATAATAGATTCATGGATTGATTCATTTACACCAATTTTGCATTTTGGATTTTCATATTAATCACATGATATGATTTGGATGTGCTGTGTCTGTGATTTTATTGGCCCCTTTCTTCTTACATATTGAGAAAGAGAAAGGGAAAGAGATTCAGTCAGTTCTAAAACCATCATATCCTACAGAAAATATGTGACTGAAACAGATTTGATAACATACAGTAAATGCCACAAAAATGCTCTTTATGCCATCCAGGATCCCTCTGATCTCTAATTTGTAAAATAAAACGTCAATCTTAAAAAAATAGAGGTCATATAAAGACTTGTAATGTACTTTCCTTTTAATCTTCCTCACTCTTGACTTGGTCTCCCTCTTTTCTTCCTGTCTAGCAGTTCCATCTTCAACATCCTTGACTAATATACCCACTATCCCTGTTCTGCCCATATCCGAACCATCTCAGCTTTATCTTTCTCTCTTTGTCTCCAAACTGCTCAATCCTTTCCATTTGGGTCACTCTCAATAGAAATTTTAGCATTTTCAGCTCAGGCTCATGTCCTTTTGTTGGTGCCAATATCTCCAAAGTACGTAATTGAAGATCTCAGTACCTTCTGTCCTTCTGTCACAAATCACCTCTGATACTTGTCTCCACTCTTTCCACCCTGTCTGTCTCTCATTTTTACCTTTCTTGCGCTCTGTCCATTGACCCCAGGAAATTAAACTCATCCACCTTCACTTCCTCTGTTCTTTCCGTCTTCACTCTCTTTCACCTGCTCCCTAATCTGACTACAGTTCATAATGTCATCTGCAAACATCATAGTCCAAGGATGCTCTTGCCTGACCTCATCTGTCACCATGTCAAACAAGGTGGGGCTCTGATCAGATCACTGATGTAATCCCACCCCCACCTTAAACCCATCTGTCACTCCTACTGCATACATCACCCCTGTCTCGCTGTCCTCATACATGTCCTGCACATACTTCTGTCCCACTCCTGACAGTACCACAGCTCCTCTTTTGGCTCCCTATTATATGCTTTCTCTAGATCCACAAAGACAGAGTGCAACTCCTCCTTACCTTCTTTGTACGTCTCCATAAACACTCTCAAAGCAAGCATCACATCTCCAGTGCTATTTCTCAGCATGAAGCCACACTGCTACACACCGATCGTCTGATTCACCGTCACCTCTCTCCCTAACTACCAGTATACTTTTCCTCCAGGAAAAGTTTCTCAGGCTTCCTCTCACTCAGAGATTGTGTTAAACAATCTGGTTATTTAACCTAAGCATGAAAAATATTCTTACAAACAGCAGTGTGGGAGGTCCTTGCTCACAGGACAGACAAAAATAGCTGTTTGAAATACTGCAACTGTCCACCTTCACTCACCCCCCACACGCACACATACTACAGTATATACAAACACTAAACCTCACATGTCAAATTAAACAAAGAAGATAAAAATAACTAAATTTAATAACAAATGATATTTAATCTCATGACTTAATTTGTGTAAATCTCCACATGTGAAAAAGCTAACCTGGTTTTAAAGAGAGTCAGGAAGTTACACAGCCCAGACAAAACAGCCTGGTTCCATGTAACCAAAGCAAGTTGTGTGTGTACAGTTTAGACAAACAAGATAGTGCTGTCAAAACATGAAAAAATATTTTATTATTTGGTTAAAATAAAAAGAAAAATTTAAATATTGGATTGTTAGTAATGTGGTCTGCTGTCAAATGTTGCTTAAGAATATAAATAAGCTGAGACAGGTTGTCGAACTGAAGAAGATTTGATCCGTCCATACACTGACTGACCTCTTCATTAGGTACAACTTCAGGGTGGACACCCTTTTGGCTTCAGAACCGTCTTGATTCTTCTTTGCATAGATTCAACAGGGCGCTGATTTTGGTCCACATTGACATAACAGCATCAAGCAGTTGCTGCAAACTTGTCAGCTGGTCATCCATGATGCAAACTCCCATTTAACCTCATCTCAAAAGTGCTCTTTTGGACAGTCACCAGCTCTCAGTTCAATAACTCAGTGTCATGAACTCACTGACATGTTCAACAAACCAGTGTGAGATTATTTGAGCTTCTATCCTGCTAGAAGGAGTCATTAGAATTAGGTACACTGTAGTCATATAGGGATAGACATAGTCAGGTAACATTACTCAGGTGGGCTTAAACAATGTTCAGGTGGTAATATGGGGCCAAATTGTGGCAAGAAAACATCCCCTTATGGAATATACCCCATGTGGTCTAGCCCAGGATCGATGTGCTGTTCATTCAGAGATGCTCTTTTCCATACTTTGGTTGTAACAAGTGGTTATTTGAGTTACTCTCGCCTTTTTATCAATTGAAAGTAGTCCATTCACCTCTGACCTCTGGCATCAACAAAGACTTCTCACCCAGAGAACTGCTGCTCACTTTTTTTGGACCTCTCTGTAAACCCTGTAGAGATGGATAGAGATGTGAAAATCCCAGTAGATCAGCATTTTGTGAAATACTCAGACCAGCACATCTAGCACCAACAACAATTCAAAGTCACTTAAATCACTTTTCTTCCTAATTTTGACAGTGAGTTTGAACTTTAGCTTGTCATCTTGACCATGTCTTAATGCCTAAATGCGCTAAGTTGCTGCCATGCGGTTGGCTCATTAGATATTTGCATTTAAGACGGGCACCTAATGAAATCGGTATCAGCACTAACATCTGAAGCAGGAAGAGCTGCACCTACGCCACACAACTGTTCTAACTTTGCTGCACAATATGCAGTTTTGCAGGTGTGTGGTGCTTCGTTAACTCCCCATCAGCGCTGGTTCTAACTTTTCAATCTTTGCTTGCTGCACAGGTTATGCAAACAGTGTCTGGTAGTGTTGCTGAATGCAGTTTTTCCACTCGCAGTCTTAAAACAAGTTTTAATGTTAAGACTAGTAACTTTGAAGTGGCTGGTTGGTGAGGTTTTATGAGTTTTAAACTATGCCATGCAAGCTATTTTAAGCCATTAAACTAAACTCAGTTAGTCTAAGAGACTTCTGGGAGAAAATGCATATTTATTATACGGGCGTTAAGCATTTTGTTTTTTCATCCAGCTCACAGCAAATTAGCATAGCTCCCAAAACAGCTTACTGGTTTGGTTTTGGGGGGTTTTGAATAATGCTCAGATCGTATGTTGGAGCATGTCATTACTCAGAATGGATGAACATGGTTTCATGCCGTAAAAGTTGGTGTTTTGTTTTTATGATACATACAGAATGATACTTTTAGGAAATTGTTTTTATGTCATTTTCATCCACATCTAAATTTAAAGAAACTATGCCTTGAATTAAATTATGTCTTTGAAGTAACCTGGCATTCTATTCATTAAATCCAGTTGTAAGAAGCATTTACTCTATGCATAGTTAATTTATCAGTTTTTATTTTAAAGCATGGCTGCATGTCTCACTTTCTTCCTTCTGGTTGATTGTCTGGCACTGTATTTATTTGTCAGAATGCATTAAGCAATTTGTTGATTGACTGGCACTATAGAGTAGGAAATTTTAAGGTCTCACTCTCCCTTTCTCTGTTTAAACGATAGTGGTATATTGCAGCAGCTGGATATTCACATGGGGGGTAATTATACTTTCACATTCTCCCAAACATTTCAAAGGCAAAGCCCTTTCAACATCACCTTTCACTTATACTGTGCAGTGCCATCAGACTGCATGTTCTTGGTGCTGTTGTTGTATGCGTTTTGGCTCTCTGTGTGGTAAACAGCTGTTGGTGTGTGCTTTAGTGCCTGATAAACACATTAGACTGTTGTTTACTCTCCTCTAAACTATCCCAGTTCAAACACTTGATAGATTTGGATCTCTTAGCCAGTAATGAAGATGTGAGTGCGCTTTATCCTAGCATTGTACAAAATCACGCTACCCTCTCGTGTTTAACACGTGCATGCATAAAAGTCATGTGCAGTTAACATCTATGCCTCTATGTTGCCAGAATGGAAAACGTTTCTGATATGTCTCAAATAATTTTCCAGCTTGCAGCTTTCTTTACCGTAATATCGAGGCGTCCATCATGCAGATGCCATAAATTCAATTCTATGACCCAGTTTTAGTGTTTGCATATAGCACATGTGTTTGAATAGAGGATCTGGTGATTTAGTGAACTTGCATGCTGCTGCACAGGTTTTGCAACTGTGAAACATATATGGAGGATAAGACGAAATGTTCTTTTAGATAATTTATCAGTTGCATGTAACACTATGGGCATGGGTCTGTGCATGAACAATGTATATACAACACATTCATAAGTTCCATGTGTTATGCATAATGTATACTAACTATAGTGCTGCTGGCTACCCCTACACTCTCTGCACGAGAGGAACAGTTTTCCATTCTGAGATGGATCAAAACAATGTCAGTAGTTGGCTGTAGTTACTGGAGAGAGATGTAGACACAATGGAGTATTGCCAAAAGAAGGTGTGGTGTGCCCCTGCCTCTGGGGCAGACTTGGTGCAATTTAAAATACCACCACTCTTTCAGGCACTGGGGCACCAGTCACAATACAAAGCTTCTATTTTCCACCTAAACCTTTATCTGCAATAATGCAGGTTGTTGTACTGCGTTATGATGTCATCTTTTCCACACTGCTTTAGTTTTGAGTTGTGTTTTTTTTAAAATTTCCAAATAAACCATGAATGTTAATTTAGAACAACATTAAACTGATTCACTGTTTAGCAGTAAAACTACATCCTCTGATTTTCATTAATGTCAAATTATGAACAGTAACTTTAAAACCTCTCATCTGCTGATGTGGTTCAGGACCAAATGCTAGATATATGAGATCAGGCTCCAGGTTTGGTCCGGCAGCATTAGGATTAAAGCTGGGTTAAGCTCGTGTGAAAGCTCTATTATACTTGATTGAATTATCTCCTTACACAGAGTGGGAGGCCAGAGCATAAACAAGTCACTCCGAACAGGCAGAGGGACAGATGAGTTTCCGTCAGTTGTTTTTGTTAGACCAGCACTTTATTGTAAAACTGAAATGATATTGTTCCTGTGGCAGCTCTATGTAAATGTTTTGTGTGCAGTATTCCTCCATTTCATGCCGAGCGCTTGCTCTGTTTACCACTGTTTACTGAGCGATAGGGGCTACTGTACCGTGTCCTTGCTCCTGATCAACTGTCTCAATGTGGGTAGAAGGTGAAATCACGACAGGGGAAGCAGGGAGGCTTGCTGCTTCTGCAAATGGCTGTAGATGGAAAAATAAAACAGACATAAAGCTAAAGATAATGTCAGGTTTCTGTAATTGTGTGTATGGACCAACTTCTGTGCCAATGCAAATTTACAGAGTGTTTGGGGAAAGAACACTGGATAAATGTGCACCTCAGAACACAAACAACAGCCTCCCACATTCCACATGGAGAGTGTTTGTTTGTGCGGTCAGAGTTTGGGATCCGTCACATGGCTGAAATTGTGTGTATCTTCAGTGGTTTGTGTTTTTCAAGGTGAGGACGATTGGAGACTGACAGAGGGATGTTGACTCCAGTGACTCGACACATCTACACCACTCTCAGCATCAACAAACACACAGTTGTGAACGTGTTGGAGTACAGGTATACACAGTAGATGCTTTTACTTTCTTGCCACTTAACATTGTTGTTGAGATCTTTTAAAACAGAGGTGTCCAACGTAAGGCCCAGGGGCCAGAATCGGCCCAGCAAAAACTCCAATCTCACCCACATGGACATTCATATTACACCAAAGTGATTAAGTAACATATAATAAATTAAATGAGGGGGAAAATCATGTTTTTCCACTTTTGCCTGTATAAATTTGTTTTTCACAATTCCACAGTAAAATAAATAAATAAATAGGAACTTTTCTGTGAATTAACAGAAACTTTTTATAATCACAGGACAGTAATTTCACAGTCCTACTAACAAACGTTTCTCAGCTCAGCCACGACATTGCACGATAAAGCATTTCTTTATCATGTAGAAAAGCTGGGATTATTGAAATTTCACTTCTTTTTATGAAAATTAGATATCCCAGAGATTAAATGTGTAGTTAAACTACTTTACCTCAACAAAAAAGGGACTTTTACTAAGATCAGATTGGACGGTTTGTAACACTGGTAACACTAGATATTGTTCCCGCTTCCAGAAGTCTGAGGAACAAGGACAGCTTTTTGGCACATCACATGCTAATTAGAAGTCGTGATTGTGTGTGCGCTCCAGGATCTATCTGTCAATGCCACTCAGGTAGCCATGGTATCACTGTTAGTGTCAGCATCAGCGTGTGTCAGCTGGTATCACTCATTGGTATCTGTATCTGTGAGGCCTACACAGTTTAACCCTGACCCTGTATCTCTCCCATTTCCCACACCTCTGTCTTGCGTGTGTATTGTCAGCCTAAACCCCCAGATTTCCTGGTATGTTGGTGGAATTTCGGCTATTTTTCCAGGTCACTGTTGTTTGTGCCTTGCGAGGTGTGTCTGTAAATTCCCACACAGGGAGGGAGATAAACACACTCTCACTGTCACACAAATATACAAACCTCGTCACATTGCGGCCCACACCTTGTACGGTGAAGAATTCACCGCGACTAACTCTCTAACTGTCTGACTCCGGCTCAGCACTGAACTCTCGCCTGTGTATTCTTCAAGCCAACACTAAGCTTGACTTCTGGCCCAGCAGTCAGGAGTTAAATCACGAATATATTAGTGATGACAAATTGATGATGGACCAGGTCAAACAAGCTTTCTGCTCTGGAAAATTCCTTTAGGTCCACTGACATATGCTTGTATGCGTCAGTTGTTGGAGCAAATTGCAAAAGCAAGGGAAATATTGCATCTACAACAGTGTGTGTGAATGAAAAAGTTTAGAGGAAAGTTTTTTTTGCCAGAATTGATTTGGCAAGCCTCTCAGACCAATGTGTTGCTAAAACTGCAGTTGTCTCTTGCAGTCACTCAGCTACATGAGCGGCTGAGCAAAGGCAGCAGTTAGTGAAAAATTGGACAATTTGGGGGTTGGAGGGCAGTTGCAGTGGATCTCAGCAGATAAATCTTTAATGTCATAATCCCTTTTTCCACTTAAAGCACGCATCAATTCATACTTGTGCTTTTTTCCTCCCTTTCTGTCTTTACACTCCTCAGGCAGGTCTCAGGAGGTCACGTAAATATTAGTTGGAGCTCCCTAACAAATCTGCACCTCCTGCTGCTCCCAAAGGCCCTCCAATCCAACAGTGTTTCTGCAAAGCTACACCATGTAATACCTAATGGCTGACACCCACCACATCAAATAGAGGCAGAGCAAAAGAATAAAAGATGAGTGAAGGAGTTGACAAGAGTGAGCAGCTCACTGCAGGCCAGATTTAAATCCAGCAAAGCAGGTGTTCTCCTGAATAGCTTTACCTCATTGCTGGCCAGCCTGAGGAGAGCTTAGCTACATGAGCAAGCTCTTAATGTTTAGGAGGTGTCAACAGGCAGCAAATCGCTGCTGGTCATTCACAGTGCCAGAGCTTTTCTGTTAATACGCCTAAACTTTATGACCCCCGACCTTACTAGACTCACATTAAACCTGAAAACAGGTTCTTCTGGCCTTGAGGCGTAAACTCATCCCACTGCACACATACACAAACACTTGTATGTTGCGATGCATTGGTCATGATCGGTGAGTGACACAGTAGGAAGGACCGCCAACACGCTGAGGGTTTTACCAGACAGGTGATAGGGTAGTTCAGGGAGCAGTGATGGGGTGCTATACAAGCGTGCAGGTACGTACATGTGAATATGTGTGCAAAACAGATCGCATGGCCGACACCCAGACCACCCCCAAGGTGCATCTCTGGCTAGATTCCCACCAACAGGACGCCTGTATCGGAGGTGGTCGAGGGAGGGGGGAGGTGGATGGAGGGCGGTCAAAGAGATGTGCCACACAGGGCGGGTAATGATGATGAATTGTGAGGAACATAGTTTTGCTCAGATTAAGATCTGCTGATAAACATGCCCGCCAGGTCTCTGGGTAACCTTATACATTTCTTTCTCTCCTAAATCTACCAGTTTAAGTCAGCGTCTTCCTCCCCACTGTCATTAAAATCTCTCTTCCAGTGTAAGCTTAAGTTCTGCCTATGTACCTCTAGCATGAGTGTTCACGGATATATATGTAACCGGAGTTCATTCTCTATTCTCAGAGTTGTTGTCATTTGGCTCCCAGAGCTCAGACTGACACGCATTACAGCCGGGGCATAAGGTTTATAAATCTTTTTAACTGTCAGTACTGAGACACAGGAGGAGTTTAGAGAGCAAGACAGAGAAAATATAGAGCAAGTGTTTAAAATGAAAAAACACTTACAAAATTTAGAAAATGTGAGAAAAAATCCAAAGACACTTACAGCAGCATTTTCCATTATACCAGTTTGAAAGCTCTCTACTTTTTAAAGAGAAAATGCAGAAAATCTAGCTCCATCTGAGCAGCGCTTGTACCTTGTGACTTTACCACAAAGCTCCTCTCAAAGCAGTGATCCAAGTCAGGCTACTTGGCCTTACGGGATTAACGGATAACTTTGATTTACTACAGCCTAGATTTTATGTTACAGCTTTGGCCATTGTTTGTATTGATTTTGATAATAGCCCACTAAGTTAATTGCTGAGAACTGGAAATATGGCAAGCGCTGCTACAACAGGGGGAAAGGAGGGGCTTCTTTATTTGGAAGTCAGAACACGCTGGCACACCTGTAATGTCAGTAATCATGAAATAATTCCTTGCTGTACTGGAAAACCAACCACCTCCAAAAAACTTTCCTCGAGATGAGCAGTGCAGTCTCTAAAATGTGACGGATCTTTACAAAATTGTGTCCTACTTTTGGTTTGTTTACTTTGGCTATTCTGCATCTGTTTGTGTTAGTTAAGCTACCCAATTAAAAAAAATCCTAAATGCAGCAATTAATTTAGTGAGTAATCCTAACCTACTGCGCCAATAACCAAACAGGAAAGGATCTAAGCTGACCAAGAAAATGATGTATGCTTTAAACCCTCTGTGTTGTTTGATGCTTTATTTGTCCCCTCAGTTAGTACAGCCTCCCTCTTCTCTTCCTGCTGCCTGCCAGCAGCAAAGAGTAATGGTTTGCCTGTCATACTCTTGAACTGGAATGCTCTCAGCCTGGCATCCAGGACACAGATAGACTCTGCCACCGGACGCTGGCACTAGAATAGTCTCAGTGACTGGAATGGCTTGATAAAATTACCCTAAGGGACAATAAAGCTTATCTTATCTAATGATATTGGCCTCCCATGGCTATTAAAAGACCACTGTGGTCTCCAGACCACAGCCTGCAGATGCAGAGAGCCCAGAGATGATCTCTCCAGGCTGAGGAGAAGAACGGATGGTTTCTGAAACAGCTTCAAGTATTACAACTTGCATCAAAAAATTGTAATAAGACAAATTTTAGCTGTGGTGAAGAAGCAGCAGTTTAAAGCTTTATCTGTCAGATCTTCCAAAAGCATACACATGCACACTACTTTTTGTTCTTGATATCCCGTACATCTTATCAGGAGTCTCTGGACTCTCTAATATAACTGAGACTGAACTGGACAGAGAGTCTGGGGAGCTGAGGGGGCTGAAGCAAAGAAGATTGCTGGAAAAGTATTCCCTTTGATAAGCCGGCCAAGAAGCCTTTGATTAAATGTGGTCCCAGCAGGAGCCCACACTAGGTCCTCTGTGGCACAACCATGTCCAATCACCAGCTATCAACAGCCCCGGGTAATTACAGCCATCTAGTCATTAGCCTGGGACCCACCTGGAATTCCACATAGCGAAGGGTGGGATAGGGCCAGCAGGGGTTGGGGTTTAAGCTGGGCCTTTAATCAAACACTTCCCTCCCCTTGACTGATATCACACACCCTCCCCAACCCACACAGAATCAGCCTTTGTACTGGCATATATTGTATTATTAGTGCTCCAGTGTCTCTCAGCTCATGGTAGTAAGTGTGTGTGTGTGTGTGTGCGTGTGTGTGTGTGCGTGCGTGCGTGTGCGTGCGTGCTTGTGTGCGTGTGATGGCAATAACATGGCACGTTATGACAGCATGTAATGTTTACTCACTGTCACACAGACTGGCTCTGCAGCCTCAATATGCTCATCTGAACAAAAAACCAGGATTCCAGTGTCAGACTAATGCACCATATATTTCATATGAACATCTGCTTAGATAAGGCAATATACACAATGTTATACAAGCAAGATGAAGAGCAAAGAAGTGAAATCTGTCTGATGTTATGGTTTGGTGTGACTGAACAGCCATCAAGGTTTGGTTTTCTTCATCTTCTTCTCAGCAGCATGCTGAAAACTGGAGTACACCAGATAATCACAGTAATGGGAGTGCTCTTCTCTCTCCTTTTGTCAGCCAATGTAGTGCAGCGTCTTCCTCGAAAGAGAAACCAAACAACACTTTACAGCTTAAATAAATCGCTTTAAACAGCTTTTTTTCCTTCTTCTTCTTTTTTTTGTTTTTGCAGTCGCATTCAAAGTTCCAATAACACAATGTCTGTTTCTCTGTCGTCTATTAGTCCTCTGTTTGGACTGTTTGGCCGCACACAGCCAAACTTACACTCAGATGTCCACTCAAATTGCACTTACCAAGTCCAACCTAGTATTCTTTTTTTCGTTTTCTTTTTTAGGTAAAAGTGTGTTTCCCCCAAAATGAAGCAACGTTATGTGAGTATATGATGTTGTTGTAATAATACTGGATATGTCTGAAGGCTCAGTTAATGTCAAAATTAGTCTTTAAAGCATCATGAAAGCAGCAAACCATTTCAACCCAAGAACTGAGTCTTCAGTGAAAGCCTAACCCACCTGAACCCCAAAGGTGGTATCACTGTTCATCTGATCCCAGCAGTTCAGTCACAGGGCCGTTCACAAACAGGGGCTAATGGGTATTAATTCATATTGACGGGTACTGAATTCTAGTGCTTTCACAGAGACGGGTAGAAAAGCCATGCATTGAGCCGAGGTTGCGGGAAAGGGGAAGGCGGAGATGCAGAGCACTTTTGGACAAACTTTCCCAGAATGCCGTGTTCCACGGGATATCCTGCACAGGGGAAAGGGGCGGGGTTGCATTGCAGGGAGCGTAGGGGGCGTGTCCTCAGGTCTGGTCCAGCCATTCAGCTCGTTTGGGAGCCTTGCATGTGTGTATGTCTACAGCTTCCTCACAGTCCTTACACTCCACAGAGCAGCACCACTTGAACTTGCACTCGCACTTGGTGATTTGCTTGACTCTCGTGGTGTCGTAGCCACGCCCACAGCACATGACCTCGCAGCCGTCTGTGCCGCGCGATGTCTTATTGCAGACCCGTCCGGCTGTGCCCAGGGAGCCTGCAGCAGAATGGCAAAGCAGAATTTACTGGTCCCGTTTCACTTCTCTGCTACTTACTCAGCTCTAAACACAAGGCTGTAGTCAGATATAGATCAGAGTCACACTGATGATTTACAGATCTAAACTTGTGCATAAAATGTACACTAAAAGTGTTCTGAATTATTTAGATTGATCATAATTCAACGGACTCAGTCATCCTTATCTACACTGTTTGGCCTTCCCCTCCTATTTTCATATCTGAAATTCATCTGGTCGCAACATGGCTGCATTTACGCATTGGCTCCTTTTGTTAGTAGTAACTTAGTAGCTGTCAGCAAAAGTAAAACCTAATTCCCTAAAAAGTTAAGACATTGTGTATGTTTTTTTAATGAATACAGAATTTAGAGCTTGTAAAATATATATATATAAAAGAATATTGCATGCAGGTTTTTGAGTAACATAGGCTGCTGTCCAAATTAAGTCTTTTTCAGGCAATGACTTGCTTATTTCAGGAAGACAACAGCAAACCACATCCTGCATGTATTACTGCAGCACGGCTCCACCAGGCTGCCTGCAGTGCAGAAAACATTCAGCGCATTATAAAATGATGCAAAGGAGGCCCCTAACCATTGAGTGGCTGAAATCCTATATCTAACAAGAATAGGAAAACATTTTAGATCTGCAGCAGTCTACTTAGCTCCCAAACAGTTACAGTGTTGCTAGAAGAAGAGGTGAAATAACACAGTGGTAAACATGACTCTTATCCAGATTGTTTTTAAATATATTGCAAACATAAAATTAAACCTTTAGCATCTTGTTTTGTTTTTTTTTTAAAAGAAAAATTTCTCAAGCACACAAAGTTTAGCACACCCAGCAGCCCTCTCGCCAGATACTTGGCATCAGGTGGCAAGACATAACGAGACCCAGAGACAACGGGGAAAAACATTAGGAAGAGCATGCAGCAGTTAGGTCACGTCTCCCGATGGCTGACCAATCACCTGCCAAAGCAAACTGTCTTTGGGAAGTATAAAGAAGATGAAAATTGTGCCATAGAAGGTATGAAGTGATTCTAAATTGGCAACAACTGGCACAAGGATAAACATGGAGGCAAGCAGGTAACGTCAGCCCTGCAGGAGCACACCTGGATCCAATGTGTTGAACATCTGATAAATATCTTTGTCTTGTTTATCAAGCAACCAAAAACTTTATTAGAAACGTGGCTGCGCAACAAAGAGGCAGAGCTGAATGTCTGGATTATAAAACAAAAATTAAATACAATAATATACGAATATAGGATCAGAAGATAGGTACTCTGTGGTGTTAATGAAAGGCTGCTAAAAACAGAAATATGTAAGTACAACGATTTACTTTTTTTAAAAATTCACCATCTTCAAGTACGTCCCATAAACACGTTTATCCTTGCCTTTGCAATCACTGTAATACAAATAATAATCTTTTTTTACATTTCTGCAACAGAAGTCAGAAGTTTGATCAGTGCAACATGTTGGCCACCAATAGTGAATGTATCGTAGCGCTCGGTGTGGCCATTGCCGTTTCATATCGTCTGTGTCTTATGTGAAAGTCACCCCAAACGAGATTAGCGCTCATGTTTGGTGTGAGAAGCTCCCTGTTTGAACTGCTACCTATCACAACAAGCTGCCCGTAGAACAACAAACCCACACACACAACTATGCGGTGTTGGTAGAGTGGCCTATAGTTACACTGCCTTTCCCAAGCCACTGCTCCCTTTGAAGCCACCCTATGTGTGTGTATGGGTGTGTGTGTGCGGGTTAAATGGACAGTGGAGCGTGACAGACAGACAGGCTCTCACACTCTGAGGCCCACTTTGGCCTCCAGCTATGCTTAGTTCAGACAGACAGAGAGGGAGAGAGACTGTGACAGACAGAAATTAAATTAGCTGCTTGTGTCCCTAGGCTGTGGATTCCACTGGGAAGGTGAGAAAGAGGGGGAGGACAGATGAGGGGCAAAGGAAAAGGCAGACAAAGGGAGCAAGGGTGAGGGAGAACTGGGAAGAGCTTCTCAGTGATGCGGGCATTGATGTCAGTGCCCCAAAAACTGTCTGATAGTAATGCATCCATCAAAGAGCCAATCAGAAACGAACATAAACGATCAGGTGCATTGTGCAAAGGTTGATGAAGACGTCCCCGGACCATGGGGTCATGTGTATATGTGTGTGTGCGTTGACAGAGACTGACAGAGGTCAGGTGGTCACGGCCGTCAACGGCTGTTTCCCCAGGGTACAAGGATATTAGCTTCCACAGACATCACACAGGCTGTGTTATCTGACTACCATTACACACACACACACATGGACACACACAAACACACTAGTCATGCATGAGTATACACACAGCATACACATAACACCACTAAAACATAACACAGTCGGGGCAATCCATCAACATCCATGAGAAAATGCTTCCCTGTCTTTCAGTTCTGCCGTCTTACCTGCTGCTTTGTCTTGCAGGCAGTAATCCGGGGAGCTCTCAAAGTACACCAGGTCATTTTTGGTAGGCTTCCTGAAGTCCTTGTTAGCTACAGTGAGACCTGTCCCATCTTGATTCATCATCACCTCGATAGCCCCGTTGTATTTTCTCCTCAGGTAGTCACCCGTCTTCCTGAAGTCTGACATAGCATTCCAGCATGTCCGTAGCGTACAAGAGCCGCTCACTCCGTGACATTTACACTCCAGCTTCATGAAGCGCTTCACCGCCTAAGTGAAGGAGATTTTGCAAATTCTCAGAATGCAGCACCACTGCAGGATTTTTTATTTTTATTTTCTTTTATGCAAATTATGACATATTTCCTCATTAAATGCACCTCTTACTACACCCAATGTCTAGTTTTAGCTTTGTCAGCTCAGGTTTTGAGTTAATTAGCTTGTGACATGTGGATTTTTTATTGAATTTCCCAATGTCACTGCATCAGCAAATTACCATGGGGCAGGATGCCATTTCCAGAAAGAGATGTTCTACTGAATTTTGTAATGAATCCGATTCACATCGGATTAGAATTAACATATGAAGACAACACCTTTTTCATCTCTGCCTAGATGGTTTCTACGGTGGCCCTGAGAGGTCAACCACACTGCAATTTAAGAAAAAAGCAGCAAAAACATACAAAACACAATGGAAGTGTTTTTGACAGACATTAATGTGACGAAAAAGCTGCACAAAAACCAAAACATGTGAAGGATCGCACTGAGACAGAATGCTTGGAGTAGTGAGGGAGGAAAAGAAATGCAGGGTAACGTGTGTTTTATTCACTAGACTCTAATAAGACTGTGTGTAAATGTTATACAAGTATTGATTTGTTGTTGTGCTCTTCCAGATTATATAAGATGTCAATCTTAATCTGGAACACCCCCACCAACCCTAAGTCCCAACAGTCCAAGTGAATGTAAACAGTACTAAAACTCTAAAACTTGCAACTGTTGTGTATTTGTGAGTTGCTAAATAAGCCACACACAGAGCACTGACCAGGCTCTATGCATGAACGTGCTGCAGCCGTGCTTTTAAGTGGAAAAGAGCAAATATGCTGCATTGCTGGCTGTACATGACTGGTTCTGTCCTGCTAATAACCAAAACAAATCCTGTTTTCGCTTTTAAGACTTTACCGCTGTAACGCGCTAACTCGGGAGTGAAGTCACTCCTGAATTCTGACATGCGAGTTCTGAGTTACCTCTTTGGGTTGTTTTTGTGAGATTTTTTGTCCATTGTGTTTTATTGAACTTCTAATATGTTTATTTGTGCTTCTGCAGCATTTTTCTATTTTGCTCCTGTTTTCTTAATCAGCAGTGTTTTAACCTTTCAGGGCCACCATAGTTTTCACATGTAGATTCAGTAACAATGTAATTGTGAAAGCCACTGATGATTATCCAGTTCGGGAATATAAAACTGAAAGTGTCTGTTTGCTTTTAAATGTTGTTAAATGTACGCTTGAAACATCCACATCAGGGGTTCCTTATGTTCAATGTTTCTTAATGCATAGCAGTCACACACTTACTGTTCTGCCACAGCGGTTGTTGTGTAGGTTCATGAGTGCCCGAGCATCTCGGACCGTTCTCTCTTTGGCATCTATGAAGGTTTTGGCAAATTTTATCCCGTAGTTGATGTTATCGCTACAGCCACCCCAGTCAAATTCTCCTCTGTCGTCTTTATCTCGTCCGCGTTTGTGTGGGTCGCAGTTGCACGTCCTCAGCTCCCCCTGGCTGCAGGCTCGAGTGAGCGCGTAGACTACTCCTGCTGAGGAGATGGCATAGACGAATGCTGCTTCACGGCTGCCTGAGAGTAAAAGCAGAAAAGCCAAATGAGAAACAGAGGTTAGGTGGGGGTAGAGGTTAGAATAACATAATCCGTTTCTGAATACGGAAACTGCAGTTACTCATATCATGCCATGCAATAGATTCTCTGAGTTCCAAAGACTTTGCAGCCCACATGTTATCATGCATACACAAATATACATAATGCTATGACAGGGCCTAGGTATGAGGACATTGAAGGTGCAGCTGACAGGGCATATCAGGCTTGAAGTAGAGTATACACCAGCTCTGTTTAAATATTATCATGGAAATAATCCTAGCTGTGGGGCTCTCCTCTGCTCACATAAATTGTTTGAATACAGACACAGTGATACCCCATTAATCAGCGCCAGGGTGATGTCATGACAGCATTATCTACCATTGCTCTGCTCATCTGTTCTTTTCTGGTCTCTTTCGTTCTTTAGAATATGACTCATCTTTTGTTTGGCCAAAGACACAGAGAGAATTAGATATAGTGTTTGGTCACAGTTGCTTTTTGCAGCACCTCCGGGAATGAATAATCCAAAAAACATGGCAGCAAGAGGCAAAGAGCTTCTTCATTTTTAGACAGTTTATCGACGGGATAAAAACCATTTTTATTTGGTGTCTCTGTGCTCAAAGTTGAAAACAAACAGGGGAAACTGAAATGAAACTGAAATGAGGTCGTTAATCTCTATTTTTAAAATTGGCTGCTAGTGAATTTCACAAGCAATAACTTGGCTATTTGGTCTGTCAGTTTGCCCAGGTCAGGACATTTAAACAGAAATTAGCCATGAAAGTCGATAAAGATAAGGGCCCTAATGATTTCACAATCTCGCCCTGAGAAAACAAGTGGCATTTAACAAAAATCCAAAAATCATTAGTTGGATGGACTCAGTGAGCATCATCTTTGACCCTATATTGATATTATAATATATTATATTGTTCTTAGAACATTCAGCTCCCGAAAGTGTAAACCTTAATTGACACATTTGCATTTTGATCCAACGTCCTCAGGCTAGAAAAGCGCTCAGGTTTATTTCTCATGTTCATGTTTGATTTGCACTTCATACCTTTAGCTGAACCACCGTGTGTGCCCTCCTTTTAAAGATGTTTGCATTTGTCTGATAACCTGGAAGAAGCTAGGATACAGTAATGCTGACTGCATTTATCAGAAGCGTTTTTGCATTTCAAGCTTTTAGCACCTAGCTGCATTAGTGAAGCGAGACCTTCTTCTCAAAATGTGTCAAAGGATTAAGTTTCACGAAATGAAAATACCAGCACTTTAGCTAACTAAGGGTGGGACACTTCACATTCACCCTGCTCCTTAAGCGTTTGTGCGATCCAACCTGCATGCTCTGTATTCACTGGAGTGTCCCATTTCGTCTGTGAGGAGATGGGGGCAGTGGGGGTGGGGCGGGGTTGTATGTGGGAGAGGGCTGAGGAGGGCACTGCTGGTCATCTTTCAAACCTGCGATGTTTGTCTGACAGTGAGAATATCTCTCTAAATATTTACATCTACATTACTGTTTATTCCTCTCCACCCCACACACACACATGCAGCCTTTATCTCCATATCTGCTACTTTTTGTTCCATGCATCATCAGCCCCCACACATGCTTGGGATAGCAGTAGCAGGCCACGGAAAGTCAGTGATGTCAGAAACCAAGTTCGCGGAGACAAACATCTTTTCGTGCAACCTGCGCCCCGACACAACAGTGAGCAGCTGCTAATGGAGGATTTCCTTCTATGCAACAAAGTGAAACAAAAAGCATAATCCATGCATATAATTTGAAGGATTAGCATCACAGTGACACTCTTTCCCGAGTGACTCGTAGACACAATGCTGCACCCATGCTACATTCAGAATGCAACAATAGTCCTTTAATGCTGAGAAAGCATTTGGAAAAGAAAAGCATTATGAATAACGTATCATTTAATCTTTAATGCTAAATCACCAGGTGATTGTTCTCACTTGTAAAGGTCTCCAAGAGGATGAATTATACATCCGCTGCCTTTAAAGACTGAAGCAAAATATGTATGGGACTGTGCCTGTGTGTATGCATGACTGTGCAGCAAAGTTGAAATTTCTGGCAGGGGATGAAAAACTAAATGACAACAATTCCACGTCTTGATGTGTGTGTGTGTTTATTGATGAGGCATAAGCATTACAACAGTCCATTACTGACTGTAAACACGGCGTACTAGCATACGTGAAGTAGGAAAAGCAAGAGACAACAAAGAGAAGTGAAAGAAAAGGAAGAAAAACTGAACGAGAAAGGTGAAAATGAGGATTCCCATAGTCGCAATCAGAGCTTGGCTTCACCCTCCATTCCCTCTGGCATCACATTTACTTTCCACACACACGCAGACTTACTCCTCAGCAGGACACGTCCAAAGACAGTGTGGTCACGGTCCAGTGTGCTGCAGTTCCATCGATGGTGTCTGAACTGGTGCTGGCACTCTCTGATCCACTCTTTGGTTCCCTCCCCAATTGCCTGCATGATGTCAGGGTGGCGTTGGCAAAGCTGCCGCTGCTTGTTCACCAGGCCGGGGATGTTGTCACAGATTACACGGGCACCGAGTGCGCCGATATACCTACGATAAACAAACAAAAGGGGGGAAACACATTTAGAGCTATTTCAAACTGAATCCACAATCCCTTGGCCATGTGTACTCAGAAATCAGCAGGCAAGAGCGATTGATTATATATTGTAACTGATTGCTAAACCCTGGTGCCCTTATGAGAACATGTAGGCACAAGTGGAAACACGCACCTATAGGTGGTGAGCGGCGTAAAGGAGAGCTGCAGTTCCAGTCCTCTGTAAGTCAGAGTTCACTACACTTAACAGTTTAAGGTTTGCGAGTAGGAGGGGAGTGGAAACCATTTACTCCGCTCTCCAAATAAATAAGCACTTAACCTCTCCCCACAAGACCTGTGTGTGTACGTGTGTTTAAATGTTTCCCAAAGACATAGTTGAAATCATGCTGTCACAAATCAGAGCAGGACGTCTGGGGCCTCCAATAACCCTGTCAAACTAAGAACCCATTTACTCACTTTATTCCTCTCTGTCCTCTGCCTGATTGCTCTCATCTTGCTCACTGTTCTCCTGCATGCCTCTTGCAGTCTCTCTCCCTCGCCATAATAAAACAGACTTTTACAGTGTCCTATCAAGATAAATGGTGCATTGAGATTGCCCAGAATAAACTCTAATTGTGATAGGCCTCTCGGTGTGTGTGCGTGAGCGCGAGACCTCTTGCAGCTTCGTAGTCACAAGGCTTTGGCGGTTCAGTGAGGAGAGGCCAGGGAGCCTGTAGCTGTGTGGTCATGTTTTATGAGGCCGGGCAAGAGGATGGAGACTGGAGACTCTACACTCCCCAGAGAGGGATTAGAGGGGAGGAAAAAAAGAACAGAGTGCTCATCAAAGGAAAGTGCCAGAGCAGCAATTCACACTTAATTTTCTCTCTTCGCTCTCGCCCTCTTTCTGAGCGTAAGGAGGACTTGTGGATTTTATAGGATAGTAAATCATTATCCACAGGTCTAAAACAACTTGCTGCACTGTGGGTCACCAGAGAAAGACGACTGGGAGACATGGTGACACCGAGCTGTGCTCTGATTTTAAATGACACACACAGAACTTGTTACTAATGCAAAAGAAAAAGAAAACAGAACAAGTAAATATGAAATTACTTTTCTTTTCTGTTACATATAAGGAACCCAAGTTAAACTTCTGATAGAGGCACACACAAAGGATGAATGTCAGCAACGCACACTCACCATCTCTGTTTTATTGTCCCCTCCCAATTAATACAGCAAAGTCTTCATTTCGGATGAACATATACAGCAATTTTATTAAATTAGACATATTATTTTGCTCATTTCTGAAGTGGCTACAACAGCCGTAACATTTTTGCTCCCACCCTAAGGTGGCACAGCTCCTGATCTGTCCATGTCACCTCTCAGCAGCCATCCACCAAAAACAAACAAATAAATAAATCTATGAATAAATATAAGGAACAGTTAGAGGAAGCAGTATATCTCCTACACACTGAATCCCACCCAAAGTCAGTGATGCCAAGTCAAAGCCTCTACCCATAACTGCTTTCAATCTACACAAACTATTAGGCATTCCATCATCCCTATGCCTGCCCACACACAGACACTTCTCCTGTAAACACACTCACAGGCATGGACATTTTCACTTATGTTAGTGCGCAGGCAGTGAGATATGTTTTAACCCGTTCGCCTACGCTCTGCGCGGCTGGTTTGGGTGGTGTTTTAGTGAAGTCATGTGTGTTTGTGAGTGGTACCTGGTGAATTAATGACTGCTGTGCCTTGTCCAATGCGGGCTCCAGCTGAGCCGAACACGCGCTCAGCCAACAGAGCCGACATAAATTACGTTTATCGCTCTATTATTATTACTCAACATGGCAGGCCAGCACACCGACACGAAGAAAAGGCATTTTAGAAGTTTGAATCTTACTCATGAACGCATACGATTTTCTTTTTCTTACTTTAACGTCCTGTCGTGCTCTTTGCTCATTTTCGAGTCCGTTGGAATTAAATTGGATGATGACAGAAAAGCGCATTAAGAGTTTTTCTTTACACTCACTACCTCGTAAAATCAGTCGTAAGCGCAATCTTTGGTGGCAGATATCATATGCGACTATTACAACCCAGCACATTTAGATTCTGCATAAAATTTTCTAAACAAAAAAAGAAAAGAAAAGAAATGAAAAAAGAGAGTATTAAAATGTCGCCATCAGTTCTGATGAGAGAAGCACTGTCAGCTGTACAGTGCGTCCGCGATAATAAATTAACTGATCCAAACCCTCATAACCGCCTTTTCTGTTCGCTGCTGGAAAATTAGCTGGAATGAAGTTTTTTTTTTTTTTTTATTTTGTTTCTTTTTTGCTTTTGCTTTCGGAAAAAAAGCGATTAAAATAATCTTCATAAGTTACAGTTGGTCTCGCTTTGGATCCCTGAACAGTTTTCTAGGGAAAGAAAATAGAGCTGGGTTAAAGCTTCAGTTTCGTTAGAATAATCCGTTATATTTTGTGGGCATTTTAAATTGTATTATTTAAAATTGTTATGCTAAATTATCATTAGCGTAATAATGATGATGATGTTCTAGTAAATAAATCAGTGTAGCAGGTAGGTAGGCCAGTATGTGTGATGGATGCAGACTCACCACCATGAGGAGTCCACCCGAGGCGTCACAAGCAGCAGCAACAACAGACACGCGCAATAAATCCTCGAACTGGCACCGGCGTTCTGGCATGAAGAAGATCGGGGTGAGAGTCTAGCTCCCGCCGGCGAACCACAGCGCTGAATCTGAGCTGCACGGAGACTGGGAATCCTGTTTAACCCCAACATGACTTTTCCTCACTTTTTTTAGCCCAAGATGTACCAAAAAAGACCACAAAAAAATCAAATCTCAGAAGAAACTCCAAACTTCACTTGATATTGTTAGGTGTGAGAGTAGCCGTACAGCATGGAGGCCTCATTATCCAATGTTTGGCTTCATGTAGCGCGGCTGTCAGCAAAGAGAGGAGCGCGTTGTCGGTGCCATGTGCGCACCAGACTCTCCACTGAGAGCTTCTGGATGCCAACTGGAGGTTTACCTGGAGAGGCGAGCAACAAGTGTCGGTAGTTAGTTCCCGCACAAACACTTATCCTTGTTTTCGTTTTGTTTGTTTGTTTTGTTTTTAACTTGGTTCAGGGGCAAAAGTAGGGTCATCAGCGCTGGAGCCAAGTGTTTTCAGACGAGAGACTGCGGTTCTGTCGGCTGTGTGCTGGGTCGGATGCTTGCACCGGATCTCTCCTTTATTAGTGCACGGTGGACAGTGTCCGAGCTGGGAGAGAGGGGGGAGAGAGAGAAAGAGAGAGAGACATGAGGGAGGGTTCGCGCTGATAGCTCCTCTCGCTCATTGGGCAGAAGAAGGGGTTACAGAGTTTGACGAGGAAAGAGATATTAAAAAGGATGGATGGAGAAAGGTGCGCGCGTGTGTGTGCGTACGTGTTGGGTGGAGGGGTGGTGATGATGCTGAGGTGGAGAGGGTCCTATTGTGCGCCGCTGATCCGTAACCACAGACAGAAATGATTATAACTAATGATGGCGCCTTTGTTTTACAACCCTGTAAAATCAGATAATTCAATCCTAAAAATATTTTACTTTTTATTCAAGGCGACTTCAAAGACTAATTTTTTTTGATGTTTTGTATATATCTTTAAAAAAACACATATTGTGTGCCAGTCATTAATAATTTTAGTGACCCAGTATTGTGCTGTTTCTTCTGTATACTGTTGCTTATTATGCTGTTCCTGCCCTTTTCAAAAACTTCATTTTAAAAGATCGATCATAAAAGAGACTAAAATAAACCTCCAGCCCAGAAAAAACGTTTATCAGATATTGTTATAAATTACAATGAGTTGTAGGCTGATAAATAAATAAAGTAGTTCAGTGAGAGAAGTCATTATACATATTATTATATTACGCCTAAATATTTATGAAACCTGCACCACTTAAAGCCGAGCAGAAGGAGAAAAAACAGGGAATGTGCGATTAGAAGAACAGAGCCAAATCGTCCAGTGGAACAGCACTATGGCTTAAATACGAACCACATGTGTAAGTCAGAGAGTGCTGAGGCAGCGCTGGATACACACACACACACACACACACACACACACACACACACACACACACACACACACACACACACAGATTGTGTCTGGAGTTTACCACTCTCACCTTCATTCCCATGTTTGTTTGTGCGTTCGTGTTGTCTTCAGGTTTTGGCCGTTGTCCTGTCATCCTCTCAAATCACTCCTGACAGATAAAAAGACCTCAGAAGCATCCAGAGATCTTTCACAAGCTCAAGAACCACTTCTTGACTTTTTGACATGCACAAATTCAGTTTTCATCAGCCCGGAGCTGAACATTCGTAGGCCTCTGACGTTGGAAAATAGGAATACCGCAGTTGCTTCAGCTGACCCCATTAATTCTAGCAAACGCGTAAACAAATCGGGAAAAATCCCTGTCGGAATTGAAACTATTAGAATTAGCAATAGCTGCTGCAAAGTGTTACTTCTTCAAAAGCTTGAGAAAACAGTTCCCCGTGTTTATGCCAAAGCTGGTGTTAAAGCTAAGCTACTTTTGTAGACATTTGTATTTCTGCTTAGAGCTGGCCAGACAGGCAGCTACTGTCTTTGTTTTCAGAGAGAAGCACATGCACGACCAGACAGAGCAGAGTGGGTACAGGTTTGCGAGAGGCCGCGAGGTGAGGCAAAGAAGCTAAGCTCTGGGCAATATTTGTGCACTGCAGTTTAGCTCACAATATTCTGCAAAATCAAAAGGTATTAGGGAAGCACAAACACGGCTGAGTTATGCTTTCCCTCCTGGGGCTGGAGCAGGAACAGACTTTCTCCCTCTCTTTCCCTCTCCCAGCCTGTGAACTTGACCCCAGCTTTCTCTTCATAAACAATAACAGAGTCAAGTGCCTCCTTGTCAGTTAGAAGAAAAGTTTGCCCTGATGTACGGGGTCCAATCTGGCAACCATCTCCTCAGAAGAGAAGTACTGAAGGGGGGTTGCTTTGTTTAAACGCTGAGGTGAAAGGGGGATAAAGGTGAGATTTACAGAGGCTGAAGGTTAGGACTAATCTAGTTAAATTATATTTTGATAAATTGTAATTGCTTGGGATTAATTTCTGATGGAAAAGTTGCTGCTGGAAAAAGGACTGAATGGGAGACCTAGAGGCATGCAGTGAAGCTGGAAGAGTTATGTTGTTGGATGCCACCAGCCAGGCAGCCCAGGGATGAGCTCAGCGTGTATTCACATCCCCTGGCAGGCTGCAGGAGGGAGAACAGCCTGTCGTCAGGCTTGGCAGAGTTCCCATTCTGATGGGACAGGTGGAAGAGAGACAAAGACGTACGTGAACTGAACGGAAAAGCTGAGACATCTTCCAGACTGATACCAAGAACTCCATTCGAAACAGTGAAGTGACTCATTTGCTACAAGTCCAATTTTTTAATCATCTAGCATGTCTAGATACGTTTTTTGATCAGACATCTTTATTGTCTGCGTGTTACACACGTGTTATAGTATTTGGAATGAATCAGTTTTGTGATTTTCAGGGTTCAAAAGCAGCCTAATCAAGTGTTGTAAAAGAGCATAGTTTGAATTTGATTTTGAAGACATCTGATTTGGGTTAAAATGACGACTTGACTAAGGTTTGGAGGCCGTTATCTTCATGGTTACGGTAATAAATACTTGGATAAAGTTAGGGATTAACCATCGTCATGTTGACTGTTAAATTGAAATGAGGAACAAGCAGCAGTCTTCTCTGTTTGTTGATCCATTCACGCACGCCAGCCTCTTCTCCACACAAGAACGTCACCTCACTTCCTCCTTTGCTCCCAGTAAAATTTGTACAGACGCATAACGGCACTCGCTGATGCGTTTAAAGACAATTTCCTTGTTTGCCTTCTCATAAAGCACTTTGAATACGTTATAACCTGGTTTCCCATCCAGAAAGCATCGTCCATGCTTCACAGAAAAGAGTTAGAAAAGAATATCCATGACCTTTGGGGATCTCAACATTTACTTCTGTTGTTTCATTTATTACAGACAATTGAACCGTGAACTATACAGTGATCCTCTTTCCTGTTCTAGCATAGCTTTTGAACAATCACCATCTCACGCAACTCGTTATTGGATCCTGTCAACGGGACATCGTAGCCTCTCCATTGGCTGAATTGTCGCTCTATAGGCTGAGTTTTATTCAAATGGACCATATTGTTCAGCTCAGAGTGCACGAAGCTTCTGTTTATAATCATAATACTGATCATTTTAGATTATTTTACTTGAACTTGTCTTAATTTCTTGTAAAGTAATGTAAAGTAGGCATGGTGATAAGATGAACTAGCCTAGTTACCTGAGTAAACAACAATCATCCTGAAATCCTTTAGCATTATGTATAGATCTAATGAAAGGTCAGAATACTACCCACACTCTAAAAATATACAGTCCTAAAGGGACGGACAAATCACAAAGTGTGTGTGCACGTTGGCACACATGCATGCAAGCCACCCGGAGAACTAGATCTGTGTCTTGTAAATTTAGATCTGTGGACAAAGATGAAGTACCTTGAACAAACACAGCTTCACTGGAACTCCAGAAGCTTCTGAAATGTCTGGCCAGCGCTCAAAGAAGGTGTCAGAACTTATTTTGAACCACTTCACGCCTTGGTGCAAACTGTGCAATATTAGACATGTCCATTGAGAGAAAAATTGTGTTTGCACGGGTGTAAAAACTTTGCATGCACGCACATATCCGTAACTGCTACTCTGTGCACCCTCGTGTTACATCATGGTTGGCCCCTAAGCTCTGCATACTTGTATACTTGTGAGCTTTTCCTTCTTTATCCTCAGGACAGCCTGTCATTAATAGATTTTATAGCTGCCATGAACACTCGTAAGTGTCCATAGATGTGCTTGTGATAACTCTATAATAGTACGTTTGCTGGGTCGCTGGAGGATGCCGTCATGCTAAACAGGTCCGAAGCATGCACACACATAAACATGTACAGAAAAGAGAGCAGGTGACACAGATGACATCAAAGAGATGCCCAGGTCTGCATGGCCTCTTTGATGTTTAATACATCTCAGGCACTTCTTTGGAAAAAACAGGTATGCCCCGGGCAATGCAAAGACTGATACGCACAGAAAAACACACAGCGATCAACTTGCTGCCTGGATACCGCGTTTCTATTCGCAACATTTACTTTTTAAAGAGTCAGATGTTTGAAAATGATCTCATTTGAAATTTACCTTAATAAATGTTGGCCAGCTTTACAGCACACACAGAGTCCTTGTTCCATCTGAGTGACTCTGACTTTGTGCTGAGTAGTTTCCTGTTTTAGTGAGAAACCGTCTGCGTGACGTACGCTGCAGGTCATAGGCAGCTGGTCACATGGTGGCTGGCTGAGGTAGCACAATGAAGAGTGAGTCAGTGAATTGAACACTTGTGCAGTGGATATTGTTACTGAAGGAAGAATGTAGCAGTTCGTGATTTTCATTTATTATTTTGAAGTTTAAGAAATCTGCCATTCTGGGTCAAAAAAAAAGGAAAACCCAGGTACGTTCTGTAATAAGGCTTTTGCATAGTTGTGTACAGGTAGATGATTGTAGGGATATGCAGATGACAGCTAAATTATCAGTTTTTCATAAGCATTTCATATAAGTTTAATTAATTAATAAAACAAAGTTTCAAGGTTTCTGCAATAACACTTTCTGAATATTCCCCTCTGATTTTCTAATACATCTATTAGTGGAATCATGACAACTGATATTGATGATAACTATTACTTCACCCTAAACTATCAGTAATGCATTCATGATAATATAGTTTTAAAAACTTGCTTGCTTTCATGTCTGTTCCCCTGTTCGTGTCCATCCTCTCATTATGCTGTGTATTTAAGTTTTCCTCTGTTGTCATCTCGTCGTCATTGCCTCCTCAGTTGTGCCCTGTTTGCTCTGTTATGTCATCAGTTCTAGTTTTCACTTTAGTTTGCTTTTCCTGTCATTTTTTATTTTATTTCCTGAACTCGAGCTATAAAGCTGTTCAAGTTCTGTCAAGTCCTTTTGGGACTACACCGTCTCAAGACAGTATTCAGCAGCAACAGGTGGATATACGGTGGCCCAGAGAGGCCACTTAAGGAAACACCAGGAATAAGAAAAACGCTGCAAAAGCACACAAAACACAACGGAAATAGGAAAAAACAAATTTCCAAAAGCACAAGGGAAGTGTTTCTGGTATTTCCGTTGTCGTTTCTCCTATTTCCGTTGTGTTTTGTGTGCAGCGTTTTTCTTATTGCACTGCCTTTGATATAACCAATGTTGGGAAATTTTGCATGATTTCTGAATGGGTGATTGTAGATTGAAGTGTATATCATTCCTAGTTCTGGCTAAGACTGAAAGAAAGAGCCATTCACTGGTTAATAGGTGTCTAAGATGACTATTTGCCTCATACTTTGGCATAAAGTGAAAATACAGATTAAATGAGAGCTGTATTAGACCTACAGTAAATTCACAAGTTGAAAAGAATCATGACTGAAAGTGACATTTAATATCATTCTGTTCCTGCCATTTAATTTAAGAGCTTCATGAAATAATGATACTCTGCCTTTACAAACACTGGGGAAAGATTTGTTCTAAAGAGCTGGATTTGAGCGTGGTAGTGGAATACCACGTAATACAAGTCTAGAAATTCCATGATCAGCTGTAAGTGGTCTTATTGGAGAATAGAAACAGTTATTAACCACAGCAGCTCAGCTACAAAGTGGCAGACTGTATAAATTCCCAAACCTCCTGTGGCATCAACATCAGCACAAAAACTGTGCACAGGGAGCTTCATGGCATGAGTTTCATTACTCGTCTCTGTCATATTTAAAGCTGTTGCTTCGTCTGAGAAAAGGGGGGAAAAAACCTGAATGGAGGTTTAATAATCATGTGCATATTTCTGCCTTGATTACTGTATATAACAAGTAACTCTGATCTGGATTAGGTTCACTAAGCCTCCCTGGTGTTTTAGTCTCATAAGTCTTACCTTAAAAACTCCTTCTACACGTAGAAAGCTGTAAGCTGAGGGGAGTTGGTGTGTGCTACATCGGTTGTGCTTTTCGAGGTCATTCCAGCAGATTCCATGATGAATTAAGAACCGTTCAACTCACACCACAGTACATACAGGAATCAATGTTCTTAATAGAGCATGAATGTGTACATAATCCATGCGTGTAATATGTAGTATTTCAAAATATTTGAATATGTACATGCAAGCTAGCGTTTTCCTCTTCTCCTTTCAATCGTTCTTGACGGTGAGGTATTTTTATACTCATGTTGAAAAAAGTCACAATATGAATGTTCTGGACATTCATTTCTTTAAAATTGATAATTAAACAGAATAAAACACATGAATGTGTTCCCTTCTCTGTGACTTTTTGTGGATTTAACTCCTTAATGAGCTCTTTGTGACCTGTGATGGAGTCTCTGTGAATTTTCTGTGATCCATCAAAATGTGTGATTGGTTTTCATTTTTGTGTTGAAGGTTGTACAGGTTGCCTGGTATTTTAGGTTGAATTCTTGAGTGGAGGCCATTATGGCCCTTTGGCACAAGGATATGTGGCGAGGGCTCTGAGTTGTAGGAGAGGTCCCTCCACGCCCTGAGTGATGAGAGCAGGGTTTAACCGGCTGCAGGTGTGCTCAAGACAGGCGGGTTGGGCCTTTGAAGTGGAAGCCAACTGGGACCCCAGCCCATCTCTGACCAGCAGCCAGAACAGACACATTCGCTTTCAATTAACACTCTCCCTTCTTTCCCAATCCCTGCTTTTTATGCTTTGTGCACATTTTTTTGTCCTAATATATGTTCAATAAAAAAGAGCATGAAAGTTGTGGTGGGGTCGTGTTCATGATTCAAGTAAATACTTATTCCTACTGAGCTGATGAAGGCGGTAATCTGCCTATGTGCATTCGGCTCTTGCTTCACCTCGTGAAGCTCAGGGCCAGGTTGGATGTCCAGAGGACTGTGAGTTCTCTGACACCCTGAACCCTCAGTCATCTTTATACAATGAAATCATGTTTCTCTGGTCAAACTCACACCCTGTCTTCTAAATGAAATGCATCCCATATTTAGTGCTTCTACAAAACGGAAAAAGCTATACTAACCCTGCTACTTAAGAAGAAAAGTATAGCAAATGCTGTTGTGGCTTATAAGCTGTTTTCACGAACAAGCATACATGCTTACATGCCCCTCTCATTACAAAGAGTGAAAAAGTGAAATAAATGGCTGTTTCGATGGTAAGTTCCCTATAGGCAGCTACATCTGGCTCCTGTTAGTCACAAGCGTATAAAAAAAATGCGGTTAAGTCCCAGGCATTCTGTATTACAGACACACACTGGGAGGTAAGAGTCCAGCATGGTGGTCACCCCCAGTACTCCCAGTCTATGCAAACCCAGCAGACAAAAAGGGGCTCAGACAGAAACTAGTATTGCTGGCACAAACAGCAACAATAACCCATATACAGCCTGTGTATGAAATATTAAACCCCCATATATTTGTACCTGCCGGCTTGTGCTGATATGTCTGAATGAGAGTCGGTGTCAATAATTGAAAAACGCAGCTCTGTCTGTAGAAGCAATAATGGACAAAACCACATCAAAAGATTTCGAATGCAAAAGTGACTTTGTGGGAAGACACAGTCGCGCTCTATGCTGTGTTTGTTTGGGAGGGGGTTTGTGTGTGTGTTCCCAAAACTCGAGCACCTACCCACAATGCAATTTGACCACCAACAGTTCAGTCTCAGTTTCCTGTGTGCTGTGTTTCTCGCAGCTAATGTCGCATCGGGCAGAGAAAAGCAGACAACAGAGGTCTTGCACGCTTTCCTAACACGCTCAGCAAGTTCTCAGGTTTGACACCGTTTTGTTTGCAATCGCATACGAGCTTTTTCAAGTTTCTCTGTTTCCAGGTTTTGCTCTGTGAGGGTTTTGTCATATCCATCTATCCATCCATTTCTTCTGCTTATCCTATCAGGATCATAGAGAGGCTGGAGCTTACCCCAGCTGCAATAGGGGGAGAGACAGGGTCCATCTTAGACATGTCGCCATTCCTTAGCTTGTAACATTAGCATCAGTTAATTAACGGGTTTGTATTTTGAATTAAAAATGTACTTTTAGCTGCTCCCTTTGCAAAACCCCCAAAAGGTTTTGATTCTTAACTATTGAACAGATAAAGGAAGCTAAAATGTTTCACCATATACTCAAGTATCATGATAATAACTTTACTTAGACGCCCATGCCTGGTGAACTTTCTGTTGGATTACAAGCCCGTAAAATGAATGAATATGAAAGCATGCCACCATTCAAAAGAAGAATGCAAAGATGATCAACAGGATGTAACAGATGTAAACATACAGTCACAGACAAGCAAGTGAACTCAAAACAGACTACCTCTACATCCCAGAAGTCCAAACAAGTCTGTGTACGCTTGGTGACACATTGCCGTGCGATGCTTCAGTACAATTGTGACTCACTGATCAGTCCTGGTTATCACAGCTGCTGATAGAGAAACTACTGACACAGACTTGAAGCATGTGCCGGGGTGTATAATGAGCATCTGATTGTGTAAGTGTAATGTTGACAAAATCATTAGCAAGAAATGCTTATCCCTTGACAAGTCAGACTCAGAAGCAGCTGGAAAATGGTGATGTTTATAAGGTTTTTCATCTTTTCGCCCCATTAGAGACTGAACTTTGATTTTTATGTGTAGTACAAGTATTCTGGTAGTCTCTAAATGTTACTAACGTCAAAGCCAGCTAATCTTGAGCCAGCAGGCCTGTCTGAAGCCCTGGGAGTCTGTCTCTATCCTTTAACCTCCTACTGCTTTAAATCCTGGACAAAACAGTTCTATTGATGTGATTTCAAATTAGGTGGGTTGGACATCTCCTAACAACTTTTGCATTAACGATATTGAAATTCGATGCCAGAGTAATGTCACCACTAGGGATGGGTACCGGTATCGGTTCTGACATAAACGGTAGTAACCAGACCGAAAAGCAGCGCACATTTCGGTGCTTTATTTCGGTGCTTTTTTTCCTGAGCTGTGATACACTTTAGATTCTAACCAATCATTTTACGTTTCCGAGGATAGTAGGCGGGTCCAGGTACATAGGTTCTTTTAGAGCAGAGCTACAGATTAAAAATGCCCAAGGCGAAGCGGTCAAAGTCTGGCTGTACTTCACAGCAAAAGATGCAAACTCAGCAGCCTTCAACAAGTGCTTTAAGCTGATACTGTGATACTGTCAAAGGAGGTAACTCCTCGAATCTGATGAAACACCTGGCGACGTATAGCATTTTGTTAAAAGCCGAGAAATGCACCGTATTTGATAGCTTGCTGCGAGACCTCACACCGAGCACATCTACTGCGGGTGTGGTGCCTGTTATCGGACCCGGAGTTAGCAACATCCCCCAAAAACCCGAAGAGGAGAGTCCTGGCCCCTAGCCCTGCCAGTGTAGCAGAAATGATGAGGATGATGATGCAGCAGCAGCCGTTCTTCTCTGCGTGAGTAGCTTAATGTTGTTCGTGTGTAATTTACGTTGAGTAGGCTAACCACGTTATTACATTAATGCATGTAAGGTGAACTAGCAAACATCATCATAGCTACACGCGGCTGTCTTCTTGTTTGATGGCAGATGCTCCCTTCACCCTGGCCAAAAAGGCTAAAATGACCAAAGAAAAAGTGGAAAACAGTTAAACATGAGAGGTTTTTGGACAAAGTTTGTTTTTCTCATTGTTTAAGCACCGCTTCCAGCCAAGAGTGATACCATATATGCCCCATAGCTGCAGAAAAGGCTAACATTGTTATCTTTTTACAAAAAAACAGCTGAACATGAGAGGTTTTTGGACCAATTTTGTGTTCTCCATTCTTTAAGCACCGGCACCGATTCAAAAGTACCGGTTTGGCACCTGTATCGGATAAAACCGAAACGATACCCATCCCTAGTCACCACTATGTTCTGACACAAACAAACCTGTTCAAAGCTGTTAAATAAGAGAACTGGTCATCATCAGAAGTGTGCACATCTTTGGGTCTTGACAGTCGTCCTGCTGCTGCTGGCATTATCTAAAGACTTTGTAACTCACACTGCCCTGCAAGGAATAGCGACAACAGTGTACTAGCCTCATAAATTAGCCTTCGTGCATGCCAAGCTGATGTAAACAAACTGCAAGAGACCACCGGCATCAAAATCAAAACTTTTTTCTTCTTGGTAAAGAACACCGGCCTTCACGCCATATTTTAACGATAGATGTGTTGTGGCTACCTGAAGCAGTCCAGTAAAAGCTGGCATTTGTCCTGGACTGTCAGAGTGAAATGTTGCCCTTGTGTCAGCTCTCAGTAAACTCTGACTGTGATGGACGGGCCCTCTCGTGGTCTCCTGAGATCTAACACACTGTAAGATACACTGAGGCTTAGATCAGCCTCTGGAGTGCTTTAAAATCCTGGAAGCATCTCCTGGCTTCTTGCTGCCAGGTTTCAGTAAATGGTGAAGTTCAGAGAGTTTGACGCCTGGTTGAAAAGTACTTCAGGCAGCAGTGGAAGAAATACTCATATCTTTACATGAGAAAAAGTAGCTATTTGGTGTACTACTTAAGCAAGGGTACTAATTAAGAAGAGGAATGTGACAGTTTTAGGTTAGCATTAACACCTATGTATTATTGGAGGGGGGGGGAGGCTTTTTTATGCCTCTGAGTGGTAGAGATGGAGCTATTGTTTACAGAGATTCCCAATCTAAGGTTTTATTTGTTGACTTTATATTTTTAAAAATGTGAATGACTTTAATGCATTACTAACAGTTTTTATCCCTGATACATGTCATGGGCCCTGAATTTTTTTTCTTGAAATGGCCATAAAGCCAAAACTCAAACTGAGAAACAAATTAAATGAAAGTACAAATAGCGGTGCTTACGTAAATAAACTTTCCATCAGTGAAGATTGGAAGGTTGTTGGTTTCTTTTGGTTCTTGGCTTACTTACATTTTGGAATTAGACTGAATTCTGGCTTGTGTCCCGCACTGTTGTTCCTTTGAATCCTGTCAGTCTGTCCATCCAACGGGTGGGTCAGTTCAGAAAGTTCCAACAAAAACTGGTCATCTGGCAAAATAAGTGGAACCCAACTCAACTTTTGTTTCAACGCAACACAACCTCAACGAACCTAGACTGATGCTGGCCAATCACATACAGATAATAGCTGGTAGATTGTTCTATAACGTCAATAGTCTGCTACAATGTGAATTTCCAACATTAACCTCGTGATTACAACAGAGAAAGAAACAAAGAAAGTTGCTGGTGTAACAACCATTATTCAATTCAATTCAATTTTATTTAAATAGTGTCAAATCACAATAACAGGTGCTTTCTATTGTAAGGTAAAGACAATAATACAGAGAAAACACCAACATTCAAATGACCACCTATGAGCAAGCACTTGGTGACAGTGGGAAGGAAAAACTCAATTTTAGCAGGAAGAAACCTCAGGAAGAAAATTATGCAGTGAGTTTTCTGGGATTTTTTATTCTTTCCTTGTAGCAGCATACTGCCACAAGTGCAGCCTTGTGTGTCGTTTTAGTGCAGGCCTTTAGCCTTGCATGAACTGCTGTCACTGCAAATACTTAAGCCCTTGATCCACTGGGATTCTTCCAGTTCACATCTGAACTCCACTACCAACTCTGGTCATCATTCATCAATGTTTCTGTGCATGACTGTGTAACCTTGTGCTTCTAAGCCAACTCCATGGTCCTCTTTGTTGGTTATCTGTCGCTCTAATGTTTCATCAGTTAGCTCTCCCAATGAGTTTCCTTCACTGTAACATTCTTGTTTTTCCACCCCAAGTCCTTAACTTGGCAATGAAACTTGTGCCTGACACAAATTCATCTTTCTGAAGAAAAAAAAGGTAATCCAGAAAGTGTCCAATTAGATCACAGAGCAATAGATCCATCCATCAGTTTGTTTCCGCTGCTTATCTAGGTCTGGATTGCATGGACAGCAAGATGCCCAGAGCTGTCTCCTGCCAGCGACCTCCACCAGTTCCTCTGGGCAGAGAGTGAGGTGTTACCAAGCTAGCTGAGATGCATGATCTCTCCGGTGTGTCCCGGCTCTTTCCCAGGGTCTCCACTAATTTGGATATGCCTACAACACCTCACAGAGTCTACCTGATCAGATGCCTAAACCACCTCAACTGGGTCTTTTCAATATGAGAGTCCTTCTCACTCTAGTGGAGAACCCCAACACAATTTGGAGGATGATTGTTTCCACAACTTGTATCCAACATCTCATTCTTTAAGTCACTATCAGCAGCTCGTGACCGTAGGTGAGTGAGTCTTCCAACAGAAGACTATAGTAAATCAACAGCTTTGCTTTCAGGTTCAGGTCTCTCTTAATCATGCCAGTCTGCTACAATATCTGAATAATATCTGTCAACAATATCTGCCAATCTTCTGCCCCCTTCTTCCCTCACTTGTGATATACATGAATTACTCAAAACTCTGCTCCTTTCCAACTGTGAACCATGAGGTCAGACTTGGAAGTGCAAAATGTTCCTCCAGCTGCTTTGCATTTGGCTGCACATTGCCCTAGTACAAGCTGAAGGTCATTGTTCAGTGAAGAACCACATTGTCAGAAGAACAACATCACTCCAAAATTCAAAGACTCAGGCTACCAAAACCAGTACCCTATTATATACTCTGTACATTAGCCTATGCAGTCCAAAAACTTATGAACAAAAGCCCTGGCGAAGTAACTTACTGCCCAATACTTTATAATCCCCAAACACCCCCTACAAGTCCAAGAAAGACATGTAGAAAGTTATGTAAACACCCATGCACCCTCAAATATCCTCAAGAGAGGTCCGGTGTTCCATGACCAAGAAGGAAACCACATTGTTCGTCCAGAATCTGAGGTTGATCTCAAAGATGGACTCTTCTCTCCAGTAGTCTGCACTTCCCAAGGAAGCCGAGTATGATATCCCTAAATCTGAAATACACCTCCAAAAGCCAATTTATGGATAGGGGGACACCCACCCCAGTTTGAAGGGCACAGTCCGCAACGTCCATGCAGTGTTGCAGATGCATGTCAACCCAAGAACATCCAGAGCTTTAAAGGATTAGGTGGATCTGATCATTCCAAGGGGCAAAATCACTGGAGAGCAAACTCTGCCTCCTCTCCAGAGGGTGCTGGGGCTGAGGGTTGTTTTTCTATAGACTTCTATACAACTAGAAGGCATTTTAGAACCAGAAGAATTGCATTCATCTTTAATACTGTCTATGGCGGTGGGCTGTTATCTGTTTTTTTGCCTCAGATCTTTTGCTGAGGCACCAACTGCACCTAAACCAAAACGTTTTATGTCGTTAGAATGAGGCTGACATGGACATTTATTTTATGTGCTATATGTGAGAATGGAAAACTTTGATCAATGTCCATTCTGACTCACCCCAGTATTTACAGGAGTTCATCTGTAAAACCACTTTTGCAAATTATAAGCACAGGTGTTTCTTGGAATATCAGTTCTGAAACTACCAGATAACTTCTTAAAGGGGGCATTGCTTCATCTACTAAGATTGAGCATCAAGATAGTTTTTTGCAGGCTGATAGAGATAGACTACAACAGAATTTGCATGACGTAGCATGAACATTAAATTAAAGGTCTTTTAAATCAAACAGACTGCCTTATAAGTCTGCTCTGCATGGGATTTAAAACAGACGCTGTAGCAGAGAGAAACACATGTCCACGTTAAGCAGTTTCACTGATCAAGCTGATATGAGCTATGAGAACCGAGCTGGAACTTATCCCCTCCTAGAGGTGCTGCTGCAACCTGTCAGGAACTATACTTACTCAGTCTTTTCATGTTGTCATTAAAACTATCAATGTGTGATGCTGCTTTCATGAAGAAGGTAACTAGCAATGATCAGACAACATGTAATTTGTTGGGATGTGGATGTTTTGGAAACAGATGATATAAATTGTTTTGCATTTCTTTGGTTTTGCGATCTGTGTTGGGACCATCTCTGCTAAGAGAAGAGTGAACAAGAAAGAAATCGAAAGCAAAGAGCAGAGGAGTGACTGATTGCAGGGCACACAACCAAATGGGAACCAGAGACTGTGAGTTGTCAGCGCTGCTACAGATTTATACTTTACCTGCTACCCTGGGATCTGCCACACATACACCTGGTCAGAACAGAACAAAAGAGGGGGGAGAGATGTGAAAAAGTTTGTGCACCGAGTCAGAGGTCAAACGGTGTGATAGGATTAGTAATAGATGCCTACAAAGATGATAAGAGATGGAGAACCCGGAGAATGAGAGGGCTGGCTCTGGGGCAAAAACAGCAACTTCAGCTGGGTCTTATTTAGATCAGCCTTTTGTACTCTGGAGCCCTGTGCGCCCGCCTGTGCATCTGCCCTCCGCATGTTGGACAGCACTGGGTGGGCTGCCCAGTTTTGCCTTTTCTGCCCTCTACTCACACACTGCCCTATTTCTTTCTCCAGAATGTAAGAGCTGAAACTGTCTTTTCAAGGAGGGTATTTATTCTTTTTTTCTGATTTAAAAATGACTTAAATCAGTTAATGATGACTTCCTATTGAATTTGATTCTGAAATGAAAACAGATGAAATAAAGGTATAATAATGCATAATATGGGACAAAGATATTAGAAGCACCCTGTTCAATTAGTTAGAGTTATAGACTCTGAAGGCTGATCCTGAACATCAGGAAGGCAAAAGTTATCCAGCATCTGCAACAAGCTCATTTCCCCTTTCATTTTTAAAGTTTCTTCACAGCTTAAACTAAAGAAATACTGAGTCATTGAAGGAAAACTCACAAAAAAAAGTGTTTAAGAGGCAAAATATTAACCAAACTGGGCATTCTCAAAGCAACACTTTCCATTTGCTGAACAGGCCAAATATTTGGATTTCCAACCTACAGCAGATGCATCAGAACTCTTGAGTACCACACAAACATGCAAACATACTCAACTACTTAGTGTTGGATTGGATCTCTAGAAAGCCTTTACTGTCCTTGTGCTCTGCGAAATACAACAAATTTAGGAGTGCAACTCCTAAATGGTGCATTAAAGCACCAGCAACTGTGAAACACTAACAATAACTTTCCATGTCTAATCAACACACACACACACACACAACATATCCTGCTGATATTCTGCTGGTCGCATCACAGCCCTTGGGTTTGAAGACTTAAAGCTCTGATCTTATTAATGTGGTCTGGCTCGCCACAGGCAGCTTGTGGACAGCAGTATATGAAACCACTGAGAGTAACTGACAGACACAGATGACAGAACATGCCCAGTCTACAAGTTAACACACCGCAGAGCTCCTAACTGTTACTTTGACTCAGGTCTGGTCTGAATTAGATCCTCTCGTCCCTTCTGCAGACCGCATACCCTGATTTAACCCCAACACCTGGATAAACCTCAACTGGTCATTTCTGAATCCCAGAATTGGTGCCTTTTTATTGGCTTGTTGGTCAGCTGGTCTCTGCTCTTTATCTCTTCTATGCTCTCTTATATTCATCACTGAGTTAAGTTAAGAGGAGATGCAAATGGGCATATCCCACCTGTACAGAGTTAGCTCTTGGGGGGCCTGCAGACAAGACTTTTCCTGAACACATCTGCGAAATCTTTATGGATATGTCAAATAAATTTTTAACATTCAACCCACTTAAAGACTGCTAAATGGTTGCTCATATTAATTGTGACCAACGTTTCTAACAAAGAGATGTATAGTAGAAAGTTTAGTAGTAGAAAGGTTTTATGCCACTTGGAGTGGATATCACTAATACGGTCATCTAAGACGCACAGCTTTGACTATGAGCTAACAGCTTGCTCACCCATTTGGTGTTTAAACCTTCTGTTTGTGAAGGGCAGCCAATTAGAAGAAGGATGGCTTAAAGAGCGTTTTTCAAATTGTGGGTCAACTGAGGACCTCTACCAAGTCCCAATTTAAGATGAATAGGAATTACTGTGAACTCTGAATCATTCAGAGCTGTTCTAATAGAGTCCAGGAATAAAAAAAAGAAAAAGAATGGTGCACCTTTTAAAGACCGACTGATCTGACTAAGTAATGTTTTATCTACAGGGAATGGTGGAAGTATAATGTATAAAAGCTATGGCAAGACAAGAACAGGTGGCAGGTGTATGTGTGTTTGTGTGTGTGGTCAGATCTTGGCAGTCAGTCACTGGTGGTGAGCTATGAGGCTTAACTGGCTTTATCTTAGATGGTACTGAAAGGCCACGCTGGCTGCCAGACGTTATGAAGGTATAACTGCTTGAGAAGAAGTATATCCAGATGTGTGCTGGTGTGCACGCTAATGGCCCTCAGTGACTCTCAGATTAGCGAACACACCACCCACCCACCCCCCCACACACACACACACACACAGCCCAGCAAACAAACACATAAAAGTACTGTCAAAAGAATCTCCTCAGGCTCCCTCACAGGAAGGCCCCATTAAAGTGTGTGCATTGATTAGAAAAAAAAAAGTCTGCCCTGTGGCTCCCGATAGCCATCTCCTCCCCTCATTGGGTTTCTACTCAAGCTGCAAGCTGGGCAGCTCCAAGTCTATAACTGCACCCCCCAGGGGGAAACGCTATAATGGAGTTAAGGAACCTCTTTAAGCTCCAGATAAAGCAAATTTACCCATACTTAATGCCAGATTCCCCATGTTGCTTGTGGGCACATATATATTGGCATGCTGTGTTTTAAATGTGTTTAGTAATGGCAGCACAGTGGCACACTTTGTGTGCTCGTGTGTCTCTGACAGGAAGTAGATTTATTATATTTACTTGGTAGAAAAATTGACAAGTAGAGGGATTTATGTGCATTCAAACAACAGAGTGTAAGAGTCTCTCATAAAACATTAAGGTGTAACTCAGCTGGTCTTAGAGAAACACAAATCTGAAAATTCAAGTCCTTTTTATACACAGACTAATCTTGCTGCATTAAGTAAAGGGGGGGGGGGGGTATCAGTCAGTTAAAGGAACTTCCCATCCTGAAGACATTGTGGGCAGAAATAAAAGTGTTGAATCATTATTAGCATTTCCTCTATGCTGCCAAAGACTGCCATAAACCATTCACTTCCTGATGGCACAATTATTAATGTTGGTAATAAGTAGCATAGGTAACATTTTCAGAGGAGCCTGACTTTAATGAGCAGCCTCACTCGCATCTGCCACACAAGCAATACTATGTCTTACATGGGAATTCGACTGAGAGCCTGTCTTTCCCCTTGCAGTTGAAGCAATCTCATCATGACGTTATAATGTAGATAGATGGCTCTGACCTGGCAGACTATGCTCCATAACTGCTAATGGAAGAGAAAAGCAATATTTTACTTCTTGTGCAATTCTGCTGGCAGCCAGTCTGAATTACAAGGCTGTGGACCAAGACCGCCTTTGCTTTCTATTGATCTGTCCGAAAGCAGCACATCTAAGACAGCGAGAGAAACAGCGTACCAGATATGCATCATGTTAGTGGTAAAACAATGTCTTTCACCCTTTCACCAGCTCTCTTGAACCTATAATTTCAGTGGCTCTAATCAGCCATAGGATCAGCCTTGATCCCCACTTGACCTGGAAACCTTAATAAATTGCACTCTTTGATTGACACCACATTTGTACACTATACTTTTTCCCAGTGGCCCAATAAGTTTGTGGCTTATCTTTTTTTTTTTTTTTTTTGACTTATCATTTTTGAACAGTAACAGTGTGGAGGAGTCATGAGATTTCCTTTAGCATAGCTAGACTTTCCCATGCGTGAACAAGCATGGGAACCACTTAGTATAAAGTTCTGTCTTCACACTGAGCTAACATTTTAAAATCTGATCCTATTGTCAATGTTTCTCAATAGGAACAACAAACAGGCCAGAGGGAGCAAAACTAGCTCCGGTTAAACACTCAGGGACGGCAGTGTGTGCAGCAGTCCCTCTCCCTGTGAGGGATAAACACTGTGTCGTGTGGCCCGATCTGTTTACGAGTTCGCCTCTGGCCGGCCAGGGTCGCAGAGGTTTTGTGTGTGTGTGTGTGTGTGTGTGTGTGTGTGTGTGTGTGTGTGTGTGTGTGTGTGTGTGTGTGTGTGTGTGTGTGTGTGTGTGTGTGTGAGAGAGAGAGTGTTGGGGAATGTGTGATAGAGGGATTACAGGCGAGCTAGCCGTCGCTTTCATGAGGAAAAAAACAAACACAAGCAGAATGCTAGACCTGCTCAATGCATAGCGTTTATGGTTGGGAAATTAAGTTTTGGAGCTTGGCAGACTGATTCTCTCATCAATGCACAGTGTTGATGAGATATGTGGTTGAGCTTCAGTCTAGGATGACCAGACAGAACAAATAAAATGTGGGGCAAAAAGTAGCCTGTGTACACCCACTGTGGGGGTTGTTGCTAATAATCATAGGTTAACAAATAAACACACATACACAAATAATGCAGGTGTTCTCTTGTTCTCTGGAGACTATCTATCCTGTTTCCTTTGTTCTGATTTTCTCTTTTATCTCTTCTTTCCTGGCAGATTTGTCTTTTTTTGTTCACCTGTCATATTCCACCTTTTCCCTGAATGACGCATGTTGAACCCCTCGGAGAGGCGAGCCGAAGTCGTACCAGCCCTCCTGGCAGTGCTCAGCTCTGGCTCCTGATTTTGCAGCTGTTCCCTGGAACCCAACTCGAAGCCGGTTTTACCGCCCTTCTAGGGAACGTGGAGCGGCCTGGGATACATGCTTCTGAACTTACCCACAGGGATGTTTCACAAGAGGCCAGCTGGGAAGTCAGTGGGAGCCAATAGGAAGGTGAGGGGGGTTGAAGGAGAGGGTCAATACCAGAATCCGAAGAGAGTGAAGAGAAAGAATTGGAATGGGTAACGGATGGAGAAAGATTAAAGAGGCTCTGCTTCTGGTTCTGGTTTGTGTGTGAGAAAACCAGAAAAGATGAGTTAGATGACGCACTTTTGATTTTGTTGTCATAAATGTATAATGACAGCTTCATTTTTTCACGTTTTTAAGCCATTTCATAAGCATGCAACAGTCAGCAGGACAACAGCTCACTTCAGAATGCAACCAAAACTTTTCATATGTATCTCCTCTCACTGGGGTGGGATGGTGGCAGGGTGTCACCTCTGAGCAAGAAGGTCCTCGGTTCAAATTCACTGGCACACTGGAGCCCTTCAGTGTGGACTTTACATGCTCGCCACCATCTAAGTGCCCCAACATGGGGTAGCTGGCATTAAGCGGTAGGTGTTTTTGCCACGTTTGCAAAAATAACATAATCTGCACACAGATGTGCACATTTAACCACAAGTCCTCATTAATAATGAGTCTTCCTCTCTTCACTGAGTGCTAGGAAAGAATCGTTTCGCTGCCCAATCCATCAGTGGTAGTCCGGTTCAGACCTCCATCTGAAAATAAAAATTAATGTACGATGAAAGACTCTATGCTGACGTGATATTCAGTGGTGCCCTGTGATCACTGAGTCTGTTGTAGGCTAAAAGCTGTGTGAAGAGTTTTGAAGTAAAATCAGCGAGGAAATAATTAAGAGTCTCCTGTTAGGATCATATGTTTTGGTCTTTGTTGAAAACTTTTATATGCTTTCACCATGACTTTTACCTCTACAGTAAAAAAAAATGTGTACTATAAGCACAATGAAATGGCCTGGCCTTTTGTATTCAGTGAAACAAAGCATTTTTTCCCTTTTCTCTGACTCTGAATTCATGTGGACAGAGTGTATGCATGATTTAAAAAACATCACATTGCAACAAACTGAAACTAAAGTACATTCAGCTGGTCAATAAAGAGGGCAGGGTTCTACAATGTGGTCCATACTGTACTGATCACAGCTGTGTTATATTGCTGGTGAGAGAGCGACCCCTACTGGAAAGTTATGTCTTTACAATTTTCAAACAATCTGAGTTGCTTTGGTGCAATTTTCAAATTCTGTGCATCATCCTACTGTTATGACAATTGTGAAATATCAATGATTTGGGGGGTAATCATTCCAATTTTTTATGACTTAACCAATCAACTTTTTCCTTAATGATATGACCTTATTGTTTTGTATTTCTGACCGATTAGTTAGTAGTATTAAAAATTCAAATGTTTTGGTCCTCTCAGGGACACCAGTGCATGGGCGTAACTTTGTGCTGAACATTGGGGGGCTCAAGATCTCAGTCTAAATAAATAAATAATAAATTCCAGATAATTAAACATGCAGCTATTTTGCTGGTAATAACTGAAATGAGTGAAGAAAAACAACAGCCTATTTATGTAAGATAATTCATCATTTTATTTTGACCACCGTGGTTTACACAATGGCAAAGAAATGAACTGTTCATTTACAACAAAGAAAAAAAACAAACTTTCTGAGATGTGAACTTCAGAAATGTGCCAGACATACAGTCCTGTGAAAAAAATCTATTTGCATGTTTATATTTGCCATAGTCATTTCCAATTATGATAACTCCATTCTGTAAATACTCCAGTTATCTTTGTCTAATGTTAAAATTTGCCTGATGATCTGAAGCATGTAATATTGACATTATTTTATTACTTTTTTAGGTAATAAAATAAAGTATTTCATTGTAATCATTTGAAGTATATGAGCAGGTTATATTTGCAGGTAACACATGATTGCTTGGGTTTTTGCCCACCTGCAATACCTTCATAGCCCACGAGGGCGCGTAAAGGGACCTATATTTCGGCTATCGCTGAAACAGCCAACATAAATATACTTCAGTGCAGTAGGGGGCGGAACATAGCAGTTGCCTTTCATCCGCCACTACACACAAAGAAGAAGAAGAAGAAGAAGAAGAAGCCGCACTAACAGAAAGCGAAGAAGAAAGCGAAGAAGAAAGCGATCACTGTAAGGTGTTTGTTTTCGTGTCATCACTGGTAATCTTTTCGATTAATGGAATAGCAGATACCAACTTTTATGCATTTATATAAGGTAAGTTGGACGTTTGTGAGCTATAGGCACCAATTGACTATCGCTCGTATAATGTAGAATAGTTAAATTCAGGTCCTGTGGACTTGCACGATAGCTACCTGATGCTAGTTATCGTCCTAACGTTACTGGGGCGTGTTAATGTGCGTGCTAGCTAAAACAGTGCTATCTATCAGTAGTAGTATTGGCGACGCTTAGTTGAATATCCCTGACCTGTTGGTGATTGTTGTCAACAGTCAGCTTTGTAACATCGCAGTAATAATAATATGGTTGCTTAAATCTAATGGACCTGCAGTGTGTCCTTAATAAGAATCATGCAAAGGTTGTATCCAGCAAAGCCCTGACACAGGGCCTGAGAGAGGTGCAGTAAGTGTCCACATCCATCTATAAAACACGGTGAGGGTTCGGTAATGGTTTTGTGCGGCATTTGAGACAGATGTGTTGTGAGTTTCTCAAAATTGAAGGAAATATAAATGCAAAAAAGTACAGTCAGATTTTGATCCATCGTGCGCTATCATTTTGAAAGGATCTGATTCACAACAGCTTCATTTTTCTGAATTGCAATGATCCCAAACACACTGCAAGGCACTAAAAGCATACCTGAATAGAAAAACACACAAGTATTCTAAAAAGCAGCCAACATCCAGAGAAGAGCTTTAAATGTCCTATAAGAAACCTGGACAAATATTCCTGAAAAAGTAAAGAAATGAGAAAAGCTTGGCTAACAGACTTCGAGCTATGTTGAAGAATAAAGATGGTCGTGTCATGTGACCTTACAAAGCTGTTTATTGTCTTAAATGAATGTATGAACATAACATGTGGTAAACTTTTATTTCTTATTATTTTATCCAGTGATGGAGCCCGATTACCCTCTAGAAACACTACATACTGAAAGTGATCATGATAGCGTTTACAACACCTCCTGGGTCTCTGTGTGTCCCCGAGGCCTCTGGAAGGTCCACCAAAAGCGACTAAACAGTCAGCAGACAGCTTCTGATCCAGCAGATGTAACACGTATGATACTTGTCTAACATTTGTTCCTTGTTATAATGAATGAGTTGTCTTGTACTCCAGCTAACAAATATTTCTTTGTATCTTACAGCAATTTCATCAAATAATTGTCCAAGGTTGGGTTCGCTGTGTAGAGTCCGAGTGCGTCTCAAAGCTAACAATGATGAAGCAGAGAATGTAGCATGTGAAAAAACAGGTGAGAAGCTGCCAGCCCAGCCTGATCCGTTCACCGCTGAACTTACTGAATCTGGTACCACACCCTTTGTGAGGTGTAAAGACTCTGTGCTGCAGGTCCCACTGGGTGACTGGACAACACTGAGGCTAGGGGATGGTCAGTGTGACATCACAGAGGCGTGTTTGGAGGGAATGAGAGCTGGGGAGAAGTGTGAGGTAAGATTTAACTGAGTATTGAAGTCTTTGTTTCGGTATTCTGTTTTTTGATGGATGAGGCAGAAAAAATAAATGGACACGTGAACTTCAAGAAATAAGAAAAGCTTAAAGTGCATTTGGTGTCACAGAAACAGGAGTATTTGAAAACGTTCTTTACAGTTTGTATTCTGTACTATATGTATTCTGGGATATCTGTCTCCAAGTCCACTGTATCAAGTCTGGGATCAATCTGTCTTAGCTTGCAGTAAATGATAACCAATCAGACGTCAGGGTCAGTTGACGAGCCGCAGTGATGATTTAAATTGTTTCTTGATTCCCTGCAGCAAAGGAGCCATGAAAAAATTAATTAAATAGACAAATAATTAAATGTGTAAAATAAAATTGATTGATGTTTTAATAAATTGAAATTTAATTAATTATTTCAGCATTAATTAATTTGTGACACATTTGCCCCCTTATTGATAGATGTATTTAATTTCTTTAATTTTGCCGCTGCTTGACCTCCACAGTGTTTCTTATTTATTTATTTATTTCACACTTGGTACAACAGTTTAGTGGAAACTGTTGAGTCGTTGAGCATTATGCATAATTATTCTAAAACTATCTATTAACCTCAAAAAAAGAAAGGGATCCTTAACAATCGCACATTTATTTATCAACATACTTTAAAGTCCATTGATCTTATCTTCTTCCATGTCCATTTTACAACTTCCTCTTGTCCTTTTCCACCCGAAGTAGCATCTGTTCTTGTAAAGGATGAACTAATTGTTTTTAAGCTCATAGCCATGATTGGTCGTAACCGTCTGCCTATCTTGGTAATGTTATCTCGTATAAATGTCCAATTCCTCAAGATCCTTAATCGTTATAACCTTGGCTTCTTCTGGTGTTCCATTAAGTTTAATCATCACTTTACAGTTCCTCGTCCAGGTTGCTTGAATCTTTTTTCCCGTAATATGTGAGCTTGTCTCGCAATATCTGCATTTCTTTTTGTAAGATGTTCATTCAAATATACTCGGCTTCCTCTCAAAAGGCTGGACCGCCTCAGCAAGTCAACTTTGTGTTTACAGTTTACAAATCTCACTACAATTGCTGGAGGAGCATTAGTGTGCCTTCTAGGGAGGGAATAGCATGCAGATATATTATTACTATGCAGGGGAAGTTTTTTATTCGAAAAGAATTCCACAACCTGCCGTTCCAGCGACTGTAGCTCCTCCGTCGGGGGCTCGTCAGACTCGGTGACTCTTGCATAACTCCTGTGTTTAGTTTCCAGACCCGTAATAATCACTTCCTCAAGTCGAGCCTGCTGTTCTAGATCGTCCACCTTCCTTTCCAAAAACTGGATTGTCTTGTCTTTCTCCTTAATCAGATTTTTTATCATCGACATTAATATTCCTTGTTGCTTATTTACTTTTACAATTTCAGACGTCAGCGAGTTAAGTGAATGCTTAATCTCCTCCAAATCTTCTTCCACTTTCTTCATCTTTGCCATTTTGTGTCTTGTAAACGTCAGTCTTAGTTTATTTATTTGCCCAAACAAGGTCTATAACTGGAATTATTTGGAGTTTAAGACCAAACATCACGGCAGCACCGCGAGGACGCCAATCCGGCTGTGATTACGCCCGCCATCTTATCTCCAATTTCTCAAATTGATCTCTAATTTCTGACTGACCATCATTTGTTAGCTCATCCTAAAACACACATTTCTCTCAACCTGTGTAAATACTGTTTTGTTTAAATGATCTTTCCCTTCATCTTTCTTGATGAAATCACGATGGCTAAATGACCGATGCTCTGTCTTAACATTGTATTTTGCTACCCAGATACAACTTTCTCCTTTGGAAACTGGACCAGATGCTGCTGTTCCCCACCCCTCAGATGAAAGCCTTCCCTTTTTTGCCACAGTGGAATTGCAAGCTTTCACACCAGGCAAGGAAGCCTGGGAGATGTCTCCTGGTGAAAAATGGGAATGGGTCAAGTCACACAAGGACACGGGCGGAGTGAGATTCAGGAGCGAGGATTTGTGGGGGGCTGCGGACAGCTACAGCAAGGCCATGAAACTAGTCATCACTTTTTGTAATCACGTTAGAGATGTGGCGAAAAAGGGATGGGAGTATGAAGCTGAGGAGCAGAGAGAAGCAACTCTGGAAACACTTTATCCTTCAGCTGAAGAACTCAACAAAATGAAAGCTGACCTCCACTCCAACTTGTCCCTGTGCCAGCTAAAACTGAACCAACCAGAGCGGGCTAAGGCCAATGCTGCTAAAGCCACTCAGCTGGAACCCGGCTGTGCCAAAGCCTGGTACCGGCTGGGGAAAGCATGCCAGATTGTGAATGAATTGGAAGAGGCCAAACAGGCATTTAGGAAACTGCTGGAGCTGCAGCCAGAAATGCCTGCTGCTCTGAAAGCGCTTAAAGATATTGCAAGTAGAGAGAAAGCAACAAATGCACAGCTGGGACTGAGACTAAGCAAAATGTTCAGCTAAAGATAAAATGTCAGTAGAGAGAAATGTGTGTTCTCACGATTCCCCATTAAATGTAAGTGCATTAACAACCACTGCCTCGATCTAAAATAAAGCCACTGTGATGTAGATTCATGTTTCTCCTCCAACTCTGTTCTTCCTTTCTTGTGAGAGATGCACGAAGGTAGAAATCACACGTCAGAAGGTTTATTTGGAATTGTAGTTGCAGGAGAAAGAGACAAATTACACCATGACAACATTTCTTTGTAGCCCATCTTTTATATTATGGTCAATTCCCTCATTTCCCCCTTTTTTTTTTTTTTTCAGCTTTAAAAATGCCTTTAAAATGCATGGATAACAACAATAATTATATTTTAGCGTTATAAATATAATTTTGATAAAAATCCTCGTTCACGCCGGTAGATTAACCACGCTAACATAAGAAATGATTTTGGTAGTTACCAGTGCTGTTGATCCAGGGAGGCTATGGCAGAAACCCTACACTGGGTGGTGGTCTAATTATTATTTTTTCTTGTAAGAGAAAAACTTCCGTGTGAACTTTGACCCTAAACAGCCTCGACACAGTTTGCAGCACATTTCAGGCTAATAGATTCACATTTTTAAGGTATTTTTACTGCTGTCAAATGTAAAATTAGGTCACATTTGACACAAACCGTGTGTGAAGGGTTAAAACAGTAAAACGTTCTTGTACGTTTTACTCCCCCGCCGGGTGGAAAGCCGACACACCCAAATACACGGTTGCATCAAAATGCCGAAACCCGGGATCGAACCAGGGACCTTTAGATCTTCAGTCTAACGCTCTCCCAACTGAGCTATTTCGGCACACGATATTGTGAGGTTATCAGGGTCTACAAACTAGTAAATTGGCTACGAGGCAAAAAAAGATGTTTTCATTTCTGATGCGTGATTAGTTTGAGAAGAGCTTAGCCTGTCTTAACTCGTCGAGTTTACTACGTGACGTGATTTAGCCCCTCAGTTGTATGGTTCCGTTTCACCCACGTGAATATACTTAAACCTACATTATGCATTCTCGTTAAGTAAAACGTGGACTTATTTCAGCTTGGTTTTAATTATCTTCCGAGTTCAAGGGCGAATGCCTTTAAATAAGTAAATCGCTGCAGTCACATGTGAAGTCAGTTTGGTTCAAACATGCATAAGCCCCAAATGTTCATTATGAGCTGGAAATGGTGTAATCCACTAAAGTCTATAATGTTGGACACGTGACAAAGAAATAATTCAGTCAATTCCATGTGAAAAAATTAGAAATTTAAAGTTTTTGTCAAAATGTTCGCAAGGACAACATTGTGTGGTGGACCACTAGAGGGCTCCACTCACACCCAGTGTAAAGAAAGTCTGCTGCTGTGTTTTGGAGCAAAAAGTAGTCAGTTCTGTTGTGATGAGGAATAAACCAGGAGGAGAATCGAGAGCGCTCGTGTCGTCTGTGTTTACCTCCACAATAGCATTTCTAAACATACTAATTACATTAAGAAAGATAATTATTTCAGGAAAAAAAAAAATACTGGGATCAACCTTTTTACCCATCTAGTCATAAACCACTGCTGAGCAATGATACGCTTTAACTTTGTTAACGTCAAAGCTTGTAAAATCAAGTTAAAACTGAGGGTTATCTTCCAGTTTACATACGTTATAAAAACCTAAGCAAGGTTTTGAGCTGCCACTTGAGAAAGCATCGGTTTAAATTTGAGAAAAGCAATCGTTGATGCTTACAACATGTTCACTGCGTTTCCAAGTGCTGGGCAGCAGGTTGAGGGTCGCAGGCGCCAACAGACTAAATACTGATCCGCAAGGAGAGTAATTTGTGTGGATGGAGCTCAGATGGATGCTCTCCAAGATAAAGACAATGCTGGATACCTCCCACGCAGTCCATGACATGCTGGCTAGTCACAGGAGCATGTTCATGGAGAGACTGAGATTACCAAAAAGCACCACTGAACCACACAGGAAATGATTCCTGCCCGTGGCCATCTCCCTGTACAACTCCTCCAGCTAATACACTGTAAACACTGCAAATCGATCAAATATGAAGGTTGGGATGGCTACAAGAAATGACTCCAGCAAAAAGGATACACAGTTCACTGTTAGCATCAGAGCAGGCTAGTAATTTTCATACTGGTAATTTTTGGTTCATGTGAAATCTCTTCTTCTTCTGTGGTTCACACCACTCTCACCCACATAGAGCAAAAAAATTCTTACATCCGTATGCTCTTCGTGGACTTCTCATCTGCTTTCAACACAATGATCTCACAGACACTTGTTAATAAATTACTGACTCTTGGACTGAGCTCTACATGAAGGACCCCACTCACCCAGCACACTCACGCTTTGTCCCGCTCCCCTCAGGCAGGAGCGTTAAATGCTCCTCAGGCAGGAGGCTGAGGAGCGTTAAATGCCACCAGACTGAGAAACAGTTTCATTTCAGAAGCTGTGAGACTTCTCAATGCATAATGGACAAGAACTGTTATTGTAGCGCCTTAATCACTACTGACACTTACTGACACCGCCACTTTATCAGTGCTGGTCATCATGCCCTTTTGCTGCTACATTTCTACATCCATACTCCATACTGGTAGGTTGTTGCCGTTTTTCTATTATGTTTTATTTATTTATCACTTTTTAAATTCTGTTTCTTCGTTATTGTTTCTTTTCGCTCCGGGACCGTGTTTCGTTCCACCTCATGTAAACATGTGATGCAAATGACAATATAGCTTCCTTGAATCATTTTGTTTCTGTGCAAAAAGTAAAATTATGTAATAATGTAATCCAAAATAAAATGTGTTTGTAAAAGCTGTGTTTTAATGGGAGGGGTGATAAATCTATCTTCATTTGCATCGTAATGAAATGTTCAGTCTGATCATATAAATTATAAAAAATATAGAGAAAAATGAAAGTGGTCACATGTGGTTTATTTTGCTCTTCTCAGAAAAGAAGTTGCCAAGTAAAAAAAAAGAGAAAAATCAAGAAACTATTACTTTGCTGACATTCATATTGATAAAGTCTCATAATGACAGATGTAATGTTGCAGTATTAAATGGTTCAAGGTTCTTTATTTGTCACATGCATAGTTATACAAGTATAACACACAGTGAAATGTAGCCTGACACGCTCCTGGACATGTGCAAAAATGGGGGGGGGGGGGGTAGAGGAAGAACATTATATATCTATATATATATACTTATATACATTGGGTGAATGTGCAGTAGTAGCAGCTGCCCCCCCCCCCATACACGCACACACTCAGTTCTTCTTATTCTTCTGTGACTTTGTGCTGTCCGTTTGCCTCTGGGCTGCTGACAGATGTTTCCATGCATCCAAAATGAGCGCCAGCGGTATGACGATCCACAGGATATTCATAAACACAAAGTAGAACCAGAAGTAGATTGGATGTCCCAGCTCGCTGTGGGCGTAGCCATCTCTGTGCTCTGTGAAGAAGTAGAGTACCGCTCCATATGCCTGGCCTGAGTCAGATTACGTGAGAAGACAAAATAAAGCTACAATTAAGCAACAATTTATTTCCATCTGAGGTTGACATGAAGATAGCTTCTGTCCCGTCTTACCTACTGAAATGATGAGCTGCAGGAGAAATCTGTAGGGCTTGTTGGTTAAAAAGGCATAAACAGCCCAAAAGCTGAATGGACCCCACAACCAAGCAGTCACAGTCTCCATACAAACAGTAAAGTTATCAGCGCTAGAGAGAAAAGAAACATCAATCGCAACTTTTTTAAATCATTTTTATGCACAAAATTGAGAGCAGAAATGAACTTACATTGCATATCGACTGTCTCCCTTGCAGTACTCTTTCCCTGTGAGAGAAAAACATAAAACACATTGACCAGATTGTACACACACACACACACGCACACACACGCACACACACACACGACAGGTAGGTTATGCATTTTTCTAAACACATGTTCTCCGTTAGTACTCACACAGCTGTGACAGAAAGCGCTGATCTCCTGGAATTATATCATAATATAGCGAGAACCAGCCCTCGATTACACAATGGATGAAGCCACAAACAGCAAACCAGCACACAGCCAGGCGCCTCCATGCGCCCAGCCTGCTGGTGGCCTGGCCGGTGATCAGCCAGGTCACCAGCATAAACAGCCCAGACACAGAAAACAGAAACACCAGAATCTCTGACATCGACCGATCGTTGGCCGCATAATTGGGAATTGAAAGGTTCCGAGGCCAGTAAGGGTGATGAGATGCTTTAGAGGAGTCCATTATCTGTTTGAATACAGAAACATAATCAGCACCGGACTTAAAAGTGTAGAGTTAAACATTCTGTATTACATTATATTACATTCTGTTCTAGCTAATTCACAGAGTTAAAAGTGTAACGTTTTATGTGAGAAGTTCATCAGTGTGCTTTTATCCTTACCGTAGATGCCACCAAATGCGTGTTCAGCTCCACAGGTAATTTGACTTAATACACAGCAGGTCAAAGATTCACTGCTATCTAACATACCTGCGCACATAAACTCAAACGAGGAACTCCGTGCCTGAGGGACGTTACCTGTGGATCACAACAGCCAATCAAACATCTTTAAGCATAGAGCTATTGCACATGAGATCTACTGGCTCACTGATTGGCTCTTCCTCTCGGAACATGGACGTTGTCTATGACATCTACCAATGAAAAGGGATCAGCCCTCTTTTTCAAGGCGAAAGTCATACAATATTTTAGGGTAGGGTAGAAAATGGCCTTCAATCGGAAGATGCTGATAATGATTTCGTAAGGAAATATTTACAGTTAACCTTTCACTCGCATGGACTGAAAATGACGAGAAACAAAATGTAGCTGAAGTAAAGCCCTCTTAAATATACAAACCTAACGTGGAGTGTACCCATGTGATTTCCGATGATCATTTGGTCTAAATAGGTTAAAGGAAAAGACTTGTAATTACCCTAAAAACCTTACATTTTTACTTTAAAGTATACGAAACAAAATTTGCTCTTTACGGCATAGTAAGAAAAAGAGTCGTCCCAAGCCGTGCCAGGGTTTTATCCCTGCCGTGACCCGGATTCGAACCGGGGTTGCTGCGGCCACAACGCAGAGTACTAACCACTATACGATCACGGCGCGCTACTGGGAGACATGCTCAACAGTGTAGCAGAAGCGTATATGTAACTGTGTGAGCTGCGTCGTCGAAGAGTGGTTTGACGTCTCGCGGCAGACGACTGCTGTTTAAAGTGTCGTGGTGACCGTGTGCGGATCTGCTTTCCCTTAAAAAATAGTTTAATTAATTGATATCCTAATGTGAGTCCTGCATAAATAGTTTCTTTTTTAATACTTAGAGTCGTTTTCATCTTAGCTAAAGTTTTTTAAGCTGTTTTTTTAATCAGTTCTTCAGATGGTACCTGTCAAAGCTGCAAAAAGGAGGAACAGTAGTAAATATTAAATGTCACTTAAATACTAAATATATGTATAAATAAGTCACAGTTTCAAATATATCCTTCATCTATAGAGATGTAGTCGCAGCCGTTATCGCTCCCATATGGTCTAGCGGTTAGGATTCCTGGTTTTCACCCAGGCGGCCCGGGTTCGACTCCCGGTATGGGAACTTTGTTTTTTTTGTTTTATTTTGGTTTTATGGTTTTATCAAATTTGGAGCAAAATGTTTTGTATTCATACTTTAATGAGATTCGACAATTTACTTAGTGACTTAGAAAATCACTGACTGTAAAACAGCAACAAAAATTTATGGGAAGGGTAATCTTAACAATATCTCAATATTATTGCTTTCGTACAGCGTTTCTTCGAGTCCATTTCCATAACAGTACATAGGATTCCAGGACTCATAAATGACTCAAAGTCACACTTCACAAGTGTATTAGCGATATGTTTGGTATTAGTATTTTCTGTATGTTTGATATATGAACACGTGGTGTATACCACGTGGTTACGTGTCACATGACGGTACACGGAAGCACTCAACAGATTCTGTTCGGTTTACTCAAACGTTGTACATCAAAATAGCGGTAAAGACTACCTGCGAAGGAGACTTAAATTGGCGCAGAGAGTGAGTATGGGTGTGTCAGAATCAGAGGAATCTTCTTTGTTGCTGGACGAAAAGCTGCTTCGTTTCATGGAGCAGCTGGAGTTACTGGAGGAGAAGCGAGCCACTTTCAACTCTCTCATAGAGCAGGTACCTGTAGTGTCCTTGTTGATAAATAGCCAACATCAGACATTTAAGTTCAATTTTTGCTCCCTAAGAATGTGTAGGTAAAAATATAGAAAATAAATCAAAATGTATATATGGCATTTTGGGCTGTAGGTGTTATATAATGGGAAATATCTTAGTGTGATATATTAACAGACTTTAGGGCTATGTTGACTGTGTTTAAATTCCATAAAAAGCCATATAAGGATTTTCAAAATAAATTTACGCAAAAAAGGTTTGTAATAAAAATGCTCTTTTTTTACATTCTGCCTGTATAATTTGACATTACCATTTTCCCCTCAGGGGTGGTTTTCTATGAGCAAGGCACGATATACGATGGGAAACAAACAAGTCTCTGCACTTCAGTATGCAAGTGAGATTGAGCCACTAGTCTGTGTTCAAACTAGGTGAGGAATCAGTAATTTTTATGAAAAATGAAAAGTCTGTTGATCACTTTAATTTGTTTAAAATGCTCTTTTAAAACGTATATTTGTATGTAACAGGACACTGGACAATGGCGAGGTGGAATTCACCACTGAAAGATGTACACAAACGTGTCGTAAAGAGTCTGGAAAAGATCAGAGAGCTATAGAGGATATAGGACCTCAAGAAGAAGGTGATGCAGTATTAAAGATGTGCGTCGTTGATGTCTACTATTAACTCTGTTATTGATGACAGTATTTGATTTACAAGGTGTCAGGAGAAGAAACAGACCAAAAAGAGAGATCGGAGAAAAAGAGGAAAGCGAGAGCACTGGTAGCGAGAAAGCTCCAGCTGGAAAACGTGACCAGAATCCTCAGCAAGACCCACTGAAGTGGTTTGGAGTTTTGGTGCCACAGTCTCTAAAACATGCACAATCATCTTTCAAGCAAGGTATGTTACATGCCCAAGGACATCTTAGTGTTATGGTTTCAGGTGAAACCTACTCTGCCTCAACTATGGATGAGATTATACTTTCAATGTCTGCAAATAAGCTAGGGTCTGCTGTCATCTGAGATGGAAATTTCATGATCGGATGGTGAGCACGAGGGTCCGTGCGAATGCAGAGAAATTATCTTATACTACACATGTGTCCCAGCTGGTTGACTTCACAGAAGTATAACAGGAACCATGTGGAGTATGATCAAGGCTTAACATGTGACGACTTCTGGACATATATCAGATGAACCAGTCTTTGAATTTGATTCATATGTGCCAGTATTGCCATCTCAAAACAATGCAGCTAGAGAGATCGCAACCACAAACACAAAAAATCTACAAAACTGACGATATGCATGTATAGCTTTTAGGAAAAAAAATATGCTACAGAGAAATAAAACACAGGAAAACTGAAAAACATAAAGAGAACACGTGCAATATAATCTGCAGCACATAAAATGCCTTTTTTATTATTGTGTCTATTACCATGTAATGCAAGACTCTAGATATGCAAACCTTAACTCATATGCATATGAATCAAGGTTTGCTTTGTACAGCTTGTTAGATATGAATAGAGGTTTCCAGAGTCCTGTGTATACTCACAGCACGATGGCTACAGCTTCTGTTGCATAAGTAAATTTGGATATGGGCAAAGATATTTCTTGAAGGTAGGAGAAAGCTCCTACTGTTCAGCTGCTCCACCACTCACCAATTTAATTGTTGTTTTCTGTCATTACAGTAATAGAACTGTCTGCTGAGATCGCAGCACTCCAGACTGCAGTTTTGAGCGCCAGACAGGAGCTGAAACACAGCTTGCAAAGCAAGCACACTCCAGGGGAAAGGCTCAGCAACTCAGCTGGACAAGGTAGCAGACATAATACTTCTGCTGAGTCAAAGCAGGAGGAGGCTGAAAAACAGCTTTCAGCCAAGGACAGTCAGGAGATGATGCTCCAGGGGCTCGTTAACTAAAAAGAGAGCTTCCTGGTGGAGCTGGACGAGCAGATCCCAGCAGTTCAAGCTCTTTCTGTGGAAATCATTGGTAATTTATTTATTTGATCTCTTTTTTTTCCTTTTAATTGAGATGGATGTGTTTGTGAAAATGGTCTTATTACACATGTTGTAAAATCATCTGTTTAAATGTTTTCAATAAATGGCAAGCAGTGCTTTGACATAAGGCTGCCTGTTTTTGTGTGTGTGCTGTAACTAATTACTTTATTAATTGTTAATAAAAGTGTAACTTCTTTATTTTATCAAACACAATCCATTAATTAAAAAAAGTTCAGGGTTGGCAGCTTGTGGAAATGTTTCATAGATGTTGTTTGTGAAATAGATTAGAAATAGTATATTCTCTGCATTTTCTTTCCAGACGTATTGCTTGTGGAGCCCAAAAATGCTGAATACTAAAATGTAAAAATATACCGAGTAATTATATACATAAAATATACAAATGAACCAACAATTTTTGAAAACGAAGTCACATTAAATTAAAAAATATACCTCAATCATGCACTATTAAAATGTCTGAACCTCTTTGTGTTGACTATTACTTCTTGTATTTATAGCCTAACAACAGGTCAACACACACTTACATCCCACGTCTCCGCAAAACCCCGTTTAAAAACACACGAAAAGCTGAAAGATGTGTTTTGTTGTGTTTACTAAATATTATGGAAAGTAAAAGTCACCGTGATTTATTTGTCATTAAAATGCGCTCAGAATTTTCACACCCACCATGTTTCATATGTAAAACACGACACGATGCTATGTGCAAGTCAGTAATGAGTGTTTTCTATTTATATGTTTTCTATTTATATTATTAACAAGCCAGAGACGCAGACCTAATTTACATTTTTTGGGGAATGATGCTGTACATCCGGAGAAACTCTGGCTGTTATCATACCGACATGAGCATAATTGAAAACATTTGACCGAGCGCCACCACCCTCCGATGCCAGCAGTTTCACTGGGGACAGCCGAACATTACCGGGAACTACCGAAATGGGAACCGAAAGTCCCGTTTATTGTGTGTACTTCCTGGTCCAATTATAATACTCCCTACATGCCTCCGTGAAACGCAGCGCTTTGCGTCCGAACGACGGATGGGAGCGCAGAAACAACGGATGTGGCCTGAGTGTTATTATTGATGTGTCCAGACATCCGCAGCAGACTGTGCAGCCTGATCGTGGCCGATTTTGGACGTGCGAGCGACGCAACTCCTGCTCGAAATACAATTTTTCTTTTGTCTGCGCAACTGGGAGCAACATTTGTGATGTGTGATAAGGGACTGAGAAGTAAACACTCAGGCCTGCGCTCATGATCAGAGGCGAGGTGAGATTGATACCTCGGACTCAGATTGCCCTTGATTGCAAGTTGATTTCACTCCGGAGCGGAGGAACTGTCTGCTCCAATGGCGTCAGTTTCCAAGGTCTCTATTCTGGATTACTTTAACATTGTGTTCGAAGGGGAAAATGGGAAAATCGAGTCCAACTGTAAGGCTTGTGGCACCAGGATCCAGGCGAAACGGAGCGTCACGTCCAACTTCGTAACGCACCTTAAGGTAATGGTTTCCGAATAAAATTGTACATGTGGCTGTTTGTTCTTGTCAGGATCAGCAGAAGCAGCTGGCTCTACGACAGCTCTGGAGGATTAGCTGTAAAAACCTGACTGTACAGACAGTCTGTTGCTTCTCTGCAAGGGGAAACAGAGTGGAGGGGAGGGGTGGGGGTTACCTATACCTTATCATCTCCCACAGAAATGTACTCAGCATGCTGTGTAGAGGTATAGAAATGAACTATAATAACCTCATGCTCCTCTGTCTCTCTCCATTCAGCGTAAGCACCAGGCTATGTATGATGACTTTGTCAAAAGGAAGGATATGAAGAGAGAGGGCTACTCCTCTGCTTCCCTGCACAGTTTCAACGCCAATGGAGGGAATACCCGCTACACACTCCCTATTAGTGCTGGAGTGGGAGGAGGAGGTGGAGGAGTAGCAAGTGGAGTTGTTGGAGGAATGGGAACTCTTGAGGGAGGAGGAGGAGGAGGCTCTGGAGGAGGGGTGACCAAATTTGACAGACATGATCCACGTCAGGTGTGTTGTAGCCCGTTAGCGCTGGAGCTTGCAATGTTGCAAATGTAACAGATGATTTATTGAGACATTGCAGTAGAATCATTAGTATTTTTAAAAAGTGTAATTTGTGGTGTTTCTTTTTAAACTACAGGTTCTGATTTCTGAGGCTATAGCTAAGATGATCGTGCGTGATCTCCAGCCAGTGTCCATAGTGGAAAATCAAGGCTTCAGAGAGTTGCTTCAGCTCCTGGAGCCACGTTACACCCCTGAGCCCCAGCATTACATCCAAAGCCAACTTCTTCCAGCCTACGCCTACCAGGCCCAGCTGGCCACCCGTCAGGCCTTGGCCTCAGCACACGCCCTTAGCCTCAGCCTGGATCTCTGGGGAGGATTATCTGGAGTCACTTCAGGGTAAGGAGGTAAAACAAGCCAGAAACTACAAAATGGAAACTTGGTTTGAATCCCTTTACTGAAGACTCCACTTCTCTCTCTCTTTCTCTATAGGTACCTTGGTGTCACCTGCCATTTTCTTACATCTGAGTGGCAAATGCGCTCAGCTCTCCTGGCGTGCCTTCCACTGACTGGTGGCAGCTCTGGGAATCGCATACTTTCCGAATTTGATGAAGTATGTCACTCTCATGGCGTGTCAGGCAGAGCATTTCGTGTTGTGGCAGACCCTCTCCTGCCGACGAGAACAAGCGGAAAGCCATGCTGCCTCCCCGGTTTTCTGCTTTCACCTCCTCTCGGTAACGGCCAAGATGGAAATGATGAAGAAGACGTGGACAGTAGTAACAATGTGGAGCGAGAAGAGATCAGGAATGGCCACGGCGACGCTGGAGAAGAAGGAGAATGGGAATACACATGGGAGCAGGGTTTGGGCGTTTCTCGGGTGGACTGTTTCTCTCGCTCTCTTGAACAGTGTGTCAGGGAAGGGCTGCGCTCTTGTCCACAGCTCTCGTCCACACTGGCAAAAGCAGCCTGTTTCTACAACTACATTACCTCTGCCGTCCCACCTGAGAAGCTCAGCCAAGTGTTCGATGGTCCAGGGTTGATGATGGGGGGACAAGGAAATTTCCCAGAGGCAGCACAAGACTGGGCTGCTCAGCTTAAGGCAAGTTAAAGTTAGGGTTACATATTATACTGAATTTCTTGTCATCAGTAATGTCACCAAATAAACAGATTGCATCAGCTTCAAACATTTAACATGAGCAGTATGTTAAGTAGAAGGTGCACAAAGAAAGTGTGGCTAGCAAAATAAATGCATAATACCATTAATCCAAGGTTTACATTATGACACTGAGATTTCACTTTCTAAAAGAATTAAATCCACAGTATTGGTTGACATCGTTAATAGTTTTTATGTATTTGTCTGCTTTGATAAAGGTCCTTCGGCGGCTGCTGGACTCTGTGGATTTCCTGGAGGAGATGAGCGGTCCAGGGGAACTGGGGCTGGGTGGTACAGAGAGAGCCCTGCTGAGGGAGTTCACGGACACTCTGGAGCCCTTCACTGAGGCCTGGGATATGGTGCACGGAGACAGACAAGCAGACGCACAGACGGACAGACATGTGTCTATCAGTCTCGCTCTGCCTTGTGTTCTCGGCCTCCGCAAGCATCTGTCCGAGACATCCACCCCCCACTGCCCCTCCCTGGTTGTGGGCCTCAGCCAGGCTGTAGAGCGTCTCCTTGCGCCTATCCTGGAGAACCCCCTCTACATCACTGCCACCACCCTGGACCCCCAGTTCAAACTTACTTGGAGCAGTAACCCTGACTGGCACAGACAAGTTATCATAGAGGAGGTATCCAAACACTCCACAGCCTCCAGCCCCGTAAATCTCAACACAGACCTTCATCCACAGTCCCACACGCCTCCTGCCCCAGCTCCATCACCGATCTCCTCACTTTCTCGGCCCTGCAAGTTGTTCTCTTTCATCAAGCAGAGACCCACAACACAGGCCAAGAGCCTAGAACAGGAATTGGCTATCTACCTACGTGAGGAACCCACAGACGAGGAGGCTTTGCATTACTGGCGACGTAAAGCTATTGACTTCCCTCTGCTTGCCCAGGTGGCCAAGAGAGCTTTTACCATACCTGTTTGTGGTACTGTGGTGGAGAGCATTTTCACTACAGCTGGACGCTTTCTGCTGCCAGAGAGAGGCTGTGTCTTACCAAAGAACCTGGAGACGCTCATCTACCTCAAAGCCAACTACAGATTATTGTGGACTTAGAGCTCTTTACACTTGCAGTAAAGTAACTTCTTGGATTCTAACCTCCATACCATTCTAAGGGAAACTGAGCTAGCACGATAACATAATCCTCATACTGCACATGATTTCATATCAGATAGAATGAATCACCAAGAAGAATTTCAGAGCTGCAACTCATTTTAATCCTCAAGATCGGTTTTCCCAGCTACAGCGGGCGTGGATGGCTGTCTGCTTCCCCTCGTAGCCTACAGACTATCGCACCACATGCTGTGGACTGAGTTTGCTGGAAGCAGATCAATACTAAAGCGTTTACTTTGACATTATTTTGCCTGATCAGGGTCTCCAGACAACCACAGATCTCCCTCTTTCTCATGTATCCATCAGTCAACACTAACAAACCAACAATAACCAGATAGTCAAGTTTTGCACACTGTAGCAACTCATGTTTTTTTTAGCCTTAGGTTGTGATTCATTATTTCGATGCTATTTTTAAAGGAAGACATCAACTGCTCAACAGTATGTTAATGCGCTGTTCAATCTTTGTTTTAACTATGTGTGTGTGTGTGTGTGCCTCATCACTGGGAGATGATAATAAATTAGTTTCACTTACTTTAACGCTGCGGGTGTGTGCAGTTTGCAGATGTCAGTGAATGCACACGTCCTCATGTGACACGCTGTTTGTTATATACAGTGGACCCCCGACTTACGAAATTAATCCGTTCCAGAGGGTCTTTCGTAAGCCGAAATTTTTTGTATTTATTTTGAAGAAGACATGGATTGTGCTTCATATGTATCATTTTGACCCTTATTTATATCGTCCTCTGTCAATCCTTCAGAGGAGAGGTGAATTTCATTTCATTTTTATTATCAGCACCCCCCCCTCCCTTTTTCAATTTCATGTGAACTTTGAGGAAGTGAAATAGGTTTGACCCTGTGTCTGTCACAGAAGACTAGCAAGGAATGACTGTTTGTGCCATGACAAAGATTTTTCTTCGTTGAACTTCACATAGATATTTTGAAATAATTTTGCAGAGCATCCCTATGAAGGAAAACAGGGAATAAAGTAGTGTGTGTTAGCCTTTTTTTGCTTTCTTACTCTGGGCTGGGCCTGCAGGGAGGCTGGGTAATTGCAATAATTCCATTACAGTTAAATTTGAGTCAGCAGGCAGGCAGCAGTCACATCCTGCACCCCCTCCCTCTTCCCTTATCACAGGCAACAAGCCTCACAAAATCTTATTTCTAAAGAACTGAGAAAGAAATGTCAGGACTGCATGCAGCTACTGTACATTTGTTCTATAATACCACATTAAAGGGATGAAGCGCTTCAGTGCCTCAATTAAGGAGCTATGATCAATAAGGTAACCATAAACAACAGTATCATGAACCCCTGATAGTGCTCTCACAAGGCTTACATCTATTTATTATTATTAAAAAAAACCCAGTGTAACAGTTTTTGTTTTTGAAAATCAATGTGCTAATCTGTGGGCGATACAAAGAGGTCCCCCTCATAGATCATAATTATCAAAGATTGCTGTGATCTTAATGATTATCACCCCGGGACGTCTCTGGATTTAGATATGGAACTAGATATCTGTGTGGACGTGCCACTGTGTTCATCTTTGAAGCGCGCGTTTTCCCAGCTTTCCATGGGTGTGTTGTTGTTGTTCTTTGTTAGTATATGTGGAGCAGCTTGAGGCACCCACCTGCCCCTCCACTCCCCAGCTGTGACAGCTCATCCATTTGAGTTAGACGACTGGGCTGGGATGCAGCCCTGTTGGTAATTGCCTCTGAAATGAATTACTTGGCAGACAGTGAGACCGGGGGAGGGGGGAGGAAATTGTAATTGAACTGCCCCCTCACTCCCTCCCTCGTCCTTATACCTCAAGTTATTACATCTGCAGTGCAGAAGGACATTTTCCATCCGCACACAGACACACAAAATGCTCACACCCTTACAAAACCAATTCTTCCCTCTCCCCTGCACGATGGCCTCAGCAAAGCACCATATTGATGCAGGGTGATTTCATAGATTGATTGTTCACGGGCACATGCACACTAGGCCACTGCACACTCTCGCACTCTTATTCATAGCACAGAGACAAACCCTCTTTTACACACTGAGTTTGCATTTGCTTGTGCTGCTCTGCTCCAAATACTCTCCTATTTGAGGTGCCCTTTAGCTGGCCTTCCTAATGCCTAATGGGCTGCAGGACATCAGAGTTGGCACAAACAGAAGCGGTGTTTAGTATCTTGAAAGCCCTGGTTACCCCGTACACACAGACACGCACACTCAGCCAAGCAGTGTTATTAATAACCTGCCTGTTGCTGGCCTGCTGACAGTTAGAAAGCCTGATGGATTGAAAAGCACTCGTGCTTGAGGCGGCACATTTGTGCACGCTGTTTGGTTTGTCTTTCATTTTTTGGACATTGCCTAAATTATGGAAGAAATTTAAGGCTCGTCTTGTCCCTTTCACCATACTCACACACTGGCAGTCAGTCATGTTTTGTCATTTGGCCTTTTAATAGCCAGGCCACTGTAGGCAGGGGACTTAGTTAACTGAGCCACCTACCCCCTACCCTGGTCAGATATGCACATGTTTTGACTCCAACCTTAGCACACAATAGGTGCTATTTCTGTAATGCACTAGGGTCATGACTCCACTTATACCCTCCACCCCTCCCCATCTGTCTCTCTCTCTCCTTTTCACCCCTGCTCTTCATCTGACACCGTCACCTACTTGCACAGAATCATGGCGGACAGAAACAGCCGGTTCAGCGTCAAGAGGAAAGAAAAGAAGGCGGAAAGCAAAACGAATAGTGAGAAGGACAAAGAAAAGGAAAAGGTGAACGAGAATATGGCAAAAAAGCCAGAAAAACCCCAGAAGAAACCAGAGAAGGTCCCTGAGCAGCCAAAGAAAGATGAAGAGAAGAGGAATGGGGAAAGTGAGGGGGCAGCAGGCGCAGACGCAAAAAGCAGTGATGAAAATGGGGAGTTTCAGCCTATAGAACTGCCTCCGTTTGAGATCGTCACAGGGTGGGTAAAATTTACTGCGTATGCCATAAAGGACTTCAAAACTGTGTGTCCCACTAACCTGTTTTAGTCTTTAACACAAGCATGTTTTATCTTATAGATGAAGTCCTTTCTATGTATAAGTCATATTGTTCAAAAGTGCATGTTCTTTACTTGATTTCAGTGAGACAGGAAACTAGTGACTTGCACATGCTGTTATTAACATAGTGGTAAGAATAGGGATGAGTCACGAAGTGAACACTGAAGCCGGCCCCAGATATATCCCCCTGCCTAGCATCTGTTTCCCGTATCTGTCCTATGACTATGTGCTGTCAAAGCAAAGCGCCATCAACATTATATGAGATCTATTTTTTGTGATCCATCTGGCTCTCCTTCTGCAGTATAACAGTAGATTATTAAGTCCGGGCAGATGGAGTTTGTGCTTTACTAGCCAAGCCATAAAGAAAAAGAGCCTGGCTGGTATAGGTTCTTTAGGCCATAACGTTCAGTCGTTGACTCTTTATTTTTCATTTTATTTATTACTTTAGTTTGGATCATCACAAAATGAGCAACCCATGCTTAGGCAAGCAAGTGCACGTCTGCCCACCTGGAAAGTCATTTGTCACTTTTTCTCACATTGCACTGTCATGAACCACAATGAGAGGTGACAGAGGACAAACCTTTTGACCCTAATAATGAGAGCAGTTTCTGCCAGTAAACCACTTCCTTTTAGATTCACTCACAAGGCAAAAGGGCGTCTTTGTTAAAACTCACACTTTTACTCTACCAGGGAACAGATGAGCCCATTCTACTTCAAGTTTCAGTTCAGGAATGTGGAGTACTCATCAGGGAGGAACAAAACCCTCCTGTGTTTCAGAGTGGATACAGCAGGAGGCAGCGCAGAGCCTCTGAAAGGTTACATGGAGGACGAACATGCCACCGCTCACGCTGAGGTGGCCTTCTTTGAACAGGTAATGCCATTGTGCCCAAATGTGAACTCTAGTTTTTTCATTTCTAACCTCATAATACAAACTAGACTCAAACCTCGACTCCCACATCTGTAGGTGCTCCCTAATGCCTCTCTAGAGTGTGATGTCACATGGTATGTATCATCTAGTCCCTGTGTGGCCTGTGCAGCCAAGTTGGCCAGCATCCTCCAGCAGCGCAAAAAGCTGCGTCTTTGTATATTCTGTTCCCGTCTCTTCGAGTGGGAGGAGCCAGAGATAGTTGAAGGGCTTAAGGGTCTGGTGAGAGCCGGCTGCAAACTGCGAATGATGAAGCCGTCTGACTTCCTGCATGTGTGGGAAACGTACGTGGAGAAGGAGGATCAGAGCTTTACACCCTGGGAGGATTGTCAGGAGAACTACAACTACTATATGGAAAAACTGGCAGATATCCTCAAGTAGATGTGAGTCAGTGTGTGTGTTGTGCATGCAGTGAGCCACCATGCTGTTTTTGGTTCATCACAGGTTTATTTATAGATGGTAACTTGGTTTTCCATGTGGATTCTGTCCTCTTTCTTGTCACTGCTACAGATGCACGGGACCTCCCCACCGACTGATCCACAAATCGCACTACTTGTGAAATTCCCACTGGCTGAATGCGTGTTTCTTGCAGTCACATGTAAACGGTGCAGAATGTTGTTAGTTTATGCACTCTTGGCAACATTTTATACTTTTTATTAACACAATTCATGTGGAAACTTAAAATGCTTGAATTTTTACATAAATACATCAACTAATCAACATCCAAGTGGTTAGAAAACGAAGCAAGAAGCAAAGAACAAAAGTGACATTCATCGTTACGGTAAAAATAAAGTTTGGAGAACACCACAGCCTGTGTTACATCTGCTGACATCTGCTGCTTGCTCAGAGAACTGAAGATCTAACTGAAGAAGAACGAAGAAATTCTCCTCCACGTCATCGTACATGTAAAATATATACAGCAACTCAAAATGAACAGTGATTATAAATGATGTTCAGCTCATAAATAATGTTTTTTCTATTTAACAGTGCCTTAAAAACCAAATTCATTCAAACAATGTGAATTAAACGATGCATAAATCCTCAACAGTTTTGTGCTTTTTGGTAATGTGTGTATAAAATATCTGTTCATGCATATTTTATGATATGTTTATTTTTTTCAGTAGCTGGTTTTTTAAAACTCTATCTCGCCCTGAAAAGTTTCCAGCTGTCGGGTCATGACAGAGTACGTCTAAAACGAAAACCTTTCACATCAATCGTAATGATCTTCAGCTGAGTTTCAGATGTCCTGTGACTGCCACATCACTAGATCGCACATAGATGTTGTTTTCTGGTGTGCACTGACCATTAAAGCCTCACAGAGCTGAAGTAAGTCTGCTGACTCATTGATAGGCCTGTTGTTGATGCAAAGACTTCTTCATTGGCTCATTTTAGAAAAGAACTCAGCCCACCGTTGGTTTCTGTTGTTTCCTGGTTGCAGGTCGTTGCAGCTAAAGACAAGGTTTGTGGAAAAACAGAGAAATTGTGTTTTATGTTTTAGAAACGCTGACACAGGATCATCATCATCATCACTGTAGATTCAAAAAATAAGCCCATTAGGAAAGTGCATTTGTGATTTAAACTTTATTACCTTGGTCCTCCTGCTTGGTTATTGGTAAGGGTGTTGTTTCACTGCAGACTGTGCCATTCTCCTCCTCTTCTTCTGTTCAGACGGATTAAGAAAGAAAAGAATCAGCATCTTTTACGACAGCTGAGCGCTTATTTAAGTATATCAATCAAATTTTCTCTGCTTACAGCGATTTTCTTACTTTTCAGTTTCAGACTTACTACAAAATATGACATTTAAAGGAAGTATTTTGTTTCTCCCAAGGAAGTGATGTGTTTCTCAGTTTCCTCATATTACATAGTTACAAAAGCAGCAGATGAATCAATCATGATAATGACTTCTTCGAAAAAGGACTTATTTGCTTACTCATTACGGGATTTGTTTATTTTTACCTTTAGCTGGTGCATTCAGAGAGGCATCAGTGATGTACTCAACCAGTGGACACGGTACATCTGCAGTAAGAGGAATAAAGAAGTTAAATACAGGAAGTCACACCCAAACTTTTATGTGCAAGTCGGTAGTTTCCCAGCCTTTCTTTTTTTTTTTTTTTTTTTTTTTTATTTATATAGCGCCAAATCACAACAGAAGTCGCCTCAAGGCGCTTCGTTTTTGTGGTGGGCTCTATCTACAGCATACTTGGAAAGGGCGACCAAAACCACGTCACTGACATGGTGCTAACTTACCAGTTATCTTTAGCTCGGCCATTGTTGGAAACAGGTTGACCTCTTCCATTTTGTCATCACGACCATCTGTGTGAAAATTAACAGCTCAAGTTTTTGTGATACTTGTATTGATTTTGACATTTATATAAGTTGGGTGTCACCTTAATACTGTGCTGATTTTGGATTCCATTAACCCTTTGAGATAATAGTTTATCTTTAGCTACAAAATGATTCACTAACTTACTGGTACTTAGTCTGTTTAATAATGTCGAGTGGGAGAGATGCCCAAGAAAGACACTTTGAGAGCAGTGCGAGGGTAAAAGTGCAGGCTGGATAGATAAACATTTCTGCACCTGTCCAACCAAATGCAGCTGCAGATTTAGGTGCAAATCGTTTTTCTAAAGGTTTTTTTTTCACTCTGACACTTCAGTTTGCCCACTTTCATTCATTCTAAAAGTTATGATGTTGGTTCTTACAGAGTTTTAGAATTTGCACAGTCAAAAAGATAAGAAAGCATACTTGGTTTGCGGAAGACTCTCAGGGCCACGCATCCTATCAAGACCGCAGCGATACCAAAGACGATGCAGCCAGAGATGGAAAGAAGCACCCTCCTCTTTAACACTAAACATTAAAACAAAACAAAGCACAAGATTAATGACAGAATATTATTTTGATAGAAGATTCATAACTAGCAGAGCTCAGTTATACTTACGAAGGTTCTTGGTCTTGAAAGAGTCACTGGATTTTGAGTATAAGGGTCTCTCATCAGCATGTGCACAGCAGGTGTAAGTACTCTGGTCGGGGTCATTGCTGGGAGTTACTGTATGTGTCACGTTGAATGAATCGATTTGTCCCCCCTCTTTGAACCTATTAAAATTCAGTTTATTGAAAATCTGCATTACTGCTGAATTTTCCTAAAGGGCAGAATCTACACAGGGCACTAATAATTATAAACATTGTTATATTACCATGTGTAATGCATCCAGTTGTGCGTGCTCTCCTTTACTTCACATTTTAGACTCAAGCTATCAGTGGAGAAGACGTCTGACCAGCCAGTTAGCAGGACTATAGAAGCCTTTGGGCGCTCTGTAATAAACGCAACCAAGAAGTGAATAACAAACATTCAAAACCAGAAGAATGAAAGGAGGAAATCAAATAACCTTACCTTCAACGTTGAGCTCTACTGTTTTACTGTCTGAATCGAAGACCTTTCCTCTGCTAACTTTGCATTTATATAAACCAGAGTCTTTTGTTGTCACAGAAGTGATGTTGTGTTTGCTTCCAGATAAGGCTAACACTCTGTCATTTGGAAGCACAAACTGATACGTCCATCCAGAGGAAACATTAACGTGACAGTTAAAGGACACTGAGTCCTCAGAGTGCATCAAATTATGTGCCGGATTCTGCTCCAGTGTGACTGTCGGTTTTGCATCTGAGGGTTGATAAGAATCAACAATAAGAGTTGTACAATAGCACTGAAATACAAGGCAGACTGTGTAGCCTGATCTAAAGGTAAGACGACCATTAACTAGTCTGCACTGCTTTAAATATCAATGTTCATAACGAGAACACTTCTCTGCCAGGATGAAAAAGCTTTTTTATTTGAGGTAGTTACAGAGTTACACAATGGTGCTGCTCCATCCCTATGATGCTACAGTAAACACAACAACATTTCTTAATGTATTTTTTTAAAGTGTAAATATAATAATGACTTTATAGGACTTCATGTGAATTAACCGCTGACTTCCTGAAGACTTTATCACCTTTGCATTGAATGAGGTTAACATGGGTGTTTGTGTTTTTATGGCTTCTCTAATTTTCAAGCCAACCTTCCCCCTCTGGTGTGATCTCATACTGAACATTGCATTTGTAAACGGGTCAACACTCTCATAGTCTAACTCTTAGCAGGAGAGTAAACAGCCTTACATTTGCAATCTTTTAAACCCTTGCTTTAAAATTACAGCTAAAACAGCTAAATTAAAAAAGACAAGTTTTAATGAAGAACCGTGTCAAAAATCAGAAGAAGAAAACAAATCTCACCATAGACATGAAGATTTAGTGGAGAACTTTTGGTGCTGTAGACGTCCCTGCTCTTCAGTTTTCCTGAGCAGCTGTAGCTTCCCCTGTCTGAGGTTGAAGCAGAGGTGATGGAAAAATTTCTGCCCTTATCTGAATTATAATGCTGGACCTCTGTGCCATCTCTGTAAAACGCGTATGTCCAGTCAGCGCTGTCGTTCTGCATCTCACAGCTCATATTTACTCTCTCAGTGGGGAACACATCTGGCCATTTGGTTACTAGCTTCAAAGTTGGAACAGGAATTTCTACAAAATAAAATATAAGAGACTTGTTAATCATTTTACAAATCATTAGAGATTTTCTGTTTTGATTCTCACCATAATAATACCCCAAAGTATCTCAAATCACATTAATTCAAAGTGTCTTTGTTTAGCTCACCAGAGATTTGTACGGTCCGTTTGTCACTGAATTCTGTGTTGAATCCTGTTTTGTCTCTTTTGGCCTTGCACTTATAAACTCCCCTGTTTAACAAAAGGAGTCCTTCCATTTTTAAACTGTTGTTGTTGTTGGGAATTGATGCTTCATCTTTGTACCAGTCATAGCTCCATTCATCTGAGTTTTCAACTTTGCATTCAAAGGACACGTTTTCTCCAACGTAAAGCTTTTTAGCATCTGGCTGTTGAGTTATTGTAGGCTTAGGCTTGTTTTCTGAACAGACAAAGAAGAAGTAGTGTTTGAGTTTAATTTTAGACAGAAGCAACTGAAGTGTTCATGAAAAAGGTTCTGAAATGAAAGCAGAAACAAACCTGCTGGACTACAAACAAATATTCTGAAGAAGAGTCAATAGAAACTTACTTTGCACATTAAGTTGTTTAGCTCCACTTGAATCAGTGATGAAGGCTGGATTTTGACCTCTTGTTGCTTTGCATGTATACGGTCCCTGATCTGCTGTTCCCCTAATTTGAACTTTAAGTTTGTCTGATGATCCAGTAACCTGACTGCCATTTTTGTACCACAGGTACGTCCATTCAGACTGGACACTGATGGCACAGCTGAAGGTGACCGCTTCTCCAGCAAACGTCTGATTGTAGTCTGGATCTTGTGTCAGTGTGAGAGTGGGTTTCTCAGCTGAGGGGATATGAACATGACAATCAAAAAATATGCAGTACCCAATGTGTAGCTAGTGATGTGCCTCAAACAAATACTCTTGTATTTTAATATAATATTTGATATGTTTTATACCTGAACCTGAACATTTTCCATTTGTGATGTTATATACATTTCTTAAACTCACCATATACTGTGAGAGAAACCTTCAGAACTGTTTTTACAAAGCAGAAACAAACCTGCTGGACTACAAACAAATATTCTGAAGAAGAGTCAATAGAAACTTACTTTGCACTTTAAGTTGTTTAGCTCCACTTGAATCAGTGATGAAGGCTGGATTTTGACCTCTTGTTGCTTTGCATGTATACGATCCCCCATCTGCTGTTTCACGAATTTGAACTTTAAGTTTGTCTGATGATCCAGGAAGCTGACGGCCATCTTTGTACCACAGGTACGTCCATTCAGACTGGACACTGATGGCACAGCTGAAGGTGACCGCTTCTCCAGCAAACATCAGATCGTAGTTTGGATCTCGTGTCAGTGTGAGAGTGGGTTTCTCAGCTGAGGGGATATGAACATGACAATCAAAAAATACGTGGGAGCTAATGTGTAGCTAGTGATGTGCCTCAAACAAATACTCTTGTATTTTAATATAATATTTGATATGTTTTATACCTGAACCTGAACATTTTCCATTTGTGATGTTATATACATTTCTTAAACTCACCATATACTGTGAGAGAAACCTTCAGAACTGTTTTTACAAAGCAGAAACAAACCTGCTGGACTACAAACAAATATTCTGAAGAAGAGTCAGTAGAAACTTACTTTGCACTTTAAGTTGTTTAGCTCCACTTGAATCAGTGATGAAGGCTGGATTTTGACCTCTTGTTGCTTTGCATGTATACGATCCCCCATCTGCTGTTTCACGAATTTGAACTTTAAGTTTGTCTGATGATCCAGTAACCTGACTGCCATTTTTGTACCACAGGTACGTCCATTCAGACTGGACACTGATGGCACAGCTGAAGGTGACCGCTTCTCCAGCAAACATCAGATCGTAGTCTGGATCTCGTGTCAGTGTGAGAGTGGGTTTCTCAGCTGAGGGGATATGAACATGACAATCAAAAAATACGTGGGAGCTAATGTGTAGCTAGTGATGTGCCTCAAACAAATACTCTTGTATTTTAATATAATATTTGATATGTTTTATACCTGAACTTGAAAAAATTCCCTTGTAAAAATACACAAAAGCATTTGTGATGTTATGTAAATTTCTAACACTCACCACACACTGGGAGAGAAACTTCAGAACTGGTTTGGCTGGTGACAGCCCTGTTCTGGATTTTTCCACTACACTTATATTTTCCTATATGACCAGCTGAAGCAGAGCCTCATTCGCATCTAAAGACACAGTACCATCAGCGTGGACCTGCGTCCCATCTCTCTACCATGTATATATCCAGTTACAGGCGCCCTGCCCCATCCCACACTTGAACTTCACACTCTCGGTGGGGAACACATGTGCCCACTTGAGTGTGTCTGTTATAGTTGGAACTGGAATCTCTGACGAAAGCAGACGCATTAACCATTTAACATAACATGCTTTTACAGTTGCAGCTAGCAATGATTTCTATTATTTAGTGTGTAAAACAGGATGTGTCCTTTTACACAAATGATCTTATTCTTTCCCTGACAGCTCCACCGATGTTCTAACACCCTGACGGCTTTTGAGGCATCCCTCTGTGCTTTATGCTACGCCACAACATCCTGTTTCGACAGACGATGCAGAAAATAACGGAAGGAAGATGCTCTCAAAATGCTGTTTCACGGAGTACAAAGAAGTTTTGAGGTTTTAATAACAGTATGGACAACACAAAATATGACCTGCTTATAACACAAGATTAGCATTTTGCATATTCACAATACCAACTGTTTATTTACAACAATAATTTTACTTGTTTTCACCTACTGTTGTGGTGAGGTTTGAGAAAACTGATAAGAATCTCATGTTTGTCTGTGAGGTATATATGAAGCAACGCAAAGGGCCAAAACAGACTGCTTGGCTCTGTCCACAGTGACAGAATCACCCTATTAGCCTGTCATACTCTTATTACTTTGTTATTTCTTAAACTGTTAATGCAAGTTAATGTAATACCATGCGCATGCAAGAAAACTCACCCCTAACTTGGATCATAACCTCGTTGCTGAATCCAGAGTTCACTCCCCTAGATGTAAGGTGAGCTTTGCAGGTATATGATCCTTTATGCGTCTGACGGACCGGGGTGATTTTCAATGATGATCCGTCTCCATTAATGATCTCAACTGGGTTATTTTGGAGCTGCTGATTATTTCTGTGCCATGTAAACGTCCAGCCAGGGGTGCTACTGACAACTTGACAGCGAAATTCCACCGCCTCATCTTCAAACACATCTTTCCAGGCAGTCTGAAGCTGCAGACCTGGTGTTGGTGGGTCTGTAACACAAAAAAAGTCAAAAGAGAACTTTTAACTGCAGGTTAAAAGAGTATCAGTAAGAAAACCAAATTGCTATGTACATTATCCAAGTACTATACATGCATCCAAAGGTTACACACAGCCTCATGTAAATAAACATGAATGATGTCGTTTATGTACTGGTGGCGCAGTGGATACTTACCAATAACGTTAAGAGTTGTGCTCTCACTTGAATCTGTAAGAAACTGATCTCTTTTGCCTTTGCAATAATACTGTCCACTGTTTTGAGTCGTTACAGAATTTATGGTATACGACTTAGTATTAACTCCTGAAATCTGGTGTTGACCATTGTACCACAGGTACTCCCATCCAGACGACACATCAACACTGCAGGTGAAAGTGATGGATTCGCCGGGGAACATCTCGCCAAAGTCTGAATCTCGTGCAAGTGTGGGCTTGGGTGTGCTTGCTGCTCAGGACACAGAAAGAAAAGGGTATGCTTCAGCAGTCTACACTCTCTCTATAAATACAGCACAAATATTGCAACGAACCTTACCATAAACTTTAATTTCGACAGGTCCACTTTCTTTAGTTTGACTGGGCTTCTTTTTGCCCTCAACTACACAGGTGTAACTTCCAGAATCTTGTGGTGATGTTGCTGTGATTGTAAGCACTGACTTATCTGGGGACGGAGACAAATTTGGACCAGAACCTAGAGGGCTTCCATTTTTCTTCCATGTGAAGATCAGCTCCGAGCTGCTAGTGGCTTTACATTTTAGCACTACTTTCTCAGACGAGAAGACGTCTGACCAGGAGGAAGTTCGCTCCAGAACTGGTACCGGAGGCACTGAAAATTGATTACAAAAGTGAAAGAATGGGAATGAATGAGGGTTTACACTCCTAAAAGAAAGAAAGAGTTTAGATTCCATTCGTATATCCAGAATCTGAGCAAAACCCCCCTAATGATGGCAGTGGCTACTGACTTAATATAAAAATATCAGTAAATCTAAAAAAATAATCACAAACAAAGTATACAGAGGAGCATCTGTGAATGTAGAACGCAGTAAAAGCTGAAGTAGATGGGAGCACAAAAACACCAGATGCTAATCCTGTCAGGTAAGAACAGGAAACCAAAGTTACCAAAACTTGACAATTAAAGACCGGAAAAAACATTTTGATTGGTTAGATTTCTGTAATGACATAACCTCAGAATTGTTGCATTGAATGGGGTGTTTTATGGGTCAGTAGGAAGTCTTTAGATACTCTACAGCATCAATCAGACGTCACCTAAAAAGCTTACTCAAGTAGCCCATTGTTGCTGGACCTGCTCATTCCTTTACTGATAAATTGTACCCATCTATTCAACAGGACGGCATGCCAAAGCTCAAACACTCACACTGTATTCTTGAACACAACGAAGTGTTCACTGAATTCAGATCTGACTAGATGTCAGTGAAATACGTCACCTATCGGATGTGGTTAAATAAAACAAATCCATCATGCAGGTACTGCTGCCCACTAATGTGCAGTCTGTGCATGATGCTCGTCATGCCAGTTAAAGTAGCTCTGAAGCCAAAAACGAGCCCGACATGTTAGCGGCACAGTGTAAGTGGCGTTTGATGAGTACATATGATCAAAAAAACTGAGGTCATAATCTCACCAAAAGGAGGAGGTGCTGTCGGTTCACTTGTTCTAAGAATGTAGGTGGTTGCTGGATGAGGAAGAGAAAAGATGTGGAGAGCAAAGTTTAGACTAAATAAGAACCCAAGGTTTGAGTCATATCCACAATGTAAAGGTGAGACTTCATAAAAACACTGGTAACAGTTAAATCTGAGCTCCAATCTCAAACTGCGATGCCTAATTCTTTTTTTAGTAGACATGAATGATTGAAATGAATACATTTTTCACAACTTTTAAGAACTTTTAGTTTGACAAAACAATGACTTAAAAACACTTATCATGTAGAAAAAGGAGGAAAAAAATCCTTTGTGTCCTACATACAAAACAATTACACAATACATCCACTCTCAATACTGTCAAGTGAAACCTACGGCATGATGACAGGAGACTATTGAGACTAGGCTGGCGTGAGGTAATACGGACACATGAGTTTAAAAGTAGTGTGTATCTAGTTGTAGGGAACTTTCAGACTCATGACAATAAAGTACTTCATGTTCCTCTTGTTAAATTTACCCAAGTTCTACTTCCTAAACATTGCTCTTGCTCGACTCAGACCAGGCCATGTAGGCATTCAGTGCATAAATGTTGGTTTAAGAGACAGTTTATGATCTTAACAGTTAACTTCAGTACTGAATCTGGTGTTTTTGCTCAACATGAAAATGTTTAAAAAAAATCTTTTTCCAAAAATCATCTTCAACTTCTAAAACAGTGCAATCTGCTCAAATGTGTGAAAATCTGCTCTCGGTATGAAAGACAGTTTTTCCCTACCATCGTTTTCCTCAGAAGCACAAACAGCAACCACATCTGTCAAAGAACCAAACAATGTTCAGTTGCATTAAGATTTGCATGTAAGTGAAAATATTCTTTATAAACTACAGAATTGAACATAAACGCTTAAAAACTTACATATTACACTGAAGACCTTGAACAGCCACATTTTCCATTGAGCTGCACGTGTAGCACATGTAGAGACTGGGTGTCTCAGTTGACTCATATATCTGCTTCGCTGTGACATTCAGTAAAGGAAATAGTGCAGTTGCAGTATAAATGGGCGTATGTGACAGCTTCATTTCTGAATTCACCTCAGGACAGCAGCTTTCCTGTCGCTCTCAGACAACTGCCTTTTTTTTGTTAAAGCAACAGGAAATGTGTTGGTGAACCACACTCAGTGTTTGCTGTTGATACAAAGTTAAACTGCTGATTTGTGTGAAATAAAAGGAGGGTTTAGGGAATTGAAAGAACGTGCAAGATGCTAAACTGTTGACAAAGCTCGATATTGTGCTCAATTTGACGATTTTAGACCTAAAGTCGTCTATGACTTAGCCAGTATATCGTATCTGGGATATTTCATTGTGCAGAAAAAAAACTAAACAAAAGAAATAATTAAAAAAACTACCAACATCAACAAATGCATTCCTAAAATCAAAGTTATCATTTTACTATGGTGTAGGCCATTTGGAAACTGTAGCTGAGGCGTGATTTGAGGGGATGAACGGAAACTGCAGGTTATTTAAATTATACTTTTTTTTAAACTTATATGAAACTAGCGTCTAACCACAAACTGTGACTTCCTTTTGTCTTCAGCTGAAAGTTGCTCTTGAAAAACAAGAAAGGAAATTTCTTAACAGCTTCATTTTGACTGAAAACACCTTTTAGAGCATACATGTAACTACATTATATGTAATATTCAAAACAGCCTTAACAAGCACATCTGTTTTAAGTAATTATTACGTGTCGAATGAATCTTTCTCTCTCTGATGACTTCCTGTAAGGCTGGGTGTTTTGCGCCGAGATGCATCACATTTCAGTTCCTGTGTAGGCGAGGACTTCACTCACTCTACTCACCACAAGGTGTCTGTATAACACAGAAAATCCCGTTATGTCATGTCAAACTAAAATAAACCTCGGTTCATATCAAACCTGAGAATAACAACCATAACCTATCTTAAAAAAAAAACATTTGTATATATCAGTCTTTTGATTTATCCAGTTTATTAAAGCCTGATTATAATGATTAGATTTCACCAGGGCATGTATACTCGGTGGCCACTTCATTAGTTACACCTTGCTAGTACAAAGTACTTGGACTGCTCTTTTGTTTGCAGAACATCGTCAGTTCTTCATGATACAGATTATATAAGATGCTCTGAACATTCCTCAGATGCCACACGTCCACTTGCTTTTATGTTGTTTATGACCCTACCATCTGAACTTATTATTGTAGGGTCTTTACCTATAAAAAGTACCTTGAAGCAACAGTTGTTGTTGCACTATATAAATAAAACTGAACAGAATTTAGTTGGATTGAATTGAATGTGGCCGCAGAAATTGAGATAAATCACACCTGCCACCATTTTTTGCACTCTTCCAGTGTCAGTTTTGGTGTTTGCATTTGTGTAGCCTCAGTGTTCTCTTATCACCCTACATGACTGACTTCCAGTCTGGTCTTCTGCTGCTTCTGAATCAAGTTGTGCATTCAGAGGAGCTCTTCTGCACACCTTGGTTGTAATCAGCGGTTCTTTGAGTTAGTGTTGCTCTGATATCAGCTCAAAGCATTCTGTCGATTCTCCCCTGACTTCTGGCATCAATATTTTCTGTTTTTCAGACGATACCATCAAACCCTAGAGATGATTGTGTGGGAAAGTCCCAGAAGACAGCAGTTTCTGAAATAGCCAGACCAGCCTGTCTGACACCAACAACTATGCCACATTCAAAAATACTTAATTGAGCTTCATTCTGATGCTGAGTTTGAACTTCTGCTTTGAAGGTAGTCTGTATAATATCTGCTGCCATAATCCACTGAGTTGCAGCCATGTGATGGGCAGTTGAACAGGTGTAGCCAGTGACGTGGCTACTGAGTATATATGTTTCTATAATGCTATAAAGGGGGAAAAACTGCATGATTTGTCTAAAGTAGTATTTACTGAATCATATGTTTTAGAGTCGTTTTATTTTGGTATTGATGCTATTACTACTACTAATAATAATAATAACAATAATAACAAACAATAATAAACAGGCACGTACAGGTACTGTTATCGGTGGCTTGAACTACATACAACAACCTCTGCTCTGTTTAAAACCGCAGTTTAGCGGTTGTTAGTGAGTAGTTGACATCAAAAGTTACCAGTGCCATTCGCTCTGACACCATTAATCTTTCCATACGTCAACAAACATCACTTTTTTTTAAGTTAGACAAAGTAAAACTTACGTTGTCCTTAACGTTACTGTCACATCCAATGATGCATTCACGGGTCGGTTTCACTTCCAGAGCGCACAGTCTCCTTCCTGTCTTCTAAACTGGGATTTCTGTAGTTTTTTCCCCCCAAACTTTACTACTTCCAACATCGCAAACATCGTGCAAACAGCGATGAGTAACTGGACTGTCCCTGTTATCAATGTGTAAACGGGCTAAACAAAAGATGCTTCCAGATGTATGTAGTTTCGCTTGACATTTTTCCCCAACAGGACTTCAGGTGATTCTGGCAAAGACAAAAATGGGCAGAGTCGTGGTATTTCCCTTGTTTGTCTTACCTAAAATGTCTCGCCAATCCTGGAAGCTGTGCTGTGCATCTGGACTGCATACTTCTTTTCTTTTCTTTGTTACCTTCATATTCAGGTCCCGTTCAGTTAAACTGTTTCATTATTAATAAAAAGATAATGTACAGTCACTCACTGTTCCTGATGAAACACCGGTGCAGTGTCAATAATATTACTAACATTACAAATATTAATACTAATAACGCTAATAACTGTTTGAAAACTGAATCATGAAGTGGTGCTTTTTTTCTTTCTGGGGTTTTTCGAGAAAACATTTCAAACTTAAATGTTTTGTTCACAGAGGCAATGGTGGGGAACTCTTCAAAGAGTGTACAGTTGAATAAGATAGCTCGGCAGATATTATTTCATTTTAACTGTTACGTTCCCCTGAGGGGTCTAGGCGGTGAGGGAAGTAACAAAAAGTGTCTGGGTCAGGAAAAGGAGTCAAGGAGGCAAAAGTTAAATTAAATAGTTTTATTAAAGTAGCTCAACTAAAAGAGACAGACAAGCCGCTATCACCATTTAAACAAACAAACAAAACTCAAACGTTAGTCAATAAAGTACAAAATACGTCAAAAAGAGAGCAGCTCACTAGATACAAACACAGACACGCAGCTCACTAGCTGTAACCACAAAAACACAGCTCACTAGCTGTAAACACTGCAAAACACTCAGCTCACTAGCTGTAACCACACTAATGGCACTCTGGCCCAGAGCTCACCTTTCCCTGGGCTTAAATCTCCTTAATTACTGACGAGAGTCAGCTGCGTAAAAGGGAAAGGTGGCACCTCAGGCAGAAGGGGTGGTGGGACACGCCCACACAGGCACCTTCAGGAGGAGGCCCTGCTAGGGCCGTAACATCAACATTTATTGTTTTTTAGAAAACAATAAATGTTGTACAACATTAGCTGCAAAGACAATCTTGTGTTTGGTGGCAGAAGTTGAGGGGCTAACAGAGAGAAACAGACACATGTGCCTACAGCCAACATTGAACCACCAATTAACCTGACATACGTACAGGTAGGTCCATATATATTTGGACACTTTTTACCTGTATACTTAAACATATTCCATTTATTGCTACATAATAAACATGGACATAATATGCAGACATTCAAATTGGATGAAGTGTTTAGGAGTACAGGTCCTTAACATGCACCACCCTCTTTTTAAAGGACCAAAAGTAATTGGACAGTTGATTTAAAGACTATTTGATGGACTCATTGTGTCATTACTAATGAAGCAGATAAAATAACTGGAGTTGATTTGAGCTGTGGTGCTCGAATTTGGAAGATATTGCTATGAACAGACAACATGCAGTCAAAGCAGCTCTCCATGCAGGTGAAACGAGCCTCCTTAAGCTGCAAAAACTGAAAAAAAAAAAAACTCATCTGAGAATTTGCTGCAGTATTAGGAGTGGCAAAATCTACAGTTTGGTACATCTAGAGAAAGAAAGCATTGGTGAGGTCAGCAACGTAAAAAGATCTGGATGTCCAAGGAAGATAACAGTGGTGGAGAATCATTTCCATGGTGATGAAAAATCCTATCACATCAGCCAACCAAGTGAACAACACTCTCCAGGAGGTAGGCGTACCAGTAACCAACCATGAAAGTAAATACAGAGTTCACTGCAAGGTTCAAGCCACTCATAAGCCCCAAGAATAGAAAAGCTAGATTGGACTTTGCTAAAAACAAACAAACAAAAAAACAAAACATTAAAAAAAGCCAGCACAGTTCTGGTAAAACATTCTTTCGAGATGAAACCAAGATCGACGTCTATCAGAATGATGGCAAAATTATGGAACAGCTCATGATCCAATGCATACCACGTCATCTGTAAAACACAGCGGGGGCGGTGTGATGGCTTGGCCATGCATGGCTACCAGTGTCACTGGGGCACTAGTGTTTGTTTGTTTGTTTGTTTGTCTGTGTTCAGAGACAAATTGAGCTCAAATTGAGCTAAATGCAGTCAGAGTGATTGGGCAGCATCATAATACAGATGGACAACGACCCAAAACATACAGCCAAAGCAACACAGTTTATTAAAGCAAAGAAGTGGAATATTCTTGAACTGCCAAATCAGTCACCTGATCTTAACAAACTGAGCTTTTAACTTGCTGAAGACTAAACTTGTGACAGAAAGGTCCACAAAAACAGCAACTGAAAGCCGCTGCAGTAAAGGCCTGGCAGAGCATTAAAAGGACGAAACTCTTTTATGCAATCTTTTTGTTCAACCCACTGAATTAAAGCTGAAGGTCTGCACTTCAACTGCATCTGAATTGTTGCATTTAAAATTCATTGTGGTATTGTACAGAAGCAAAATTAGAAAAAGTTGTCTCTGTCCAAATATTAATGGACATAACTGTACGTTTGGACTGTGAGAGGAAGCCTGGAAACCCACTAAGTCACAGGAACAGAAACTTAACGAAGGATAGAAACGTCTTATTGAGAAACAACAGTACTCACCACTATGCCATCAGAATAACCAGAATTTCATCAAAATGCCAGAGAACCAGTCTACAAAGGCTGTTTCATTAAATGATAACAACTTGAAATCTCATTATTAAAATCCTATGAATCTCTTAATAACTGTAGATAACTCTAATACCATATGGGACACTGTATTGTAAGCATCTTTAAATTTATGTTTTTAAAAAGAAAATCACATAACATATAATAAAATATAACCTTTATTTAACATCCCTACAGGCATTGCATCTCCCAGGATTTACTGTTTCATTGAGCAGTACATATATGTACCTTATATATACTTACTATAACAAACAGAAAAAACATGGTAAATATAGCTTTACATACATGTCACCAACTGAAATAACATACAACATTTGGCAAACGGGGATGGGCTGGATCTTCCATGCATGCTGGAGGGAGTGGGAGAGTCAGGGTGTTTGATTTGAAATAGATATGGAGATGTTGGTATGGTGTTCTGCCCATTTCTTCATTATGTACACACTGCCGCACAGCCAACTTGCACATTCTCAAACACTCTGGAAGAAATAAGAGAGGGATTTATAAGATTTGCACACATGCAGTCATATTTCCATCACCACAGAGGATATAAAATTGGCATATTGTGCATTCATTTAATGAATTATTTTAACTGAATGATGTACATACACACACAAACTCTTACCTTAAAACATAAGACCTGGACTTCTGCTGGTCCTCTAAAGCCAAAGAAAGGTGGAAAGATAATTAAAGGAAGAAGACATTAAATGGAATCATGAGATATTGGTAATCACTTTAATCAGAAATATTCTGATAGAAAGCTTGACCGTTCGTTTAAGGTCTTGGTGTCTTGTAGGTCTGGGTGTGTCCTTATGTGTGAGATTGCTTAAGTGCGTATTTTCCATCAGGGATTATCTGCCTCAGTTTCTGCTCTCTTAGCCCATTCTCCCCTCTTCTCACAGCACTCGGCCTGTTGACTCATGGTAATGTGAAGAGTTTGGCTGTGTGTCAGATCATCTGGAGTCATTTATAGAAGCTGTCGAGTGCCGCACTGACATCACCCCTATCTCTCGCCCAATGGCCAATCCTGCCTAATCCTTCTTTCTCCCCATGCGGGACCATCCCATGTATGGCTGAGCTGTATGGGATCACATACTGACACCTTGTAGAGACTTATAAGCAGGATCACGTCATTTATAGGGCACAGTTTACACTTGGCCTGAAAACGCTTTTTCAGTAATCTGATCACAAGAGGACAGCTGTACATAAATACAGGTGTGAACCCATCCAAACACACTGAAGTTGCATTCGGAGTAGAAAGGTATGTGACCCCATTTACCTAACAGCATGATGTGAAGACACTTGTGTCCCTGACCACACTCAAGGTCAAGTTTGAAGTGTGTATGTATCATGGCAACTATTTTATTCCCTCAAGTCAAACAACTAAGAAGGACACTGAAACTTTACTCCTCTAACTGTTTAAAGTGCAAAAATAATGCACAATGGTTTTTCTCCTATATTGCATATTACAAAATTTAATTGGAGCTGAACAGCAACATTCAATCACAAGTGGTTATTTTTAATTAGAATCAGTTAGAATTTCGTCAGGATCCCTACACTCTGAGAAGATTTTGTTTGCTGTGACTGTGTTCTGGAACCTCTCCATGGAAAGCACATAGCAGAAAGAGCAACACCATCACAGCAGGCATCAAGAGATTTGACACCGATTAAGTCAGATGCAGCATAAAAAGAAAGTGGGTTGCAAAGCTGCTTGCAGGTGAGCATGAAACTTTAGGCAGGCTAAAGCAACATAAATAGAGCGTTCTGTTTGAAATTTAACAACAGGCTGTGTACAAAAATAATAGCAGAGTGAGCCATCAACTGATGTGAATCTGCTGATGTGTCAGATCTTAATAGTTAAAAGGAAATTTTGAGCACTCCCTGTGAAATTCTACACCACTGGAGTAATTAAAACACCAAAACACAAATGTGGCAGTCTAAGAGTGAGGATATAAATAGCATAATAAAAGCAGTGAAAACATCAGATTTGGTATTTCTATTTAGCCATCATTAATCCTCGCCACATTACCACATCTAAAAGCAGGGCTTGCAATGTACAAAATGCACAGAGGATAAAGGCTGAGAGGAGACATGAGGAGGGAAGAGGAGAGCAAGAGCGGTGTTGCTTTTAAACTGATGAGTTTGTCACTTCAGCTCATGGCTGGTCAGTGGCTCTGCAGGTATTATCAGTCTGTCCCATTTCATCTCCAATGACAACTGTGCCAGTAACTCAGAAACTGGGTTTGCCAGTGAAAGCTTTAATAACAAATACTTTGTCATAGTGATGTTGCATAGCATACAGGGAGAGGCCAGTGCCTGAAAAGATTTGGGTGTTTAGGTGATCATCATCATCATAATCATCATCGTTTCTTTATATAGCACTTTAAAACACACCTGGTAGACCAAAGTGCTACAATACAATATATTTATATACAATACAAATATAAATATAGGAATAAAATAGCAAAAACCAGACATAGCAATAAATTAATAAAAATGCCAGTTATCCACAGAGTTAAAAGCCAGGGAATAAAAATAGGTTTTTAATCTGGACTTAAAAACTGGCACTGATGTAGCCTGTCTAATATGGAGAGGAAGGCTTTTCCAAAGCATCGGAGCCGCAACAGAGAACGCTCGGTCTCCTCTAAGTTTCAGCCGTGACTTTGGGACAGAAAGCAACAGTTGCTGACCGAAGCGCAGGAATGGGGACATGTGGCTTCAACAAGTCAGACGAATAAACAGGTGCCAGACCATTTAGAGATTTAAAAACCAATAAAAGAACTTTAAAACTGATCCTAAATTCAATTGGAAGCCAATGTAGAGGCCAAGACCGGAGTGATGTGGTCGAATTTCCTTCTGCCAGTTAAAAATCGTGCCGCGGCATTTTGCACTAGTCGCAAGCATGAGTGGGATGTGTCTAAGTAGCATGACTGCCATGAACAGAGTTTTCGCAGCAGAATATTGGATTGGAACATGATGAGCTAACATGATGATATATATCAAAATCATCCATTTTATCTGTCAGTGGTTTTATTTTTATGGCCAAGTGGTACCACAAGAACTTACAGTACAGGCCACCTACAGAGAAATAGGGAGACTCACCTCGAAGAGTAAACAAAGCAATGACTACAAACTGAAACAAAACAGTACAGGTAGATGCAAAGCACGGTGGAAAGCTGTCTGCTTGTTTACAGATGAATGTTCACAGTGTCCTATGTTACTAAGGTATTTATAGTGAGGGTTTAGGCAAAGTCTATTTTGATCTCTTGAGAATCTATAGTCAGAAAGACAAGACTAGTTGGAAAATTATAATTATTTAATAAATATGTTGGGGGATGATATAGCTGGTGAATTGTGTTTAGCTGGATTATAAATATATATTTGCTCAATTTTTATGCGTTATGTGTATATTTACTGGAACATATTACTGTCTGACAACCCAGTCCCTTAATACATTGCTTACCTTGCTAATGAACTTACCTCTAGAAGTTTAGATAATAGTTTATTTCCCCTTCTCAGCATCTGGAAGAATGACCTCTGTTTAGGAAACAAAAGTGTAGCTGTGGTTAAAAAACTTCTGCTTTTCAAATTGATGTAAATGTATTTTTATAGTTACAATAATTCACAACAGTTTAGGGAGAAAATATTGAAGAGTAAATGTAGAAATATTTCCCCATTTGATCAACAGTAGATACATACGTTTGACCTCGAGCTTGCAGGAGACGGTGGCCTCTCCCTGGGCATTTTTAGCTCTGCAGGTGTACACACCACCATCAAAGCTGCAGGGCTTTCGGATCTCGAGGGAGCAAATGCCCTGGTTGGAGATCTGACGATACTTGGGGTCGTCACCAATGACCATTTGATTCTTCAACCACTCGATCTTAGGCTGAGATGAGAGAAAAATGTACAAAATAAATTAACTTTACCACAAAATTACCAAGACTGATGTTAATGAAAATCAACATCTTGCATGTATTATCATGATAACAGTAGCTGGGATCTACAAGGTTGATCTCTTCTGCAACATGAGAATATTCATCGGACACATTCAGGAACCAATCTGTAAAGACACGATGACTAATAGAGACACATGAAAAACTGTGTGACAGTTTTGGCCATGAAGCATGGTTAAGGTAGTCAGTTGGTCTACCACTTCCAAACTGAATACTCAACAACTATTTGAAAGATTGCCACGAAATATCAAAATCTGGGTTTTTTTGCCCGTCCCAAACGGGACAGGAAAAAAAAAATCAGTTTATGTTTGTAAGTTAATTAAATAAGTTAATTAAAGACAACCAGGTTCTGTGCACCTCGGTTTATTTCAGATTTCCCCAAGACTAGACTAACCTCCCAAATATACACATTGGTCACATTGTCATTGTGTATATCTGAACATACTGATTTCGATGTTAGCTCTTTAACCTATGTAAAGCCTTAGAGAACTGTTGGCATGGCAACAGACTTGGTCACCAGAGAAATGGTTAAATGGCGAAATGGGGAAAATGCAAAGAAATCCATTAATTTCTACAGGTTAAAGGTTGATTTTCAGACCAATTCTGTTTTGACTGAATGTGTCCTGTGTGACAAAACACAACTGGCGTCTCAGTAAAGCCTAATAAACCCCTGCCAATAGTCAGTGAATGTTACCGTTTCAAACTGGTCTTTAAATTTCTTAACCCTGGCAAAACTGACATTTGTGGTCCGCCTCTGTAGCTTCACTGATGTGTTTTTTTCCACTTCAGTTTTACATTTCTTACTTTAAACTGTCGTGGTTTTTCTTTCCTGTCTGCTTGGTACAGAGTGAGCTATTTAAACTTGTTCTACAGCTGTGGTCTGTTTGGGCGGCAAAAATAGTGCTTTCTGTGTTACAAACACATCTTCAGTCAGCCATGAAAGGAGAACAATCTATACTTCTTATCACTGTCTCTTTTTCTGTCCGCCCTTCTTATCACGCATCTCTCACCCCCTTAATGTAGTCCCCTACTCTATGTGACAACTCTTTATCAGAGACAACAGGACAAGCTATCACACTACTGAGCATGCCTTTGTACTGGACCTCTCAACACTGAACTCCATGCCAGGGAAGAGGAGGTGGCTCGATAAACACATGCTATAAAACACTTCAAGCCCACTTACAGGAGTATGAGAGATTTCAATTTACAGTGATTATGTAAAGACGTGAAGTTAAAGTATCGGTCATACAGCGGTTAAGTAGATGACCAGGTGTACCCTGCCCCCGCCCTATGCCCAGTGGGATAGGCTTCTCCTGGATAAGCAGAGGATGACAGATTGTTGGACGCATGGTTAAGCAGACATACAGGTGATACAACTACTTGGAGAAATCTTTTTACACCACAGGGAAAGGCAAGAAAGACCTATTTGGCAAGGACAGCTCTCAGTCTACAGATACTAACATGAAGGAAAATTGCTTTCTCATTATTCTCAGCTACAGACTTTGTCTTAGATGCCTGTGATAAGTTTCACTGTCCCGAACAGTAGCATACTGTCATAAAATGACTAATAAATACTAAACGCTGCAAAAAAGAACAAACATAAAGCTACAAACAAATTACCCATCAATCCCCGTTTTCTTCATTGTCTAACGTCAGCTTTTGTGGAGTGCTGTACCAAATTTGTTAGCTCTGTCTCATCTACACCGGCACGCACAGGGCGACTAACTGCTGCTGTCCTGGGGAAAAGCCAAGGACAGCTAGGACGAATAATCAACTGCATTTCCATTCTGAACTGCCACTTAATCTGCCTGCATCTGTCAGACAACTGTAAAGATAAGTTTAACCCAAGCAGTTGCTGCCAAACAGTGAGATACATTCTGAAAATCCCCATAAACATACCAGTGGAAGCCCTCCCTGAACTCCAGAGTGCATCCTTTTTTAACTGTGGCATTAATATCATATTTAAAGTGCATTTGTGAGGTTTTCTGGTGAGAATAAGACCGTTTCAGTCCAAAAAGGAACATTAGCTATGTTTGTGTAATATGGAAAGTCCCCCAAATCTCAATAGGCCAGTTCTATTTATAACCAGCAGATGCTTCCCTGTGTCCTCCTTGGTTTGTACTTTTAGTGTGAGCATGAGCTCTAAATATCCAGTCAACTATTAGGATACCACCATGATACCAACTGATAAGATCTAGTGTCAATAAATTGTTGTATAGACACTGTTGTTTATATAAGATGTTGGTGTTTTGGATGTTTTTGTTGTTCCAAATGTGAGCTCTAATATTAAACCACTGTCATAATAGTTCCCTAAAATCTAAGGCGTCTAATTACAAATGTTTTAAGAAGACAAACTATCATAAAATACTGAGCAAATATTCAGACAAGAAAAAAATATGAATGAAACCTTTTTGACATTTGTAAATGAGAGTAATGCACGTCTAACCTTAGGACTTCCACGAACAGAACACAGCAGCTTGGTGGTGTATCCCACGGTGGCGGCTCTGTCGTTGAGGGCCGTGGTGAACTTTGGAGCCTCGTTGAAGTCATGCTCCGGGTACTCAGGAGGTTTGTAGACAATACCTGTAAAGGAAGCAGCGTTAAGCTTTTATGAGCCAGATATAGTGCAGATCCTCTTTTTACTGCATTATGTTTAAAAGTGGAACTACTACACACATTTGCTTAAAGAATAAAACACACTGTAACACAACTATGGTAATCATCTTAATGATTTCACAGCCTATTTAAATTTATTTCAGTAATAGCAGAGCACTTGCCAAGAGAGCTATCCACTTATGTTAAAGCAGTGCCAAGGCCATTCCCACTCCTCAAGTCTCCACTTCAGATTCTTGCAACTAACCACAGCTCAATAAAATCTAAGTATCCATCTGTACTGCAGCCGTGCCACTAAAACTTTATGCAACAGAAACAAACTGATGTGAGACAAATTAAAGTACTGCGTGCACTCAGGGGGTCACCTGTCTTCTGGATGGTGGCCACTTCCTTTGTGACAGTGCTCTTCTCGCTCATGCCCACTTTGTTTTCAGCAAACACTCTAAAGGAATACGAGTTGCCCATGACAAGGTCTGAGATGGTGGCACTTAACCTGTGATAGTGCTCCAGCACAGTGAACCATTCCTGCATGAGACAGCAGACAGTCGGATCAGACGTGTGAAATGATAGCAAGATGTGTCCTTACTGGACTGAATTCATCTCTATTCATTTCGTGTAGATTATTTCAATTTTCTTCTCTTTTTTAAAAAGTTCAAGTATACTCAGTATACTTACACATGTAATATGTGAAGTCCCTTCAAGGCCCTGCCTACACTCACACACAATTTAAATATTTATTTAATCATACCTGGTCACAGTGGCTGCTTTGTTCTGTAAGTTCTAATGCTGCTCATTGTAAAGCGAATACGACTCCAGCTGAAAAATGTCTTTGTTTCACTAACACACTTCAACAAAGACCATTTTCACCATTTTCACAAACATTCTTGTTAGTGCATTTCTGTAAATAGGACATTTATGCCTCGTTCCAGCTACCTGGATGTCAGAAATTGTTGCAGAAATTGAAAAAGCATTTGTTTTGGTTTTAGCAAGGTTGAGTCTTTCATGCATCACTACCAATACAGCATAATACCTGTGCTTTTGCTCTGAAAAGCACCGCTGCAGCACATCCCCGAATAGTGGCTGCTCTGCAAATGTCTTATTAGCAAATCACAAATGCACAACAGGGGCTGTACAAATGAAAAGATGTAGATATCTACTACTGGTTACATTCACTGCCGCCATTTTTGATTGTTAACTCCTGCTCCGAATTTCCGAGTTGGAAATCCTAGTTGAGGAGACAATCCAGATGAAATTGATATTGGGAACTTGTTAATTCCGACTTCAGAGTTAATCTGAAATTCACCAATAATACAGAACCTTTATAAAACAGACCAATATGCTGCAGTAAGGCTTCACTCTGACTGCATCATATTGAATGAAACACTGAAAACCGAGTTAAATGCACATAAATGTGCATCTTTCTGTGTCGTGTTAAAGATGCCAGCACCTGAGGGGCAAATCGACCTCAAACTATGAATAAAAAGTGATGCTCTGGGTTTCTGAGATTCATGTCAACATTACTGATCTGGTGTAACAGATGGGTTTTGTGCAATTCGAGTAAATATCTACTATACCCCAGTCTTCTTGTCAGCTTTCTGGACAGTGTATCCAGTGATGTCTGTGTTGCCATTATCCTTGGGTGGAGTCCACTCCAGAGCAGCATTGAAGCCCCAGGCATCCACCAGCTTTATACTAGCAGGAGGACCAGGGTGCTCTGATGAAACACATTACTGTAAGTATTACGGTATTACAATCCGCTTCTTTAACAATTTCATGTGTTTACGCCAATTCATGAAAAGTCAAAAGAAAACCATCTATTTAAACTGTATGTATTTTAAGCTCAACAGTAGCTGGCACAAGGCTCAAGCACTCTGGCATCTTTGTCAGAGATGTCATCTATGTTGGCTAATACCCAGAGAAAGTCACAAGTCTAGAAACAAGGAAGTCAACACGTCAGCTGCAAAGCCAGCTGAGCAGATTTAACAGGAAGGCCTCAAGTGAATCAACAGTTTGACACGCTCACATATTCCTTTGTGTAAATGAGATTGTTTTATGTCTCATGTGTCACTCACCCACAATCTGAAGGGTAATTGTGCCTTTATCTTCAAAGCTATCCACTTTTAGGGTCATCTCATAAACACCAGAGTCCTCCCTCTGAGCGCCGCGGATGAACAGGATGCTGTCCTTGTCACTGTTCCTGATATTGACCTTCTTGGTATCCACAGGCTGACCATCTTTAAGCCAGGACACTGCAGGTTTAGGCTTTCCCTAAACGAGAACGGTTAAAAGCAAAATAAACCAAAGTGTTCAAAATTGTATCTGTCAGCCTTTTATGTTTCCTCACTAATACAGCGAATGTGCACACTAGCCAGCTTACAAGAAACGGGATGACGAGGTTGATCTGCTCTCCGACTTTCTTGACATAGCGGGACCTGAGAGCCCGAGGCAAGCGGATCTTGGGACGGTCTGCAAAGTCAAATCAAGCATGTTTATTTTTCACCTCGTCCGTCTTCTACAGTCTGACTGAGCAGATTTGCTGCTGATTTACTGCTTCACTTTGTTAACAGTTAACATTACATGCTAACAGCATAAAGCACGGTGTATACACATCCTGTCAGACTCTTTAAAGTGTGGTCACACATGCATAGAATGGCAGGTCAACAAGACCTAAATAGAGCAGCTACTGCTGCTGCAAAGTCTACAAGAACATGATTGAACAGGCTAAAATTAACCCACAACAGTTTTAACTATGCAAATTCATGACAGAAAAATAGTCATAACAGCCGAGAAGCTGACAGTCTGAATATGTATTTAACTTTAGAAAGAGTAATGACTATAAAGTGGAAAATGCACTGTTAGCAGGACAAAACAAACTAATTTGAAACAGCGATGTGTGCGAAACGCATACAATTAAAAACTAACTTGATCATCAAAGATTTTTTAAAAAGTCAGCATCAGCTCGTCGCACTTTCACTTCAGTTTTTCAATGTAAAACATTTCCTTAAAAACATAAAAAACAAGCTAACATAAAATCTTTTCCATACCGATGCAAGTAGACCTGATACATCATCACACTCAAGCCACCATTTAAGTGCTTATGCCTCATGACCCAGTTTTTGCAGGACCAAACAAAACAAAACACAAAATGAGGTGAAATCTAAACAAAGGTTCTGTGTGCTTAAAGAAAAGTGCAGTATCTAGGCAGGGAGAGCCGGACAAGTAAGAGCCTCAAACCAGCAGCTCCAAAAATAGCTTTAGTGACAAGAAAGACTGAACCCTGAAAGCACAGCCCTCATGTCGTGCCCAAAGAAACCACAAATACACGTCAACACTTTCAGCTGAGCAGTGGTTGCGATATCACATCTGCAGACGACTGCAGCAACTCCTGATGTGAATTAAAATCAAACAGGTGAACTTGCATCGCAGACATCTAGCTGGGCTCTGTTGGATGGTTTCCTTCACGCCAAGTGCTAAGTATCAGGAACAGCATCTCTCACATGTTTCTGCATAAGCAGCAAATGTCTGAAAAGCTCTCTGGGCTTAGAGGATAAATAAAACCACCAGGCTCCTGCCCTCCCTCACCTCATTCACCCCCCTACAGCCTGCTTCTCCTAATCCACTCAAACTACCCTCCCATTGGGCACCACATCCACTTCCATCTTCTTCTAGCTATAAGAGTGTTTACATCTTCTCCTTCTGATGCACTAAATCTAACCTGATATCTTGCCTTCCTGTTCTTACATTTGTCACCGTATCATTGCTTCTCAGGATGGGATCTTGCTTCTGGAACAACCATTTCCCAAGTAGATCAGGGCTGCCTCCAGATTTGGCTCAAACACTAATCCTTGCTAATCAGCACACTTCCCAGCAATGCCCCGAAGTGTTGCAGGCATTGTGGCATCCAGCAGCCTGTAAGTCCCCCCTGCAAGGAATCTATAATCTGCCATTGTCTCTGGATAAAATGTCTTTGTAGGGGGCTTTCAGCATATGTAGGACAGCATGTCTTCCTCTAAAGCTTAAACCTGTGGATGGGTGTCTGGTCCGGACAGCTTGTGACTGACACACAGCTGAAATTAACCTCAACAAGCCATACAGAATCCAACAATTAGGCTCATGTTTCACCAACCAGGAAATACGCCTAGAGACAGTAAGCTGTGGGTAACTGGGGCATGTCAACTCAGGTCGGCACTACGTCAGTGTGTGGGTTCAGAATCAGAACTACGGAAAATAAACCAACTGTGGTTTAAACCACAGAAAAAGTACTGTGAGCGAAGTGTGGTGAAAAGAGAGTCTCTGTGTATTCTGGAGCTGTACTTCTCAGTACACAGCACACCACAATAGTGAAGCAACAGTTAACGTAAGGAATTTTACAAAGGTCATAATAACCATCAGCCAGAACATCCACATTTTTGTATTTTTAACAAGAATGCATTGGTCAAAGGGGAAAGAATAGTCGTTGATGCAATCGTAAGCAAAAAGGCTGCATCCATTATTAGTTACATTGTACTAGGCAGTCTCTTTTTGTGCTTGGAGTCAAATGCTTTAACATGTTTCCCATGGTAGTCATGCTAATGTGCTGATATTTAGCAGATATAACAATCTTAGAGCAAGCATGTTAATATTTGCTAATGAGTACTAATAACAGCCTATTTGGGCCTGGTGCATACGCCTACTTACTTCTAGCTATAACCGTGTTGGGCCTTTTTTTGAGTAAACTGTGACCCAGTGATAAGTAAATGAAAGACTGTTTCACAGACACAGTTCATGAATCAATGTACCAAACTGTATCGGAAATACAGTACTGTGCAAAAATCTGGAGTCAGCCTTCATTTTGCTTTCTTGAGCAATAATTATCCAGGCTTTCAAAGTTTTTGAAAGACACAAAAAGTAACACAAAGGTCAAAGATAACAGTTTGATAGACATAAAATAGTATTTTTGCACCAATAAGGTGATTTATGGAGCGCAACCTCTCAAACACTTAAGATACCTTAGTAAGATTTTGATCCATCACACATTAGTATCTGTAAAACATCTCAATGGCAGCACTGCCAGAGATGTAAAAGCATTCCTGGAACACTTTCAGTCATGGACTGAACCTCAACATGACTGAAGCAGTGTGTGATCAACTTGACTGAGAACAGAAAAAAAGGCAGCCAACATCCAAAGAACAGCTGGACGTCCTTCAAGAAGCCTGGAGTCCGGAATAGTACTCACAGAAATTACAAGAAAGTTCGCCTAACAGAGTTTAGGCTGCGTTGAAGAATAAAGGTGCTCATAGCAAATACTGACTTTTAACCTTGTTAGAATTGTGAAAACTCTGTTTTTGCTTTATATACAGCATTTACATGTATGTGTGGATATTTCAGTAAAATGCAACTATTTCCCATTTTCCTAGCAAATTACAAAGAAACAAGGGGCGGCTTTTGTACATTACTGTATATTAAGTGATATTATAGTCTGGACCAAAGCTGCAAACTGATTCAAAGTGATTTAGTGCAGTTTAGTTTTATATTTATTTAGTTATATTTAGTTTAGTTATATATTTTCATGGATGTATAAAATTACAGGAACATTCTGTAAATTGAAAGTGTACCAACCAGCAGTCTTGACTGAAGATGTGCGTACACGCAAATGAAAGCATGACTTACAGCTAATGAAAGCTCTTGTCAGCACCTTTGGGATTTATGTGCTTGCATCTGTGCAATCCATCTGAGGCACCAGCAGTTAATACCACCTCTACCTCACTGGTTGTAACATGAGTATTTTAAGGATAGGTCATAAGTTACAACTATGTTAGAGGTCCTGATAAAGAGTTGGAGACAGTCATTTTACCAGGTGGCTGCACAGCAACGGAAAGCTTCGTTGTAAGGTTTTGGGGACGTCTTGTGCAGAGTTGAACAGCATATTCTCTAGGGCTGCCACAAACGATTATTTTGATAGTCGACTAGTCACCGATTATTTTTGCGATTAGTCGACTAATCAGATCATGCATCCATTGGACGTAAAACGTACAGCTTATTGCACCAGCAGCATCTGCTCTTATATAACTATCATTAGCTTACAGCTTTAAGTGTTTACGGTATGTGCTAACTAAAAATAAAGACAAGATGATAGTTTATTAAATTTTAATGAAATTTGCAGATTGTTTCGGTGAAGTTTAACAAACTCCTTGCTATCTAAAATATAACAGGACACCTGAGTATATTCGCGAGCATCTCACACTTCTAATAATCAGCTGTCTGCTTGACGTTTATTCAGCTGTGTAAAAACTATAACTTTAATCTCAGCCAAACCGATTTACTCAGGAACAAATAAAATACTAAAAAAAAAGCCAAACAATAACATTTTGAAGTTATCTAAGTGGCTTATATATATTTAACCTGAGAAAGACAGCGGTGGGTTTGAAAACTATTTGCCGGGTGTCCGGTGTTCTCACGGGCTCTAGTGAGCCTTGCCCCCGGCTAGCTATCGAGCTAGTGGGTAACAGACGTCACCGAAAACGTCGGAGCGCTTTTGAAAATATGTGGTGTCTTGATAAACTGAGCAGATATTTGAGGTTTACACAGCTACATTCTCGCCTAAAAATATGTTAAACGTTTATTTTGTGACCCAGAAAGAATAACAGTAATATTAAAACTAACTAGCTGCCGCCATTGTTGGAAACTGAGCTGCGCTGAGCTATGAATTCTGGGACACGGCTTCTTCTTCTTCTTCTTCTTCGGGGTTTAACGGCAGCTGGCATCCTTGTACATGCAGTGCTGCCATCTTCTGTTTCAGTCCGTTATTACACTCTTAAATCCTACTACTTATTCCTGCGTCTTTTGGGATCTTACAAAGCTTCAAACGACGCATCGACTATTAAATCAATCGTCGACGATTTTGATAGTCGACGTAGTCGTGACTAGTCGACTAATCGTGGCAGCCCTAATATTCTCTGTGTTAATTCTCGCTATGAAATAGAAATTCTCATTGTACTGTGCAAGCTAGCATTTGCGTGGTTCCTTCTCCAAACAGAATAATGTCACGGGAGCTTAGCAACAAAGGTTTGAAGAAACGTTTTAGGAATTATGAGATGTTTTTAGAGTTGGTTTGACACTTTCTATGAAGACTAACTTGTAAGTGTGTTATGTGATTTTAGACTGTTTTTTTAAAAAAAAAAAAAAAGCTGTCCAAAAAAAGCCAACTTTGCTGGAAGCTGCCTGATAGTGAGGTGCAATAATGACTCACCAACAACCTCGCGGATTGGCACAGGGTCAGCGAGTGTTCCAGGTTCGCTGCGGCCACCGGGGTTTACAGCCACCACACGCACACGCAGCAAATCACCTGCTTTCAGATTTTTGATGCAGTATCGGTTAGCTGCAGTCAGCTCCTCGTTAGCTACAACCCAGTCTGTTGCTGTTGGGAAACCAAGGATCTGTGTTAGTGAGAGGCTTTCAGGGTCATTATTCCATATTATGAAAAGAATGCAAACTATCTGCTTTTTCTCCTGATGCTTTTTTATTTATTGCAATTTTCCTGAATGTTAAAAACCCCTCAATTAAACTTAAGTAGTTTATCACCTGTTGACACCAGTTTACAAACAACCTGCCCATAAGAAGTATACTTTGGCTACCATGACAAAATCTCAGAAGGCATGCCGTCATCTGAGCAAATGAGTGCTTCTAAAAGTGGTGTCGGGAGATACAGCGACAGCCGGTAAACTGATGCCTGCCGTATACGGCCCGGACCCAGCAATGAGTATATTTGCCCTCTGACACGCTGGGGACAGGTGCAAGCAAACACTCTCACATACATGTGACACACATATGCAGACTTACTCCCATCCTTGCAGTACTCGATGGCGTATCCATCCAGGCCCGAGTCTCCGATGGTCTCTGGTGTCTTCCACTTAATGGTGAGACTGGAGTCGTTAACATCATCCACAGACACGTCCAAAGGAGCACTGGTGGGGACTGTGAGAGGTTTAGTGCAGTGAAGATTTGATAAAGCATTCTTAATATAGACAAAACAGTTAAAAATACACACATAATGGGATAATTAGCAAGATGCTTTACATTCTAATGCATAAATGTGTGGAGCTGCAACTCACAGTTATTTTTATTGATAATTATTATGGAAGATTTTTCTCATTTTCACAATGAATCATTAGAAAAACAGTCAAACAATATGTTGATACAAGATCTGATTTAAAGCCAAATTCATTTATCATTTCCAGCTTTTTAAATAAGAGGATCTCTTTCTTTAATTTCTTTACATACAAGATAAAAGTGAATATAATTGTTTTAGGAGATTAATGCTACATTTGACACAAAGCAGGATCAGATGTTAGTGTTACCTGCAGGAGGTGGTGGTGTGGGGGCCTTAGGTGGCTCCTCGACTACAGCAGGTTCTACTGGAGCAGCTAGCAAGAAAAAGGAGAATATTTACATTTTTATAAACAAATACAAGAAAAAAAAAGCTGGTACTTATCCACAGTATTTTTTCTATACAGCAGCATTCAACGATGCAAATGTCCAAACCTTTAAACAAAACTAACCATTTTACTGCAGAGAAAAAGGCATCAGGAAGTTACCTTCTCACAGATTGGGAAAGTCATGATGGGAAGTACTTATTTCTAATAACAATAATGTTTACCGTCTGCTGGAGCATCTGCAGCAGGAGCAGCAGCAGCATCTTCAGCGGCAGGAGCTGTAGCTAGCATTAAAACGCCGTTAGGGAAGCCAGTTAGATGTGTACAATTTGACATTATTAATGCAGGTAATTGAACGTTTTTAGGCATTTTGATAAACTTACAGTGATGTGAAAAAGAAAGTTTTCACAGAACTTTTTGTGAAAACTAAATATGTGTCATATTACAGGACCACCTTTAGAAGTGATAACTTGAAGGAATCCTTGACTATCAGTGTCTTGTGGAGGACTTTTTGCCCACTCTTCTTTACGCCGCTTCAGTTCACTGGGACTTGCATGGTTTTGTTTATGCACCGCTCTCTTAAGCTCCTGTCCAGCATTTCATTCGTGCCGAGGTCAGGACTTTGAGCGGACCATTGCAACATCTCGATTCTTTTGCATGCTGTGTTTGTCATAACGCACAGCACCACATTTGGGAAAAGCCAAAGCATCTCTACACTAAGTCTTGTGGGTTTTTTTAGATGCTACTTAGCAAACCTAAGATGAGCTGCCAAGTTCTTTTAAGAGAGAAGAGGCTTTCTTTTGGCAACCCTTCCAAACAAGCCTAATTGTACTGTCATGAACTTTAACATTTAATATGTTAATGTGTTGTTTGGAATTTATCTAAGAATTGCACAGTCTGACCTTGGGGTGAATTTGGCATCCACTCGTGAGACGATTCTCGCATTGTGTTAACACACGCATCTGAATGCTCCATACCAGTCAGCTGCCAAAACTGCTGCTTTTATAGAGGTGCTCAGACTTGCGAATGATCAGTTAACCAGCATTTGATTACCAGAAACTGGCTGCTCTTTACCCTCGTCATTCCTTTGGAAACTGTTCTTTCCAAACAAATGCACAGAGTCCCACAAAAGCTTTTTTTCCACATCACTGTATATTCTATTGAGCAAGCAGCAGGAAAGAGCAGTGTGGGTACAGCTGTGTTAGAACAAACAGGTGACCAAATGTCCACAAACAAAAACCTCATCAGTTAAGAAAGGCGGAAGATGAACACACAAACACATTTACAGACAGAAACACAAGTGCACAGTGGAACACAAACACATGTTGCATATCAGCTTGCATATGTGTGCGGACAGCCTGTGGTGTAAGTTTACTCTTAGTAGCTGTTGAATCTCCTCTGTCTTCTGTCATATTGCCATCAGTTAAGGTTAAGGGTCATGTGTCGAGGTTTAAAGCCAAAAAACACATTGAACCAATTCTTCATTTTATTAGAGTATTGATACAAGAGGGTAACTTGTGATCCAGCTTTCGTTTCAGTCTGCAAAAAGGCTTCAAGCGCTGGTGTTTACAGTTAACAGGGCAGTACTATTGTGACTCCTGTGTGGTCAACTTGGGGTAAATTACAGAACAGGAGTAGAAGGATGAGAGATTTGTTTTTAAAGAAATGTGTTGTACTTTGCTTATGTAGCACACACTGTAGTTTACAGTGTTCAAGTTTCAGATTGTAAAGTAAAATTTTAAACACTACACAATGTTTTGCAAATCCTTTCAACACTAAATTATATTTAAAATAGTACAAAGACAACATATTAAATGTAAAAAAAAAAAAAGAAATCCCTTTGCTTTTTGAAAAAACAGTTTGTGTAACTTGTAACAACTAATAAGGCTCTCCACAAAAATGTCACCATGCCAACAAATTCAAGTCGCATGCAAAACAAAATGCAAGATCTAGAAATTCAGCTGCGTTTTCTTAGCTCAGACACATTTAGGTCTTTTATCTGTGACCTGACAAACTGAGATTAGAGGGTTGTTTTTTTTGTTTTTAAAATTATGAGTATTTTTAAAATTTACTCCGATTTAGAGCAACAAATGTTGCCATTCAGATGACATCATTTTCAGGGAAAGCCTTGCTTATGTCGGCAACACATTCTCCACATATTACAGCAGCATAGCTCGGTATTAAAGGGTCCCAAATGGCCATGCCAGCAGTCCACACCTGTCACCTACTTAAAACATATGAAAGAAAAAATATGACAAAGGAATCCTAAACTGTGGAACAGCTGAAATCCTACAGCAAGTAAGAATGGAAACCATATGGCTTGTAAAACCATTAAAACTAGAGCAACTGGTCTTCTCAGTTCCCTGTCACTTCTAGAGAGAGCTGCTTAAAAGGGAAGGTTTCTGCTCTAAATCGGTATGCTTGGTCTCGTTCAGGTTTTTCTTTTTTTTTAAGTTTTCCTGGAATTCACATCCCAACTTTGTGGAAAGGGGAGAGTGGGGGTGTTGCACTTTGGACGTGTATTCTGATCCACTGCTAGTCCAGGCTGTAAATTATGGCAGCCTTGCTCAAAGTAAGTACTTATAAAAAATAATGACAATTGTACTGTTACTACTCACTTGATACAATTAGGAAGCACTTTGTTGCATTGCATTCACTTTAGTTTTGATCACTGGCTTTAGGATGCTTGAAAGCTGTTTGATGCAACAAAAGCGTATAACTTACGTATAACTTGGGGGAGACAATGTCTGCTTATATTCTTAATTAAATCAAACACTGTTAAACACGAGAGCTACCCACGCATAGTCACGGTTAGTAATATTAGCTTGCAACTCTACTCCGTTCCCAAGAGTCTATCGAGATACCGGGAGCGCTTCCTTCAGCAGCGGGGGTGTCTTCTGCTGGAGGGGCGGCAGCTGCTTCTGCCTCGGCTGCGGGAGCTGCCTCGGCTGGAGGAGCTTCAGCAGGTGCGGCCTCAGCAGGTGGAACGGGCTCAGGTGCCTTCTCCGCAGCCTTCTTGACTGGTGACTTCTTGATAGGTGCAGGTTTGGCCGGCATCTTGCTGGCAGACGCGAACTCCTCGGGATGAGGCGGTGGAAGAGTCTTAGGTAACATATATACTGAGGGCTGGTGGGCTGCTCCACCCATTCCCATGACTTCTACACCCGCCTACCCACTTAAGCCACATCTTCTTCTATGGGAAGAGTGAAGGTAAAGAAATATAAGGAGAAAAAAGTTGTGTACCGTTAACTCAGGTAACACACCTGTCGATAATTAAACTGATAATTAAGAAACCATCAAATACATCAGAGAGTGGTCGTTCAACTTAATTGAGTAGTGGCCCATTAGCACCCCCTAGTGGATTATAAAGAAACAACACGTAGAAAACAGGTAGTGATGTGATGAATGGCATGACTTTATTGTAACAACTGCTCAATGTTAGACATATGGGATTTAATGTGGTTATAGAGACATGCCATACAACCTTTACCGAGCCCACTTTTAAGCCAAGTGCTCCTTCCTGCTGGAGGAAGACAATACAACCACAGAGGACGCTCATTTTCTGCATACGCGGGCCCAACTTTCTCTTAGATCTCTTTTAAGTGATTGTTGTCGCAGACGCAGTGACTATTTACAGTGTTTACAATAGTGATGTAATGTACAAAAGAGGAAAAACAAAACATCTTTACAAATATTTGCATAAGAAAAACACAAAAAAACCCACATGTCTGCTCTTAAAAACAATGTGAAAAAGAGGAAGATATCCAGTTATTTAAAAATCCCTCCCGTGATAAGGTTTAAGTGCGGTAGGTCCAATGAAAGGAAACTTTGGGAACACACCAGGGATACATGCATCAACATTACATCTCTAGGCTTGCATCTGTTCTCACGCAGCTTCCCATTTCTCAGGCAACTCCCCAATGACGACGAGACCTTCAAGCTTAAGTTGAAGATGGTGTCAAATCGTGCAAAGCAGCCTAGTCATGATACACATTCGCATTAACTGCAGTTTACTGACACACACATCTTAACTTACAGCTTATCACATAACTGCCTGTCAAAGGCTCCAAATATATCGATAACCCACTCGAAACCCAAATTTGGGCATTGAAGTGATGACATGGAAGTGACATCAGAGTAGGTCAGCGGAACTAGTTATGTTCCCTCTAGATCGAGGCCTCTGTGTGGTAGATCAAAGCAGCTTTTTAGGCCAAATTGTGTTTCAGGCACAGATAGACTTAGGCATCGTGCCTCTACTTTACAGCAGTAGAGGAACATATGGGCAGAGTATGGCAGTCTGAGGTACTTCTGGGTCAAGCTAAGGGGTTTAAGAGTATCCCAACAACCTACAGTTTCCTCCTCTTACACCGCTCTTTATACTTTCTCACTTTATCTCAGTTAACAGTCAAGATGTGAGCAATAAATACTGTCATCTACTACCTCTAGCATATTTCATGTGCAAACCAATGAAGAAACAAAACGGGAGGAAGTCACATTTAAATATTAATCAGTCTTTTCTGACGGTAACTCAAACCATGTGAGAAAAGGAAACTGACAATTAGCAGAAAGTCACGTTTTAATCAAAAAATGGAAGTAAAGGAAAGAGGAAAGAAAATGTCACGGCTATTTTTTGCTAAAGTTTTCTGCTTCTGCTTCAGGGATGATGACACAGGTGATAAATGTCGGCATACGGGCGATCACTGAAGATGACTCGGTACAAAAAATCCTACAAAATCAAGACTTTGAGAGCTGTGTCGTCAGCTATTACAAGAGAAGTCTGTGTTTTAAAACTGATATCTAAATGCAGAGTATACGCAAGCATAGCCAGAAACGGTGCTCAATAAACAAGCAGGTCGTGGGTGTTTTTTTTCTTCAATTTTTTTCTCTCTCTGTGTTTATAATTCAGTACATTGACTTCCTGTGGTTATAATATCAGCATAACACTGGTTACTGAGTCCACGTATGATGACATTCTCTTTACAGACTCAACCCAAAATGAAATCATCACTCATTTCAGTTTTCACCTCATGCACGTTGCTCTTTGCAGCTTCGCAGTTCTGTTTATTCGATAAATGACAAAATAGCAGAACTGAAAAGAAGAAAACATTCAAGGCCTTTTTCATAGTTGTGTTTTTGAGTGTGTGTTATATTCTACCAAGCACCTTTAGTGAGACTGAAAGCGCACCATGAAGAGAAGAGAGGCAGGAATCTATAGATGCTGCCACCTGGAGGATTTACTAGTGAACTGCATGATTTGGCCAAGCTGATGCCCCCATTTGATACACAGTCACTGACACGGCCTCCTAAAATCCAATTATTACACGTAAAAAAATAAAGTGCATTTTGGCTGTAGTCAAGTGCTGGTCCTACTTTTTGGGGAGTGATCAGACTCTGTTTTTCTGTAGTCTGCATTCCTGAAATGACGCACGTGCCTCCAAAATAAACCTATAAGCACCAATAGTTGTTGTGAGGGTTGCGGCAGTAAAAAACAAAAAAACAAAGGGAACAAATATTCAACGGGGTTATAGGTAATATTTTGTTTTATACTATTTTGGTCACCATGCACTTGCAGATTCAACAACAGCCCATCTGATACCAGCTGAGAGCAGAAGGGAGAAAAGACACCATCTTTCCACGTCGTGATCATCGCAGCTTCCTATCAAAGCGGTTTCATCATCTTTCCCATGTTCAGATATCCGGGAGGAGCAAACCCATTGTCCACTGTCCATAATCCTCCTACTCCCTCTCTCTCTGTAGATTCTTTACATTTAGCTTTGTAACTGCTCACTGAGCACACATTAAAGTTCATCTTGGAGTCTTTAAATTCTCATTTGAACTGCATTTGTGAGAGCCGTGCTGTAGAGTCGACAGTTCCTTAGCTTTATCGACAGTCTACTCAGAGTGTAGCCTGCAGAGTGGGATCAAGACTGCCTTCCCTCTCTGGAGACTCTATGCAGTTGGCCGACTCCTGGAGCTTCAGCAGCATGGCCATCTGTGGAGCAGGAGGAGACACAGAAGAAGAGTTAGCCACAGAGAAGATTGCTAGACATGTGTTCTCCCCCTGTGGTTAGATTTGGCTTTGCATATATGAAATATGGCTGGAAATAGAGATTAAGTTATTCAACTTTTAATCCAATAACTGCTCTGCCAGCATTGTGTACGGTGGCTTTTTGAAAAGAGCTGAGTGTTTGTAATCAGGCTCTCTTTTCTTATGTGTTTCTAATGCTAAAGACATATTTTCTGTGTCAGAATAAAAGGACTCAGTTGAGGAAACAATCGCAGGAAATTCAGTACATTTATTGAGAATTTAGTACTGATAGACAGTTTTAAACATTCCTGTGAGTATAGAGCACGATGGCCCAGTTACAGTGAGCTGCTAGATGAGGTGTTGCAGGCTCTACACCAGGGGTCCCCAATCCCAGTCCACGAGGGCCGGTGTCCCTGCAGGTTTTAGATCTCACTCGGGGTCAACACACCTGAATCACATGATTAGTTCATTACCAGGCCTCTGGAGAACTTCAGGACATGTTGAGAAGGTAATTTATCCATTTAAATCAGCTGTGATGGATCAAAGACACATCTAAAACCTGCAGGGACACCGGCCCTCGTGGACTGGGATTGGGGACCCCTGCTCTACACTCTCCACACCTTTTGCAACATGAACTTTTTTTGCAGTTAATTGAATTAATTCACAGTCTTATTGAAACTATGTCAATTTGTTTGTATTCCCGCCAATATTCTCCACTCTCAGCAAATCAAACTGGACTAAAGCACATCTAGGCACAAAAGAAATCACTCACCAGTGGATCTGACTCCAGTGTGCTGGGTGGAGGTGTGTCTTTAGGAGGCTTCTTCTCCTCACTGAGTGGACCTATGCTAGGAGGAGGTAGGTGAAAGAGCCTGGACTGATCCTGCTGTGCGTTGGGCCAAGGGAGGGTGCCTCTCACCCACTCGACCGGATCCTCCCATACTGATTTATGCCCATGGACCTGACAGGAAGACAAGTCCACAGTAAAAACAGTATTGTTATAGAGGGGGTTATTGTTTGTTCCACTACTGTTATATTTTGGAAATGTGTGCATGTTCACCTTAATGCCATCTTTGGCTCCTTCCTGCAAGTACGGTATGATCGAGTGGTTCCACAAGTCAATGAACCACTGCCTGAACTCCGCCACTGACACTGGGCATGACAGGAAAAAGCAGGGACCTGGAGGAGGCAGTGTTTTTTGTTAACAGGTCTTTTTCCTAATACCTTTATCATAACAACTCTCTCCCAAGTACCCAAGTCGGACTTTGCTCACTCTGTCTGCTAATATCTCACCTATAAGGAAGTCTGAAGTGCTGTGTTTCTCCAGGAAGGCGTGCAGATGGTACCAGAGCTGAGGGATCCAGTCGAGAACATGGAGGAGCTCCTGGTGGCGTGCCAAGTCCTGCTCCTGGTCCTGGTAAGCCTCTACAGCTTTACGGTGCAAGTACCTCAGCAGAAACCCATTTGCTGGTTCTACGTTGTTGGAGAACATCACCATCCTGTGGCCATATGCAAGAAACACTTACTTTCTGCGTAAGAGTTAAACAGGGTAATGGAGTATGCTTTATCCAGTCCTCTGCCTACCTGAAGCTCAGGTGCAGCCCATGGTTAGACGTCATTTTCACAGGTTGATTGGTCGTTCCAATTATGTACGGACTGAAACAGCAACAGAGAAAATCTTGTTACTCTTTGATTAAACAAATCTTATTGAATTCTTTGGTGAAACAGAGTAATTCTCAAAGTCATTTACCATTTGTGATACTTGCAGGTGAGCGCTCCATTAACAAGCTCAGTGATGGCCGCTGAATCGCTAATATCATCGATGATAACAACCAGGGGAAGTTCCCCTCCACACTCTCTGTCAATCTGATTTGCTAGATCTGACAGATACAACTGCAGCTCCTGTTAAAAGGTGAATACATATTTTCATACTTGCTTGTGAAAGAATAAGAAACAAAAAACCCACCAAAACTCCTTAATCAGGTTTTACCTTCTGTGATTGACGGTGCATGTTGAAGGTGATAGCAGGGCTGCGACCCAGGAGACCGGGCTCGTGGCCGGCTTCAGTCGAGTCAGTGCGGCTGCGCTGCAGGAGGTAGTGGGCCAGACGCTGAGCTAGGTAAGTCTTTCCTGTCCCGCTGGGCCCAGACAGAACAAGGCGCCTGTGCTTCATCAGCAGGCTGATATAGTGCAGCATCATGGGCTTAGGAATCAGGGTCTCAAACACCAGTGAGTCAACACATTTTTCCCGGAGACCTGAAGAGTTTCAGACACAGGGGGGAGGATGAGCAAGACGATGCATGTAGCATTTACTACACATAAAACTGCATCCATTTAAAAAAAACAAATAAATAACTAAACTGTCTAATTTTATACTAGATCCAGTACTTAAAAAAATTACATCAGTTGGTCTAGGTCTCGGGGGGCTTAACCTTCAACATGAAAATAGAAATTTTAGCCCCTCCAACCTAACAATAGAAGAGGGGCTTTTTTCTGTCAAAGCAGGAACCACAGTGAAGGTTTGGGTTGCCAAACCCTGGTCCAGATAAACCATCACATGCTTTCATTACATTCCCAAAGTCCTACTTTTGTCTTGTGGCTATTTAATAGCACTGTGGCATCCACGACCCTCAAGCCAACCATTTTCATTTACAAAATAGGCCTCAGATTACACTAAAAATATGTGGAAGATTCCTAGAGACTAGCACCATTTAAAAGTTAAAAAGCCGCATGTAATTCATTTAAGAAAATAGACGTCAATAAGAGTTTTGAATACAGAGTTTCAAAGCAAAACAAACTGTTTTCAGCTCCATTTTTATTCATATAGTGCAAATATTGCAACAACTTTTAGCTCGAGCTGCTTTGTATTCAAAGACAACAATACAAATAAACCCAAACAATCAAAAAACTCCATATGAAGCAAGCACGAGCACAGTCAAGGAAAAACTTTGACCACTCCACTCCAACCAACTCTGGGAGGGGCAGCCATCCGCTGGTTAGAGGGGAGGGAGACAGGACATGGGGAAAAAGCACTGAATGCACTTATATCTGCTAACCTTTCAAGGTGACAAAAATACGAGCGGGACCATTGCCAAGACATCGATAAGGTGAGCCTTGGGGTTTGTCCCCCCCAATCACCCTCAGCCTGCCCTGGGTAAACTGGTACATGTGCAGGGAGTCACTGGTCAGACCCAAGCTGGCTGTCGGGTCCACTTGAGTTAAATAATCCTAAACAAAGAATAAATATATCACAGTTAAAATTTTACGGTTGAGCAAACAAATCGCAGCCGGGCTACTGAACCACAAATGTCCACTCAATAAAAAAGGAGACCAGATTTACAAGACTTACTTTGAAGGTCTCGGCTATGAGGGAGTCAAGACAAGGCCAGTCAGTCCTCGCATTAATCAGTACTGAGCCAAGGTAGTACTCCTGCTGCTGTTTACCGTCCTACAGAGAAGAAACAGACGCTTAATTTCCAGATTGTCCAGTTAAAGCTCTTGACATTATCGGACATTGTGAGTAATAAAAGTGTTCCACGTCTACCTCTGTTTGGTCTCCAATACGGACCAGCAGACGTGCGCACACTTCTTCACGCTGAGAAGACACGCTTAGCGTGTCACCTTGAGACGCTTCTGCAAGAGAGGAGGAAATGAAGAGTAGATGCACGCTGCACTTCTTTATGAGGTAAACATTGTTTTAAGGCTTTGTTAGTCTCTGACCTGGATCTTTACAATCATTCAGACTAAGGCTGAAGGATTTGGTGAGGGACATGCTCATTGGCTGCCTCAGAGAGGGCCCCAGGAGGGACGCCAGGCCTGAAGGCTGGGATGTGGAGGAGGTGGGGCCAGAGCCAGGGAGGTGATGCTGGGTTCCTGTTTTTAAATTGACATTTTCTGCCTTCAGGTTCTCCACCGTCGACTGAAACATGAGCAGAATAAAGCTTTAAATTGTAATAACAGCTTTGCAGGTAACTGAACAAAGACACGTGCAGTAGGCAAAACAAACCTGCATGTTTTTCATGGCTTCTCGGAGCTGCTCAAGCTGATGTGCAGAGTCTAAGGCTTCAAGTCGAATATCTGTCAGTTCCCTCTCTTTCACCCAGAGCTCTGAGCGCAACTCTGATACGGCGCTTTCCTCGCCGTCTCCCTCTTCTGTACTTTCCATGATCCTAGAAAAAGCCAAGGAGCCCTTATAAGAAATTTTCATAGACGAAAACTGCACTGCTGAGCTGTGCGGTGGAGTAGGTGTTTGTGTACTCACACAGAGGTGGCTGAAGCTGAGGTTTTGAGGGAAGGCAGCATGCCGTCTCCTCCTTCCCCCCCTTCATGAGGCATCTTGGGAGAGTTAGGAGCTGAGGAGTCGGGGGTGGCAATTTCCTCGATGTCAGAGTATGTTTTGGAGCCTTTCTTAATGCTGAATGCTTTGTTGAAGGAGCTCCTCAGCTACATAGAAACAGAAGAGATAAACTGATATAAAACAGTCAAACAATGACTTCACATGACTGCATTCATAACTGGAAAGAAAAAAAGAGGGAATAGTTAGAACTGTTAATGTGACACATGCTAAGTACAAAGAGTATAAAAAATAAAGGAATAGTTTGTCATTTTTCACTGCAAATAAAAGCAAAAAAACCCCCAATCTGTCAAGTATAGTTTCATTTTATATAGAATGAATAAACGAGATATCATCATGTGCATTTGTAAATCTCACAGAGCAGAATATTTGTACCTTTGTTTTAAACCAAGCAGCTGGTGTTAATCAAAAACAAAGAGCCTTCCCCAAAATGACAAACTACCGCTTTGAACTTTCAGTCGTTTTCTGCAACTGAGTCCAAGTTACAATCAGTTTTCTGCACTTAGATTTAGCAGCTGGTTTAGTGAGAGTTACATGGTAAAAGAAAAAGTCATGTATTCTCTTACACAGGGACAAAATACAGGATAAAGTATGATGTAACAGGGGAGAAACATAACTGAAAGATGCGTTAAATAAACTCGATGATTAAGCCTGAGCGCTTCGCTTCTTACGGAACATCATTTCTGCTGCTAGCCGCTCTAACCGAATTACGGCCATCTATTCAAATTAAATGGTCACATAAGAGGCAGCCAATCAGCAGTGTGGGAGGCCAATCAGCAGAGATGGAGGGTACTCGAGGACTGTGTTGCACTTTTAGATGGTCCATCATGCTGTATGACAGGAAATCGATAGAGGTTTTATAGAAACACAGTGACTGAACTCACCTCGAAGACCTAAAAGAGCAGAATAGCACAACACAAAGGAGGGAAAGACTGGTCATACTTCATCCACGCTGCTTTGTCATTTTCATTAAGGAGAACAGACACAGACCATGCAGTGAGAATAACATAAAGCCTCGCAAACAGCTCTTACCCAGCTCTTTTTCTTCTTCTTCTTAGCATCTTGGTCCTTCAAGCTGCCCACGCTGGACATGCTGGTCAAACTGTTCAGGCTGGAGATGCTCTCACAGGAGTTCTGACGTCTGATACACAGATCTGGAAAAAAATAAAGAGAGAAAATATTGAATAAAAGTGCTGTGGAGTGAGAGAGAGATAAGAAGATAACCTGAATAGTTTACAGACCTTTGCTGTTATCTGGGTTGTTTAAGGCTCCTTGTATGACAGCCTGGGCTTCTTCATTCCTGGTCTTCAGAGCATCAATGGTCTCCCGGAGCTCCATCAGCTCAGAGTCCTGCACAAACATTAAATAAATGGTTTGAGGAAGACTTGTTTGTGTCTGCTTTGAAAATTGAGCCGAGTGATAGCTTGTACTCGTCTAGTTATCAAGTTATCATCCAAAAAATGCTGCATTTTCATTTTACTATTTTTTATAACTGGGGACTTTGTGCTGTAATACATGAAAAAGGTTTTTATTTAAAAATCATGAATATTTTCATTAAATAACTTGAATATGTTATTTATGTAGTAGGAGTGAGCTTTTAGTAATGCACTTCAACTCAAACCAATGTAATGTGAAAAGTTCAAAAAGACAAGAACAACAGTGCCGCTTATTGTCTGCTAAAATCGATGCCACTCCACTCTAACTAGAGCCGCCCGGCCCATCTCCTCAAGGTTAAAGAGTCTGTGCTTTGGGCTGAACTGCACAGGTCAGTGCACTGGCACAAACAACAAAGACCTTTCCTGGAGTGGTCTAGACAGGGCTTTCAGAGGGAGCAGCAAGGCATGAAGCACTGAGAAAGACTCTGCACACGCACGCTCACACTAAACACCTCAGGCACTGATCGATTCTTTTACACCAAAACACACAAAGGCAGAAGAATGCAGGAATGTGATGTTTACTTTAGGTGCACATGCAAACTGTTTGAGTCTTTCTTATCATTCAGCCTTTAGAGATTTTTAACACACTGATCCTCCTCCTTTCACCCTGCAGGACTGCAGCCAGGGGCCTCTAACCTAGATTCAGCTCCCACTGCAGGATTCGATCAAAGTCACCTCCGTATTAGCTCTTAGCCGAGTGCTCATGAGAAATTTGCGGTGGTGGAACGCAGCTGGAGCTCAGGTTTTTATTTGTTTGTGCTTGAAAGCGGGGCTGGGATGTTACCTTCTGTTCGTGGCTTAGCGACAGGCTCTGCAGCCGCGCTGTCATCAGTGCCAAACTTTGCTCAAAGGCGGCCACCAGGTTTGCCTGTTTAGAAAAGACGAGAGACAAAAACAACAATTTAGATTAAACTCAATTTTTCATTTAAATTTGTCTATATCAGGATATCAACAACATGTAGATGAACTGGTATTTATTTATATGGCCGATTCGACAGAGCATCGTTTAAAGCAGACATTACGCATAGAGGGACAGATTGAATGGATTTTGTCTGACCCTTTATCCCTGCATAAGAAGTGCTAAAAAGCTGAATGAGGCACAAAGGCTGAACAGGATGTCGTCTGTGCAAAATTCCCCTCCTCGCTAATCTCCTCACACACACCCAATTTAGCCCAGAGGAGGGAGAGAAAATTACTTTCTATTCTCCTTTACAGAATGTATTAACACAGTAAAGTAATGGATTCAGCCCAGTCATTAATCCAGCACACAATCATGCTGTGTGTCGCGCATCTGTTCTGCACATTCACTGCCCTCACATGAGAAGGTCAAACAATGTGAAAAAAATGGGGGGGGGGGTGCACACGCACTGATTGATTGATGTCTCCTGCATGAAGCGGTGCATAATTCCTGCATTTTATTGCCGCAATCAGACGCATTGAAAATGCTGACTGGATAGTTAAATTGAAACAAGGGAGGAGGAAGGAGCGAGGCACATGTGTACGTGTGCGTAGTGAAGCTACGTTTAGAGGGGAAGATTAGCATTACTTAGACTCAGCAAAGATAAGAAACATCCTGAAAGTGCAGAGAGATGATCTATAACCGACATGACACAGGTTCAATTACTTGAGTAGTGTGATATGCAAAAAGCAAGTCTCGCAATAAAAAAAAAAAAAAAAGCTTAACATGCTTTGTGCAAAACAGCATCGACAGAAAGTACATACGTTTGACGTGAGCTGTGTCGTTAAGTTAGAAACCTTCTCCTGCGATGACTCCAGCTCTCTTCTCAGCTTGCGGATTTGCTGTGAATAAAAGCAGGAATGTTCCAATTATAAGACAGCCGAGGCCACTAAACCGGACATTATGCAAGTGAGTGGATGGTGCAGATGACGACTGACAGGCTTGTTCTCCCACAGACAACAAGGATGAGAGTGGATGGGAAAGGGGGAAAAAAACAGCTGAGTAGAAAGAGCTGGACAGAAAACACTTACCTCTCCCTGAATCCTTTCCTCAGCCTTGGACAGCATAGGGGATAAGAGTAAAGATGTTAGGAAAGACACAGACGAGAGGAGCGGGGCCTAATAAGGTACAGGCTACAGTTTCAAGTGTTTAAAGAGTGAAATAAGAGGAAAGCGTCATTGCACCAACATACATCCACACATACAGCATACGCTGAGCTGTAGCTACCTGAGTCTGCATGCTGCCCAAACTCACCGAAGAGTAGCTTGATGAGTTGGAGGCCAAGGAGAGTACAGAGCCATGAACTGAGCATAAATAAGAGTAACACACACACAAAGGAAAACAAATCCATTAGAATTGAGATGAAGTGAAACAGATTCTACTTATCAGATGACAAAAACGTTCAGAAAAATCACCATCTTCATTCTCCCTGTCCCTGAAGGATCCGGAGCGAACCATTCCCATGCTGCGGGGACGTTCAGCCAGTGACACCGTGCTGCCCAGAGGTGATGCCCCGTACAGCTCCATAGAGGCATCGTGTGTCGGGATGCTGTTGGATCGAGTCATCCTCGGCGGACCGCCCACCGGGCTCGGCACTGTTATAAGAAATAGAGTTACCAATGCTCTGCAATACACATCAAACTAATGTATGCGTGTCAGTATTTATCATTTGCCATCATAGTGTGTGTGCTTGTGTATCTACGCACCCATGCTGGTCTTTGAGGTTCGGGGCAGGGAGGTGGGTGACGACAGCAGCGGAAGAGTGAGCGAGTCGGTCATACTGAGAATAGTATGAGAGTGCCTCCTCTCTCCTTTCTCCTTCCCATCCTCCTCGATCTGGGAGGCACTGCTGAAACTACAGTTTAATGGACCAAGTCAGTGTTGGCAATGGTAAAAGTCAGCTGAATATCTCGACGACCAAAACGCACAAAATGCTCCTAGCAGGGCTCATTGAGAGGGAAATGAGCAGCAGGAATGATGTTTTATAGAGCTGTGGGCAAGATCCACATAATCTGCCACACAAAGGGCATCTTATCAATCAATCTCTGTGCCTGTGCGTGCAATTTTAACAAAAAACACATTTAAAGTTTGTGTGTGGAACTACTTACCTTAAACCTTTCTTTGGCAGCGTGTTTCTGTCTCTCTGAGAGCTGTGGAGATTAAACAGTGTCATTAATTAATCACTAGTGCAGGGAGTTATTAGACTCTCAAGCACAGACAGCAGGCACAAAGAAACGCAGTAAGACTGGAAGATGGGCAGCGTCAGCTAGTAATTATGACTTCAGTCAGTGGGGCTAGTACAACACTGATAACAGCCCTGCAGTAATAACAGCCCAGCAAGCCTCAGCATATCTCTCTCTGCTTTAGTGTGTGTGTGTGTGTGTGTGTGTGTACTGTTTACTTTATTTGTTGGCTGAGTTTAAGAAAAACACATTTTTATCCTTCTCATTAAGAAAGGGGACAAATTATCCCGCAGACTTTAGGGCTCTAAATTTGTCATATTCAACATCACATTCAGAACGATTTGTTTTAGAGTTAAATCACCAACTTTGTTTTGATAAGATGTTATTCTCATATCCACACAGGGCTACTGCAGAGAGGGTTAGTTTAAAACTCATCATCACCATCAGCACTCGTCACCCAGGATGATTAAGCAAGCATTGTTAAATATTTTCAATATTTTTAAGGATCTCCTCGTCATGTTGTTCTTGGTTTTTATAAATGCCCTTTGTCTGTATGACAACTACCTGGTTGCTCGATTCTGGGGGGAAACTGCAGACTATCAAAGCTCTTCCACGTCCCTTCTGCTTTCCTGAGCAGTGAATAAAGTTGGTGCACTTCCTCAACTGACCAAAAGGTGGAGCTACTCGGTTGCCCTCTATTTAAACCCTGGGATAGACTTGGCTGAATATGCAGTGTGTGCAGCATTATGGATCGTATTTGAGTAGAACTGAACTGACCTGTCTGTGGGAGTCAGTGAGACTTTACTTCCGCATGTCCAGCTAGAGGGCTGGCCGCTGTCATCGTGTCTATCTTTGACTCGGGACTCTAAAGTGGTGTAGCCTCTCGTCAAATTCTCCCCCCCTTTATACTCCTCTCTCTCCTGGGGCTCTGGGGCCAGGCTCATCTGAAGTGGCAGAGACTCCAAGCTACGATGCAGCCCAGACATCCGAGGGTAGAGCAGGGGAGAGGTTCTCCCTTCATTGCTTTCCACCCCGAGGGAAGTGACCTGCCTGGGACCCAAACCTATGCCAGAACTGGAAAAGCAGGCTGAAGAGTTCACATTTAGTACAGGGGCAGGGCTGGGGGTCAGGCAAGAACTAGTGGAGTTGCCTGCTGAACCAGAGAGGTCTTGAAGCTTAGAGTAAGGAGGAATCTTAGGAGGCAAAGTGTCCCGAACCTCAGTGTCCAGGCTGTTTGAGTTCAGCTTGTCAAGCTGAGCCATCGATGGAGGCTTTGCCAGGCTACGCACTCCAGACAACCTAAGGACAGAAAGACAATGTTGAAGCAAATGTGTATTTTAGATGTGACCGTCTGTTTATGTGGAAATAGTAGCTAATGAGTTTTGATACCTGTGTGTGCTGGGAGATGGGAGATCCATGCTCTTGCCGCCGCTGGGGGGCCTCAGCCCTTGTACTTTCCCTCCGTTCTCTGATGGGGTCTGAGCAGGACTTCCCTTCATAGACCCTCCCCCACACTCGGAGTCAGAAACCACAGCTTTAGCTTTGGCTCTCTCCTTCTCCTTCTCTCTGTCTGTTTGATTGACAGGACTGGGACTGGGGATCCCACGTCCTCCTGATTTACTCAGGCCTGTTCCAGAACTGTGTCCAGAGCCCGGCTCTTTGAGCCTTGAGCCCTGTGATGCTGCGACGGAGGGTTTGATGAGTCCAGAGCCAGTGTCCATGGTGGTGCTCACTGGGCGAGCTGAGCTTGGCCGTGTTAAAGTCAGGGTGCTCGTTTTTGCGGGGCGGGGCAGAGAGCGGTACTGCAGAGACGTTCTGGCATTTGGAGACAGAAAACCACTCTGATCACTGCTCGAAACATCGAGACTCGTCTTTCGTCCTCCACCACCAGCACCTGGCTTCACAGGAATACCTGACGTTTTGGGAATTTTCCCTACAGTTGCAGAACCACTGGGTATGCCACTGCTAACTGCACTTGTTACACTGGGCGGACTTGAATTGTTTGTGCTATTACTGGTAGCTGCTGTTGGTTTCTTGAAGCCAAAGTTTCCACCAGTGGAGGGCCTGACCAGGCCGGATGGAGGTTTACGCTGTTCACCAGCTCCGGTGCCATTTCGATGGTCTTTACCAGCATCAGAGGAGGAGCGCTGAAGACTTGAAGTCTTCACTGCTAAACGGGACTTATCCATGGGCTTCCCATCAGACTTCACCGTACCTAAAGCAGAAAAGAAAAAAACTTGATGAGCAGCTTGAACAGAGTAAAGTAATGTGAAATGATGACTGAAACTAAGCACGCCATATTAGGAGACAATATCTTATCTACACACCTACAATGTCTGACTGTCAGCTGATAAAAATAAATCCCTGTCTGAGCAAGGAGACAGTTTGTAGACCAGACTCACAGCCAGCTTAACCCTCACACATGTGCTGTTATCAGGCAGTTACTCCTCTTTTCCATCCTGATGAACTGAAAAAGTTTCCTTCTTCCAGCAAGTTTTTTTTAAGCTTTCCAGTCAGTGAACAGTGAAGTCACAGCTGTAGAGTGGTAAAATTAACATGTGCAGCATGGGTGCTGGAAAGTGGTGTTCACGTTCATGAAGCATGTCTGTAGGCACTAAACTGCATCAAACAGCCAACATGACTGCATTTCTCCCATGTTGGAGGCTCACTGGGGAAAGGTGAGGCAACTTAGTGAAACAGGGTCCCCCATTTGAACATGTCCCAGTTGGAAAATTAAATGGACTTGTTTGGAAGTTATTAAGAGAATAAAAGTCTATTACACATGTGCACTGCATGCACCACCCACACAAGTCCACACTACCAACACTCTCCTAATGTGCATCTGATGGGAGTAGTTATGTGAGGTTTATATACAAGGCATTAACAGAGTCAAAGAACCGCTGTTGAATGAGACCTACCGGCATGCTGCCTGGGGACATCTGGAGACACTTAAGAGTATTTATAAACCCGCAAAAGACAGACACATAGGAGCAGACACACACACACACACACACTTGTAGTTCTTAGTGATTGGATCTTGCAGAAAGGGAACACTGACAGCACTGGGTTATTTCATATAAGTGAAAATTGGGTTTACATGTCAAATCAAAAGCTCAATCCTTTGTGTCACCTCATCGTAGCCTGTTCCATGAACACTGGGCTAAAGAAACACACACTGTTGGCATTGAGACACACTGACAAAACTCAGGCAATTGTATTAATTTTGACACAAATGAAGCCTGATTTACCGACACGGGCTTGTAGAGACAGTGAAGCTCACGGCTTCACACGGTAAGTGCGTAGGAGAGGTGATGAATCACTACGTTTCTCAGCACAAGAGGCCAACATGTCTGAAGATATGGAGATGTGAGCACAACGCTCAAATTCAGAGCGAGTGGCAGACAGAGAAACCTTTTTCAATAAATCATCAAAAACTGGCTTCTCTGGCTCTTAAAGGAAAGTGGAAGGAAACGTGTAAATGCTCTTTCTCTTCTTCTGCTGAATGCCACTTTGGTAAAGTGGAAAGATTGTATCTATGCTGCGCTCGTTACGTATGGAAACCCACCCTAATACTCTTATTTGTCAATAATACCAGTCTCCCGGGACTCACCACTTTTTTTTGCAAGACTTGAAAAATCTGCTGAAATCATCTCTCATCAATCATAACACCGAGACCATGTGTGACCATGTATATGTTGTTGTTAAGATACAGTATCAGTAGTTATTTGTGTGTGCGTAAGAGGCTGGCGAACGTTAGCTGTAGTTTGTCTCCTGTGACAGAGGGAAAAAGAAATACAACCTGTCCACAGCTCAGCGATAACATAATGATGAACACTTGAAAATATGCAGTGTGCTCAGACTTTTAAAAAAAGCTGACAAAAAACAGTTCACAAAATCATCATGCTTACTGTGAGATCCTGGTACACCATAACTCACAAGGATAACAGAGAAGATGCCCTTTGTGAGCGAACCGAGGCTCCAGGGCTCCACTAATATGAGCTCACCTAATAAAGTCTTCATTTCTATATCAGTCATGCGGAGACAATTCACAAATTCATCTGTGAGCGCTTCACAGTTTCAACGCACCGTTTTATTTTTAGAGATGACACAGTAAAGCAGATGTTTACTTTCTGAGAAGTAGCTCCTGCAAAAGCGCAATATGAAAGAACGGGAGCGAACAGAGCACGTGTGATATTACGTCAGTTTTATGGATAACACGGGTAGGTCACTGACAAATTGTAAATTAGACCCTCTCTGAACTATTTGCTTACAACTGTCTCATAAAATTCTGGGTAAAATAATCAGCAGCTGAAATGACAAAATGATCATTAGCTGCCGTTTTATCTTCTGCACTTACTAAAAGTATGGTCTGTGCTGTACACAGACACATGGAGTAGATGGAGATAATATGGAAGTGCATCACACTGCTCATCCCAACATGCTGTCACACACTCTGCGTCTCCTACAACTCCACAAAAATGCAGACGCATAACAAACGGGGCACACACACCGTGACGCACAGCGCCCTCCTAAGCTCAGCGATAGACTGCGTTCTGTGAAACTCTAAGAATGATTGCTTCTCATGTGACTAAACCCTGGAGCTTCTCCGCACACCGACAAGCAACAACAAACTTTTTTTTTCCAAATCTGTTTTTGTTCGACTTCACCGCCTGATTTATTACAGCCTCACACTCGGTGGCGCATCGAGCAGATTCATACTGCTGACATCGATAACAATAACAGCCTGGCACAAAGATCACAGGCGAGTTCAACACACTTGTTTGGCATATCTGTCATTTCAACAGCTGGCAATGCAAACGCACCACCGTCCCACAGAAACAGGACTGTTTACACAGACCCCTGGCTATCTGGACTGGCACATAACACTGCAACTAATATCCTGTTGTTTCGGTTGTCTATATGTGTGCAAGTCTGTGTGTGTGTCTGTGTGTGCATACATAAACAACACACAGATGGTGTGCCCAAAAGGCAGCTGCACAATCCCTACCATTGTGCTCTTTCTGTGTGTCAGCGAGTGTGTGTTAAGTGTGATGGGTGACAGTCTTTAAGGCTGGCACAATCTCAGTCATGGCTGCACTCACAGCACACATTATTAGAAGCACACACGCTCTTATAAAGGCCCTTATTTTAGCACTATAAATTATCTCTGTTCAACACAAAAATAACGCTTGGCTAGGAGGAGGCTATAGGAAGAAAAACACTGTTGGTCAGTGTGTGGTGTGTGTGTTAGTCACTGGCTGGCAGGCAGTAAGGGTGTGGGTGGTGATGGGTGTTTGATACATGGCAGCACTTTCTAAAGGCCCAGAGGGTGGGCTGCAGCTGTGGATGAAAGTGTGTGACAGAAACAGAGTGTGTCTGTGACTGTGTGAGTGAGAGAAAGAAAGGACTATTTAAAGACAGCCTGAGAGACGTGTCAGGTTAAGAAACCATTTCATATGTTCTATATATACTTTTCACACACAGTATTTGTGTTTTGCCACTCACCTGCCACTTTTAGCCCAGTTTGCGAGGTGTGTGTGATTGGGGAAGTGACTCCCACAGGTGGGTTTCTTCCTTTCTTCAACACATTTCCTTGACCCAGGGTTTGCGGTTTTCTCAGCTCACCCTTCCCACCTTCCGGCCCCTCCCCTTGCGGCCGGGTTTTTTTCCATTTATTAGCGGATTCGGACTTGAGGCTTCCTGTATCGTAGATGCTGCTGCCCTGGCTCTTGCGGCTGGGTTTGTTATCGTCGGAGTCCCAGGACAGACCGCTCTCCACTAGAGATCTCTTCTCTGCATCTGTACGCATCTAGAGTAGAGAAGAGACAGACACATGCTTTGAGACACTGCGTCAAAAAAAGTCTGGATAGCCAGCACGTGCAGTCTGACCAACAGAACACGTACACAGCAATTACTTTCCCTATCTAGCAGGTTTGAGTCATTTGCTCTGCCAATTTTACGCTTCTGAGGCTCATCTATGAGTGTTTTGATCGTCTGAAAGCTGGTTTGGAAAAGAAATATATATATAAAAAACCCACATATGCATCATGTCACCTTTTAAATATGAAAAAAATAAGAGACTTTTTCTTCCAATGAGACAACAACATGGTTTTAAATGTAAAGACAGTAAAATGAAAAAATAGATCCCACAAAATAGAGTAAAGATGCCTCACAAGCTAAATCTATTCAGAAAATGGCACATGGATAATTGGCCCAATGCATGGCCTGTCTTGCTTTTTACATGTATTTACATGTAACTAACTAACTGTCATGTTTTTAGTTTTCAGATATGTACCACAGCCCTGCAGCTTTCTAGCAGTCAGACTGGATATTAAACTCACACGGTTCTCTACCCTAAAGCCTGTGTAGTGTTCGTTTGAGCCTATGTGTAAAGAACTGATGATAGAAAAATCTGCTGTGTGTGGAATCATATCAAGCTACACTTTCACATTTTAACTATTATATGCATTTTGGCAGTTGTTACATGTTTTTAGGTAGTTTTGGTGGACAATGTAACACATATAACACCTGGAGGCAACTGTTGTTATGATTTGGTGCTGTGTAATAAATATGAATAAAACTGAAGAGTAAGTTAAACATTAAACCCAAGTTGACACCAGTTTTAAAGAACCTTACTCCTTTACCTAGTCCTTCAGACTAAACCTCAGAACTATGATATACTTCCTCTTGCAGCTACTGTGAAAAATAGGCTTGGTACACTGGAGTGAAGGACCTCTTAAAAGGTGCATTACTGGTTGCAAAAAGGAGAAATGTGACGTTCAGACAGATCCACACACTCCGCCTCATCTTAAAGCCCTTTGAGCAGACAGTGCACAACTCCGTCAACCCAACGACATATGGATGTCTCGTCTCCTCGGTCTAAATCCTGTTGTAAGCTCTGTTTAAAAACTTCAAAAGGAGAAGTGAACTGAGACGGCTGAAACAAACTGCTAAAAAACAAAAACCCAAAACATATCTACACAAAGAAAGCAGACAACACTGCGTAACTATAAGAATGTCAAATGTCAAACTAACACGTGGAAATCAGGCCATTATAAAACCAAGGTCTATTGTGTGTGACGGTTTATGACAACAGCACTTTTTACAGATTATTCTCCTGCTGCAGGAGGTCGCCAGTTGCACAACGGATTAGAAAGTGTGTTTGTGTGAGAGAGAATGTGTTTGGGACATTGCACCTGATTCTCATGAGGACTCATGCTGAATTCCATTTTTTATTAAAACCAATAGACCCCATGGGCAGGTTTGCATGACACGAGGAGGAGCTCGGCCTGACTGTGTGTTGTATATATACACGTGTGTATCCTGTTTGAAAGACCTCGCTGATAAAACACTGTCATTTCCTCACACACATTCCTTGTTTATTGAAAGATGGGGTAGTGGGGGTGAGATACACATCTGGTCAGATAGCTGTGACCAAATGATTAACAGACAAACAGGCAGACAGTGAGGCAGACAGGAGCATGCACAAATACACAAAGGCATGAGGAAAAACTGTATTAACTTGAGGTCTTGTTCCACCTCCAAGTCCAGGTTTTTCTACTACCTACATATAATACAGCCTAACTCTGCACAGTCCTCTCACAAAAACGTCTCTCTTTGTGCCCCCTTTCCTAGATTATCTTTCTCTACCGCCCCCATGCCTCTGCCCAGGATGTTATACAATATGTAGGAGGGAGATGAGGGATGGATTTGCCTTTGTCTTTAAGGAAATTAAAAAGAACAGCAACAAACAAGGACAGGATGCAGTGATGGAGAGGAGACAGGGAGACAGAGAAATGGGACACAAAGACCAAGAGAAACGCATCAGCTGAGAATGCAGAGAAGGCACGGAGCATGTGCATTATACAATGTGGGGTGCATGACGATGGGTGATGGCTGGTTGCCATGGTAATGATGCCATGGGGTGTAATGGTTGCTATGACTCTTGCAATTAGGCGTGGAGGGAGGCGCCCCGGTTCTTCCGCCTCGCTGGCCCGGATGCAGGACTGCAGATGGCCCTGCTTGTATGTGTGTGTATGTGCAGATGGCTTCGCTTTAGACCTGTCCTACAGTATATGGGTAAAGACAAAGCCTCTGCTCTCAGCATCCCTGCTCTTTGGTTGCTATGGTTACACTGATTCCCTCTGTCTCACTCGCTGTCTCGCTCCCTCTAAAAACCCACCACTTCAGTCACATAAACCACACTGCGGAGGTGTGACCTAAATCAGACACTCGGGGAACACACACACACACACACACACACACACACACACAGAGTTGGAACCCATATAGCTACAGATGGATCTTGACGAACTCAGCCAGGCTGTAAACAGGATTTTAAGCAGAGGTCATTGGTCCCAAATGCTTCCATCACCGCAATAGATTCTAAGGACTGCAGCATACATACAGCATATAAATGCATAGTGTGAACAACCACGATCACTCACAACAGTTACTTCTACCTCCAAGCTGAATATACCACTGAACTAAGCCACAACTACAGAATCGGCTCAATCCAGTGGATTTAAGATTTTTAGAATACCTAAAATTATTACAGATTAGTACACTAGCTAGTTGTTGGTTAACCTAAAAGAAAGGAAACATTTAATAGGTTGTCTTTTTCCACCCAAACTGAATTTGACACTCCTCCACTAGTTGAACATGTTCCTAATGTATCTGAAAAATTCAGCTTTTAACAAGTGAGCACTTCTTAAGCTCAAACATTTCTGAAAATATACACATCTTCATACATATATATATAATGAAAAGAGAGACACGCCATGGAGCAGTGCAGTGTGTTTGCAGCAAACTTTGATTGCTGCAGATGTGACAGATATTATGGGCGTGTGCAGAATAACTAATCAGGCTTTGTCTGTGATGCCAGGGTCCTGCTGCCTGCCTGCCTGCCTGTGTGTGTGTGTGTGTGTGTGTGTGTGTGTGTGTGTGTGTGTGTGTGTGTGTGTGTGTGTGTGTGTGTCCTCTGTACACTGACAAAGTGTGTGCATTCAATACCTTTGTGGATTAACAGCTTAATCAATACTACTGTAATCAATGCACGCACTTCTTATCCGTCTGTGTCAAACAGTTGCGCGTCTCTATTTTGTGTGCTGTGTTTGTGTGTCACTCACCACAATGCTTGAGTTTCTGCGGGAGCCAATGGGAGTGGTAGGAAGAGAGTTGAGAGTGGGACTTGTGTTGAACTCTTCAGAGCTCAGGTTGTCTGAACCGTCACTCAGTCCACTGCTGATGGAGCTGCTCTCATCCCAACTAAAAGAGATCATGACAAGGAAAATATGTCAGCTAACATTAATGTGTAAAGTAATTCCCTTCTTAAATGCTTAAAATAAAAAGAGAAGAGGATCTGGATTTCCTAGCGTACAGCAATAGTAAACATAAAAGTAATATTAAAACTGTTTTAAAGACAATATTTACAGACACTTTGAAAATAGCTCAAGTAAAGGATTCAATAGTTTTTACATGAAATAACCTTATGAAGCCATATGCAATAAGAGAGAAGAATGAACCCTGTATCTTCTAAATATATAAAATAAACATCAATTTTGTAATATTAAAACAGACGTGGTTCATTTCTACTGTCTTGCACTTTAAAATATGCGTCACTTTTCTTTTTTACCACTAGTTGTCCTGACATTCTTAGGTGACTTTCATTCTAAATGAGCACAGCTGCAAGCTGTGTCAGTTTAGAAGTGCTTGGTTGGCAAACAGTGTGATAAAGGAGCACATCATTTAAAAACACCATCATCTATGATCAAAGGTGTGATCATTTCATCATCGTTACAAAAGCTTTTCTTTATTAAGTGCAAGTCTGTGACTGTGCTACAATAACTAGGTTAAACCCTGCGCTCCTATTTTTGTTTCACAAATGTGGGCTGGTCTCCTTCACCTGGTCAGCCAGAGTTTAAGTCCCCGAGGCATCAAGCCTCCACTTTTATCAAAGTGTCCTTGATCAAGATAGCAAACCATTCCAAGTCTGTGCGGTGGTTTACTGTCTGCCCCTGTAGGGCCAATCATGTATCATACTTTCAACAGAAAGAAAGCAATCTGTGTCAGTTCACTGGATATCGCCTTGAATCCATTTATCGCATCAACTACCAAAGCTCCATCAGCTTGGTTACCACCTGAGGTTGGGCTCATTCAGCTCTGTGTCTCATAATATGTCTTTTGATTAAATATTCAGAGCGACAGAAACCTTATTTAGAGCACTGTCTGCTCTAAATACCCAACTTTTGCACTGAAACATTTGGCAAACTGAAATCTGGAGCACTCGTCATCACATCATCTCAACCCCCACACACAAAAATAGTACTGAAGAACATGCATGCACCCACAAGTGCATACAGGACTGCATCAGAAATATGAAGTCCCCTGTCAGAAATCTACTTCGCTGTCTCTTTTCCCAGTGAAAAGCCTTCCTGTGTGACATAGAGAGGTTGTGGGTGGTTCTTGCTTTATTTAGGTCTAATAAATAATGAAATCCACAAACATCCAACTTTAAAGTTATTTCAACTTCAGATAATGCTGACTCTATGAGTTTCACGTATGTGAGATACAATTGAATCGGCAGCTTATAAATTCATGTGCTCGTATACATGAAGTAGGCCATGTTTAGGAAGTATATGGGTTCGATTTTTCCTCTTATTAAGGTCAATAAGTAAGACTGATGTCATGTAATAACGTAAAACAAGTTAAGTGGGCAGTGATGGGCTAACAAGGACAGATATAATGGGGTGCAGGGGGTGGTGTAGGCAAAGGAAGCTGTATGATCCTTCCAGTTGGGTGCCTGTATGGGTCACACTGTACCCTCAGGGAGATGGTGGTGGGGGTGAGAGGGAGTGGGGCAAAATGGAAAGCCCTCCCCGTCTGGCCCGTGGATATCTTGGATACAAAGAAAAGCAGATCAGATTTTCCAATGAGAGTGGCTGTCATGCTGCTCTCTATATGCCACTGTAAGATTAAGGGCAAGTTTAAGAGTCGGACACATCCAGAGATCTGACCGATACTTTGTGGCTCGATGGGAAACGCAGCAAAACCAAAGCAAATGTTACTGTTAAGAAAACAGAAAGAAAGAAACAACAATGCACTGATGGGTTTTGGTGCATTTTCACATTTAAAAGCATTTTATGGCACTTATATGGTGTATTTCTAATTTTAGTGACAACTCCAAGTATTCCACTTCACCTGTTCACACACATATTCAAACAGCACTTCATTCTATGCACTTAAGTGCTTTATCTATATTGCATCCACCCCCACGGCCAACTGAGAATCGCCAAATAATCTAACAACTCAGAACGTGGGAGGAGGCCGGGGGAAAGCATGCAGGCAGAAAACCAGCCTGAGAATCTGCTTGCTGTGAGGCAACTCAGGCAACCCTGTGCCACCCAGGACGTCTAATTTTGATTCAGATGTTATTTGAGATGACTTTGTACAGAGATTGTATATATTCTTCCTTTTTTTAAAATAATAATAAAAAAAGAAAACTTATTGGACTATCAAACTGCCAATTTTTGCACAAAAATTTAGGTTTCCCTTTGCACAACAAGACAACATTTAAAAAAAAAAGTGGAATGGTCTTCCAGATGTTAGCCACAGACCTTTGCGCTCTCCTCGTCTTTTCCCTTTGTAACAAATAAAAATTAAAAAAAAAAAAAAAAGTTGTGGACTGCACGCAGGCCAAGCCACGCTGTTGTACAAATTTCAACTCATCTGACAACAGAAAAGTTTTCCACTTAGCCACAGTCCATTTTGAAACAGCTTTGGTGCTTGTGGATTTGGCGTTTGTGGATTGCACGGCAGACTGTATTCACAGTGATTCCTGGAAGTGCTCCTGAGGCCATACAGTGACAGAATCATTCCCGTTTTTAATGCAGTGCAGCCTGAGGTCCCAAAGATCACAGACATCCAATACTGATTTTCAGCCCTGTCCCTTGCCTGCAGAGATTTCTCCAGATTCTCTGATTCGTTAATGATATTATGTACCGTAGATGAGATATTCAGTCTTCTGTAAGAACACAGTTTATGGTAGACCCTTGGCCCATCTTTACTTCTGAGGAACTCTGCCCCTCTAAGATGGTCTTTTTATACCCAGTCATGTTACTGACTTGTTGCCAATTAACTGCAAAATGTTCCTCCAGGAAATCAAGGTATTAAAAAAAGCTCACTGCTGAAACGCAAACATTTTTAGATAGACAGCTGTGGTTAACCATCTGTAGCTCTCGGGAAACGCTAGGCTGTCCTTCATATCCCGTTATTCGCTTCTGAGCTATCGGCTTGTCCACCAGCGCTTCACTGAAAGATAACACACCTCTATGGTGAATAATTCAGACGTGCCAGAAAACAGAACAAACACAGCCAGTGCTGGCTTTGGTGTCACTCAGCTGACAGATATGGAAATACAAACCCACAGAAAAGCGAGGCAAGGTCAGAGGTTGAACATTACCAAAAGCATTCATTAAATGCACTATATGCAGTGTAGAAGTAAATAAAATCTGAAGCTGATGATTTAATTTAAAAAAGAAGAAGTTTTATCTTGATTGTGGAAAGTTACAAGCTGTGCACTGCAAAGGTTAACTTCTGAAAAATGAAACTTTCAACTCTATAACGGGTATTAACAGAGACTCTCTACTGAAAGCTTTTCTTTAAGATGCCAAAAATAAAAGACACACACACACACACACACATCTCTCTATCTCTATCTTTACACATTTTTTTTATTTCCAAGTCAAAACTAAGTAGCTACACCTCTCTCTCTTTTTAAAAGTTCAATGTAATGAAACCTGAACTTGAAAAGAGCGGTCTGAAATACAAAGACACTCCAAGAGAAGTGGGTAAAGTGGCGTGTGCAGAGAGAAGAAAGAACTGAAAGGACACGTATAAAAGACAGGGCCTTTAGTGGAAAGAGAAGAGCTGTTAATGCTTAAAACTTCCTCAGCTTCTCAGGACATGATGCACTCAGTGAAGAGGATCATCTCACACTCATAATCTTTCCTCCCTCCGCCTTATCTTTGTACATTCACCATCAGCAGCTGCAGAGACTGAGGGATAGTATTAGCACCCCCTTCATTTACATCAACACTTTTACAGATTAGTGCTTAGCAGGAAGCGCTGCTTTAGTCATGCCACTTGCCTGTAACGGCTCTTTTTATTTTAATTATCTGTTAACTACAGTTAACTATGTTCCTCTCGCAAGCAAGGTAACACTAGAAATGTTAAAATTTCCACCAATATGTAACAAATGATAACTCTTAGTATGCTTATATAAAACCGAATGAATGCACAGTGTCATAAAATGCAAAAATGGCAATGTCTCGCCTATTACGCTACAGAAATTTGGCTTTTTGTGACTTCCAAACTGATCCCAGGCTTCAAGAACACAGCTGGTGGGAAGCACAGAGGTCAAGATATTGAAAAATGGTATCCTGCAACAGTAACACTGTGAGCAAAATGAATATCAACGCTGATTTAATTAGGCTGCAATAAATGTCTATTAAGTTGAGTTGTGCTTGATTAAGCTCATTCTTCACCTCCACCTGACAATTTGTGTCATGTGCAAGCCAAAGCAACGGGCAGAGTAAAGAATACATCACATGGACACGCTGTGCACGTCCTCTCGAGCCAGCTGTGGTTTCCTGCTGTACTCACCCTGACAGGAGAAGCCACAGTGAGGCACTCTGCAGCCTGTGGTCTGTCCAGAGAAATGTTATCTTCTGTAAAGCGAGAACTTTTCAAGCATTTACAGTCATTTAAATGGTTTGGATATTTCTCTGTCATGTGCTGCATAAATAAAAGTCATGGTGGTCACTATAAACAACATCCTCCTTTCACAGAAACATGATTTCTTTGTGCCTCGTATTCTGCATAGATGACCGGCACACCCACACAAACACTAAGCCTCACAAGCTATCAAGAGAATAGCTGAATAGTTGCTGCTGAGTTAAATAGCCAGCTTTTATTAAGAGGCTTCTGCATCCCCCCTCCCACACACACACCCACCCTTGAACCCCTCTATTCAGACTATGGAGCTAATTGCTCTCATCTCTATGTGAATGGTCTTTTTTGCTGCTCCTTATAAGAGCTTTGCACTCTCTTCCCCTGGTCTCATCTCCTGTCCCACTCATTTGTCCTCTATCCTGAGTGAAAGGAGGAGGAAAAAAAGTCAGTGAGACAAATGTAGCAGGTCAGGTAAGAAAAATACCCTGTAGAGACAAAGCAGCTTTGGCTGTTTTTAAGAGCAGTGCTTGCTGGGAGTTGAAGTCCCGACAGAGCCAACAGAAATGGTATGATGTTAAGGTTTTCATCTCGATACATATTTGCCGATCCTGTGTCGGAAGCAGCTAAACTTGAAAACAAACAGGTAATTTTTGACTTTGCTGCTTTGTCTGCAGTAGTTCAGCTACACTCAGCACCAAAGCAAACAGCAAGTCGATAACAAAATGCCATTATCGTTCGTGTTATCTAATTACACTGCAACAAAAGCAGACATTACACTGAAGAAGCAACATGAAATTATTATGAATGCTTAGTACTGTCAATGTAGCCGATAAATAAAAAAGCAGCGAGGCCCATTGGGAGCTGGAGGGAAGTGTCTAACAAACCAGCCGGACCACATTTTAGCAGATAAGATAAGGAGACAGGAATCAGTTGGAAGGTGTCAGCTTGGGAAAAGAACACAAAAATGACTCAAGGGCTTATGACTAATACAACACAGATGCAGTTTGAATATAATGGTTCAACCTTTTGTTCCCTCATGGGGTTAAACACGTCTTATCCAGGGTGATATTTGCACACTGTCTCCACCGCTTGTGTAAATGCATGGAAAATGTTTCTGCAGTCCTTCGGTGGACTGGAACTTTCCATTCCTATTAAAAATGAACAGAGTCACATGTCAGAACCCAAAATGGCTAAATCAGACCTGTTCTTGGTCAAAGTGATGCATTTTCAGACAAATGGAAAGTGGGGCACTGCCAGACTGGCACTGGGCAGTCAGCTAAGAAACCAGAGGGGGCAAGCATGAAAGGGCTGTTGATGGCATTAAATTCTCTAAAGTTTAAATATGTGAGGCTATGACTGATGAGCGATGGCAATTGGGCGTGATGCTTTGCCCGTGCGTCTCCCTCTGTGCAGCTCAGAGTTGGAAGATACACGTCAGATCAGCCTGAAGAGCAGGAGCAGCAGGTGTAGGTTCATAAAGTTAGACAGACAAAAGCTGATGAGAAAAAGAAAAGGATTAACCCAGAAGGCCAACCATAAAAAAGAGAACAAGCTATTCACCATTAGCAGCTCACTGTCTGCTGTGACATCCGGTACAGGTTTTTGTCTGTACAAGTTAAACAGGACATGTTAAACCCAACTGACTGTTTTCGCACAAATACCCACAATCAAACTAGTATAAACACATACCCAAACACAATGACTCACTTCCAGAAAAACCAGCATGACTGGCCCCACCCAGTGTATCAGCGTTTCATATCTCGAGTGTAGCTACGGTGGCTCTGACCGTGTGGGAAAAAAAATCTTAAATGATGGATGGACGATTCAAGTGTGAGAAATTTTGCAATAAAAATCAGGCTGACTGCATGCATGACCTGCCATCAAAGATGTGACGCTGGGTATCTACCTGATAAGAGAAAAAAAAGGAAGACTGTGGTTGCTGTGCACAGATGGCCTACAATATGTGTCCCTGGACCACTTCAGCAGCTTATCACCAGGAAACAAGCACACACACACACACACACACACACACAGATCTGTGAAGTACCTTGTTGGAACAAAGCATATCATAGCCCGGCAGTACAATAATAATTTTCCAACAGAAAGAGCTTTAAAAAGGACAGACTGAGAGCACAGATTCATCTTGGCTGGCTTAACCTTTAAAACACTCGACGGACTACAAAGGTTCCTAACATGCTGCGTTTGCCATCGGATAATCCATCACTGCAGCACCATATAGGGCCATAAAAGAATTCGCTCTGCAGGCAAGGCTCTTACTATAGCTTGACAGCTTCAAGATCCTCTGACACATAAAGCCATACAGATTTAGCATGGCGTGAATATCCACTCATTACAGACATGCTGTAGCTTCACATTACCAATAATTCTACTCAAGATGCAGTCTTACTGTTTATTGCACTAGTTACCTTTATTAATTATAAGCCATCTGCTGCATTCTTGAGTCATGCTATGTTCTTATAAAAGAAGCCCTACATACCACGTGATGTCCTGACATTACCTCGTACCTATAAATAAAACGCTTCTAACATTTAACAATGTCATGTTGTTGTCTGGGAGTTGAGGCACTTGTAAAGTAATTAACAATAAATCTGTCATTAAAAGTGGCTTTTAATTAGCTGCTGAGTGCAGGTTCTCCGTTGTGTTGTAGTGTTAAACACTCACAGTAAATCACTGACAAGACCCAATTAAAAACTAGATTGTGCAAGCAGCCCGTCTTTGGCTAAATACTGAATAGAGAAAGTAAGTCTCCAGTATTATTTATTATTTCCTCTTTGTCCTGTTTTCATGATGTGGAGTGGCATACTGTGTGTGTGATAGCTGCTTGGACACACGCATCCACATAGACAAAGAAACTGCAGTATCTGGGCTTTAAAGGGGATTACAGAACAGGCTGGAGTTAATGAGCTCATAATTACTGCTAATTCCATGCACCACCAGGATCAGAGCAAGCCAGAGGTCTCAACTAAAGGTACTATATATATATATATATATATATATATATATATATATATATATATATATATATGTGTGTGTGTGTGTGTGTGTGTGTGTGTGTGTGTGTGTGTGTGAGTGTGTGTGTGTGAGTGTGTGTGAGAGAGAGAGAGAGACCATGGAAAGAAATAGGAGGTCACATCCCTAAATGGCCAATGCAGAAGAGGAATCCTTTTATGCCTTTGACAGGCATAAAGCTGACAGCAATTGCCAAAGGGGTTAGGACACACACACACACACACACACACAACCACACACACACACACACACACCAGATGCATTAAACTGGCACTACTGCCTGACTGGAGCTTGAATTAGCTGTCAGATGTGTGTGGTGGTAGCCAGTAAAGTCCCTGATCTACTGAGGGTTGAACAAAGACAGCCTGGGTGTGTGTTACTGTCTCAAGGTGTGTCTGTGTATAAAAGATTATTGAGCTACATCAATATTTTACAGTCAGAAAGGATTTTATCAGGATTTATTCAGTTTGTTTCTTTGTCATTTGGATTAGAAAGTTATGAAGGTGGAATGTTAAAGGGTGTGACTCAACTTAGAAGTAACCCCTGGACTTGATCCAGATCTGAATCTCGATGTGTTTATTTTTGGAAGGATTCTTTAACATTTTAATATAAAGCAAATTGATCCAGAGATTCAATTCATGGATGGTTTGGAGAGATTTTTGAGCTTTGGCAAGGGCAGGGACTCTCAGACTGCTATTGTTTTTCCCTTGCAAAAATGAGGGACACATTCTACAAATGCTTGGATGCTCTGGATGGAAAAGGCTTGGAAAAGGCGATTGGAAGCATCAGAAATCCTGCCCCATGAATTTTTATTTTCTTTTTTTCCTGAGTGTAGGGAGGTGGAGATGGATGGACAGAAACAGTTTAAAAAAGGGGGGAATTGCTTCAGCAAAATTCTCCTCAGACAGCAAATTTATCTCTGCATCTCTTCTCTCCTTACGACCTCCCCAGAATGGATAAAGTTTTCTCAGAGTTCAACACACTGCATTTGAGAGTTGAGCTGGCTCTGCACTTTTTCAGCCCTGGTGAAATGAAACAGGACATTTGAAACAGTGGATAGCTTCAACCTTCATATACGGCTAAGAAGAATTTCTGTGAGAATAAAAAAAAAAAAATCGTGTGACTGCTCATCGTGTTGAAACCGACAGGGTCATCTTGAGCTCCTCGTGCTATCAGCCCCAAAAAGGAAAAGAGTAGGAGCTAGGAGAAGTGTGAAGATGATTCCTTGAAAGGCAAGAGATCAACTATTGTCTGTCATCTCCTTAGTCGTCCTGTACAGGGTTAAAAAAGTAACATTACTGGACCTGCGTCTGAAAAAAGTGGCTTTAGGGATTTGAATGCAGTGCAGATAAAAACAGTGCACTGACTAATTGAAACATATTTCATATAACTGCTCAGCAAGAATGGGGGGAAGTTTAAACAACTTCTCCCCAAAGTGTTCTTATGTTCCTCATGTAGAGAGCGGAACAAAACGGGTCAGAGAGTGTTTAGTAAAAGAATATTGAACGCGAGCTTTCTTTTGACCAAATAACCTCTGACCGCCAAAGTCCTTCTCTTCTTCACAAGACAACAGGAAGCAAAAGAGGGACAGCACTCCTGGGATAAGGTGGCCTTTTAAATCACCTTCATAAGTAGTTCAGTCTGGGGTGCAGTGTGGAGCACTTCCCAGCCCCAACTGAATGGCTGAGAACCGGGGAGGAGCTCATAAGGGGAACCCCAGCACGCAGAGGCCCAGGACAGGGGTTGGATCCTGGGGTAGAATTACCTCTGGCCTCCCTCCAGACATGTCAGCTGACTTAACGGCTGTGTGAAATAACGGCGCACGGGGATGTTTTGGTTTGAAATAGGGGGACTAGTGAGAGAGCGGAAGGGAAGGCAACGGAGGAAGAGAAGGAGAGGGTGGTACTACTTTTGAATGAAGCACGCTTCCTACAGGTTGCTCTTAACTTGAAGCAGCTGTGCAAAAGATGGTGCCACAGACATGAGCAGAAAGCACAAACACATACATGCAAAAGCATTTCCACTGACAACTGCCCTCTGATCAACGGAAAATATTGTCAAGTAACACAGCATGGAGGAACTTAAACCAGGCAACAGACAAGAAGAAGGACTAAAACACCGTCAATTCAAACCTGTCAAAAACAAAAGCACTGACAACAAACACTGAAATATGATACCGTTAACTGCTAACCGTTGGTTCTGGGAAGGGACAACACTGCACAAACAGTGATAGCAACTGAGAAACCGCATAGTGAAAGTTTGGTATTCATTTACAGAAAGGTTGATAAGATCAAATGTCTGCAGCGCTACCTAAATGTGTTAAAACTATCCTGCTAAACCCTCTCTGTACACTGATAATCAGGTGGTTCTTAACACACTCAAAATCTGGTTTCAGTTTAGACGTCACTTTAATTTTGTAATGCCGTCTTCCTCGGGTCCTCTAAGCGACAACCATTTGTTTCCCCCTTCACTTTTGGACTCGACATTCTCAGTGTGGTGTGACAAGGGTATAAAACAGTTCAAACATTTATATGTGGATGGTGATTTTGATAGTTTTCCCGACTTATCTTCTCGTTATAATCTCCCTATTACCCATTTGTTTCGCTATTTTCAAATTCGAAATTTTGTTGCCAAGTGTTTCCCAAATTTCCCCTCTTTACCTCCAGAACAGCAGTGGGAAACCACGTTATCATTTATTCCTCATCACAGAGGAACCATTTCGAAACTCTATGATGCTATTCTGTCTTTTAGTAACCACTCTAATGTTAAGCTTAAGTGTACATGGGAAGGAGAACTAGGAATTCGAATACATGAGGAGTCTTGGGAACAGGCTATAGCGAGGGTACGATCTTCCACCTCCTGTGCTCGTCTTGGACTTATTCAATTTAAGGTCATACACAGGGCGCATTTCTCTAAGTCTAGACTTTCTGAATTGTATCCAGAAGTGGAAAATAAATGTGATAAATGCCATGGTTCTCCTTGTCACCTTAGCCACATGTTTTTTCTGTGTCCTGAGCTACAAGGTTTCTGGACTGGGTATTTTGCTATTATGTCAACTGTTCTTGTGGTAACTCTTCATCCTTGTCCTCTGATTGCTGTATTTGGGATTCCTGTTCGCTCACTTACACTTGATTCCACACAAAAGGATATTATAGCCTTCACATCCCTATTAGCGAGACGTCTAATATTGTTGCATTGGAAGTCTGTTAAGTATCCTACTATTTCCCGGTGGCTTAAAGATGTCATGTTTTTTTTAAAACTTGAAAAAATTAAATATACGTTGAGAGGTTGCACAGCCAAATTTTTTCACAAGTGGCAACCCTTTATCTCTTATTTTGCTAGTCTAGAGGTATTGCCTGTTTAAATGTACTTCTGTTACTGTTATATTCCTTTAATATGTTTGATGGTTGTGTTGATCTGTGTGGGACTGGGGGGGGGGGGGGGGGGGGGGGGGGGCGTTGGTTTTTTTTCATATATATATATATATAAGTTTATTTACTTAGGAAAATGAAGAAAGGTTGATTGTATTTCGGTAACTGCAAGTACTGTTGTTTTCTTTTTTCAATAAAAATATTTTCAAAAAAAAAAAAACTATCCTGCTGCAATGTCATTTACAGTACTGAGGAAAAGTCTCGAGCCACCCGTCATTTCTTTACATTGTGCTGGAAAAATGGAAGAAGGCTGTAGTGATTTACTGAAATGTGTAAACTTGCATAGAGAAACAGCAGCGTTTGTACATTTCTAACAAGCTTTAGAGCCAGTGTTTATTCTTCAACACAGTATGAAATCTCTTAGGCAGGCTTTCTTGTCCCTTCTTGTCAGTTCTCCAGGCTTCTTGAAGAACATTCAAAGCTCTTCTTTGGACATTGGCCGCCTTTTGTTTCATTCTCTGTCGAGATGATCCCACACTGCTTCAACAGCGTGAGCACTGGGAAGTTCAATCCATGACTGATAGCGTTCCTCTTTCCAGATGGTGTCGTATCAATTCAAGATCTCCACTGGGGTTTATAGATAGCTACAGACACTCACTGTTGTACCTCTCTCCTGACCTCCTCCGTGCATACTGATGTGGATATGAACTAAAACTATCAAATTTGGTTTCATCACTTTATAAGTCCTGTTACCTCTGATTTTCAGTCCAGTTTTTGTACTTTGGCACACCTCAGCCTTTTCTCCCAGTTGACCTTCTTGAAGAATGGGTTTTTGACAGCCACACTTCCACTGAGATCATTTCTAATGAGGCTTTGACGATCACCTGAATGTTCAAATGCATTCATCAGGTACTGTGACAGGTCTTTCCTGGATTTTTTCCTGTTTTTAGAAGACACGACTTTGCGATATGGTTCTTCTACTGTAGATATTGTGGAGCCTCCCATTTCTTCTTTTGTCCTCCACTTGTCCAGTTTCCTCAGAGGTTTTATGCACACACTACATACCATGCCAAGATTTGCCAAATTTATGGCATTTTCTGTTGATTGAAGTAAAGAAATGTGAATAAATAATGTTTTTGTAGCATGCTAAAAGTAGCAAAGATACAGTTTGAAACTGGTTCTTCGCTGAGCTGTCTGTGTAGAGATGTGTAGACACAAAACTGGTTCATCTCTTGGGTTACGAGCATCATTTATGACTGATCAATTCATAGGCCAGTCTTAACTTGCTTATCAAATAAAGCAACATGCCTCTGAAAATGTCTGGTATAAGGACTGGACTGAAAATGAGTGACAAAGCAGCTAATGTCCAAAGAAAACAACTTAAACAAGCATGAAGAATTATTGCTGCAATGAGACTGGGTTCAAGATGTTTGAAAAGTCACACATATGTAGGAACTACGATGTCACAACTACTTGTGTTCAAGTGAAAAAGGATTGTGTCTCAACAGGGTTACCCAATGCCTCAGCCAGAAACTATCCTATTTAAAATATATTGTTCCTCATCTGCCTACATTGTCCTGTGTCGTCAGATAAAGGATGAAGCTCTCTTCAAGCTTTTCAGTTAATTCGATAACTGAAACACTGACTGAAAATGGACAGAGAGAAAGAAAGAGCAAAAAGTGAATCAAATATGGTTCATAACTTCTGTTCACAGTGAGCTACACAAAGAAACTACATAACCAACAGAACACCACTGAGCACCTGCTGGAGGTCGTGCAAACACCACCTGAACAAAAAAGGAAAAGAATGAAAGGTCCATTGACTCGAGGAGAGATGCTTTTTCCACTTCTGCTGCCTGATATAAAACAGACACCTATTAGAACACACACACACACACACACACACACACACACACACACACACACACAGTTAAGGGGACAGACCTGTCATTGTAAAACCTCTCTGGAAAAAAGTTGGGACGTTGTGTGAAAAGTCAAGAAGCAAAACTTTATGATTAACAGATTATTTAACCCCGTCTTTAATGAAAATAAGACCAATTCAACAAGTCTAGCACTGAAACCTTATTTTGAACTTCATGCCAGCAAAAAAAAAAAAAAAAAAAAAAAAGGTGATGTTTACCAGTGTGCTGAACTTTTTCTTCTTCAGTAACAAAATACTTCCTCATTGTTGTTTGACACATGATTGCAGATTTCGACTTGTTAGGGGGAGCATGGTGGTGTGATGGTTAGCATTGAGGTGTCACAGGGGTTTTTAATGTTTTCTGGATAGATTTGTTAGGCAACAGGTCTATATTACACTTGGATACAGTGCAGCTTCAACCGATATGGTCTTTCTACAAACTTGCAGCATCCTGCTGTATTTAAACTTTAGACTGTCACAACTTCTTTAAGAATTAGCTTGTGTGTGCATTTCTAGTGCTCTTGCATGTGTGAACACATGTGGTAGTGACCAGCGAGCCTAAGGGCACACCCTGCAGGAGCCCACGCCTATCACCTGCTGTCAACTTATAGCACACACACTCCAGTCATGCCACTTAAAGTTGTTACAGTGAATTTGGGAGGCATTCCTTGCCCCGCGGGCCACTCAAAACACACACTTCACATTCCAACGAGTGTATTCTGGGGTCCCACTCCCTAATCATTCAACATATGCAGACGCACATATGCATACCACAGCACGAGTGTGCAGACATACACAGGGATAAAATGACAGTTCCAGAGGTTTCATTAAAACTGTAATTTGCAGCCTGAAGTTCCAGTGCAAGCCAGAGGAACCACCTAACTTTCCACTGAACTCAGAAAAACCCCTGGAAGTTTCAAAATAAGACACTGTGGTTTTTACTCTTCATTATCAGGCAGAAGCGGCATGTGTGCATGTGTTGTCTGGCTATAGGTTCTTCTTTGGCTTTGAAGTAACAGAGGAACTCACTAAACCACAGGAGGGACCACCTCGAGAAAATACAAGGTCTGGTCGTGAACACTGGCTCCCGTGTGTATAATTAAAAAAAGCGTATGTGGATGTCTTACAAGCACAGGTTACAAGCATCTGTTGTTTCGCTCACAGATCTTTCTAATGACCTGGTAGGCAGGGAAAGTAAACTAATTTGCACATCACGAGTCAGTGGTTGCACGAAAAGACTCGGGTCATGTGTTTTTCTTCTCCTCCATCCGTGCCCCAGGATTTGAAACCACTGCAAATTAGGCCGGTGACTCCGCGAACAGTGAAGAAACGTTACTTGATGTTTAAAGTGCCACTGGTTTGTCTGGTTGAATAAGAAGGCCTATATGTGCCCAGAAGGAGAGATTTAAATATTTTGACAAACTCTGTAAATGGAGACACCCTAAGAAAACAATACGTTTGACATGGATGGACCTGTTTGTGTGTTTAACAGTATTAAGTTCTGTTCATACACTATGATTCACGAGGGTGTAAGGCAGCTGTCGCATCCCAGTCATCCAGTTTTGAGTCAGCAAAGCGCGTTTCCAAAACAACTTAATCCACCTTGCGTATCCAGCACAATCACAAAGAAATTGTTTGTGTGGAATGAAAACGGGGCTGTTTGAAAGCAAAAGTCGCAAACTTCCTATAGTTGTGTGTGATATAGCATAAATGCTCTTGATAGGAACATAAATGAAGTAAGAGCCTGAGCGATTTATCACCGTCCCAATATTATCGTCCAGCATTAGCTAGTTACAGACTTTCAGTATCGGCTTTTATATCAGCAGACAAATGAAAACTGAAAAAATAAAGAAGAATAGGAAAAAAACACCTTACAATATTGTCACGAGTGCTGACGTTGCACACTCTGTCCATCACAAGGCTCTCAGCAACTTTCCTGTTGACAGCATGTGTTTAGACACATACACAACAACAGCTGACCCAAGTAAGTCAGGCAGAACGTAAATGAGTAAATAAACAGCTCCACATAGCAAATTTTAGATTAACTTATTTATGCTTCGTATGCTTGAAAAAAATAAAATAAAATAAAGATGTCGGCCAATATATGGGACTTTTTAAACTCACCAAATATTACTGTTAGACTTTAAAATCTTGTATCAGTTGGGCTCTTCTATATAAATTTGAAATACGAAAGTTGAAGGGCACCAACAATGTCAGCAGAAACGTGTAAAGCGATAAAGGTATTCAGGATTTCCATTAGCACGGTAACTTTGCAGTTTTCTTCCTGCCTGTGGCTGTGATTGAAATCTTTACAGATATCATTTTTAATTACTACATCGTACCTCTAAGGTGTAGATCATACTTGGTTTCAGAAATAGAGACAGAAGCAGACGTCAGGGACATGAGGTTGTTCTTAGTACACTACTTTTTAGTGTACTTTGACTGCAGATTGAGGAACAAGCACAAATCAGTTCCCTTGTTATGTGGTTGCTGTCTGTACAAGTCTACACGGGGTTTACTTCATAGAGCCGAACATAGCACCTCTGATGAAGGTATTTATGTCAGTCAGATCCCAACACTCACAGATGTGGAAAGTGTAACACTGAGTCAATGAAGCAGTTGGGACTCTTAACTCTGAAAGACCAGTTATATGTGCTGCTTTGCCAGTGACTACCCCACTGCAGCTAACTGACATCAGCTATGGCAAGAGCCCGATCTGCATCACAGTGACATATGTTCCATTTTTATTTGATTATAAGAAACTGGGAAGATTTCAGAGTGATGCACACTAAAGAGTGACATCACTAGTATGGAAATGAGTTATTTGGCTGAGTTTGAGAACCAGCAGGTGAGACGTGCTGAGAAGGCTATTTGTATAGTTTTCAGATGACACCACATTCAAAAACACACAAAGTGACACTAAGTTGATGTTGGATTGACTTCAATATGACTAACAGAGTTGAGCAAATCTTTGTGTTGGCCAGAAGTGGTCGGCTAATGGAGCATGTTTAATGTTTGTCCACACACACGCTGATGCCCACACCCTGGCATATACATACTTGGACTCACACTCTCACTACCACCGTCTCTGGCATCGATCATACAGTTTGGTGATTGCCTAAAAGCTTTAAGTGTGTTCCTGTCAGTTTCTATGTATTTGTAGGTTTATCATTCTTTTGACAGCCAGTCTGTTTAAGCATGCATGCCCAAGTCAAACACACTGGGACAGTGTGTGTGTGTGTGTGTGTGTTATGTGTGCAACTAAAGTCACTCTAATGCTCTAATGGGTTTACATAAAGGTTCAACAGAAGCTCTGGGGGTCAACTGACCAAAAAGAGCAAAGTCGACCTCCATTTACCCCCCACCACACACAGCCACACAAATAGAATCGATACCATCAGAGCATCTTGGCAAATGCGTCTGTGAATCAAGTCAACTTCAGAGTCGTTGTCGCTTTTTCAATAAGAGCATCTCTCTCCATATTTCTTTCTTCACCGTTAACAGCCTGCAGCTATCAAGTGGCCTATATTAGCCCACACATTCAGACATAGTCTAAGAATTCTCACATGGTGTGGGCATAAAGATGATATGGAGGAGGCTTGCTGATTTTCACCCAATCACAGAAGATACACCGAGAAAGCTTCAGCTGAGAATGTAGGTCAGCTGTTCTGTAGAATGCGGTCCAGTCCCGCAGCGGATCAATATGAACACACCCACTCACATCACAGGCTACCTGCCACTGATGAGTGACTGAGCCACAGAACACCATCAAGCAAATGTCATCGCATCCACAATGAAACAACAGACCGCAAAATGCAGACACTTAAGGCCAACGCGCACTTCACGCGCGCGCGCAGTTATGCTGCATTCACATCCACTCTTCAGCGCTCTAATTAGATGATTTGCAGCAAGTTCTCCTCAGATATGGATTCAGGCTGCAGAGTCTGCTGCTTGAAATCAGTTGGTCTACGAGCAGCAACAATAAAAGGCAGTGCTGATTCAACATATGGCTTTGCGCATTGAGGTCTGCCTATAAACGGCATGGTAAAGAGGCAGCTCCATCTATACGGGGATCAAAGCCCTTTCTTTACTAGGTGTCTAGACTGATACATACCATCCCAGAACAGCCCCGGCGCAATCTATTCAGCACACTGAAAGGTGCCACCACGCAGCTGTTGGACTTTTATCAATGAGACATGCTGCCGATTTTTACGCACAGGCTCCGCCGGAGCCTCTGCAGCACATTTGCGACGACCGAGCACCGCCAGTTTGTGTCATTAACGAAGAAACACAACCGCACACGTGTGTGTCAATTAGCTTCTTATCCGGCATCCCCACTAGTCACATGCAGGTTCTATTCTCATTTATTACCTTGACAGAAAGTGCATTGTCCTCCCTGCGCGCTGCGGAGCCGGGAGCTGCAGCATTTTCCCGTGTAGCACGCGTCCGCTCATTCTACAACCGTCCAGCTTTCAAGCCGCTTTGTTCCCGTTAAACATATCCCGCTGCCAGAGCTCTGAGGCCAAAGAGAAAGAGAATCCACCCGGTGCTTTCCGCAGCTCTGATAACCAGGGAACCGCCTGTAAGAGTCAGCAGCGTTGACTGACTGACCCACTCCCGCAGTGCTTCCACTCACACACACACACTCCCCCTCATGGAGGGAGGGAGGCACGGAAGGCAGGCAACACACCCAATTCCTCCTCCTCCGGCCCGTTTCACTGATCGCGACCAGCTGCGCGTTTTCCAAAAAAGCGCAGAGGTTTAAACACGCACTGAGCCGTGGGACAACCACGGAGCCATCAAATTCTCCGAAGCCACACGTCGAAGACGTTTCCACACTCTTCAAAACTCTAATCGGCGCAGAATACACAAACCCCTGACTCCGGTCTAACAGCAAGTCTCTGCTCCACTGAACTGAATTTATTTTCGTCTTCTAACAGCAAATGTCAGTGGAAAAGGTCTTTACCTTCAGTACCGGTGACACAAAATAAAAATTTCCACTACACTGCACTGAGCTGGACTCTCTAACACGTATTTACCAGATTTCTTCCCAGCTGAAAGCACATGGTCTTATGCTTTGGGATATGATTTTGTAGGCTACTTCCAATGAAAACCCCAGAATTGTATTTTAAATCCTGATGCACTAATGTAGGATTGACTTAGTACCTCTTGGCAACCCACTTAGCTGTAACACAAATATTTTATTGATGCGTTATAGAACATCAGTTGCCTGGGGTATGTGTGTCTTCTACAGCAGAATTTGGTTTGACAGCTCTTTGGCTTTCTTTCTTTCTTTCTTCTTTTTTCAAAAAGACACTTTCTGGCTCTGAGGCCAAAGACTCTGTTTCTATTGTAGCACTGTGTGTTTTTGCTATTGGAGACTTTCAGAGCAATAGACTTGTATCGTGTATCCACTCCCCTCACAACATCCAGTGGCGTTTAAACACTAAGTACTGAGTGGACCCCAGTGAATAGATCTGTCTGTCTGCTGTTCAATAAGTGAAAGAAGGGCAAAAAGGAGAGAGACAGTCAGAGGAGGGGGAAATGAAGGCAATTAACAGTGTCATTTCAGTAAAATCAGGACACTGAAAATGTGTGAGGCAAAGAAAGAAAGGCGAGAGTTAGAAATAAAGAGGAAAATCCCAACACAGGGATAAAGAGAGAGCGGGAGAAAGCAAGAGCTCATTAACACCCTGTTTTTAAGTGCAGCAGGAACAACGACAGGATTCTTCAGGGCTCTGCTCGCCCGTCCCATGCAGGGCCAGGTGGGCACACAGCGCTGGTGTGTGTTGCAGAATGTGACTGGCACATTGGCATGCTGGACCGCAGGTGTGTGAAGCCGCTGCCATCGTCGTTGCCTAGCGTTACTAATATAGAGAAAGGAAAACAGTTGCTATGTGCGCGCACACACACACACACACACACACACACACACACACACAAAAGCACAACACTACTCCCACATTTAGCATTAGCTTTTATTTATGTCAGCTCTCAGAAGGGTTACTTGGACAGCTCTGTGTCCGTCTGGCCAGCTTTTACTCCAACCACTGACTCATGTCCAGACATGCCCTCTGTCTCCCCCTGTGTTTACTGGCCTTTACTCATCAAAGACAGTCACTCTGTCTCTTTTTTCCTTTTTTTTCTTACTGCTACCCCCCGTTTCACCCACCACCTAAGAGCACAGTGCTTGTTTTCAAGTTTTCAAGACCCTGTGTGTCTGTGTTGGTGCAGGAAAACCTGTATAATTAGGTAGTGATGCAACTATGTAATGACAGTGTACAGACAGGGTCATCCATACGACCCTGGGAACTGGTCACTCCCCTCCTGATGAAAGAGACAACAGACCTGGGAAAACTCATCCCCCTTATCAGCGCAGGAACACACACGGACACTGTGTGTATCCATGTGCTGGGCTGTTGTATGTTTCCATGTGGAAACAGACAACTCTTGCTAAGCAATGTAATGAATAGAAACACACTTTTTTTAAAATCCCTCACATACTTTGATCATACTGAAAAACTAAGTTTTCTTATATTACACAGAGCTTTCTCTATTACCTTGTTTCAGTTTCAGCTGTCTGCTTTCTCACTCCTGCCTGGCTTTACGTTTCTCTTCCTGTCTGCACTCAAAAACACATCTATATGTAATTATTTCCTAGCCAGCTTTCTTTTAAATGCTGAGTGTCATTTTAAATATCTCTAGCATGCGTTTAAGGAATTTAACAGCACTGAGTTGTTCTCAGTGAACTTCTTACAATGAACTAAGAGGCCTAAAGCCCCTTTCAAGCATGACATACAGTAGACTGGCTCCATCATCCCTTAAAAGTGACTTCCTGCTCTTATTTAGACATGGGGCACATTTACACCTACAGTGATGGAGAGGTCCATTGTATGGTCATGATTTTTGCCATATGCACAAAATACTGGTTATACTTGTGGCATTGTTGTATTTGAATGTTTAGTTTCTCCCATTTTTACTAAGAGTGGTGATTTTTTTGTGATATTTTGTGTGTTTATGCTGCATGGCTGGCGTATAACGTTAAGTACAGCTGCCTGTTGCCACCCCATGCACGTAAGCTTACATGCTCAAAATGCACCGTACGGCAAATTGGCAAAAGATTTGTTGAGATTAAAGAAAGATGGAAGAGAGACAGAGTGCAACTGTAAGCCTGTGCATGCCTCGCTACTAAGGTAATGCATGCAGTACAGACTGGTACCGCGATGAAAGTGATGTAAAAAGTTTCAAGATCTGACCTAGCAAGACTGTTGTAGCAACTCTTCCTGGAAAGTAACCAGGATGCTCACTGGGACCTGACATGAGACAAGCTCAGATAGCGTTAGATGTGAAGTGGGAAACCTTCAGTTTGAAATACAATCTCACCACGACGTCCATGAGCAGCGGTTTAAGAGCTTGATTTTTAAACTCTTTTATAAACAATACAACAATATACAAAGTTTGTTGACTGTGAGATATGTAAAAATGACTCTGAAATGTGAAATGTGATATTTGAACTGGTCTCTGAAACATTTAGTTTGTACTGAGATTGCGTGCTACTTTGTGTGGATGTAGCTTAAGAGTGGTGCAGTATTCCTGCAGTCTGCAGTGTTTTCCAACATGGTCATAGACTAAGTCCTATATAATATTTATATTTAGACATATTAGACAAATTAATAACCAATACTTTTTATACCAACCTGCAAAAAGTCTAAACTGGCTAGAACTCTATTGTGATGCACTCACAGTTAACCACAGAGTGCATTTCCCAGGCTGAAAAGGCACTCTTGTGCTTAACTTTTGGACCTTCCATGTCAAGGCCACCAAAAGAACCTCATTAGGCACCTGCTTGGAGAGGATGCTATTCCTAACTTCAAAGATGCTTTCCCTCTTAAGAGACAAAAAAAAAGAAAATAAGAAAACGAGGTTGGGAAGAAAAAAAATATCCAAAAGAATTCAAACGCAGCTCGAAACCTTTGTGCCGCCAGTTTAGCCCGAGTCTGCTAATGAGGGTATGTTCAGTACCAGGAGAAGGGGTGCGTGCTTGAAAAGAGATTAAGATACGGTGTAATGAAGTGAACAGGAAGGGAAAATGATGGCAGGAGGGCAAAAAGAAAAGTGTGTGACTAACGTCGAAACAGCCCCAGAGAATAACACGGTAGGAGTCAATGGGAGGGAAGCAAGGCTAATTCTTATGCGCATTACCAACCCCCGTCACACCCTGCTGTTACACTTCCAAGACTTGGCTTTACTGCATATATCGCAAGTATGCGTGTGAGAGTGAGACTGCACTTGCAGCGTAGGTCTGAGACCGAAAAGCTCTCAATAAGCTTAACCGTGCATTTTCATTTACCCCCAATAGATGAGCCCAGCGTGCTCTTTACAGGCTCTGTGGATGTAAAGGGAGGACATGAATGAGTTAGATAAAGGTTAGCAAGAGGGTGTGTGTGTGTGTGTGTGTGTGTGTGAATGGAGGGGATTGGGGGGGTTACTGTGGGAACCAATCTTCTCAGGAATGAACCTGACAATTTCCTCAAACATTTTTTATTTTAAATAACAGAAACCACTCATTTGGAAGTTACGAAAGGGGAACAACATTTCACAACAAACTGTTTAAAGTTTCCGATGTCTCATGTTTATTACTGTGATTCCAAATTTAATGAAAGTGAATGGATTTTTTTCCATATGCTGCTTACAGCATTAAAAAAACCCAACAAGTTTCAAGCAAAAACAAAATTCTGCTGTTATTTCTGTTTCCATAAACAGTATCCTTGTTACTTCCTTCTTACTGTGATGTTCCACAGAATATACCACCAACAGCTGAGGGCAAAATGGAAACAGCAGCAGGAAAAACAGAAAGTCTACAGGACCAGCTATACTAACTATAAGCTTAACTGGCAAGATTTTGCAGCTGGGATTCCTAATTTCATGCTGTTGATCCTAAAAATCAGTTTACATGTTCCTGTTGAACTCATCACAAGACTTCAGAAAAAGAAATGTTAAAAAAAAGACACAAGAAACATCTGCTAGTTATTATTGTGATAATACAAAGAAAAAATGATTCTGAATAATTACTGCTGGTCATTTAACACGACATTTCAATGCAGTGAGCACCATCGTCTCCAATGTGTTGGGGTTGAGCAATATGTTTTCTATTAAAATTGTTGCCAAAAAGTCAGATATATTGGCGGGTTAAGTGGTTTAAAGTCGGCTGCTGTTGTTTTAGTATCATGTTCACTGTTTTCAGGTCACTTGCCTCTTTTCATCTCTTCTGTAGGCCGAGTGTGACTATGTCACAAGAAAAAAAAGGAAAAGTGAATTTCAAACACCTCCAGGAAGAGTGGGATTCATCTCTTTCCTTAAAGGAAATGGAGTGGAATTGGTCAATGGGTGAAGCCGTGACACTTTGACCTCTGTAAGTTAAGAAGCCGAATGACTCACGCACAAACTCTGTTCTCGTCATTCGCTTATACTGTTGTCATGGTAATGCATCCCTCTGAACTATGCGGGGGTCCTACACGCTCACACATACACACTCACACAGGCCATCACACCCCCTTATCCACACCCCCTTATCCTTGCAGTCTGCTGACCAAGTCCTTCACTCCTCTTTTGCTTTTCTGAACCCTGCAATAAGAGGAAGCCAAGGATTAGGAGGGACTTTGCCATCGCATCTCCATAGGGGTTTACCAAGCCTCAGCGTGGGGGGGTCCAGGCAACAGTAGCTCTGACAGTGGTTTTTGGAGTTTGCTTGGGTGGAGGGTCGAAAAAGGGAAGTTTCACAGCATGGCTGAAAAGTATCTAGATGCACCTTGTTTTTTCTTTGAGTCACTGACTTTCCCAAAGTTTTTTTTCTCTCAGGGAGAATGTGAGAATAATCTGTCTGGGCGATGTAAGAGTAGCTCCCAAGATCCAATCCAGAACATGTGCTTGTTGCTCAACAGTATGTTTCACAATAATGAAATGGCAAGTAGTCAAACTAAACATATCCATAGAGACCAGCAGGAGTCCAGCCTAGCTGAACATTAATACCAGCATATGTGTGTAATTGTACGTGGATATGAGTAAAATGTGTGAGAACAGAAAAGGTGAAAGAAAAAGGGTCAAAGCAAATACTTTGAGCACCGGTTAAACTCAGGGCAGATGAACTGAGAGAAATGCTCATTCATTCAGTTTGTGCTTTGTTTGTTTAGTCTTAAAGGAAACAATGTCGCATAATGCAGGGCAATAAAAAGGTTAATGATAAAACCGTGAGGCTCACACAGCCTCAGCAAACACACAAGAGTACAACAAAAGTTAAGGGCACTGTTTGCATCGAAATAGGAGGAGTCAGGGGGGTTTCTAGGCCTGCAAATCCCTCACGAAGCCCCATATGTTACTCTCTGCTAATTCTTTTAATGTGTTTGCGGGTTGGTGTCTGTCTCTTTCTATGTGTGCATATGATTAGATGTGTGGGTGGATGCTTATCTGTCCCATATTAACAGACAAACAGATTAATGTCATTATTGTTGGTCAGCAATCTCCTGCTGTTAGAGCTGGAGGTGGTTACATCACCCCTTAGAAAAATAGTCCGGCAGATGCACAATGCAGCTAAATGCAAATTCAGCTAGATGTGAGTTAAAGCTAATTATCCTGTACAGTAAAGTGCAGCTGTTGTGGTTAGAAATCTCCGTACGACTCTGTTGATCTATCCTAAAGCAAAATGGCTGCGATTAATTAATAAATGGTGTTTTTGGCCGTCTCTGTGTGTGTTCTCCGTGGGAGTTCTCGCTAGTGTTTGGCCGCACGTGCTGGAACAAAAGAAAGTCCCCTCAATAATGACAGAAAAAGTAATTGATTACACGCCACGCTGAGCAAACAGAGCCAAAGGAGCATGGCACAGAGGCACAGAGGCAGAGAGGCCAAGAGAGAAGTAGGTGGTGTAAGACAGAGCGCCCCGCCAACCTCCTCAGACACACCTCAATCTGCCTCTCATCAACTTTTCATGTGAATCTGCCTCCGACACACAACACCATACTAAAGTATAGGTGCACAAATACACACATCTGTACCCTGTAACGTTCTTATACTGGGATCACTATAATTCAGTAGACACTGATATAATGGCTAAATGTTGCTGTTATGGACAGATATGGGCAAATAGAAGACAGCATTTACTGATCTGCAGGTGATATTTGTCAATTCTGTGATGACTAAATGTTCATAAAATATGCAAACAGGCTTAGATTTCTTTGTTTCTCTGGAAAAAAAACCCCAGTCTGGTTTTTTCTTTTACAAAACAGACTGAAATATTAATGTTGGCATCAGCTATCGGTCAAAATGTCCATCAGCATCAGCCTAAATATGTTGCATCCCCAGTTCCTAATTCCTTAGCCAATAATTTATGTAAACTATGAAAAGCAAACAGGCAGGAAAAATTGTGGGAGACACTTCCAACATTTCCAACAAGCATCAAGTCGACATTCATAATTTCTTGACACTTTCACTATCGACTCATGGCTGTTCAGCTTAAAGTCCTTCAGTCTTAAGTTTTCACACATACTTCAGCACAATTAACAGAATATCAACATGTAATTATAATATTATATTTATGCAAACGTGACTTAACTTCACTGCAATAAATACTACAACTGCATCATCTTTAAAACTCAAGAGAAGGCCTCAAAACTTGTCTTAAAAGCCATTCAGGTCTCTTTTCTTTAGATTCTTCTGACCATACATGCGTCTCACCTTTAACATCCTAACACGGGAGAGATGTGAACACAACCTTGCTCATGCCCAGAAGGGAAAAACCCCTCAAAAAACCATTGAATTTAATGTGTTCTCTCCACGTTTCTCCCACTATATTTCATTTTAATCACAGTTGAAGTTATAACAACATTTAGAGTGGGGCCGAGTGCTGTGCTGATTTTGGGAGGGGTCTGTAATTGGACCTCAGTGTGAGTCACAGTGTAAAAGTTCGGGGTCTCAGCCATAAGGAAGACCTACATGGCTGAGAGTGAATTAGTAACCAGGTCAAAACCAGATGCAAGAAAAAGAATTCATGAATCAAAAGGTTCAGGATGTGTCTATCTTCATGCAAATACATGTATATGTGACACGTACTTGTTTTTGGCCAGTAGATGGAGTTGGTGACCAACAAAATTAAGCTGCAATAACATTCACACCCACTCAAAGTACACATGTAGAGGAGTTTGGAGTACATCCCAGTAACACAGGAGATAAGGATTAGAGGCAATGATAAGGTCTATTGAATTACACTAAATTAATAATGCTTTAGATTTAACTTTACCTCTAAAGTGTCTGTGAGACCAAACATTTAGTCGCCGTCACAAGGCTAAAGTAACCAGTGATGATCTCAAAGCCTATTCCAGGCCTCGCTGGTTTCCAAAACACATTACTTCTCTATTAAAACATTCCTGTTTGTGTTTCACTTCTCTTACTGCGCTGAAGTGACAGAGACGCCAGCTCACTGCTGTTGCTTTAGAAAGCACGTGGCACTAAATCAAAGCACTTATAGCAGCGCACTCAGACAGAAACGCTTCAGGGAGCTTAGAGTGTGTGTGTGTGTGTGTGTGTGTGCGTCTGTCCTGCTCCACGATGTTTTCATAATTCAGACATTTAGTGCAGTGAGCCAGCCTGTCTCGTGGTGTAACCATGGAGACTATGCGTTTACTAATGGGAGGTCGCTTCCACCCAGAAGCTAAAGTGTCTGCACCCAGCAGGGTGGAAAACAGCGCACACTCACCCAGTTGTTAACACGTGAATTTGCACATGTAGGCCAATTATCACCACAATTAACGCCGTCCATCTCAACGATGTGATGCTCAGACACAGGTGCGCTCATTACAGTCACACTGGTCATGTACGTATAGTCACATGCACACACAAACTAGAACTAGTTTCTGAGCACAATATCTTAGCTCCGCTCAAATATTTTCAAATAATTAGTACAGAATCGACCCCATTGCTCTTTGTGGTGTTGGTGCCTCTCTGCACACCGGACTGTTTGCACTTTGATGAATATGGAATGATATTTTTTTATGCCTTTAAATGGCAACTTACCTTTGAATATCAAATCTATGAGAGAAGAAAACAAAAAGCTATTTTTACTTTAATTTAAAAATGACACAAACTCTCAAGTTTATATTATTGTCCAATTGTATTGTTACTTAAATAAATTAAAGTAAAAATCAAATAATTAATGCTTCCCGTGGCTGTATATATGCAAACATGCTATTGATCTGCATTATTTGCACAAGCATTTTCGTTTAAATTTGTGCAGGAAAATTGTGCAGGTTACACAAAGTAAATCACTGCAACAATTAATCAAATCTGAATGACGCGTACATGAGTGGGAGTCCAGGGGAAATACGGGGAGGGGGACTTGGCTCCAGATGTAAGTAGAGGCCCAGGCTTGAAAAGCACAGGAAACAGATAACTGAGTGACGGGATCATGACTCAGCGTGTGTGCGTGAGTACATGGGGTCTGTGCTCAGCCACGTCTAGTCACGGTAAACTTAGTATGTGTATGTGACTCATGTGAGCCATGATGAGTCCAGCAGTGAGTCACATGGTCATCTGTACATGTTTAAGGACAAAAATGAGAATGTGAAAGAATTTTGTTTCCTTCTGTTTCACTTTCATTTTAAAGAACAAAGAGATGAGAAATACAAAATCCAAACAATGCATAATGCATAAGGGGAAATCCTGTGTATTATATACAGGAGGAGATATGTAGTGCGACCTCTGTATGACAGGGCTGGTGTCTGCATGTATAATGGATAAGTATGTGTAATAACTTATGGGCTAAGAGGGAGATATGGAGCACTGGGGCTCTCAAAGCTCAAAGGGTGGAGGGACCAGCACAGAACAAGACAATTCTGCCCTCTAGTGGTAAAATATATATATTAGGTGTGTAGTTTAAAACCGCAGCAAGCAAACACCTGTGTATTACACAGGTTACAGTATAACGGAGCATTAGGCACGACTAGACTGTTGAGTTAACAAGACTTCTTGGGTCATGCAAAAGTTATTTGAAAAAGAAGATAAAGATGAACATTTCAGGGCTTCATCCCCTGTGTAGGACTCTTGGTAATAACCCTGGGTGTTTATTTATGCAGTTATAGAAGCACACATTTAAACATGGTCACCAGGACACAATACATGTACAGAATCGCACACAGAAAAACTGCTGAAACGTTTTGATAACTTTTGTTTTAAGAAGCTTTTTTCTTTAAGTTTGACTCTTACCAACATCCATCGGATTCCAATTCAGGACAATACAAATTAACCAATTGTAAAAAATAAAATAAAGATTAGTTAATCTCCAGAACCGAAATCTCACAAATTTTAATCTACATTTGGTCAATATGGCTACGTTCACACAGCAGGCGAAAGCGCATGAAATCCGATTTTTTTGACCCTGTGCGACCCATATCCGATCATGGTGTGACAGTGTGAACGGCACAAATCCGATATTTTCAAATCCGATCTGGGTCACTTTCGTATGTGGTACTGAATCCGATACATTTGTGCCATTCACACTGTCACACCATGATCGGATATGGGTCGCATAGGGTCAAAAAAATCGGATTTCATGCACTTTCGCCTGCTGTGTGAACGTAGCCTAAGTTAGAGCCTATGTGTCAGCACTACCTTTACCCCCTTGCTAGAAACCAGTGTTTAGCCCAGCTTTAAAGTTTAGAGGACATCTGATCAACCCTGAATCATTACTATTGTATTTCTGTCTTTCACAGTTCTATGTTAAACAGAAGGCACAAACAAAAAGGCTGTTTTTCCCTTTATGTTTGCCTCAGTATGAGTTTGCGAGCCTACTCTGCCACCACTGTCACCTCTGTTTCTCAATCTTTTTTCCTTTAGTCTGCCAACTATTGTTGCTCCTCTTTTAGCCTCCTAACACAAAACATAACATAAACCTGTACAACCACTAATCAGCCATGACCAGATCCCCAGTAACGCAATAAAGGGATGTGAACTGTGTCGCAACTGATTTCCTGGTGACTGGGGGTGCATTTTTGCAGTTACTATGGAGATGTCAAAGTGTGGCCAGGACAAGCTCTTTTTAAAAAAAAAAAAAGTTTAGTTGGACAAGCTCTGCAGGTTACACCCACACTGCCAGACTCACAGTTTATAAGATAATGTGTTTTTGTTCACGGTGCTTAGAGCTGGCCAGTGAAATGCGACGCCGCGTCTACAGTTGAGTTAAAACTGTTGTGTCATATCTGCTCATAGTGGGGCAAGAGCTGCAAGTTGTCCAAAACTAACCGAGAAAGTCCAGAGAACACAACTTAGGTCATTCTTTAGCAAATCCTCTAAACTTAATTTCTTCTGTTGGTGAATTGTTGGGCGTCTTGTAATTCTGCACGACTGGTAATGGCGTCACCAGGTAACGATCGGTAAAAATTTGAGCATAAAGAGCAGCTGCCAGGATGGTCACTCCTATGACCCGTCCATCTAATTCGAAGAACTACTCGAGTTCATGGAGGAACAATCTTGTCAGTAATTATATCAGCGCAAAAATCCGAAAGTACTCTCATTAACCTCGATTTGACTGGGATTATTTCACTCTGGTCTAATTGTTTGGCAGATAACAAACGAACATAGCGACCGTCCTCTTATAAACTGCTCAGTATTTGCTGCCACAGAAACACGGGGAACAGCCAGCTGTGGTCTCTAAGGGGTTTTGTCTCACATCATAAATACTCTTGTTTTTGTCGAGCTCAATTAGAAAAGAGAAACAAAGTTTCGAATGCATGGACCTCCCCGGGTTAAAGCTGCTACACGACACAACAAACATGCTGATGAACAGTTCTGAAGCTCGTGTTTTGTTCTATGATGTGACCTCACCACAAAATTAAATCATTTGTTCCAAGAAATCCATGGCTACTTCAAAACAAAAACTATTCTGACCATGACAAGCTCTGGCTGCGCTCTCATTGGCTAGGCAGGTTTAGTGACCAGTTTTCCAAAGACATTTGCATTCCAGCTTTGCCAGCAGGTTCTGGTGAGCCAGCGTCGTTAAGGGTCCTCCACATGGAAACCTGCTGGTGAAGCCAGTGGGCCTGCAGCTGAATGACAGGATGATCTCTGTGAGGGGCTCCATAATGCTGACATCATTTTCGCACTTTGCCTCAGGGCTGCTTTCTGACTATAGCAGAGCCATCTGCACGAGGGGGGCTACAGCTGACAATGTCATGGCAGGCATTATGAAAGAGGGCTTGTGATTCATTGCAGATGGGCTCATCAAGACTTTGTTGTGCTGGCAAACCACTAACCCCAGTTCTGTCTGTGGCTCTAGGATTGTAACAACTGGCAGGTGGCAGGATTCACCTCACAAGAAATGGTAAGACCATTAATGAGTCCTGTTTTCTTAGTTAGCTTTCCATGTGCTGTCCAGATAAAAGAGAAAATAACTTACCCATTGCCCAGATCATCAATATCATCATCTTCTTCATCATCTTCATTTGGGCTCTTCCCGCCGAGGTCACTGTCGCTGAGGTAATCTCCCTTCAGGAGGGTCGGGTTGGAGTCGTCCAGGGATTCGATAAGGTGGATACGAGATGCGTGGCTGATCCTGAGGGGCACTTCTGAGTGGGCGTTACCCGTGGACGGAGCATCACCAGCTTGGAGACGAGGGCTAGCTTGACCCTGACGCCATGACAGCGGAGAGGAACGATTTGACAGACTGGAAACTGAGAAGGCAGCGGCTTCATCGCTGTCGTAGCACATAGTCGCCTCTGCACAGCTGTGGAAAGAGACAGTTTTTAGGTGATGAAAATAATTATTCACAGCTACATTTTTAACAGACAGGAAATGAATATCTGTATTTCATTTCCTCTTCGATTTCAATCAATCTCTCCCCACCCTGTACCCCCCTCTCTCAGTGGAAGATGACGATTTAAAAAGCATGCACGAGCTGAGATGTGCATGTTTGCATATATGCACACATGCAAGCTATATGTGAGTTGCATGTGTTTCACATTCCTTTGTGTTGCTCTATGCTCCACATAAATATGTGCCTACTTTATGCTGCATATATTTGTATAAATGTGTACAAAGTGCATAAATGTCCTGTTCCAAGCTAGTGCAGCACATCGACGCTTAGTGTCTGCACTGACAGTGATGAGAATTAGCATATTAAAAGTTGCTAGCTCTCAAACTGTGTGACAGCACATGCATTTGCTTGCTACATTAAAATTAATCCTCTCTGCATGATACAGAACAAAGCGGAACCAGCCAATAATAAAGACAGTTTTAAAAGTGCTAATGTTAAACAGGCAGAAAGGAAGTGGAGCAGTGCCCACACAGATTTTCACAGGCTTTCTGTTTGTTATGTTTATTCAGTATATTAAGTAAAATATGTGTAAAGAAAACAATTTGCTTGCTCACTAATCCGCTTGTTTTATTCATATAAATGTTCCCTCCTAAGTACCCTTTATTCACCGGATATGCGACATCACGCTCACACGTGAATCTTCCATTTTTGGGATAACAGGGAGTGATTCAACGTTATTACTGTGAAATAAAAATATGAATGGCAAAGGAAATGTATTCCAGCAGGGAAGCATCTGCTGATTTACTCTTCATGAAGGGAGACTCCCACTGAGGGACACAGATAGGACACATAGCAGGAGACTCATGGACAGGCGGACGGAAGGGAAGCTCTCAAGGACAAAGTGTGGGGATATGGCGAACTCAACTAGAACCCAGCCCAGGAAACAGAGGAAGCACCCGTGCAATTAATCAGCGCATCATTGCTGGTCTTCTTGTGTGTGTAAATGTGAGGGTTTGGGTTTGCTTTGAAGCCAGCTTTGAGCTAATCCTGCTTGTCTCCCATATCAACCAACTCAAAGAGAGCAAAGAGGAGGTGGGAAATTACACACTAACTTACTCACAATACCGATCTTGATCTTAGAGCCTTCATGCAGCCAGCTCACCCCAAAACACAGCCGACAAAGTCACTAACAACCCGCCCATCCTACCTGTTACTGTTTTTTACTCTGACCTGCTTTTTTTCTTGTGCTTTGCTTTTGGAAACTGGTTTGTCTGCATGCAGTTTGTTCCAAATTAATACTTTTCTCAGTAATCAAAAATGATGTCGTTACTTCACCTGCACAATGAGCCTTTTCCCGGCATCTGTGCTGCTATCAGTTATTTTCAGTTCATGTGAAGAGAGGAGAAACAACCCTAACACTGCTGACCTGTGGCTGAGCTGCACCCCTCTCAGGCTGGTCATGGTTTCCTCCAGGTTCTGTCGAAGGTCCAGAACATTCTGCACCGTCCTTTTCCTCTGGGACTCTGGGTCTGCAGGGGGTACACACACGTGAGTGATCTTAACCACAAAAAATTGTCATGCTGCAAGCTTAAAAATGTCCATGTGCGTTTGAACAGGAGCTTAATGAATACAGATGCACAATAAAATATTAATTGAAACCCAATCAGTGAAGTTTTTCTATATTAGAAATGCTTGCAGTGGACCACATAGGTTAATAATCATTCAATGTTCAATTCATCCACCCAGTGGTAATATCTAGGATTGCATGCAATAATGAAAACAAAGCCAGAAAAACCTCTACAACTATGGACTTAAATGGTGAAACTAGAAGGACTCCCAGATAAGAGAATGCAGTGGTAATCAAGGCAGAGTAAGCAGGTTTATTTTTCCCCAGATGGTAGTGGAGCAAAATAAATTAAATATGATGCAGACAGACGAAACAACAGGAGGCGGCCTTTAAACCCACACAGCTCTAACACAACGCCCTGGTGTTTGCTTATTTCATAGTGCCTCCTTGCCCTCTACTTTGTCACTGCCAGAATAAATCAAAAGCCTTTTACACTTCAACCTATCAAGGGACATACTGACATTTGTCTCACCCCTTCCTAATATGCTATAATCTACTGAGATTACGCCACGTGGCGTCATGCTGAGTGGTGTAGCTACACTGCTGTTTTATACATGTGTACATGTACCGTATGTGTTTATGTGAGAGAGTGATTGCAAATAAAACTGGATGAAAATTCTTAATATATCAATGCAGATATTTATGCTTAGGAATTTACTACTAATTAATTGAACCTAATTTTACTCAAAATGTGTCAAACTGCTTCCACTTTTACTCCATGTAGCCAGAAACAAAGACGCCTCACTGGCTTTGACCCCTGCTCCCTCCAACTCCCTGACATGTTTTTGTGTCGAATGAGGAGAAGGTAATAAAAGTGTTATGGTGGCAGATATGGGGCACTCAGTTCACCCCCGAGGTTCAGTTCAATAGACCATTAGAACTGACCAGCTGGCTCCTAAGCATGCACAGCACATGAGGGATAACGTCAGATCAGTACATCCATGACTGTCACAGAGCTGTTCAGGCCGAGCAAATACGTGACATCTACGCTTCACATGTTCATGTTTATATATACATTTTGTTGCAATATATTTAAAGTTGCTTATATTACTGTAGTAGTAGCTTCTTTTTCAGCTGGACTGTTGCATTAAAATTTACAGCAAACAGGGCCTAGCTGTTGAAAATAGCCACACACGTACACACAGACAGACAGCAGGCACTCCTAGGAATCAGTCCAGCTGGTTAGTGAGGAGGTGACGGGGTGGAGAGGTCATGCTAATGAGTGAGGGGGGCTAATTATTAACTGCCACTCTCAACAACAGCTGCTGAATGAACACATACATTTGTACGTTGCGTCTTGTCACGTGCAAACACACTGAGACACAGTGAGGAAAACTTAAAAGTCAGAGCAGATTTATGAAGCTGGATTGATTTTTCTTTTTCCTATACAGGACGGCCACATAGACAATTGATTGGAAGGGCCCTGGGGACGGGCAGCTCAATGTGGATTTGATGAAGTCATTGAGATGCAAACCTTTGCGGCTCACATTCACATACACACACCGACACACTGGGAATGTTTAATCACAAAAATAGTCCGGCTTTGTTATGTGGGAGCAGTCGTGTGAAAGCTGTGAGGAAATCCGAGCTGTAAGAAGACACTTTTTATCCTCAAAATGTTCGTTTTACGTAATGCGGTCATACAAAAGGTTTAGCAGGAACAAAGAACCCTTAATGCATGCAAACAAAAAAGTCTGAAAGGCTCACGTGTGCGCACACACACAGACACAAACACACAACTGCAGGCTTTAATTGGGCGATTTTAATTACCTTAAATGGGAGCTTTGTTTAACATTGGCGTCAAATTGATTGGATACGGTCTGTGTTATCGTGTGTATGTGTGAGTGTGCGCGTATGACTTCCTGTCCTGCCTCTACCCTGGCCTCGGTGGTCCCAGCTGGCGTGTGGAGGGGACGTAGAGGCAGTAGCGTTAAGGGAATTAGGGATGCAAATATCCCTGTCAGGGCTGGCTGCTCCCCAGGGGTGCAGATGAGTTACACTGATTTGGTTTAAACTGAGTGTGTGCGGATCCACCTGCCTCTTCTCGACACACTCGCGAACACGCTCCTGCTCTGAAGAGCTGGCCGAGGCACCTTTCATAACGGCCCACTCAGACGCTTGAAATGAGAGTCAGCAAGTTTGAGCGAGACTGTTGTTGTAAGTGCACACACAGGCCAATATCTCCATCTTAACGTGACTCTGCTCTCAGTCAGAGACACAAAACAAACTGACAGAAAGACAGACTTCAAAGCAGCTTTGGTACGAAGGAGGAAAGTGAGCAGGCGTTTTATTTTTGGAAGCCATACTCTGCCTACTGCACCACAGCAAGAGGACAGATGGTAAGGCAACACAAATGTACATCGAGACGCAAAAAAAACCCACTGCCCCCTTTTTTTTGTTTTTTTTGTCCCGTTGAGTGTGGTCAGGTCAAAGCTTGTTAAAATTAATTTCTGCCCTTTGATTTGTCAGATTTGTTCAGGAGCCACGTTCCTGACCCTTAAAAGCAGCAAAGCCAGATGTTTACACGGTCCTCAGGGCTTCAAGTGGTTTGGATGGAGGCTGCTTTCAGCTGCACACAAATATTCAGTGGGTCTGTAGAGCCGTGTACGTAGGACTGACTCAAAATGAATCGCAGTGCCTGTCTTTACTTCTAATCATAGAGACCGACACTCAGTGCAACAGTGACTCATTTATGGGTTTTCTTTAATAGATTTATAACCGCAGCGGAGGACGAGGAATGAGCTGGTGGGTGAATCCATTTTAACTTTTTGTCTTTTTGATTATATTTTATGAAAATCACAAAGGTGAAAAAAAAAAATGTCGCTAGCTTGAAAAGAAGAGCAGGAGGTAGGAGTGCCGCAGGATTATTTGATGGGTAGCAGATGCAGTGGGTGAGAAAAGTAAGAAAAAAACTGCCGTCCACTTGGTTTTCTCTCTTGAGTGACTTGACTCCCCTTCTCCATTAGAAACAAACAAACTCCCCATAGATACACTAATGGCTCAGTCCTTGCAGGAGTGCTCTGCTATTTTCTGTGTGTGTGTGAGTATGTTTGTGTGGCAACATCCCATCCTTCTTTGAAAGTGTGCTTCTGTGTAGTGGCTGTAAAATGAGGGTTTGTGTATCTGCTGGCACACGAGTGTGAGTGTGTGTCTTCACCAGTGAAGGGATTCACTTTTGTGGAATATGAATGAAGGTTTGAGTAATGACTACCATTTCTATTCTTTCCTCCTTCCCTCCGGAGTTCATCTGTCTCTGTCCTGTGCACGTGTGTGCACATATGTTACAGCCACGATAACCTTCCTCAGGCCACGAAACGCTTGTCCCGGGATATATTGGTGTGGTTGAGCGTCACTGGTTTTCAGTGTTGGGACTAACGCGTTATTAAGTAACGCGTTACAGTAACTACGTTATAATTGTGGTAACGAGCACGGTAACTAGTTATTATGCCAAAATCAGGAACGCGTTACTCGTTACTGGGATTTAGATAGGCTCGTTATCCGTTACTTCGTGTGGTGGCTATCGCGGAGCTTCCACAGATTCAATAACATTAGCAAGTGGTGGAGGCAGCAGGTGGATGAAGGAAAAGGGAGGCAGGAGGAGAGACCCGAAGCAGCCGCTGGTCCGAGTATCAGGTGAACTGAACTTCAGGTAAGAAGTTATGACCTGCAGTGTATCTGAGTCACATATAAATCAAGTTTAGGTGGAGTTTATTTTCGTTGTGCTGACTTTTTCGTACTGCGTGCTAGCTAGCATGACGGGGTTTCTATACAGCTGGGTGGTGCTATGATACTGATGTTGAACTTTATTTTGTTCATAGGTTAATTATTAGAGTTGCCAACCGTCCCGTAAAAAACGGAATCGTCTGGTATTCAGAGAAAATATTACGGGTTTCGTATTGAGGTGAAAAGGAACAGTTTGTCCGGGACTTCAGCTACAATGAAAAAGGCACAAAGCTGGAGTTATTCTGTCTTTGCTGCACAGCTGCCTCTTCTTCTCTCATCCTCTCCCCTCCCTCTCCTGTTGCTACTTTAATCATGAAACTGATCAATGATCAGCTGATCGGCTTTTCCCTCTTGTTTGTTTATCGTCCACCGGAAACCACCGGATGTCGCGTTAAACAACAGCAGCACGTTTGATCAGCTGTTGTTAGAATTTATTTAATATTACTTTCTAGTATCAGCTGATGTTTGCTGGAGCCACAGCTGTAAAGCTGCTGGTCATGATATCGGTTTGTATATCTGGTGAGTGGGAAACATGAAGATGAAACCAGGAGATGTCCTTACTGAATCATCAGAGCTGTGATGGAGAAACAGGTTTACCTTTTAGGTGACATGACTGAGTTGAAGGGAAGTTATGAACTGTTTCTGAGAGACAAATAACACCAGGATCCTTTTCTAAGTAGCTGACGGCTGGTAACTGTGCAGGGGCGGATCTAGCAAAGTGTTGCCGGGGGGCAGGTAGGGCATTAACAGGGAGAGGGGGGCACAAAGAAATACTTTCTTATTCTCATTTCAAATGTCTAGCTTTTAATAAATAATTATCTGAATCTTACAACAAATGATTGATAGATTGATACATATATACCATCAGAACAGTGTACATCACTGTCACAACAGCGTTTGTTTTCATTCAAAGGCTTTATGATTTTTCCTATAATGGTGGGCCGGTCTCTAGTCAAATTCCCCGGGACGATTTTTTTTTTTTGTCCCAGTCCAGCCCTGTAAGCAGCTCATCTGCAGTCTGGTGTTACCTACATCTTCCTATTCAGAAGGCAGAATTTCCGAGTTCTGAGTACAATCGAAAGCACCACGACTGCAGTTTTTGTGTTGGATGTAAAAAGCAGGCTAGAATCATGCGGCGGTCAACGACGGTCCAGGCGTGGGAATTTCTCTCGTGGAAGTGTGCACATTATTTTTTCCTTTCTATTGGTAGGTGGAACAGTGCACTTGTGGCAAGTAAGCAAGCCAGAAGACTGGCAGTCTGGCTGGGTATCCAGTTACGGAAGCAACACATTAACAAGAGAATTCTGAGTAAAACCAAAGTTACTTTCCCTAGTAACAAGTTACTTTGAAAGTAACGAGTAACTTGAAGTAACTGAGTTACTTTTGATAGAAGTAACTAGTAATGTAACTAAGTTACTAATTTAAAGTAACTTACCCAACACTGCTGGTTTTACACTATAAAATATCTGTACTTACAGCAATGTGTGTACTTCCAGTGGTGGCTTTATGCCTACTTGTGTGCTGCAAAGACAATCATTATAGCATTCCTGACAAGTGACATGCAGAAATACGACAAACAGGATGCAAATAAAACCTGTGAAATTTTCTCTCTTTTTTTTAGATTTAGGGCATGCTTGCAAAACATGTGAAACAGGTGTGTAAGAACTTTTCAATCTAATGAGACGTTCATTTATTTTGCATTTTGTTTCCCCTCCTGTTTATTTTTTTGTGAGCTCCGACTCCATTCAGCCTAACGTTACAGCCCTCGGCTGACCCCAGACGGTTTGCAAAACAGGAAGCATTACAACATTCAGCCATTCCTGCACATCTGGACAGGACGGACAAACACATGCTAAATCACCCAAATGTGCTTTCATGCATTCATACACACACACACACACACACACACACACACAAGCATTTATCTGCTTCACCGGGATGTTGCAACAGGATATTAGAGTCCTTGAAGATCAAGGCTGATATGTGACATGAATGGTTAATGAGTTTGTCAAATCTCAATGTGGTATCTGTGCGAACAAAATTTGAGCAGCTCTCTCACTCAAATGTTGTAACTGATGCACCACAGTACAACAAGTGTGTCAGTACACATTGGTGTAAAGAACGGGGAAAATCCTGAGAGTCAGTCGGCAGCAGTTCAATAAGCTGACTGAGAAATCCACTTAAAAAAAAGTCAGAAATCCATAAGCAGGTGAAGCTTCCAGAAGAAGGGCGGAGGGGATGATTAAAACGCACGCCTGCAACGGCAGAAAAGTTTGGACATGATGGCTGAAAATCCACGGATTTTATGTTAAACCCTCCAAACTTCTGTCTTCTATCCTGTCCACCAAAACCTGGCTCTCGTAATGTTGACCCAAACACACACAAACACACTTGGCATATTTTCTTAACCACTGCACTATCTGCTTAAAAAGTCGCCACCCTATCCGCTTAGAGAGGAAGATGAGGAAGCTCTAAGCAACTTCAGAGAATCTCACCTCTGATTAAGGTTTAAAACACAAAGACGAGGGACTGTGTGTGTACTCCTCTGTGCTGAGCTGCACTGGATGGGAGCAAACATGTCTGACTTGCTCTGAGTGTGTGAGGTGCTTTAAAAGTGACGTAGAAACACACACCTCACATATAAACACACACAGTGTTCAGATGAGGCTAAAAAAATCAGCACCTGGAGAACTACAATCATCTAGGTCGACGTGTGCATTTGTGTGTGAAGCATACAAGAAGCCAACTTATCTTAGCAGGATCTCTTCAGCTTTTGCTTTTATGTCGCACACATTCAAGCAAGCACCCAACAATATATTTATGCACATGCTAAATAATCTAGGCAGCGTGCCAGGGCGGCCCATAATGCATGGCAGTGTTTGGGTGGATTTCTGTTTGACAGAGTTGTTTCCTGTTAAACTTTATTTTTACAGTGTGCTTAAAGCCAGCTGCTGCACATGTGACACAGACAGTCAGCGCTCTGTGTGCAGTCCCCCGCACGGTTAATGAGGCGATCGCTGAAACAGTAGAACAGATGACATGTAAGTATCTCCAATAAAATGTTCCAAAAAGCAACACATGAAGTGCACACATGCACACAAATCAAATGATGTTTTGAAGCAAACGAAAGCCAAATAAACCCCAGAGATGGAGGACGGTGACCGCAGTTTGTGTAACGCTGCAAAATATCCAACAACTGACAAACTTTGTATTCCTCAGCTCTAACTGCATGTATTTACAGGACATTTGGGGCTTCAAGCTTTTTTTCTCCGCTCTCCCACCCAGTTTTTCTTTTGTATTCTCAGCTCTGTTTGTGCCGAGACCGTACAAAATCCAATTTCCAGTTCAAGCCTGTCGATGTCCAAACTCCCAGAGGAATCGGAGATCTATAAATCTAGACTAGATTTTTTGAATGTTACCATACCCGGGTGTTAGAAGTGCTAAAGTGTTTAAAAACTAACCAACTAATGATTTATGGTTAGTTTGACATGAACTCTGACATATTCAGCTAAACAAATATAGTGGAGGTTCCCCTTGTTAGTTTTGCTTTAGCCTAGATTACTCACTGGTGCAAGCTAAATGCAATACTGTTGCAACACTCTGCGTGTGTGTCTGTGTGCATGTCTGTGCGTGTGTGTGTGTGTAACTGACACTACTTCCTTAAAGCAGCTAGAACATGCCAGGAGCTGTGACAGGAACAATGGGCACTTTTATCTGAGACTTTTCACAAGAGGAAAACATAAACAGAATAAAAATAGATGAGTACTAAGTATTTCTCATCACAAGGCAAAATGCATTAACTCTCCCTCTGTCTTTATCTTCTGCTCTCTGTCTTTCCCTCACACACACACACACACACACACACACACACACACACACACACAAATGAAATAATTCTATATTTTAAAACACCTCATAAGATCAGTTAAAAACAAACTAAAACATTTGGATGTTCTTGTTCGAACAGAAACTCGTATGAGGTAAATTAAGTTTTAGCACAAGTGCTCCAATTTGATCAATGAGCACTTAAATCTTTAAAACACCAACACAAGTCAAACAAAATACAACCCTGCCACTGTCAGCATGGTACATTACAAATGATATAATGGCATCACTGCAATAACTTACTTGTTTTTAAGTGATAGGCAGTGTGTCTGTGTGTTGTTGTGCTACAGCAAATGAGACAAAAACAAAGTGAGTACTAATATGATTTAGAGGAGGACGGCAGGAAGCAGACAGCACTAATGCAATGGCTCCTGCATTAGGTCTTTAGACACTAACCACAGAGCACTGTAAACACACGCACACACCAAATGAGAATAAAGGCATAATCATATAAGAACCTATATGCAGAAACATCCCTTTCCTCTGTGAATACTCCCTGTCACATTAAAAAGATGTCCTCTGTCCTCCTGCTCAAACACTGGTACCAGAAATATCCTCTCTGCTGTCTGACTTGTGACAGAACACTGCTGCCCGTCAACTCGCATCAGAGTTGAAAAAGAGGAGGAGAAAGCGAGACATTTGGAGAGATGCTTTATTCCTCACTTTCCTTGGGCATTTGTGTTTGTTTGCTTCGTTGCCACCTCCTCAACGGGAGGACTACTGCCCTGAATCCTTCAGTCAGCAAAGCCCGGGGTGTAACCAGCGATCCAACCGCACCCGCATGACATTAAAGACTCAGCATTGCCATCACAATGGAGGAACTGATTATGAAAAATACCCTGCCGCAGCCGAACGGATGAATACGGCAGAGTATAGACAGAATCAGAATCAGAATACTTTATTAATCCCTGGGGGAAATTATTTGGAGACAGGAGAGCGTATCAGAGAATATGCATGTGTGAGCATGTGCAAGCTTTGCTCTGACACTTTTTCCTGCAGCGCTTTTAAGTTCTCTTGAAGGCTTGTGTGCTCGTTTGGTTTGTGTGTCTTCCATTTCAGGCTTTGTCGACTTCTCTGTAGGGTTTATTGTTCCTCAGACAGCTGATGAGCACACAAAGAGGAACCATCAACCACACAAACTTGCCCACACACACATACACAAGAGAATGCCAAACTAAAATTACAATCACACTAGTAGTTAAGGCCGCATTAATGAGCATCCATGTGTCACCGAGTCACGTTAAGTTCTCTTCTGCTGAGTCTTCGTGCTCGGCCAAAATCAAGACCACACAGCATCTTCTAACCTACATTTATATTCCCTATCCCATCCGAAAAGTAAAACTCCCCCAAATGTCTAACCAAACAGATGCCCTGAGGGCTTTAATCTTTAATTCATTTTAGTCTTTATAGCTGGTCTTTTCTAGGGTGATAGATCTGCGATTAGTGGAACGGGGTTGAATCTTCTCATTATCTTTATGCGAGGTTTAATCCGGATGCTTGGTTCTTGTCTTAGGCTGGGTTCTCTGTGGCTGTGCCTACCCCATGCTGGGAAGGACCACTGCTTTAGGGGGCTTACCCTCTCACACACACCTCATTATGGGTGCTGGATGGGACCGGGAGGTGTCATTAGTGGCAGACATCTGAGGTTCAGTGCGTTGGATTACTCTGCCGACCTATGCTGCTCAGTGCCGCTCAGATCGATATATTTCACTGAAAGTAATGTTTATAATTCTCAACTTGCATGTCAAACTTTCATTTTAATGCTATTAACAAGCTGCATTTGGGGGGAATTAACTCTACAAGTCCAGAGCTGCTGTCCGTGGACACGCATGTCAAGTAATTCTCTAAATCCAATTAGTGTAAAGCGCTTCATCACTCAGTGGTTAAACATGTATGTCCGATTACAGAAAAACAGATGATGCAAACAGTAATCCTAAATCACCTCACAAGATAAACATAAAAGCCAAACCTTGAAATATCCGGATTGTTTTTTCCCTCTTTCTTTTGGTGTGTGGGAGGGGTTTACTCCTTTCAAGCACACAGCTGATGGTCTTGGGTTACACATCCTCATTATAGTTCAATGGCATCTCCATTATCTTTATCTGTTACTGTAGGCTCATCTCAAAAGGACAGCGTCTCAGTGCATGTGGTCTGATGTCATGTAAAATGACATGCACAAGACACAAGCACATATTTTACTGCCAGTAGCTCAAAGCTAGCACATAGCTTCCATAACGACAAGGCCTTGACCACATTAAGGTTCATTTATCAATTCGTAATATGGTACACTACAGGGATCCATCAGGCTCGTGTCTTCAGGACGTGGAAAAGCAGAAGGTGAGACTGTATATAGGAAGAAGAGTGGATATCGGGGAATGATCCACTGAACATCCATAATCTATCTTCCATGACAGAGCACACGGAGCAGAAACCAATTAGCCAAGCGTCCCATCGGAAATGGAGAAGCAGATACGATAAAGGATGAGCCCACAGCTGCAAGCTACAGGGCAAGTTACAATTAACCTCTCCCTAACACACACACACACACACACACACACACACACACACACACACACACACACACACACACACACACACACACACACACAGACATTTCCATGAGTATGCACACAAAGCTACCCTACATACTTGCCCATTTCAGTAATAAACCTCTGGCAGGTAAGAAGAGACCGTAATGACCCAAAGCTACACTGCATTCAGTCATTTCAATCTCAGACAGAAATATAGGTCATCGCCTATTACTATTATTTTCCTTCAGGGTGTCTCTTTCTTTCATTTGTCTCACTCCATGAATCAAATTATACCCTTTCCATTTTTTTTGTCGCTAATCTCCATCATTACCAGGTTTTCCTGTCGTCTTCCTTTTCTCTTTTTATCTCCCTCCTCCCTACCTGGCTGCCTCAGTGTAGGTGTGGCCAGCAACATCACAACAAGGAACAAGGTCACACACAGATGATACAAACTACACACACACCATGTACAGTACATACACACACAGGGCCGCTGGGGCAAGGTCAAACATGCTGCGATTTGGGGCCGTGCTGCAGGATGCAGGCTTGTGTAGAGTGAAAGAGAGTGGAGCAAAGATAAAGGTTTGATGATGAGCAGAAAATGACTTCCTTGCATCGAGCGAGCTACTGCACTCCTCTTTCCTCATCTCACCCGTTCTCTGATGCTATCTGGTACTCCTAGAGGGATGGAAAGAGAAGGAGCAATAGAGAAATACTTTCGTGTTTGTGTGTGTGTGAATGAATAATGGATGAAAGGTGCAGATTCAAACTCTGTTTTGACCTATTAATCACAAACTCAGTCACCATCGTCACGGCACACCCACAGCAGCAAGAACTTGGAATATACAATGAGTCCCAGCGCTCCCATGGACAATCTGAGCACACGTGTGACCGCGCGGATGCTTGAACGCTACCTGCCCATGCCGCCACCCACTCACTTTCCCCTTACTCCTCATGCACGTTGCCCCCGGTAACAGGGGGATGGGGTGTGGGTGGATAGTGACCATCTGTCAGTGGCCCAGAGATCAATGAAACTAGAGGGGGTGAGGGGGTCGAGGGAGCAAAGGAGTGGTGCGAGGCTAAATAGGTGGCCCACTGTGACCGGAGCCTGGCTCAATATGCGGCCGTTTTATTTACAGACTGAAGGACAACACTCCCCACCAGTCCCACTCGCACGGCCTTTATTAACGACTGACCGATTTTGGCAGGCCGACAGAAAGATGCCGTTTACATACAGCGATGCAGTAGCCAATACATACGCTTGCTGGTGTTAAAACGTGCTGCTAATTTTAGAATACGCTCCCATGCTATCGAGGTTGCTGCAATAGAGATGTAAACATACACAGAGATCAAGGAATAATGGTACATTAACGTAAATCTAGCACACTGTGGCAGTGGGTCAAATGAGAGGAGGAGACACTGCAGCGTATGTTGACTAATTTATCAACAACACAACAACGTCAGCCCTGGGAATGCTTACTCCAGCTTCTTTGTAGGAGCACACACTGCTTGTACACATGCACATATGCACACACGTACAGACACAAATGCATACGGCACAAAATTGATTTGGCACATTCGAACCAAGCATGTGTAACTGTTTACAGTGTTGTCAACAGGGGGAAATTCACCACTTTCAGACCAAGGGCTGTCACTATTATATAGTGAAAAGCACTAAAATAAAACACCACAGACACACACAAATACACATACACAGTGTAGTGTGCTGCAATAGAGACTGGACTCATTTAAAATGCACTGTTGATGCTGGTGCTAGAGCCAGAGCTGGAGGAAAAGGTTTGGGTGTGGAAAGGAGAGAAGAGCAGAGATATTTAGTGTGTAGAGTCACAATGCTTCACTGTTTGTTTCTGTATTTCAGTTTCCACTAAAACAGTAATTAACCTCACATCTTTGCAGCCAATTGTAAGTGAGAACAAATAACCCAAAGTAACCAAAAAACTGGGACAGAAATCACAGACTCACCCAGCATTTGGCTGAACAGCAGTTGTTCCAGGTCTCCCAAGACTGTAACCACTAACTCTGGATCCACCTTTAAAAAGCTCTTATCGTCCTCACCCTCTATCCCCTTCCTCTCTTTCTTTTCCTCCGCTGACAGAGCCGCAGGTTTGGATTTCTCCCCTAGTTTCTTGCCATTACTTCCAGTAGTCCCAGCTCCATTGGAGTTTGCTTTGGTTGGGTGATCAGCTGGGTCTGTATCTGCATTCTGGACTGTCTCAGAGGCCTTGCTAATTGGCTTGACCTCAGCATAAGGTCCCCGTGGTTTGCCAGGTGCAGGGATTCGACTTGGCTTGCCTATATTAGAAGTCACAGAAGGGGAGCAGAAAGACTTTGGCTTCCCCTGAAAGAGAGACTGTTCTGACTTTGAAAGTGTCCGGGACAGTGGTGGTCTCCCACCACCAGCTTGACCTGCCTTACTCTGCCCCGCTTTGTTGGTCGCAGTGCCAGGACGGCTTGTGTCATCATTCCACCTGGTAGACTGGTACAAGTGCAGCTTCTTCTCCGCATCGGTGAGCACAGACAAGTTGCTGAGTGAACGCTGTTTGCGAAGCCCGGACTGACTGGGGATTGGAATGGGGATAGATCCGGAGGTGGGCCGGTAGACCTTGAGCTCTGACCCAGAGGGACGCACAGGCCCCTGGGGCAGAGCAGAGGGCTTGGCGGGTGGTTTCCTTGATGCCATGGCCTGGGATGAAGTATCCTGGCAGGGGACAGCAGCAGACCTGAGGTCCAGCTCTCTGGGCTTAGCCGTCATGCTAATGTTAGCCACATTAGCCTCCAGCATCCCTCCTGCAGAGACCCAAGCAACAGCATCAATGATACACTCTGACACAGACACAAGCGAAAAACACTGAAAGACATGGAGGAAGGAAGGGGAAGCCAAAAAAAAAGACAAAGACGGTCTGGTCTGCACTCCCTCTTCACTCCAGGGTCAAGACAGCCAGACTCCCCGTAGTGAGAGACTGTGGCTTCACCCCTCTATTGCAAATGATGAGTGGGTTAGTAGAGTGACAGCCTTACTCACTGCTGGTAATCCATGGATCTGCAGATCTGCGTCCAGCGCCTAAATCCACTCCCTCACAGCATGTCTGCAGCTCCCGGAGCCGCACAGATGACAATAGTGCTGCCAGAATAAAGCACAGCACTGACCAGCGTCTCTCTCCGTGTCCCCCTCTGCTGCTCTCTCCCTTGCTCTGCGCTCCCTCCTGTTCGCCAGGCACGCAGCAGCCGACTGACAAGAGAAACGGTCGCAGCAGCGACGTCCCCCACCTCCTTTTTTCTCTCCTCCCTCTAACTCGCCTTCACTCTCTGCCTTGCTCACTCTACCCCCGCTGCCTCATTCACCCTCCCTCTCCTTCTTCCTCCCCTTTCCATCCTTCTTTCCTTCTTGTCTCTCTCCTCCCACTCGCTGATTCACTGCCTCTCTCTCTCTCTCAAGCACACGCCGCATACGCCGTGTTATGCTGCACACCAGTGAGTGCAAACACAAGGGCTTGACGACAAATTACCAGCATTTCCCATAAACTCAGCTTTTTGCTGTTCCTGTTTTGTAATAAAAGATTTCTTTTCATGAGGGAGGGATGCTCTGAAAAAGAACGCTGAATGTCCCCATCCATTTATATTTAGGCCCATTTATTTAATAACTTCAATGTTTTTGAAGTTATTAAATAATTTTGAATCAAAATATGCCCCACCACCCCAAAGAAACACACACACTGTTCCAACCCCTCAGCAATTATTCATAATCACATTAACTGCTCTATTCATCCATTCATATTTAGATTTCCTCACGTGCCCTGATCACCAGAGGCCCACCCGTGATTAAGCTGATTTAAATTATCTGGGGAAAAAAAGCCATGACTGCAGGATCAGCCAAGGAGAAGAGGATATGCATTTGTCAGTGCTTAATACACAACAGCACAGGCCACTAAACACGCTTCAATTAGTAGCTAAAAGACCCCAAATGGTCATCATATAGCTAAACGCCCCCTCCCCACATATTACCACACCACTCCATCGCTCTTTCCTCATTTCCCTTTATTCCTTTCCTTGTTTCCAGCATCACCCCCTCCCTGCGTTAAATCAGATGCACACGCAATTAAGTTTTCAGGGTACAGATTCATCACATTCGAAATCCATCCGACGATACCTCAGTGGTTTAAAGCGAGCGCACATGAGCCTGCGTGGCTAAAGTGAATGGATGTTGACGTCTTTGTTTTTGTCCGTCTTCCCGTGCGTGTGTGAGTGTGTGCGTGGGCTTTTCTCTATGAGTGTGTCACATCGATGAGACAGGCCCAGAGAAGCCGAAGCTCCGGTCCTGGGCCTTGGGTTGCTCTTGCACGTTTAGCTATGTCACTTGATTGCGGTAGACATGGCATTTCAATCAAAGAAGGACCGAGAAGAGCTTCTTCTTCCTCATCCACCTTATCATTTTATTGTTTAGCAGTTATCATCGCCATGCCTGTCACTGTTCACTTCAAACACCTGCAGAATCTATTCTCGTGATTTCTCGTAACACACAGGACTTGCTGGAGATCTGATAATACAGCACAGTGATGTCATTCGTTTTAATTCCCCATTACAGGTAATAATGACAGCAGGTTATAAAATGAACTTCAAGTCCATCATAACCCATTAACAATCAATATAGCTGTTTGCGCCATCATTTATTTTTGCGTTGTAATGCATCCTGTCTGAAAACTGGTTCTCAGAGTGGAGCGTTTAGGGTCTGGGCGTATTACCATTACTGTATGTCGATTTTCTGTAATATGCAGGCAGTAGTGCCTGCAGCTATGACGTTATCAGGCCTCAAACTGTTGGGAGCAGTATTCAAACAAGCAGGCCGTTTTCTGTTACATTTGCATAAATCAGTTGACACTAAACCCGAATGGAAACAAGCAACGTCCTGTTTGCGCACTTTCCAAACTCAGTATTAGAGAGGCGCTTTAAATAACGGCTCGTTTTTTATCAGTAACCAAACTGGCGCCAGCCGAACCTAAAAGTGACGATGACAGGCTCTTAGTGTGCGTGCTCGCCCTTAGCCTAAAAACTATTTGGCCTTGAATGTGTGTGTGTGTAATACAGTAGCTGAGTACATACAAAAATACAGACACTCTATGGATGTTTTATTGTGAAAAAGCTATAGCCATCAATTAGAGGCAGCAAACTTTAATAAAGGGCCAATGTTGAGGTGGTTATGCCACACTGAAGCCAGAGGTGCCTGGAGACAGTTATGGGGGCTCTGGGGGCAGGTAGCAGGCCAGCAGTGCGAACGAGGAGTGTAATTTAAGGCTAATAGGTGCTGTACGTCAGCTCTTATACCTCCCTGATGAGGGATTAAGGTTAGTGAGTGACCACATACAAGGCAGGTCTGTGGTGTACAGATGCGTGTGGTGCAGATACGCGTCATTGCTCTTGAAAGCATATATATGCACAGGTAAAGTGTTGGCAGCACACAGCCACTTGTTTGTTCCAGTGCTGGTCTCTCTGGCTCCACAGTCTAATCACCTTTATATGGCTGATGTAAACATGCTGTATATTCTCTCCCTCTATATCCACACACACACACACACACACAGCACACTGTCTGTGCACCCTGACTAACTGACCTGAGCAATCTGGCCTGACATCAAAGACACTGGCAGTTTCAGAGTGTGATGAGTGCCAGTGTTCAGCAGTAGGCTACACATTCAGCACGGAGCAGACTCGTAGTATGATACATAAGTGTGTGTACGTGTGTGTGTGTTTGTGTGTGTGTGGTCGCGTGTGTGGAGGCAGGCAGACGGAGGCTGACCACAGTGTCTGAACCCTTGGGAAACTTCTTATGACATCAGGCAAACAGTTTAATTCCAATATAAAGAGACTTTTAAGCAAAGTTAAGCAAAGGCAAGAGAGACAAGTACGAATAACGTGTGAAGAGTGAAAGGATGGTTTGAAAGCAGGGTGAAACAGAAGCAGGGAGAGAGGCAGATAGACACAGACAGAAGGAAACTGGCTCAGTGCTTTGCATGAATATATTTGGCCTAGCATCTCTAAACAGATCCGCCACTATACTCTGATGGAGGAGTCATGTGAAGCAGCCAGTAGGACACGCTTACTCACAGACACCGTGTACCACATTATATTCATGTTTACAAACTTGCACAAAATTTCCACCTTTAAAGGAAAAATACTGCAAAGAGGAAAGATCTGCAGTTCTAGGTGCAACTGCATGTAACACGGGCCCCTAAACTTTTAGAGGAACAGTTCCCATTCAGGCTAAGCAGATGGCATGTGTTCTCACTTCTCACCCACTCCCTCTTGGTTCCTCTTGTTTTGAGTTTGTTTTCACGAGTAAAAATAAAAGTTGCTATGAAGATGAGGCATACAACAACGGAGTGAGGACGTGAGAAGAAAATGACGAAGTGTGATTGAGAATAGAAGATGCAGAAAAACGGAGCAAGTCAAAACAAGGGGAGACCCGATAGCATCAAAGAAGCCTAGCAGATGATATTAGTGGGGGGAAAGTAAAAAAAAACAAACAGTCAAGTTATAGCCCAGAAAGCAAGTCAATGAAGAAAGTGAGAAGAGGAGGAAGAGGACGGGTGAGGAAGGATCTCTGTGTGTTTGCCAGAGAAGCAAAGGAAGTCTGTAAGACAGAGAGGGGATATCCTGCTTCGCTGCCTCGCCACTCCTGCTACATTTGCTTATGTCCGCTAACACACCAACGCGTGGGGTCCACAGGACACACAGAAGAATACCAGACCATGACACACTTCTCCACAAGGGACAGCTCATACTCATACACATGCTGGTACAGCGCAAACACAATGACATGGCTATTAATGTCCTGTTTACACACAAAACACTGAAACGGCAATTGACTGATACATACAGTGTGTGGCTTCCTAGCGGAATTGCATGAATGAGGGAGCGAGTTTTTCACAATGACTCTTTAGTGGTCTTATCGAGCGCTGATGATGCACAGCATGAGTCACTGGCCTGAGCATTTGGGAAATTCAGCTATCAGTGACAATAATGTGAGTGCATCAGTCAGCTAATCCAGCGAAAACACCACCAGAGTGAATGCCAGACGTTGGTCATATCTCCTGCTAAACCAACTAAAATGCAGGGAATATTTGCAGAATGTGAAAAGGGAGAATTTGTGTGTTTTAAAAGGTATAACTCTTTGTAGACGCTCCCTCATAGATGCCCCAATGTTGACATTATCAGCCCATTTCCCAGGAGTATCCCATAATGCTCTGCTCCTGAGTGTGGTTGCCTAGCTACAGCGTGGTGTGCAAGCAATAGTGGATCATCATGCGTGTAAATGTAGCTGAAGGAAGACGAACAGTAGTATTTGCCAAAAATAAATAAATAAAATTCATTTGAAACCTCCTAAAGCTACAGTATGTGTTTATATGCTGGTATGTGCGTGTCTTTTTGATTCCCCGTGGGTTATTAATTAGATGTACTTGTGACTTCATTCCTGTGTCCGTGGGCGTGTGCTCCAACATAGAGAGGTTACACGCATGAATGACTTAACTTGACTCCCTGGGCTAGGAGTCACCCCACAGGTCAAGAAGCATCTTGCGTATGCACTCATTCACCCGTTCCTCAATTCACTCTTCTCCCTCCATTCTCTCCTCCTTCATCTCCAGCTCTGCAATGCAGCTGTGATTATTGTGTTCCCTCTTCATTGTGAGGAAATGACCCTGGGAGGAGAGAAATGGAGCAAAAACAGGAGCAGACAACAGGAGGTGGCTACTCTGACATAAACTGAAGACTGGGTTGTTTTTCTGGATTTTAAAAATATTGTAAATATAACTTGACTGAATGCGACCAGTTATTTTGTTGCTATTGGCAACGATAACTCAAAACACATGCCTTTGACCTGCAGTGGCCCTCAGGGATCAGTCCTTGGCTTCTTATCTGCTGACCTCTACATGCTTCCACTTGGCCATATCTTTTAAAAACCCTAACTCCATATAACCCGTTGCTACTGATTCTGAGTCAAACTCTTGGGCACATTTCACTGAGACCATTTCTGGTGAGGTTTTAGTGAACAGTAGACGGGTCTATTGAAGGTCCTATGCCAGGTCTTTGCTCGATTCCTATTTTTAAAGGAAATTATTTTCATACCCTGTTCATGTAAGACAGATGATGTTCATTTTGATTTTTTGAAGATGTAGCATTGCATCATGTATTAACTGACTATTACAAGAAAAAAACAACAACATTTTATTATTTTATCATCTTAAAATCACAACCAGACTTAAGTCCTCTTTGACAAAATGGTTTATCTCTGGTAAAACTGAATATTGTAATAGATGGCACCCTTAAAAGACAGTTCGCACTTCTCCTTAAAAAGCGTGAGCTGAAAACCAAAGGGACCATATTACTGTAGTTCTTATGTCTCTACATTTGTTGCCCTAAGCCACTAAATTCATTTTAAGATTTTTATGACTTACTTACAAAACCATACATGGAGCTTTCCCTAATTATATTAACCTCCTAGGACCTGGCGTCCAAATATGTGGACATCACATTTTGGGTTATTCAGACCAAAATACTCAATTTTGCTCTATAAGGGCCTGATATCCACTTACGAGGACATTATGCTGCTACTTTTCTATCAAAATTTTAAATGAATATCCTCATACATGGCTCTTATTTTTCTTAAAAACAAAAATAAGGTAAAAAAAATCTGGTAATTCTTTGTTTTTACATTCATCGGGCCCCAATGTGCCCAAATATCAAAGAGAAATTAAAAATGCTGCTGTGGAAGAGTTCGGGTCTTAGGAGGTTAATGCTATGCTAAAGAAATTTAACACTTTAAGACCTCTTAGATCAATGGGAACTGTATGGTAGTGGTGCTTAGTGCGAAGTCAAAACAAGGAGAAGTGGCATTTAGTCTTCAGCGTAGCGTCTTAACCCTCTCCAGGCAGGCGTTGCTGATTTGCAACAGTTAAAAACTAACAACCTGATTACCCCACATAAATATTTTATGAGGTTTTTTTTACTCAGAAGTACCACTGCAGGACTTGGTTGTGCACTAGCAACAAAAAGTTTAATTTGAGCCTGAGAGGGATAAACCAACTGCCTATTGGTCAAAAATGTTGCACAACAACTACTCCAAGAGATATTTTGAAACTGAAGGCTTTTATCATTATACCCCAACAGTGAACAGCAGACATCTTGAAAGTTCAAGGTTTGGGTCAAATATAAAGTAAGGCATGACATTAAACCATAAATAGTGATTGCTGCCTCACTCCAGGCGATGAGCACGGAGATAATCTAGTCCATTCTTATGTCTGATCATCTTCCTAAAGCTACTAAACCACTCATCACTATCCAACGCCAACTCGGCATATGTCTCCCCGATTAGATTGGCCAAAGAGGATTACGCGCTGTCTAGTAGATGCAGTCAGGTTTACCAAAATGCTATTCGCTTGACTGTCCAGGGGCATTAAAGGCATGGCAAGCATGACATCTATAAACAGTAAGTTGATTTCAAACCTTCATTACTAAAGATTTCCCTGTTTCTAGCTTAAAATGAAAGGCACTGAGGGGTTTTTAACATCTACTTTGCTAAATGAGATAATCCCAAACTGAGGTAAAAAAGAAAAACGCTGACCTGCAGGAGGGTAAATAAAGATATGCCATAGGGCTGTGCGATATGACCAGAATCTCATATCCCGATATAAGAATTCTATCGTCCGGATAACGATATAAATCATAAAAATGTAACATTTTCTGTAAATTCTGTGAATCTCGGGCAGCTCGACTTGCGTGAAGTGTTTCCAGCTGGGCATCGTGTAGCTGGAGTCGAGTGTTTTAACCGATGCATGAAACGATACATTTTTAGACATAAGTTGTAACGGCCGCTGTTTCCTTTGTGAGTATTTATTACACGGCGTGCTGCGGGGAAAAGCCTGTTCTAACGTTTGAGTCGAAGGTTTATTTTTTAGCACCTGGCGGCTCTTTTTTTACTTCTCATCCGTAAATAATCTGCTCTTTCATATGATTCAGTTTATTTTGAAAAGTCTCAACAGGATCTTGAGCTTTATTGTGAAAGGTTTATGTGGAACATAAACAAGCGGACACGTGATGGTGTTACCGTCATTGTTGCTAACGACAACGCATAAAAACAGGCGCTTGTCCGTCTGTAGTGTGGTTATATTAAATATAAGAGAAAGAGAGAACTTTAATAAATGAATATAGCCACTACAGTGACATCAAAACCATGAAAAAATATCGCCGTAAACAGTTTATTTTGCGACACCACGAAACAAACGACAGCGTAAAATGAAACGATAGACGTTTTTATATCGTCATCCGATATATATCGTTATATCGAACAGCCCTAATATACCATATTTGTTTATGCAAGCTTATATGTTGATAATTCTTAAATTCTAGCCATGTATTTTAAAATTAGCCAGTCATACCTCGATTTCTTTTTTTGTACTGATGTCTGTGTGGGATGATGTGTGATGTTTTATATCCTTCACTATATGAATGGTGTTTGTAGGTGTCTGTACAGTGTGTGTGTGTGTGTGTGTGTGTGTGTGTGTGTGTGTGTGCGCACTTGAGACTGCGACATTTTGTCCATTGGGAATTTTAGGACAAAATATTGCAGGGATGAAAAATGATACACAACCCACATCACATTTATCTTTCAAAAGCCATCTGTGCACTGTCACTTGTGCATACATCAGCACACATACACACACAGTCTCGGAGAAAAACCCATTCTCAGCTACACCTCTCTAGAGAGTAATAGGGTCAGGAGTTCTGGGGTCTAATTGAAAGAGCACATGGTCCTACAATCACATTAAACGTTCAGATCTTCATTAGGTTCTCAGTTAAAAGATGTAAGAGCGGATCGCGTTACCCTGATTCAATCTAACACATATAGAGAATATTACATTTAAGGAGATCGACTCTCGCCACAAAGAGCAGCCAGTTCCACATCAAATAACTGGGCTTTATCGTGTTTGCTCACCACCAGGAGTTTGTAAAAATTTAACCAACATTTAATAATCTGTCTTTTCATCTCAGTGCACACACTTGTTTATTCTCTGTCCTCCTTACACAAAATGAAATTCATCAACCCACTGACCTCATTGGTCTTCTCCTTTCATCTCTCACTCCTCTCCCTCCTTCCTTCCCTACAAACTTTGGTTTCCACCCCGTTTCCCTCCCTTCCTCCACTTGCTAAATTACAGTTATTACAGTGCCAGCCCACCATCCATGTAAATGCAGCTTCAGAGGAGTCAAAGATGCTTTGGTTCTGTTTCTAACGCCTGCTAGGCACCAATTAAAAGGCCAAAACTAGCCCCAAGACAGCCAGAGGCCCTTAAAGACTAGGGCTGGTCCACCACCAGTTCCCATCCCCCTTTTCCACAACCAGATGGTTAAAGGTTTTATAAAGGTTTCATTTGCAAATAACTCTATTCTTGTGACACAATGTATGTTCAAACTCAAACTACTGCCTTGAGCTTGTAGTTCTCTGCCAAGCAGCCAAGTTGTACTTTACAGCTATCTGTAGAGATGCATACGCTGCAAGAAATGAAGGCATCCAGCATTTAGCTAGTGTAGGCTGTCTGTCTGTTGCTTGCCAGGTATCCATGTGTATTTACTCTGGGTGAGTCTAGAGGACGCCGTAAATATTTGTGAAAGGACTCCAATCCAAGTTGATGAGTCAGTGAAGCTCGCTTCTGTTCGATGGCAGCAATACTGAGGTGACTTGTTGACTTTTCTGTTGTTAAGTGTTGCTATTAGCCTCTGATAGCCACCGTTAGACTCTGTTAGCTGCTGTTAGCCACTCTTAGTGAAATATTCTTGGTGGATCACTGCGACACTTAGAATGTAATCAAACTGTTTTCACAGGGAAACTGTGATTTTTAGGACACTTAAGGCTAATTGACATATTGTTAGCTTACAACCAGCTGTTATTGTTGTTTAGCCAATATTTAGTCAGCTGTCCAGACAAGGCAAAAATATTGGGAATAAATAAGCATGTTTGTGCACTTTTTGTGCATTAGAGCTCTAACTTCAGTTCAGTTAATGAGGCTTGGGGTAAGGAGGAAGAGGATGAGAGATACCAGTCGCATCTTTGCTTTGCATTTTCATTTCCTTCATATCTTGAGCCTGAAGGTGTAGACACTGATTAGATTTTGCCTCCACAGCACGCAAACGCCTACAAGTTATCTTCTCCTCTGCCTTTGCTGTACTATCTATGTGGCCAGTCTCAAGCTGCATAAATAAAACATGATTAAGGAGAACAGCGATCTCCATGTCAGCCACTGTGTTCAAGATGGCGGGTCAGCATGGCGGTTTGCACAAACCAGTACCCACTCCTGTCCATTTTTTATGGATTAATTCTAAGTTTATAAGAATGCATCAGGTAGTTAGAAGCCACAGATTTATGAATTCAATATTCTTTTTTCCACTAATTAACCTCAAAAAATGACTGACTGTACCTTTAAACAGGGCTCTAGAGTGCGACCAATTTGGTCGCAAATGCGACCAAATTTTTCAGTGGTGCGATTAAAAAACAATATTTGGTTGCACCTGTGCGACCAACTGTTCGGGTAGCAAAAAAAAAAAAAAAATCTGCAACCTTCCCTGTGGTCAACAACAGACACAGACACACAGACACACATTATGCCCCTATCGTGGACTAAACCAATCAGAGATAGTCAGGGGCGGGACCTCTCTGATTGGCTGTGGTCCAGTTGAAAGTGCAGGTGGAAGAGGGAGGTGAGTAGCTTGAATAAAGCGATATCAATTCATTAAATCCTGAATCGACTTTTAAATATAACTGTGTTTTGCCAGAAATGCCAGATTCTCAGATTAAAGCTCACAAAACCATTTCAACAACAACCAAACAGCAAATGAGAGCAGGCACACGGATTCCACACAAAGACGTAAACACGGAGCGGAACCGACGCATCAGAATCAACTTTGAACGGGACTTTGAAAACCGGAATCGAATGGATTATAGAAATCAGTGATGATACCCAGCCCTAGTGAGCAGCCTAGGCACGACAGAAGTGGATGTAGCTGTAATAGGAAAAGAACTATTGCTAACTTTTCTGTTAAGTTAAGGCCTGATCCTTCTGAAATTCATAGCCAGTGCTCTGACACGCTGTCATCAATCTTTGAATGCTGAAAAAGCACAGTGTATCCAGAAAAACACATTATATTATATAAATTATTATAAAATTTGTGTGCACCTAACTTTTGTGCCGGTACGCCTAACTTTTTAAAGTTAGGCGTACCTGTACGCCCATGGCAAAAAGTTAGTCTAGAGTCCTGTTTAAAGGTTATTAATTAAATGACACTGTGCTATATTGTCCCTGAACTTAGACATTACATATAGAAACGGCTGTAATTCACCTAATATATGGCACAGTGTGATGCATATGTAAACCCAGTATAACTTAAAGTTATTTCGGACTACACTGTACATATTTTAACATACATATAATAACTAAAAAGCAGTTGATCTTCTTTCCGTTTAACTGACACCACATCAAAAGGATTCACTAAGCCACTGAAAAAGTCATTTCTCAGAAGCACGTTCACATTCTTGGGCTCAGACTGACCACTACAATGCGTAACTATAGCCGTGCGTACAGAGCAAACCATTACTCAAAAGCCACAGGATCAGGACAGGGATGGGGTCATGCTGGGACTGTGGCTTTTTAGGTCAGTGAAATCTGAAAAGAGGAACTGTGAGAGGGAAGAATGGGTTCGAACTCTACAACAGCTCTTGGATGAAAATGAAATCAATGTGCGTATAATGCTGCCTGGCAGCAAGTTAAGAAGTGCCCCATTTCATCCCATTACTGACCCACATCACCAGTGTCAACATCCTTCATCCTAACATCCTGAGCACATCTCTCTTTTCCATCTCTTCATCCAGGGACTACGGTACTCAGCAGAACCCCAGGCACACAGAAAATTACACCACCTAACTTCAGACATGGCTCCTGACGACTGATGAATTGCAGCGTGACAGACATACATTTGGACAAAGACTGGTTGTCCCTTTCACTGAGTCTATTCAGGTTCTACAATGAGAGCCAAAGGTCAGCCACTGGCTTGTTGTGTCTGACGCCACTTATGACTCTGTCGCAGTAAACGTCTGGCTGCCAGAAAGTACACATCATTCCTACCTGCCAGAAGTGCTCTTGGCATCTTGGTGCCCTAATATTAACTGGGCAGAAAAAACTGGACCATGTTTTGTTTAGCTAAGGAAAGGGAGAAAGGAGAGGAGATGTGTGTTACTGCTGTGTGAGTCTAACCTGGTGTCAGGTCATCACAGCAGACTTCTATGGATCCAGATGAGCAGTCACTCAGTTCATCCACAGAAAATTCACTCACTTGTGCCTGCAGCCTGTCAACACATCACAAACACAGCCATCACACATCTGTTACTGAACATGCAAATCATATCCTTTACAATCAAATGCATAACCTGCTGTGTATGACAGTAGAAGAAGAGAGGCGATGACTATCTCAATTATTTCCACAAAAGCAAATCATATAAACAGAAAAATGCTGAAACAGTTATGTGCAAAGAACTGTGTATAATCCTGTCATTAATAAAGAAAAAATAAACTTAAAATGTTTTATTAAATGTAGATTTTGTACAGTGTGCTTTTAGTAACATAAAAAACTGTGTGCATGGGAGTATACGGTGTCAGCCCAGGGGCTACAAGAAGACACTTTAACAATCAGCTCTGCTCTGTGTGTGTGTGCGTGTTGCAGGAAAAGATACTGAGGCCTCTGTGGCAGGTCTTTAGTGTCCTGAGGATGACTTCTATGTGTAAAGAAAATGATCACATGATAATTACAAGGGGGGTCAGTGGTAAAGGACTCATAATGGAAGGCTTTATAACTCTTGCTTCAGTTGTGCTTGTGTGATGAAGGACCCCTTACCTGTGACTGAAGGGAGCCACAGCAGCCATGTTGACTCTGGGTATGTGTGTCTCTTCAGATGTTGCCTCCTGATCCTGTGTATCAACAACCTCCTTGGATGTTACTGGCATGGTAAATGTGATAGCTGGCAACGGTAAGGGAAGAGGAGAGGAAGCTGGACTGCTATCCTCAGGAGTTCCCATTTCCTCATCTGATTGGCTGCCAGAGTCACTATGATCTCTGATGGTGTGATGGTTTGAGTAAAGAAGAGTGGGCCGAATGTTACAGTTGCTGAGTATGACGGATTTGGGTGGATGGTTTTTTGGAGGCTCTTCCTTCCTTCCTGGTATCGCATCAGCCATTGCTTGGGTTACAATGTTTGAATTGTCTCCTCTGCTAAAACTGAGCGGTGGACGTAGGTTGCCGGCTCCATACGCTTGATTCTTATTTGCAAAGGTGCTTCTGTTGCGATTGCCATCCTGGGGTAATTGGGAGAGGATTTGCGATTTTCCCAGGTCTAGCGTGTCTTTTGAGTGTGGCGGATGTACTCGTCGCTGGGTCAGCGGGCTGCTGTAGGCAGATCTTGACACCTGGGGAATTGGAAGAGCTCCGGTTCGCTGGAAGAGCTGACTTTTAAGGCAGGCATCTCTCAGGGCATCTGTGGAGGAAGGCCCAGGGATACTGGAGTTTCTTGGACAAAGTGACGGGGAGTGTGCAGGTGTGTTCGCAGGCGTGTGCTTAGGGGTCTGTTTTGAGGGCCTGGGCAGGTCACTCGCCCGGCGGCGTGGTTCTGTTTTAGGAGAGGAAGGCAGAAGACTGCGAGGGAGGGGTATTCCTGATGAGGGAGGCCCACGGGGAACTGACTTCACGTTGACCCCCCCACTCATCGTGACCTAAATCAAAAGACATAAAGGGGGGAAGACAACAAACAGTTAAAAAGTTAGGTGAGTGCATGTTCACAATAGCATGAGATCATTAACCATAAAGCCTTCCCAAAGGGTTTGGTTATACATTAAGAGTCAATGTTAAAGTTCTACTAATCTAATCAGGCTGAGAATTTGCTTTTCCTTTCACAGAGCTGTGCAATGTGAGCCAAGTACATATGACAAAATGAGTCATGGTAAACCACGAGGTGAACTTATTTTCAGCGGAGCATGGAGTTTCTAAGAAATCAGATTTGCCTGCTAGGAGTTAAAAACACAAAACCAGCTTTTTACACATGCGCGCGCACACACACACACGCCAGCTTTTTATACGCTTGTAGAGCATTATGTTCTTGAAAAACAAATACTGAAAATGAACTCCAATACAACATCACACTTACCCCGGCACAATGCATACATATAACAGTTTCAGAGGAGGCACAGGATATTGCTCACCTTATTTGCTTTGACTGCAGATAGTCCTTGGTTTTCTTACTCTCTTCTGTGTCAGAATGACAGAAACCCTCCAAGAACTACGAAATCCTGCTTGAGCTTTGTGAGCCCGCCTATGCTAATTCTGATCAAGTGAAACGTTTCATATAATTTTACTGCTTCGTGCTGCTCTGCTGGGAGGGGAAAGGGAGGCAGTGAGTTTGGGAGAAAGGCAGGGAGGGAGGGCAAAAAAGGCGGAAAAAACGTCAAGTGCACGTACAGCTGCTTTTTAACGTAAGTGTCGGCCAACAACATGGCAGGAGCTCAATTCCTCTAAGTATGTAGACATTCTCAAGACGGCCTGCTGAAGTTAGATAGGTGATTTAAGCGGCTGTAAGTGAATGTGGCGTGATTCTTGGTGCCAGCCGGGCCGGTCTGAGCATTTCAAAACTGCTGCTCAACTAGGACACACAATCATCTCTACGGTTTACAAGAGAATTGTCCAAAAAAAGAAAAATATACAGTGAGCAGCAGTTTTAGGGGGAAAAAGCTTTGTTAATAGCAGAGGTCATAGAGAGTGCTTTGAGTTGGTAGGAAGGCAACAGTAGCTGAAACAACCACTCGTTACAACTAAGGTAAGCAGAAGAGCATCTTTGAATGTGAGATGCTAGTGAAACCCTGAAGCAGGTGGGCTGCCGCAGCAGAAGACCACACTGGTGGCCACTCCCATCAGCTACATACAGGAAAGTGAGGCAACAATTTGCACATACATTCCAAGATTGGAGTATAGAAGATTAAATATATGATGCCTAGTCTGATAAGTCTCCAAGATTCAGATGGTAGAGTCCGAATTTGGCATACTCAACATGAGAGCATGAATCCTTCTGCCTAGTCTGAACTGTTCAGGCTGCCGGTGGTGTAATGGTGTGGGGGAAATTTCTTGTTATACTTTGAGCCTCTTAATACCAATTAAGCGTCTTTTGAAAACCATGGCCTACCTGAGTATTGTTACTGACCACGCTTTAGGACCACAGTGTAGCCACTTCCTGATGCTATCATGTCAACAAGGACCAAAATATCTGACGAATGTTTCCAGCACATTGTTGAATCTATAAGAGGAAGACTGAAGATTGTTCTTAAGGCCAAAGGGGAGCAACTCAATACTAGCACGGTTTACCTAATAAAATGTCCAGTGAGTGCATATATTGAAATGTTCAAATTCACTCTAGATTCTCTTCCTAGTTGCACTTAAAAAATGGTCTGAGGCCCTCTAAAGTACGGAGGCCTATCTCCCCTCACCACACTCCCTGCCGGTGGCTGATGCCCTCAGACGTTGGTGTGTTGGTGGTCCTTGTCGTCTGGGGCTGGGCGCTCATGTATGTACCGGCTCACTCCTGGTGGCCGATTGGCGGGGCCGGGCGCCTGCGGCCCGGCTGGGCTCCTTCCGGGGGGTGGGATGCCCTCAGGCCTCTGGGCCTGAAGCTCGGTCCTCTCTGGCACAGCTGGCTGCCGGCAGAGCCCGCGGGCACGCCACTGCAACCCCCTCTGGCCTCTGCTCCGTAGCTGCGGGGTGACCTCTTGTTTGGGGCTCTACTCAGCTCTTCCCAGGAGGGTGGCACGGTTCCCCCCCCCTTTGGTGGTCCTCCTCGGGTCCTTGTACTCTGGGGCCTCTGGATATCTGGGGCCTGGATCTCCTCCATACCTGCTTCATACCCTGGTGGACGGGGCTATGGCTCCCCACACTCCCTAGCAGATCGTTACATGGAGAAACCTTTGGAATACAAGCATGCTGATCCACACAGGTGTGCACACAGGTGTACACACGGGTGTTCACAGACGCGGACTACACCTTTCTTGGCTGCTGCCTCAAAGCACATTGTGCGCTGTCTATCTTGCGTGCTGCACAATATCGTTTATTATTTAGTATCTACTGTTATCTACTGCTAGCTAGTTTATTGTGATGGTGCTGTTTTTTTTTTATTATGTTGCTCTTTGTTGTTTGCTTTCTCTTCTGTTTTTTTTCTCCATACAGGTGATCCAGGTGTTTTGTTTGTTTGTTTGTTTGTTTTTCTTTCTTCCCCCCTTCTCACCGTCTCTTCTCCCCTCTGGTTTTCTTTCTCTCCCTCTCTTTCTTTCATTCTTTCTCCCTGTCCTATCCCCCAGTCACGTCTGTCCCGTTTGTAGCAACCGAAAATAAAATAAATTCATAATTATAATAAAGGTCAATCAAATGGACCAATATGGCAAGGCCATGATGATCCACTTGGTAAAATAAATCCGCTTGGCATCTTTCTTGGCCTTAAGACAACAATTCTGATGGCTAAAGATCCAAACGGGACACAAAAAAAAAAAAAAAGGTCTGAGTGTGTGTATTATAATTACACACACACACAAACGCAGACATACTTAGAAATATACTAGAGATTTAATGCTTAGCCCTACTTGCCCCGTCTTAAACAGCAAAACTTTTGCTGCCAGAAGACTTTGTGGGAAGCTGTCTTTGAAGCACTGATGTATCAAATTAAGCCGTCAAAGTCACAAGGATAAAGTGCTGGATTATTTGACAGTGCATCTAATCACAGCATTGCACACAGTGTCATGTGGATCACTCAGACACACATTTCCAGCAGTCTGAGAAAAGCAGGAGAAAGAGCGACTGCTTCAGCTTGAAACTCCGATGAAAAAAAAGGACGGATTCTCTGCAGGAGGCCTTCCTTCCACCTACTTATAGAATCAGACATACTAAGACAAGCAACTAAGAGCTGTGCGGTATTTTGATTGATGCTAATGTAGGCCTGCACAGCAGCGTACAGCTGCAGTGATGCAGCAGTAGGTAAACAGAGACAGATGTGATCATCCATCCTCCTTTTCCCCTAATACTCCCTACAAATTCCTCCCCCTCCTCATTGTCTGTTTCTGTATGTCTTCCTCACACACTCCATCTCTTGGGAGGTCCAGACAGAAAATGAGCATCAGAATTTCTTTCTGTCTACTATAGGTCCTGCTAGGATTTCCAGGAGCACAGGTGTGGGCTGACTCGATGTCTGTCTGTATGAAAATTAGATTTTCCCTTGGGGATATGCCGGGGTCACACCAACACTTCTGCAGGCTGTATAAGAACATACAGGGGCTCAGCTGCTGATGGTGATGTGTGTGTGTGTGTGTGTGTATTAATATCTTTGTGGGGACTTAAAAAGGGGAAGTTTACTATACTTGTGGGGACCAACAGCCCTTACAGGGACCAAACAAGTTTGAAGGCATTTTTCTACACTCAAAATGTGGTTTTAGTGTCAGGGTTACAATAAGGTTATGGTTAGGTTTAGAGTAAGGGTTAGGCATTCATTTTTCAGTGTTAGGTTTATTGTAAGGGGCTACAATAAAGGGGATATGAATACTTGAGGTGTGTGTGTGTGTGTGTGTGTGTGTGTGTGTGTGTGTGTGTGTGTGTGTGTGTGTGTGTGTGTGTGTGTGTGTGTGCGTGCGCGTAAAAGAAGGAAATACAAAAAAGGTGACTGAAACCAACAGCTGTAAGTTAGGGGGAAATAATCTAGTTTAGTTTGATTTCTTTCAGTTATGTTATTATAGGATATTTTGTAGCACAAACGTCTTACATGTGTTGGGTACATTGTATTTGTCATGTGTTCAGACTTACAGGCTTCAAAGATTGTTCTGTATCATCCTGTCACATAAAAAACTTTACAATACACCGTCTGTTGGCTCCTTTCACTGTACGTCTAACTCCATGTGATGTCTGTGTCTAAAGGAATTAGTTTTGAGTTTGGTTTAAGAAGCGTTTTTATTTTTACAGTTTGAGGCACGTGCAAACGCAAAAACATGAAGCCAGCTTTTAAGGATGTTTATATTGCTGCTGATTAGTTTGACAGTTAGCGTTTCATTAGCATCAATCAGCTTCATTGTACATATTTGTAAAGCTTCACCTTAGTTTAATATTTTTCCAGATTCACAGCATTTGGAAACAGCACTTTAATAGCTAAAAACAATAATTACATATCTTATTGTGTGACAAAATCTGCCATCACTATCAGTCACTGTGTCTTTAGTTCTACAGACCCGGCCTCGGGGCTGACATCATGATTTAGCTTTCATACTTAAATCAGCTGAAATAAATAAAAGGTTTTGAAGGATATCATCGTGTTTGTACACTGACGCAAACACAGTACAGAAGCCTACAGAGAAACTGGGGGTTTTGCTACAGATCAGTGTAGTTACTGTGTGGGTTACTGCATGGGCCGACTACGGTCTCTCCTCCACTCTGCTAGGGTGGTGCTGACATCTACTGGGTACTGTCTGCAACTGCAGGAGCACAGCGTCTCATTCATTACAGTCCCGTATTATCATTAATTATAGCTGCGAGGTGTATTATGCAGGCTTATTAATAGCATCTTTTACACCTATCAGAAACATCAGCCATATCAGGTTTGTGCTCTCCTGAAGGACAGAAGAACAAGGATAGCGTTGCAGCCAGCATTATGCTGCATGTTAACAGTGTAATTTAATAACATTACACTGATTTAGCTCAGCTTTCCCATGGCGGCCTGTGGCTGACCTGAGTTACTCTATATCTTATGAGAAAATCGTGTATATCCTCTCTCACAGACATGCACACTCACCCTTGTGATGAACACCCTCTGACTCATCACAAAATCAATACATGAGTTGGTAACACAGGCCTCTCTGTCTGTGAAGGGCATCAGCAGTGCCTGTGTGTCACACAGCCTGGAAACTACAGTACATTGAATTAATCACCTCCACTATGACAGCAGCCAGAACAACAGCAGTAAAGTCCTGCCGTGGAGCAGAGTAAGCTAGTGACACCCAGTGGTACAACAAATTCCTGAGAAGGCAGTTTTCTTAAAAGAAAGTCATCATAAGATAAACGTGGCAATATTTTTAGCTCAAAAAGAACATATGATTCAATTTCAAGGCTCTGCTGTGTCACACGAAAGTCTTACCTGTCAGTGCGCCGTTGGGCTAAGCAGACGGAGCCGGCCAGAAGCAGGTCACACTTCTCTGACGTCCCAGGAACAATGGGCTGTTTTTTCCTGGATCACAGTTGCATCCTCACCACTGCTCTCCCATTGGTTCACAGCTCCTCACCATTCACCAAGACAGGAAGCTTGAACAAACAGGAATGACACATTCAGCCAATCAGGGGCCTCTCTTTCGAGGTGACTCATTTTCAAAGTGACTTTCTTTGATTCTAACCTTTCGCCAAAAGGAAAAAAAATGTCATTTGGCACATAGATTCAACGAACACAGTCATGTATCTACGACCTCAGAGGACATTACACTAACCTAGATTCATTTTCTGGAGGCTTACTCTAAACAGCACGCTCTCGTTGTAAAGTATCGTGTTTTACACTCTGGGGAACAGCTTTCGTCCCCATTATAAAACAAAAGAAACACACGATCATTATGTGACGGCGTAAACAGAGTTAAGCTCACACACTGTGAGTACTACCTGGACCACACGCACATACACACAAGAACTGAAGAGTGTTTATGTTATCATGACTCATTTGACCAAAATGGAAATGTATTTGGCATGAAGTTACCCAAAATGACACATAATGTGTCACCATCAGAAATCCCACAACGCAGCACAAAGTCATCTCTGAACCTCAAATCGCCAAATTGCTCTGGGACATAGTAAAGTAAATGAGCCTCGCTGGGACCAGGTGTGATAAAATGGGTGCTGTGAGTATTTAATGTACTGAGGATAGCTGCTGTACTCCTTTAAATAAAAAAAGATCTTTGTCTAACACACGTCCTCTGCACATGCTCTTATTATAGAAGCCAGGGTACAAACACACGCACCCACAAAGTAAACAGGACAAAATATAACCCGACTACTGACAATATAAATATCACCATGGGAGAAGCAGTTTGCCTCCATTCTTCTCAATATCAACCAAATGTACCACACGCTACAATATGTATACTACACATGCTTTACTGAGTCATACATCCAAACTGCTGACTCAGGTCAACTGCCAATCATTTCATCCTTTAGATACTCCTGCGCTCTTTCTTTTCGTCTTCACTGGCCCATCTTTTCTCTCTTATTTTTCTAACTGTCACAGCACCGTGAACATAGTCCTCGTATTAGAGTTTAGTAACTCTGCGCTTTTAGAATCAACAGGAAATATGTTCAGCAAGAGACACAGATTCATCAGGAAACAAGACAAAAATATACTTTGAATTAGAGAAGGATCTGAAATATTAACTAGCTAAAGTAAACACTAGCCTTCACTCACCTGCTTCAGTCTCCAGTTGGAGTCCGATCTGTATGCTGCAGAGCGTGGCTGGCTCAATCCCTGCCTTAGCTTCTTTCTACTTTTTCTGGCTGGCCTCTGAGCTGCAAGCATGTGTGTGTGTGTTTGTGTGTCCGTCATTCTACTCCCCTATCACGTCATGCCGCTCTGCTGCTGCCGCAGTACGCCTGCAGCCGTATCCCCACCTCCTTTTTTTTTCCTCCCCTCATCCCAGTCTCTCTCTCCCCCTGTCTGTCTATGATGCTCTCTCTCAATAATGGACCTGTTGGCTTCGTTCCCTCCCTCCCTCTCCCTGGGTGAAATATAAGCCCAGCTAGCAAAGACCCGGCTGGTCCATTAGCCGGATGAGTGCGGTTTGTGTGTCTGTGCGAGCGCAATCACGGCTGCCTCTATAGTGTGAGTAATACATGGTAATTAAGCAGATGTAGCCACAAATGTGAGAAGCCTAAACCCATCATCTCGCTTTCTAGACCTAATTGGTGGTCATGGAAATCAGGATGACAGAAAAAAAAAGTGCCACCTTAATGATAGATTTTCTGACGACAAATGAGAATGTGCACATCACTAGCATAAACACACATAATCACACAAACGGGCACACACATAGACACACATCCGCCCTCTATATCTGTTTATATATCAGTGTGCATGCCTGAATGAACCGGCATCATGAAGGAGGGCAGCTCATCCATCACTCCTCTAATTTGTCCCACGCTTCTAATGAAAAGAGGGGAGGCGAGACAGAACGAGAAATAAGTGATGAGAACGAAGGCGAGGAAAGAAGGGCAGGAGGAGGTGTGATGGAGAAAGAAGCATGTGCAGAGAAAACCCTTTCCTCGTATCTTTTCCCAGGTGACAAACTCGGAGTAACATTACAAAAACATCCCAGATACCTGACCTTGAGCTTGTCTTCCACACTTTTCAATACTCAAACTATGAGGACTATAAAAATCTCAGACAGTAGGAGGTCTACTTGAATTAAACAATCACATCAACAGAGAGACAAATGCGGTTAAATCACTGCTGGTTTACGTCATTTTACTGCTGGGCAACATCTCTCTGGTCATCTTTACAATTTATTCACAAACTCTTATGAATTTATCAAAAAAGGCACTTCTTATTGTGATAATTCTACGTTTGTTACCTTTTGTAATCATCGGCCACATTTGTGCCTTTCTCTGCATCTCTGCTCATATTTCTGCTGTGCTGGCCAAGAGTTCGACCCACTATTATAAGAGCCAGTGCTGCATATTTAATGAAGACTGTGACATGCAACAAATTCAGAATCCCATCCTTCCCTTTTACAAAATAGCTTATGGATCAGCTTCAGTTATTGGTTACGTCTTAAGAGTTTCTAACTATGGGTGAGACTTTGGGGTCTGTTAGGTTGTTTATAGTCTTGTTTTGGCAGGAAAATACAACCTGAGCCTTCTATGGCTGATCACATATTGATCAAGAATTGGCTCTGTATGCTAGAGAGATGCATAAATAATGAAAACCAAGCACAATAACTGGATGTTTGCTATTAGAACACATGCATACTGCACACATCCCCCCTCCCTCCTACTACAGGCACATACTACAGCATTCCCTTCATGCTTTAGACCACAATCACCACAATCACTTTACTGCTGACCTCCAAATACTCACTTTAATGCCACGGCTGCTCCTTTGCTTTCCAGCTACAGAGAGAAAAGATTAAAGTGTGCGAAACTTCTCCAACAGATTCAGTCAAAAGCAGAAAAAAACAAACACATGATCTGTTGCTTTGTCTCATCATGAAACGGGAAGTGACTTGTGACTGAGGATTATGGGTAGGAGTGTGCAGCCATCTGCATTGATGCATGTGTGCGTGCATATGTGTGTGTGATGGGTGTTTGGGTGGGGGTTAATGTCACGGCTAATCTTCTGACGTTCCCCAAGGCATGTATTCCCCCCCGAGAGACAGACCCTGACAGACGCTGTTATGACAATGGGACACTTGTGTCACTGTCACCCTGAGGGGCATATGGTGGGGTGGGAGGGGGGCCCCGCTCTAACATGTTGACCCCGTGCTGTCTGGAACACGGAGCCTCAGATGGGCAGCTTGACCGAGACAAATGAAATTAAGAAAAACAAAAGAAGGAAGGAAGCGCAAACAGAAAAACAGAGCTATTGCAGCTGAGGGGAAGTTCAAAGTTCTCTGTGAAAGTGTACACAGCATCTAATTAGAACAGTGTTTCAGCATCTGAGCTTGTTCCTACTGTATTTATGACTCTGCTTTGTCTGAATGCATGATTGCCACTAGATGGTGGCAGAGTATCATCTTCATATTACAGTATGTTAGTTTCAGACCAGCAAGTTCAAGCAAAGTCTAACCGGTGGAAAAGCTGTAAATCACAACGCCAGAAGGTTTAGTAAAGGTACTGAATCAAAGCAGACCTGCTAATATTATGTTTTATTGTTAAATATGGTAATAAATATGACATGCATTACCTATATTTTATTATTATTTATTTAATGTCTCAAGAAAAAATAAGAAGCTCTGAAATACTTAAATAAAAAAAGAGGTGCTGTAAAAATGAAAGCTAAATCATTACATAAGCTTTGAGGATCACTGCAGTTACACAGTCTGCATATAAAAACTGGGCTTTCCCTCTGGGTCTACAAAATGAAACCAAGAAGTGTCTAAAACCTTTCTAATATCCAACCACTTTTTTGGTTTTACACAAAATCTGTACGAGAAAGTTTCTACTGATCACTCGATCTGTGATCTCACTGAACAAATTCGGCGCGTTATAGCTTTTGTCTCTATGTTATTCTTCCCCTTACAATATAAGGAACCTTGAAGTGACTGCTGTTGTGACATAAACCTGTCACCTGATCATGACTTTTCTCCATATCTTGCATGTTCCTCACTGCTCGTTTAATGTATCAGGGGAAATTTCTAACAGGATGTTATGATCACGTCGGTACATAGAAGAGGAATCAGAAGAAAGTAACACAGTTGGTGTGCATGTTAAATGAAAATCTTTTCTCTATATTCTTTTTACAGTGTCAACAACGTGTTGTTGTATTCTTGGTGAAACTAAAAAAAATTTAAATGCCAGAAACGAGAAGTCAAAAAGTCTAAGTGTGGAGGCTGCACAACACAAACAAGAAGGCTGTTCTTTCACTACATGACAGACAACGATCAGTGGATGTTGCAACATTACTGCAACCTTCAAAGTCTTAGGTTAGATACAACAACATCATGCACACACTTTCCAGAAGTCACAGCTCTGCAGATCGCTGAATACTGTTGGGTTCATCTTGAGGGCGTTAGCTGTTTATCAATTACTTGTGTCAGGGTAAACTTAGCATAAGGGACAATACAGACAGCAGTTGCCCTTATTTGTATTACATGTTAATGACCAAACGATGAAGCAAATAATAAATAACATATAGAAAACTGCAGAATGCTGCTCATGTGGTGATGCGAGGCTGCCCTGAAGTCAGTGGCACTATGAAAACGTGAGCACTGACTCGGCACACAACAAGACAATAATGAATCTGTCACTTGATGTCCTGAACTGCAATTAGTCTAATTTATTCTATGCATGCTGCATGAGCTAATCCCATTTCACTTCAGCTTGATGGAAAAGGGGAACTGAAAGAATCTGACTGCATTCATCAACACTGCCTGACATGGAATCTGCCAGCACCAAATGCCACCAACAGAAAATGGCTCATTAAAGAGCTCCTCTTGCACGCTTTAATGTCAAGTGGCTTCCACTTGAGCTGTGCTTCTTTCTGCAAATTAGTACACTCTCGCTTTAGGCCATGTATAATCTCAGCACATAATTAAGAGGGAATGCCCACATTATTATTATTATTATTAATAATAATAATGTGCTCAGGTGAAAGCTGAGGAAGAGGTAATGTAATTGGAGCAGTTTGTTTGTCTCTCTGTGAAAAACAGGCAAAAAAGAAGCCATTAAAATAGCATGAAGATCTACATCAGTTACTTCTAAACTCCAAGCGATGCTGTGACTGTCTTAAAAGGCAGCTTTTCACACCTGCAGCCATCAGAAATCCCTCTACACATATGAATAAGAAAAATACCATTAGGTTTGTCAGCCGTGGTACTCTAAAACACTTGGTTGTACTACTTAACTTTTATTAAATTAACTCAAACACTTATTGCAACAATGACAACATCACAGGCACCGTGCCACCCCGGGCATTGAAGGGTATCATATAAACAAGTCGATTAGTTTTGAAAAAGCCTTGAAAACTTTCTCCTTTTCTTCTTATTCCCAGAAAATGACAGCACAAGTTACCCAGTAAATTTCCAAAAAGCATCTAACATTAAAACCAGGAATGCATCCTACTGATATCACCCATCTTAACCACATGATGGCAGTAGCGTGAAGTCATGTTAAAGCTGGATGCTTCATATACACATTTTCACATCTGTTTCTGTTGTTTCTCATCCATTAAGCATATCAGGGTGACCTTTTGCTGCTCGTGCCTAAAGGTCATTAAATGCTCTGGTAATAAAATAGAATCACTCTGAAATTACATCACGCTGAGAGCTGAATTCAAACTGATTAGCTATTAAAGGTTAACCTGTGAGCAGGTAGTAGAATAGAGTAAGAAATCTACTGATTGTTAAGATGTGAAGCTTGTTAAGATGAGATGTCACAAAAACACGAAGACACAAATATTTTAGAAATCTGTCAAAAACGAAGCTAAAACGTACATTGTTATTTATGAGGCAAATGACAAAACGAATTCATGGTTTTATGCTCAAATCTGAGCATAAATCTGAACCAGCTCTCTGGATTTCTCAGCAAAGTCAGAAATTTGACAAGCATAACATTCAACCAATAAAACTAAATCTTTTCTGTTCAGAAATGCACGTAAATAACTGTAACTTAACATCCCAATAATAATACTGTTAATTTAGGGCAGCTGTGGGGTAAACCTGACATTGGGTGCTGGTCTAATAAAAATGCTAAGCACCGTATTAAAACGTTAACAATAATCTGGCACAGTTGCTTAAGCGAATTCTCTGTGCATTTATTTCGAAGGTCACTTTTACACATTCTTATTACAACTTAAGGAAATCTAGGAAAAGCCCTGTGTTCTGTCTGCATTTCAAGAAAAAATATCCTCCCTGATCACAGTTTGGAACACAGAAGGCCACTAATGTTTATACATGATAAAAGTCTTTCAGCAATGTGAAGTTCACATAGTTTAGTATCACGGTTCAGTGTTTGTTGGCGGCTGTCTGACAAATTGAAGGGCAGCCCTTGTGCAAGAGAGTTGCAAAACACGGAGTGCAATCAACAAGAAAATCTCTCGGCTGTGCGAGCCAGTACACAGCTTTTGAATCCCGGCTCACTCCCCGTTCAACCCCACCTCTCGCTCTCACTGCGTCTGCCTCTCACTTGGAGAGTAAGCTCCCCTGATCCTCCACACAGACTAAGTTTACAGGCTGAAGCAGCAACAACAGAAGCTCCTCCCTTTCGACACATCTGGAACAGTGTTAAAGCGGAGAGGAGCGTACCAACACTCTCCTTAAGGATAGCAACACAGTAAAAGTTATTCAAATCAGGTTTTTAAGAGGACTGACTTTTTTATTTTTCTTGCATACTTAAAGTTAACTGTGGACAGCTGGTTTCCTGAACATACCACACAGCTCCATTTACGCTACTCTGACCTGTGAAAGATCTTCCTGCCCATCATCCCTGACTGACAGCCCCTACTTGCTGCAAGTAAGTAATGATTTTTTATTTTCAGTTCTTATGGATTCTGTTTGCTTCTGTCTAATTTCTTATTTTGCTGATGCATGATGGGAAAGACACTTGCAACACTTATGATACCACAATACCACAGGGTGCCTTTATGTTTCCGTTACAGCAAAGTGTTTCAGAGTGAGCAGCTAAACATTAACGCAAGAGAGGAATAGTAATGCACAATAAAGAAAATACAGCACAGCAAGTTCCTACTAACTTTCACCAACATTACGCTCTGCCTGAATCACACAGATATCACATGCTGTCACATTAAATTTGTTAGTGGACTTCCTGATTTGTAGGAGTTTCCAGTCCTTACTGCTCCTTCCCTAAAGCATTCTCATACAGAGCTACGTGTCCTTGCAGGTCTAAACATGCAAAGCCACCACAATCAGCATGAGCTGGAATTCATCCTGATGGAAATAATTTAGCAGATACAATATTTACGTAACATATATGTAAGGAAAACTAATGTCTCCAGTAACCTTTTCATCCATCAAGTGAGAATTCTCCCACTTCTCTATGAATTTCCCTTCCTGTGGTGAAACTGACTGTCAAATCAGTCCCATTCTATCAGTGAACAAGCATCAACAACAGCACCACATAAAGTTAAGCAATTACTGATAGCCTTGATTATCCACGAGCATTTTCCTCACCTTCTCCTCTACATACTTGGTCCTGAAGCTGGGAGCTGGGCTCATTGCTAACAACAAAAGCTTTTAACCACTGATGCTGCTGCTGCTTGTCACCCTTCCAAAATGACATGGAAGAGTTGGACATTTATTTGAGATTTCAAGTCATAGTTTCCAAAGTCGGCAGCTGGAAAACTCTAAAATGTTTCCGTCACTGCTTGGTCCAAAAACATTCCCGGCATTTCTGCTTTAAGTGGAACTGAGGAATGTTCCAAGACGGTAAAACTACGCAAACTGCCATCCTTTATGAGAGGATACTGAAAATGCCAGCTAGTCTCCATCTTCCTCATATAAACATTTACGATGCAGACCTTTCACTTTCTTCTGAGCTATGCATCCAAAACTCTCATTCTGTTGCTGTGCCAGTGGTCTCTTTGTGAGTTGTAGCTGTAACTTTTTCAATTTCAATACAAGACAATATGACTGAGCTTCAACTTAAAGCTGCAAAGCAAAGCCAAATATCAGTGATTATAAAGCAACACAGCCCTGTTTTTATAATTATTTTTTTTAATTTTTTTTCTACATGAAAGATGTAGGGTGCAGAATAATTTAACACAGAAGAACCCATGTGACTGTACACGATATGTATAAATAACTCGTATAATTTATAAACTGGAATAAGAGTTTTCTAAAGGCTCAGCTACACCCAAGAAAACTGCATTAGTTCCCTTAACTGAAACTGCGTTTACAATGACAAAAAAGGCAGCGTGCACCAGCAGCCTGACACGCCTGTATGATTCTGTATCATAGTGAAATGAGCTCATATTCACAGTAAGTATAAGTACTGAGTTATTTTTAACTGGGGTTTTTAACATTTTTAAATAGAGTCAGAGGCCATGTGGTACCGCCCGTTATTTCTGAGTGAGTCATACTGTATATTGTGCCCAGAAGTCTTAGGTAATCTAAGTTAGAAAAAACAAGCTAACCTTGATGAAGTTGTCAATTTTTTTGACATATTTTGTGCCGTATAAAACACACCTGCAGGTATTAGGTGCTGTGTGGTGACGGGCTGAAGAGAAGGCTGTAGATGATGAATGTGAGACATGACCATGAAAAAGGAGGAGGAGGGTTTACACGGTCAGGAATGTGGAAGTAGATATGCAAGAATGGACAGGGAGGGTTGTGCTAATAGCACATTGGATAGAAACAGACTGGATGGCAGGGTTTTCACATGCCATCGACTTTAACATTCCTCAGAAAATCATGCTTACGCATAACTTCCACAATGACTGCTTCTATTTTATTTAAGAAAGAGACCTTTCGTTTTTTGGCCCTTTTACAGAAAAGAACTCTTCTAGAATTTTCCACTGCAGTTCTGGCTTGATTGTCCGTTACAGAAACCACAAAGAACTGGCAGGAACAAAATTACAGTCTTTGGGCCTAGCCTTACAAAGCCAGATGTACAGGCAACCAAATATGGCTGTTTAAATGGGTTTCCTAAAACAATAACTGTTTGCGTTTCCATGATGGTTCTATAAAGGAATTTAACAGTCCACTGATTCATCTGTTTTTCTATTCAGGGCCCTTTCCACTCATTAATTAAAGCACCTTTAAGGTCCTTTTGGTGTATTTCCAGCTGTTTCTACCGTCTGTTTTACCAAAAGCTTCATTTCATATCAAAATATGTGTGTGTTTTTCTGTCTGTGTAACATGGATTACTAAAGGATGCCTTTGGGAGGAGGAAACAAGTGTGGCCGCTGTTCAAAGACGGTTTACTTTGCAGAAGAGGTTCTCTGTGACGGGCGGAGCTTCCATAGATCCTGCTTCCTGTGCAGTGAGTTAACCGGTTGCCGTTTCCTGTGATTGTGGAGCCCAGTGAACTTTTGACACATATTACAGGCACATGTAACATTAACCTAATGTGTATGAGTCGTCTGTATGTGCAGACAAAGAGAAAATGCTGTATAAGGGTGGCTAAGCTATATTTGAACTACATCTTGGTCTATTAATTTTTTGTGTGTGTGTCTCCTAGAAACTGAGCCTTAAGCTGATCAGTTCCCCCTTTCGCTCTAACTTCCTGTCAGAGTCTATTCAGATGAGCTGCAGAGAGAAAAAATATCAACACATTTCAGGATTAGCCAGTTTCATATAAAAGTCTTGTGTCTTTATAAAATCCAGTTATTATGACTAAGTGTTAGCACTACAAAAACTTTTTATCTTCCAAGGAGTCACACTAGCAAAAAGTCTACTAACCTAGAGGAGTCCTGTGTCTTTATAAAATGTGATTAAAACAGTCTGCAACTAGGCCGATGAAAAACAAAAGGATGCTGGTGTATTTCTGGCCTCTATCGACTTCTAGATTGGTTTCCTGCTTTTTGTAAACCTCTGGGACCATTCCTGTTATCGCTGCGTCACTCCCTGGAAGTCCACTTCAAAAACTAGGAAGAAATAGCAGCACATTTCAGGTTGTTTATGCTGAATGTTCTCCTTAATATGCATCAGGATGGTAGAACTACCGGCGATGAATTTAAGGTGGAGAACCCAGTAAACCCCGGGCGCCATCTTGGTTCAGGTTGCGCTCCTAGTGGTGCTCCTGTTTTTGGCTTTTTCTGGCTTGGACACTGATGGCTCTCACACTGAAGACCACTGTTTAGTGTCTATTTGAGCTTTCTTCATTAGTTGTTCTTCTTCTTTTGGCTTTTCCCTTTAGGTGTTGCCATAGCCAATCATCTGCCTCCACCTCTCCCTTGCAAACCCTATCCTCGCTAAAAGTACTATAGTTACTGGCCCTGCACCGATAGCAGTTGTTAACCCAGAAAATATCATTCTTGACAATCTGCATATTTCATCTGCCAACGACTTTATACCAAATACCCATCCTGACGCATGCATCCCCATCTGTCCGAGCTTGGGACCAGAACTAAGAGTACACTGACTTGTGGCTGGGTTTGTCTTCACCAGTTATGATCCCCAACATGTAGTTTAGGTCAGCTTGGGTCAACAAGTTGATGTTTGTTGAGCTGTCTGGTAAAACTGCAAATATGCATCTGCGAGTAATGGAAACAGGATTTCCTGGAAGTGATACAATCTAGCAGGATTGCTAAAATGCTCACAGCAATTCAAAAAGGAGACATCAGACAAAACATTTTGACCACTCCACATACAAGTATTCATCTCTTGTGAACTGTAAATCCTTCATAATGATAAATTAGATATCTTGAAGCTTGAAAGAAATGTGGGTTCATGGGGTTTGGAGGAGTTATTTGTGTTCTTGCATCATAATCAAACATTCCTGTGATGGAATTTAGATGAGAACATGTTCCTTCAAACAAAATGTTCCTTATAAGGCAAACAGTTGGGAGCCTTTATAGTACAAAGGTATGCAAAACAATAATAACGTGTCTCTTTGTACAGTGGTGTGTGGGAAGAATTTGGACAGCACAACTGTTGCTGTTCATATGGATGAAGTCTACTGCAAGGCATGCTATGGTAAGAAATATGGGCCAAAAGGCTATGGTTATGGCCAAGGAGCAGGAACCCTCAGCATGGACAAAGGAGAGTCCCTGGGAATTAAACCTGAAGAGTGAGTAACACACAGGCAAGCATACCTTTCGATGGTTTTTAAGGCTCCTTATCCACATTTTGTTGCCTTCTTTACCCATCAGACCTGGTCCCCATCGTCCTACCACCAACCCAAACCCCTCCAAGCTAGCTCAGAAGTTTGGAGGATCAGACAAATGCCCTCGCTGTGGCAAGTCTGTCTACGCTGCTGAGAAAGTGATGGGAGCTGGGAGTGTAAGCAAAACACAAGCATATATGAGTGCATGCAAGAAAAAACACAACTACTTTAAAACGAGGCTGGTATATATTTACAGGCATGGCATAAGTCTGGATGTTTTACATGCGCCACTTGTGGGAAGAGCCTTGAATCAACCACACTAGCTGATAAGGATGGGGAAATCTACTGCAAAGGTAAAACTCTCTCTTTCAAAGACTTCTATAGAACCAGACAACAGCACTTACTGCCACCTGCTGGCCTTTAAAAAGAATGCAGGTATAACATACCTCCACATTGGGTCCAAACTTCAAACATTTCCCATGGGTCAATGACTTACTGTCACAATTAAGATGTGTTTCCATGGGCGCAAAGCTAGGAAAGCTAACCCGTTCAGGCCCAGGAAGGATCTGAAAGAGATATAATATAGGTGATAGGAACACTAAATATATATAACTTGGGCTGAAAGAAAAAAAAAGTCTTTATAAATGAGGCTTGTGGTTAAAAACGAACTCCTTTTTTGTAAGAATGGCCAAATGAGTCGTAATAAACCCTAGAATACAACAGAGGGTGCAGTTACCCAGAAAAATTGAAGTTTTATGATTTCAGTTGAACTCCAAACCTGGGATTCAAAGTTCATGCCTGCAACAAGTTAAACAATGACTCAGGAAGGTTCTCTTCATCAAAATCTGTAACCCTATTATAAATTAATTACACAAACTATGCACTGTATAGCTATCAAGTTATGTGCTAAATGAAAAAAATAACTTTATCTATTACTCTGACTCATTTCAATAAATACTAGCAAACACTCACCAGCCACTTTATTGGGTACACGTTGCTAGTAATGGCTTGAACCAATTTTGCCTTGAAAACTGCCTGAATTCTTCACATCACCGATTAGACGAGGTGCTGGAAAGAGATTTTGGTCCACGCTGACATGACAGCATCACGCAGTCGCTGCAGGTTTGTCCGCTGCACATCCATGACACAGATCTCCTGTTTTACCACATCCCAAAAGTGCTCTATTTTGTAGGGTCTTTAACTTATAGTAAGAAGGGCCTTGAGGTAACTGTTTTTGTGATAACGTGCTACATAAACAAAACTGAACTGAACTTAATTATTAGATTGGGATGTGGTGAATGTAAAGACCCTTTGAGTGAATTCACTGTCATGTCCAGGAAACCACTTTGAGATGCTCTGGTGAATTACTCTGCTGAAAGAAGCCATCTGAAGACAGGCAGTAGTACTTGGGTAGGCTGTTTGTGTTTAATCAGTGCTCAAGCCGTACTAAGGGGCCCAAAGTGTTTCAAGAAACTACCTCGTACACAACTACACCATCAGCAGTCTAAACTGTTGATAAAAGGCAGGATGTACACCGAATTCTGACCTTGCCATCCAAACGTTGTAGCAGAAATTAAGAATAGACAACATGTTTTCAATTTTCTATCATCCAATTTTGAATGTTTGCACATAGTAGCCTCAGTGTCACAGTCTTGCTGAGGCAGACTGTATGTGTTGTGAAGAGTGGACCCAAAATGCAGACATGAACGAACTTGGAACAAAACTTGAATATTAACAAAAGGCGAGCCGCTTAACAAGGCTGATAAAAAGACAACAATGGGCAAAGACAAACTAAACATTAACCTAAACAGGTGAACTAAACTACAACATGAAAAACCCTGATAGTAACAGACCTGTAAACATGGTGAAACAACAGATGACCTGACAAAGACTGAGTGAGAAAACACAGACTAAATACACACAGGAGGCTAATGAGGGAAGTGGGAACACAGGGGGAAACAGCTGACACACATGAACATAACGACATCACAGGGGAAACATGAAGCTGAATACATTGAACACAGGAACACGGGACCTCTTCAAAATAAAACAGGAAACATAATGAAACGCAGACGTGACAACATGAACTTGACAACAAAAGACATGAAACATATAAAGGACAAGAGAGACTTAACACAGGGGTTGAAAACACAAGGGGAATAAAATAAACAAGTGAACTTAGAAAACCCAATGAACTTAAACATAAACCATAAACATCAAAATAAACTAAAACTCAAAATGTTGGGTCAAAAGACCCAGGATCGCGACACTCAGTGCCTGTTATTAGCTGACAGAGGAGACAGAGGTCAGTCAGAGAAAGATGTCCTTGGTTGTAACAAGTAGTTATTTGAGTTATTATTGCCTTGCTATCCGCTTGAAACAGTGTGGCCATTCTCCTCTGACGTCTGGCATCAAGAAGGCATTTTCTTCCAGATAAATGCCACCCACTAGATATTTTCTCTTTTTCAGAGCATCCTCTGTAAACTGCAGAGATAGCTGTGTGAAAATCCCAGTAGATCAGCAGTTTCTGAAATTCCCCATAGTAATTCAACAGGTCATCTTGATCACATCTGCATGCTTAAATGCACTGACTTGCTGCCATGTGATTGGCTTATTAGACATTTGCATTAACGACCAGTTAAACATGTGTACCTAATAAAGTGGCCGGCAAGTGTATAATCCAACAATGTTGTTAACACAACATCACAGGCTCATATTCATTTTTATTATTTTGTCACAATACCTTGTAGGTGTGTACTGTAAATTGAACCCACTGGTAATGAATAGCGGAGCTTATCAATGCTCCCAGGGTCCAACACCTTTCAGTTCAATATTCTGTTATATGGGCACATTAACCCCTTTATTGTGTCTGGGTCAACCCAGCCCCATGTATAGGCAGATACAGAGCAGAGAAACACGTTTTTCAGGTACTCAGTATGGGCTATGTAGCTGAGGAATATGAGACCCAGCAAACAAAGTTCAGAATTAAACTGCTGAATTAAAGTGTTTACTCATTCCTGCAATCTAACAGCTGCAAAGGTGTAAATCTAACGCTGGTATCATGTTTCAGGGCCGAAACACGCCACAGAATCTGCACTTGAGCGGTACACAAGAGTAACACTGGGCATTTAGAGGGCGCACAAATGAAATAGTCTGTATATAGAAGAACCACCATGGGAGCTGTGGTGCAATATATTTTTTAGTTTGCTCATATGTAAAATTTATTTGGTAAGGCCATTGCTAAGTGGTGCACACCAGCTTGGGCTAATGCTAACTCAATCTGTGAGTCTGTAGATCCAGAAGACAGCATGGCCTAAAAAACGCATTTGAGGGGGAAGTCAAAACTCCTTCTGCCAACAACCCTGAAGAAACTTTGGTCCCTGTGAGGAATTCAATCGAGGAATATCATGTTTGCCAGATGGAAATCAAACACTCAAATCAAAGCTGATCCAAGCAGGCCACAGTGAGCTTTGTCTAATATGGGAGGAAGGCAAAGTGTGGAGTCTTATGGCATTACCTTTGTTCTCAACAGCTTGTTACGGCAAAAACTTTGGTCCCAAAGGATTTGGCTATGGACTGGGAGCCGGGGCGCTGGCGCACACTCAGTAGGAACCGCGTATCTTCAGCAGCACAGCTCCAGATTACTGCACTGCCTGGCTCTTCCTGCAGGGGGCAGACGACCTATATCCACAGACGCGCTTGATAGAAAGCTGCTTTTATAAACTGTACAGTCGAAAGGATGACACCTTCATAATCCCATAGAAACAGGTGAATACTATTGTTGCCACATATGCACATTTAATGAACATGAATATCTATGTAAAACTGCATGGGTGATTTGCACTCAAAAATAACTATCGTCCTCTCATTAAGAATTAATTTTTCTCTCAACACTTGCAACCCCTGGTGTTGTGATAAAAAATGATCGCCTGCCAAAAACGATTTCCGGTATTTGGCCCGAAATTATTGTTCGTACTTAAATGGTTGTAAATCACTTGTTGGTCTGTGAAACGTGTGTCAAACATCTGTCTTGGTTGATCTCGAGCCACTTGAAGTCAGAAGATATATTTCTGTCATGAGGTAGAAGCTGCAATCAGAGACTTTTATACATCCTTTAATAACGAATGTAAAACTCTCACTGCAGCAGAGGTTGCACCAAATAACACAACAGTTATACAAAGATGTTTTAGGTGGATTGATTATATTATAGAATATAGAGTGTGTACAATAATGTCAAAAAGAAACCTGCTAAACAGATGACTTTTTTATTTTATATATAACACCTTCGTAAATGGTGCTGACTGCAGACTATTTATCAATACAAACAGAGATATTTAAAAAAACAGCACACAAACACACACAAAAAGACATACAATCAACGGAAATCACTTTTTGTCAGACGATCACCTTTTAACATCACAAGATAACCTATACAGCCATTTCCACAATTGCGGTATGCTTTCTGAATAGCATGATGATAAATAAACTACAGAGAGAATGTATTTGGTGTCATTGTTTTTATTGGCACAAAGTGAAGTGAAACTGCCTCCTCGGCCTCCTTGTCTCGGTTTGTGTCTGAGGCGAGTATCATAGGTGGTGGTTTCTGTTTTGGTTTTAAGAAATGACACGTGCAGGATACATCGTATCCATTCCTCTCACACCACGCGACACACTGGGACCAGGTAAGTCCAGTATCTTGTAAAATTAGGGGAATCACAGATACGCTCCACCCACGTAAGAATGTCAGAAAGAATTTACCAACAAATTCCATCACTGATGTTTCCCACAGAAGTTCGACAGAGAAGTGAAAGCGGAGCTCTAAAGCTCTGAAAATATAATCTGTTAATCAAATGAAATATACATTTTTATTTCACTAGTTGTAAATATTTCATCCTTAATGTGAAATCTGTAGATGAGGCAAATTGGACATCTTTGCGTGTAGCCCTACCTTGTAACGACATTGTTTCCAGAAGGTGATGATCACTAACCGGCTGATTAGTCATTCAGCAGTTTGAACTCTTTGTCCAACTTTATCCGCCATGCCACCCACTCACATTCCAGCTCTCAGAGAGGCGAGATTACATAGTTTCTAATAAGGAGTTTCAAGGCTTATAAATGAGCGCTTATTGCACTTTAAGCATATTAGCATTTTAGTTTACTCATTTATACAGAAAGGTGTGTTAGCAGGTTTTTCTACAGGTGCACTGCGACCTCAAAGGGAGGTGGCAGCCTGAACCCATCTATTCTGTATTTTTGTTTACCTTTGTTGTGGAATTCAGTTTTTAATAAATGTTGCACTTTCCTCCACAGCTTTCACGTTGATAACTTACGTGACGAGTTACTTTGAAGATGAATAGCATAAACAGAAGAAAATGGTAACCAATAATCAAGTTAGGCCCATAATTACCACTGGCAGCATTAAACATGAAGATGAACATACTGGTGTACTCGTAATTATAATCCATTATTCTGATATTGGCCATTCTGCACTACTTTTGTTTATTTAATACTTTTTTCTTTTTACTTGAGTGAGCTAACTCGTAAAGACTAAGAAGTATATTTACCCTGGTGTTGCTATGTTAAAGTTCTGAGCACTCTCTCCACCACTGCAACACATAAAAAGGCTGCTATGCAGAGCGCTGTAAAACACAACTGTCAGCGTGCACTAACTGACTCTGTGCCTGTCTTCCTTTCGCGCGCACTGCACGCTGACGCACACACTCAAGATGGGAATTTCATAAACAGCCCGGATCTTCTCCTGCCGTCACTGAGAAGGAGGCGGGGTGCTCGTTGAAAGGGGGAGAAGGTCCAGACAGGAGCCGGGCATGTTCAAACATATCCAGGCAGAGCAGCCTACCAACCCGCACGGTGTCCTGTCATTGCGCACAGACGGAACTTATTCACAAACCTTGTTGTAATAGACAAATGTGTTTAACATCATCTTTACTGTAGCTAATCTGTTTCCCCGAGGGACGTTGATACGGCAAGACACGCGATGCGTATTTAATAGATTCATCTTGAAACACGTCGCTGCTGAGGATTAAGTTGCCTAGTGTCTGGTACTGAAGAGGTTCCTTCAGCGTGGAAATGTCGTTCGCGGCCAAGGCGATGAGAGACGGACTGCTAGAGAAGCGCAGCAGCGGACTTCTCCAGCTGTGGAAGAAGAAGCGCTGCGTCCTCACTGAGGACGGGCTGCGCCTGCACAACTGCAAAGGAGGCGGCGGTGATGCTCCGGGTTTGGCGTCGAGCTCCAAAGTCAAGGAGCTTCACTTTGAGCGCATGGTCACGGTGGACTGCGTGGAGTATAAGCGAGGGCTGGTGTACTTCACTGTGGTCATGGTTACGGGCAAGGAAATTGACTTTCGGTGTCCGCAGGACGGCACAGCGTGGAACGCAGAGATTGCTCTGGCTTTGGTGCGCTATAAGAACCTACAAGCCGTGCAGACCGGGAGGAACCGGCACCTGTCTACGGGACACCTGGGCAGCACTGGGGAGGACGAGGAGCTCTGATTTTCGAAGGTATCCTAAGTTGTTGTCTGGTTGGACTGAAATAGCTAGAAGTCAAAGTGTGACTTATTGGCGTGGGAAAGCTTTTATTTCATTTATGTATAAATCATTTTGTCTGGGTTCTGGAGAGAGTGGCACCACACCCTCTCATTGCTCAAATATCCTCACGTTCACTCCCAGTAACTGAGACTGGCAGTGAATCCCAAGCAAATACCTCAGCTAAACAAACATAATTATTATTATTATTATTATTGGTTTTTCAAGCAATTGGCAACTAAAGGCACAGATGTGTGTCGGCAGTAAAACACCTGACTTAACATGTTATTTCCTTTTTGTGCTAATCACCAAACAAGTTGTTGCAATAGCTGGATGGAAAGGAATGAAAAGATCGAGACTCTTGGGAATGAGGTGACACAGAGCTGAGAAGCACTCACGTTAAGCTCGTGCTGAAGGTTATTTACAAGTACCACTTCAGTGTTTACATGTTCCACCGAGTTAGAGTCCTCTCCGAGTCTTTCCTTACTATGGTCATCTGCCTGTACTACACCTCAGTAGACACAAACCAGCTTCACTTGAGGACATAATTAAGATGCAACGTGAGCCTTCAAAATAACATCTGCCTGCCCCTCCCTCACCAAGCAGTCGAGTATTTTTAAACACACGCACAAACACACACACTGACTTTCCTTATGGGTTTAGTTGACATGAAGCAGTGGGACACTAAGGGTGTTAATCTGTCGTTGTGACTTTTGAGATCAAGGGTACAGTCATCACCATCTAATGGAAACAGAGTTATTTAATGAAACCGGTCATCTCAAATGAACTCGTGACCCAAATGTGTGAGTCTGAACTATGAGCTCACAGTTTAGGAATCTGCAGCGATGGTTCTTTAAGAGAGCTGCTCTAGTCAAGTGCCTAAATTAACTTAGGAGCCGTGGTAACAGTGCAATTTAACTCATTACAAATGCACTTTTGAGCGACCCTGCTGCTGAACGTAGACATGTGTGTGTGTGTGTGTGTGTGTGTGTGTGTGTGTGTGTGTGTGTGTGTGTGTGTGTGTGTGTGTGTGTGTGTTTTAAATGATTTTTTTCTTTTTTCAATGGTAAAAAATAAAATAAATAAAAATCTTTTTTTCTTCCTTCAGCCTTCCTACTTCCTCGGAGGGAATCAATAAGAAGGGGAAAGTAGTACAACTCACCAGATCCAGAGGATGCACAAAAAGGTCATCAGTGACTATGGAACAAACGACTGAGAACAAGTGTCACAGAAACTCATCTTCACTTGCAGTCATTCAAAGTATAGGAATCTGATAAAGTGTGGATAAAGACTTTGTTTCTGTCCTGATCTCATTGCTTAAGGACAATTTGGAGGCTCCTGCATAAAAAAGCTGTTTTCTGGGAACAGTTTACCTTTTGTGCCTTGATGTTTCAGTAGCATCTTCATTTTTGAACATCATTTTGCGACAGTTTTTGACGCTGCTGAAACAGGAGTCGATTTGTTCTGCAGGCTTGTTTTTGAAGGATTGGTATGACTTACTTTGAAAACTTTAACTTACAGAATGAGCAGATCTTTGAGGTTTTCTAAAGATGAATTGAAGTATTTTGTTTCTGATATATTGCACTCTGTATACTACATATTTGCTTAAACCATGTACAGTATTAGAACTGTAAAATAATAATAATAAATTTTTGTAATCCAGATTTTTCTGACATATTTTAATTGGTCTTCTATTTTTAAATGGTGTTTCACTTCATTTCACTGGGAAGTCTAAAGTCTTTTAGCACTGAACTGTCAGCCGCAGTTTATTTTAGATTCAGACCATTAATTGCTAAGCTCATCTGTTTCCGGTTGTGCGTTAACCTTGCTGTTATAGCCTCTGGAAAACACACACACCCAAGACACATAGACACACACACACACACAGTGGCATGGTTTTCCTGCTATTGCGTGTGTGCTGAAGTCAGGGCACCTTTTGTTCTGAGCGGTTTGGAGGACTAATGAGAAGCACAGTGAGCCTGAGGCATGTGCACACAAACATCCACCCACACAGATTCACCTACAGGAACGTGTGTGCACACCCAGCATGAAGTTCATCCGGACCTAAGCATCAGCAGATTCTTGTCAAGGAGACATAGAATTTATTGTTCATTTAATCATCTTGTGCATGTTTTTGTGTGTATATCAAGAATATAGCAGTCTGTGTGTGATATGTTTAGCTGTGTGGCTCGGTGCACTTTTAGAATAAAGGGCTAGTTGTATAGCAACTTCTCGTGTTCCTGTGGAAAACCCCCATTGCCACACCGCATGAGTCAGCAAAGGACAAGGAGTGCTGCAAGAAGTAGAGATGGATCATTGTATTAAGCAGTATGTTTGCGTGTGTGGATTTGTATGGAGAGCAGGTTTTACAGAGAAAATATGTGAAGTAGAGCCGTGGAGAGGTTACACCTTTAAAGGTACAGTGTGTAAAATCTCACCACTAGAGGTCAGCAGATTGCAGTCAACAGAATTTAGTGGCTGTTCATCTGTAGTGAGTGTAATCCAGGGGTGTCAAACAATGAGGTCCGGGGGCCAGAATCGGCCCAGCAAGAACTCTAATCTGGTTTACTGGATAGCTTTGTAAAAATGTAAGGGAAGACTTAAATTGTGGAGTGTATTTTCTGCATTTTTATTAGTTTTACAGCATTTACTGCTGAAAAAGACCTCCCCACAGTCATTAATACTACACCAAAGTAACTAGGTGTATGTGTCCCCTGATGTAAAATGAGTTTGATAGCCCTGTTTAGGCTTTTAGTCTGCTGTTTACCTCAACTGCCAATATACCTGTGTCCACCTCTGTTTACTGTGGAGGAGGCTGTAAAATTTAAAGTGTAAAGTTGATGAGTCAGTGAAGCTAACTTCTGTCTGATGAAGGCACTGAGGTGAGTTTTAAAGGATATTCTGGACATTAGCTGCTTGTAGCTGCTTATATGATGTGAGAATGTAACTAAACTGTTTATCAGAGGGAAACTTTGTTTTTTAGGACACTTGAGACTAACATTAGCTTGCATAAAGGTAGCTTTTAACCAGCTGTTATTGTTTTTTTTAGCTAGCTAGTTGTCAGCTGGTTGGTGATGGTAAGATTACATTTATAACCCTCTGACAATAAGTAATTGGGCCAATATCTAGAATAAATAAGTATTTTAAAGTGATGTTTTGAGGGGGTAGACTAGAATGTGATGGAACAGTTATGAAAGTGACAACATAACAGCTAATAGCAAACATGTATCTACAGTATTATATGAAGACATACATTAACTTGCATCTTTTTCTCCCTCACAACACCAAAGTGTCATCTACTTCTTTTAAGCGTGTCTCAGTGCAATTATTCATTTCTATATGGGAGCTTGAGGGTCCTGCGCAGTATCTTAGCTGTTCCTAGTACTGCGCTCTTCTGGACAGAGATCTACGCTGTTGTTCCTGGGATCTGCTGGAGCCACTCGCCTAGTTTGGGGGTCACCGCACCTAGTGCTCCGATTACCACTGGGACCACTGTCACCTCCACCCTCCACATCCTCTCGAGCTCTTCTCTGAGCCCTTGGTATTTCTCCAGCTTCTCGTGTTCCTTCTTCTTGATGTTGCTGTCATATATATATATATATATATATATCATTAAATCCAGTGCCTGTAAAATCACAGTTTTTAGTGGAATTCTCTGTTTAAACATCATGACTTCTTTCCAGGGAATCTGACAAACGTGGAAAATTGAGCTACAATTAATTAAGAACTAGAGTGGTGTCAGATGTGGACTCACAATGTTCTCCTGATGTTGACACCAATGGGACAGTCTGTTGATTAGTTTATGTTGGAGTGCATTCTTCACTGACCAGAGCTCACTTCAAAAATCGTTGGCAAGCCTCCAGCTTCTCAGCTCCTAAGAGATGGAGCTGCTGTGTAAATATTAAACCACTAGAGGTCTGTCTCGCCACTTTTAAGTGAGGAAAATGTCTGTGTGTGTGTGTGTGTGTGTACACCAGTCTGTGCATGAATCTGTGTCGGGCTTATCCAAGTTCTCAGATAATCTGTGTTTAAAAAGTTTTTTTCTGTTTTTTTCCCTCTACCATTGGTTTACATTCTCCATTATCTGTTGACACACACTGTGCAAGACTGCAAACAGAATGCCTCTGTGTGTGTGTGTGTGTGTGTGTGTGTGTGTGTGTGTGTGTGTGTGTGTGTGTGTGTGTGTGTGTGTGTGTGTGTGTGTGTGTGGTTGACTTTTATCAGTTTCTGGAAGTTGTTGTTGGAAAGTTTTGGCCCTCTCTTTCTTTAAATGTTGTTTCAGTTCATTTCATTTCAGCTTCCAGGCATTTATTTGTACACAGCTCTCTTAAGGTCCTGCCTCAGCATTTTAATCAGACTTAAGTCTAGACTTTAACTGGGCCATCGCAACACCTGAGCAGAAGCCGTCTCCTTTCAGACAAGCCATATTTGCTTAGCCTTTTTCTAATTGTACTGTCGTGAACTTTAACCTTTAACATTCTCACTGAGGCTTGTAGAGTCTGAGTCACAGCTCTTAAGTTTTTTGCAATTTCACTGAGCATTGCTCATTCCGACTCTTGAGTTAAGATTTATCTCTCAGTTTACACATTTTACACATAAAATCATCTCATCAGACAGCACCTCAAATTATTAGACAATATGAATATCTTTGTATATATCTGTAGGAAACTTAAGCAACCTATTTACAAGTAATAGCAGACATGTGTTTAGAATTTCTGTGGTGGGACTGTGTGGGTGCAGCCACCCTTTTGTCTTCATTTGGATTACAGACGGTGTGGCGAGGTTTCACTTTGTCCATCAAGATTTGTCTGAGAGACGCCCTCACATGCATGTCTGGCATTTTAATCTCTCCTTCGAGGTTCAGGTGTTAGTAAACAAAACCATGCCCCAGGTTCATGTAGCTGTACTCAATATGGCAATATCATGAGTTAAATATTTTAAGCATGTCGTGAGCGTGCTAAGATGTTAATATGAGAATGTTAACATAATGTTTATCATTGCTGCCTAAGCCCTATTATTATCACCAGAATGATTGCATAGAGAAGTCTGGGACTAATCCCTCCTCAACATGCATGCCTCGATCCAGAAGGAAAGGGACAGACTGCAATGTCCTTTATTAAATCTCCACTTAATATGCATTGTGAGAACTCTTTTTTTTTTTTGGTGTATTTAATGGTTTAACTTGCTGGTCTACAGTTTTGCAGGAATTCAGTTATAGATGATCCTGGAAACCAGATAAATAGAGCCAATATCTCCCCAAATAAAGCGCCTTGAGGCAACTGTTGTTGTGATTTGGCGCTATATAAATAAAATTGAATTGAAAATTGAATTGAATATTTCTTTTGTCTTGGAAGAGGGTCTCTTCACCCCTGCCATGTTCAGATTACCCCTTGTCCATGCTGGGACAATCAGAACCGTTTATCTGATATGGGGTAGATTCGATATGATGACAGACGTCTTGGCACACTGATGCCAGTTTATATTTTTCCATTTGTCAGTGTGACATCATGCATTTTATTGCACTGATTGCTTGCAGGGTCCTCTACAGTATGCACTATACAGCTATCTGCAGTCTGTTAATAATGCCTCTTTGACACTCCTAAGAGGTGATTGACCAGTTTGCATTTGTGCATTGGTCTGCTAGTGTCATATTAGTGTCATAATCACAAAAACCAGATGGAAGTTTAACTCTTTATTTTCACAAGCAACGAATAAAGTGCAAAGCCAAGATACAGGGAAGTATTTAGTAATGGAGCGCGGTGCAGGGACTAAGCAGTGGAGCACCAGAAGACTGCAGGAGAAGATAAAACAGGTTCGTGGTGTTTTTAGGTGAGTCTTGAGAGTCAATTTTTTATTGAGGATTTACTGGAATTGAGGGGAAGCATGCAGTGGTTTTAGAGGACATGAGTTTTCCAGGTGAACAGGGAAACAGTGAACAATTTATTCAGGTTGTAGGTAACATAACTCCAACTGAGAGAGAAAGGTCAGATAACCAGAGCACACATAAGATGAGTCATAGTTTGAGAGTCTTATTACCACCACAAGGGCAACAACAACCAGCCAGAGTGCAGGAACGTACACTGGCCTTTTATCCCTGAGAGGTGATCAGCGAATGGAAAGCAGGCGTGCAGGCAGCATTCAGGAGCCGAGGTAGACCCACCCACGGACAGAACAGCAAACCAGAGCACTGCCCAAACTCCACCTTAGATCAAGAGACTAACTAGTCATGAATAAAAGTATTAAGCTTGTTTACATTTCGACCCAATCGTGGTGCAAGAGGAAAAGTTCATATTCCCTAAAGGGAACTTAAATATCTGCCCCAAACTTTGTACCACACCTGTTAAGTTGACTCAAAGACAGAAGAGACAAAGTCATCATGGATCAAAGACACGGCACGGGATCAATACAATCAAAAGGATTAATTCCCTGTTGACCATAAATCTCCTCATAAAATATTATGACATTCCACCCAATATTAGTTGAGGTGATTCTCTGTGGATTAAAGTGCTGGAATGACAAACCATAGCTGCCCTTTATACAGCTGCCACTGGCATGGCTTCAAAGTCACGAAGCCTTCAGCGTAACCACATAAAGGACCCCTGTCACTGTACGGCACAGCTAGCATCACCACTTCTACTTAATGTACTTACAAGTGTTTTTTTTTCCCCTTTATTTATTTATTTTTTACATAATTTCCTTTTCCAAGCAGTCTATGGCCAGCTTATAGTTCATATACATATTTACCTACAATTTGTCATTTGAGTTACTCTCATCAGCCTTCAGGCTCCAACTATATTGCCATTGTTTACATGAACATGTGAGATGAAAAATGAGCAGAGCAGGATTATGTACCAAGAAGGACGTGGCTGACTAATAATAGCGTCCACACACAAAAGAAAGAGAGATCTGGACAATGGGCGGTGCAGTTAAATAGAGGGCTCATCTCTGATCTGTCCATCGAGCTCCATCCATGGTCACATTTCTCCTGCCTCTGACTCTGGTAAGTTCCCTTCATAATACGCTCTGTGTGTAGAGTTAGACACAAGTTTTATATCTGTGCTTTCTTGATTTGCTCTCCTGATATTTAGACTGTAGTGTTGATATTTTAACCTTTGCATTTGTCAAAAATGTGTCATGCAGATTTCAAATTGAGACATCTCTGTACAGTGAGAATACAGATTGATCTAGTAGTGTTAGTTTATTCAATAAGTCAACCTGGTGAACAGTGGGGACATAGCATAGCAGAGACATAGACAATAATAAGTGTTTCAGTGCTATTTTGCTAGCAGCCCAGTCTCATCTTTGGGCACAGACTGTGTGTACACTATAAAGCTGTGCTACCATAAAGCCAAAGCAGCGGGATGATCAGCTGAAATAATACAAACTGGGGAGTTTAAATCTGCAGCCAAAGCAACTATGTTCAAATCTGAGGTTGACGTAAACTTTCCAAAGCACTTTGGGTGGGTTTTTTTTTCATTGCCAAGTTGGCCGCACCACAGAGGGTCATAAGCATCCATGAGTTACTAGCAATAAATCCCTGATCCAGGCTGGGCACCCCAGAGCACAGTCACCCACCACAGCTGTCTATCAGTTGTCCCCTGGTCTATTTGGGGAGACAGGCCACTCTAAATTCCTCTTGGCAAGATAATCCTGAGGAGAAAGACAGGGATAAGGGACAGAAGAGATGGATGAGGGACGGCTATCTGTCTGGAATTTTCCTAATCCGCTGGAGCAGATTGTAACCCCATCGTGCTAGGTGGTCTTATGTGGTGCCATTCTCAAATGGAACCACATAGTGAAATGAGAGGGGAGGTATGAGGAGAAAGGCTGGCCTAAATTGAAAGAGTGAAAGGGTGAGTGCTGCAAATCACTTGCAAATTTGATGAAGGACAAAGGGCACGAGACTGAGGGGAGGAAAGGTAAGACCAGGTAATAACAAAAGTGAAAACAACACTAACAATGAGATGTGAAGATAAATTAAGTATCTTAAACACATCTTATTGGTGTTGATGCGTCACTGTGTTTTATGGCATGTTTATGTGGTAGAAAAGGTTCCTTAAGCAAAACTGCACTCGGTAAGTTCTGTGAAAAACTAGGACACTGATTCCCCAAACATTTTGTGCCTGTATGATATTTTCATGCACAACAAACACATTTTCTTAAACATGCATTTAAAAAAAGACAATAAAGCTTCAGCAACCTCAGACTTAAAAATGGATTTAAGGTTGCCTAGACCAGCAAATTCCTTTTGTCCAAACAGGTGAAGACCGCTTAACACCTCTTATCCTCTGTCAATTCATTATTAACAATTTCCCCACCTATTGTTTGGCTCCATTTCTATATCGTTCGGTTTTAGACTTTTATAATCCATCAGCACGTGGATTTGTATATTTTTTTTATCTGATCCGCTGACAAACAAATACTGCCAATGGTTCAGGGTGTGTTTCTGTGTGTGTTTCTAATCTCTCCCGTCTCTTTTCCAGTGAGATCTCAACAGCAGGATGCCTGAACATGTGTGAGTGTTTTCTTATTATAGATACACAGACATTAAAAAACACAAAAACAAGTATTTTAAATTATGTCTTTTTCTCTTCTTTTACAGCCAAGAGGTAAGACCATCTGGCCGCTAACTTGTTGATACAATATTCAACAATCTTTATAACTAAGTTAAGCTACTAAACTACATATACATCATATTTACTGATAATCTTGTGAATCATCTGAACCATGCAGCGGAAACCCAAGATCTCAGCCTCAAGGAAGCTGATGCTCAAGGTACGAGAAATCATCGGCAGACTTATTTGATTTATTAGTGTAATACAGGTGTTCAGCCCACAGGAGGGCAGCAGATACAGACAACTGAAAGAAAGCCAGCATCTGAATGTTTCACCTGTCATTTGAGAAAAAATGATGTGATGAGGTGTTTTGAAAGAATCCGAACGCATATGGAAAACATTATTTTATGTTGATTTGACAGAGTCTGATGGTGGCAAAGGCCAAGGAGGAATTGGAGCAGGAGATTTTAGACAAAGAGGAGGAGAAACATAGGTACCTGGCTGAGAGAGCGCCTCCTTTAAATATGAGTGGCCTGAGCCTTGGCCAGCTTCAGGTATGTTCCCTACAGATTCCCCCAAATCTCTCATTTCTCTTTCCATCCTTTGCAACGACAACTTAGATCATTCCCAAATTATGTCAATAAAGAAAATCAGGACAAGAAACCAAGTAAAGAAAGGACTGCACATGATTTCATACTAAGTTTTCCTTTGTGCATGTGTAGGATCTCTGCAGGGAGCTACATGCTAAGATAGATGTAGTTGACGAGGAGCGATATGACATTGAAGCTAAGGTCATGCTCAACACACGCGAGGTTGGTACACTTTATTATCCCAGCGCATTTCCTGATTCAATAAGTAGAATTTGAAATGTTTCATATCAGTTATACTTTACGTATATTATGCAACACTATGAGCACCATGAGAAACTCCTACATCCTGCTCCCTCCACTCTGTGTCACTCGACCAGATTAAAGACCTGAATATCAAGGTACTGGACCTCAGGGGGAAATTCAAGAGGCCTAATCTTCGACGTGTCCGTGTGTCAGCTGACGCCATCCTTCGCTCGCTGCTGGGATCCAAGCACAAAGTCTCCATGGACCTGCGAGCCAATCTCAAGTCTGTCAAGAAAGAGGACACTGAAAAGGTGCATGAAAAATGGAAAAAAGAGAAGATGCAATCATGCATATGCACACAAAATACAATGAAACCAGCCTGAGCAATGTCTGTGCCATCCTTAGAGCACAGATATGCATTCAGGTACTGTAAGATACAGACATGATGTCAGCGCTTGAGATGTCATGGAACACCTGAAAACGCTGTTTTCAGTGTGTGTGAAAAGTGTGTTTAAGACACCGAGTAGGAAGCCACTGCAGGGCGGGGACCGTGTGTTTGTGAGCGAAGGCACCGAACACAAGACAATGATCCCATTGTACACAGAATATTAGCCTTTGTGGCCACGTCTCCCAACTCCTGAGTGCATGCACATGTGCAGATTAGCTTGTTCCGGTGTGTGTATACCTGTGAATGAATGTGTGTCTCTCCAAGTGTGAGGTAAACCAGTTATACTAGTATGGTAATAAACAATTCTCCAAAGGGCTTCCCATTGAAATGAACAGGTCTCAAAGGCTTAGATACAACAATAACATTTTCTGAACCTGCTCTACTTTGCAGCCTCTGTTTTTAGTCTTTTATATTCTGTTGCACAATCCAACTGTGTCCCTTATCTGCAGAAGAGGCCAGTGGAGGACAGTGACTGGAGGAAGAATGTGGAAGCCATGTCAGGGATGGAGGGAAGGAAGAAGATGTTTGATGCTGCTAAAGGTCCTGCGCAGTGAAGCCAGGAGGTGGGCTGGGGTCACATCAGTGACATCACTCCCCTACATCTGAATCTGTCCTGGTCTTCCTGGGTCTATTGTGGCGTCTGTGTTGTTGTTTCACGCTGATGTCCCTGCGCATGCTCCTGCCATGGAGGTGACAGTATGCCCCCACACCCCTGAAAGGCTTTCAACTATTCTGTCAGCTTTGTTTTTGATAAGGTGTTAAAATGACTCTGTCTGTTATGTAAGATTATTTGTACTTTTCACACCATGTTGCACCAAAGCCTCAGACAATCGGCCTGATATTTGTATGGTGGACAAATGTGCCAAATTAAACTGTACGCGTGATTGTTTTGCTTGGGGATAAACTTTAACCTTGTAATGTAGATTATCAAATAATAGTGGTAAAAAAGGTGCACTTCATTGGCTGGACTGAAAGGAAAAAAGAACAAATAAAATATTAAAAGTATACTTTACACGAAACATTTTTCTGTGTGATACTCCTTCATGTGTGTTCTTTGATCAACTGCTGTATTCAGATATATAAAATGCTTTTATAAACTCTGAGAATTTTAGTTTCTGTGATCCTGTTGCAGTAGGACTAGCTTTTTATTGCAGGTTGCAGACAGCAGATAGAGCAAATGCACAGATGAACACATGCAGTTTAAATGGTTTGTGTGTGTTCTTATGGCTAAAATATTATCCACTACTAAAAAATGCTTATTTCTACTCCAGTCTGAACACAATTTGTTCAGTCTGTGATGCCAACCTTGCCAACAACTCCCATATGGTTAAGACATTTAACTGCTAGATCATACGGGACTGGGATTGACTCCCAGGACACCTGGGGATTAATGGGAACAATACCTTGCTGTGCTCAACCTCACTAAAAGAAAGTTCATACTTTGATCCGATGAATCCGCTCTGCAACCTAATATATACTTAAAAACGGCAAGCATCACTACTGCTAATAGCTTTTCAATATCGGTTACAGTTACTTGTTAGTTTGAAGGATTACTGTTTGCTGCAACAAAGCAGCAACTTGTACATTTTAACTGATATGCTTTGTGTGCATGCTGTCCAGATGTAAAGCACTTCTGTCTGCTTTGCATGTCCATAAAGCACACTCTGCTTCAGTACTTTTAAAAATCGCCTTATCCAAATGGATGCAAAGCAGCCGCAGTCGTCTTGTGTCTGTAAATATAACTTTTGTTGGGAATGTCTTTCTGTTTTATTTCCGTTTGTTTGATCAGGTCTTTCCTGAAAATGTAAGGCTAACTTTAGACACAGGAACATTAGAACAGACTGAATGGACACTGATGCATAAAAACACAGAGTTCATTACAGGACCTAAAACGATACAGCACCGGTGCAGGCAGGGGCATGCAAACTATTTCCATAAGATAGCAGATGCATGATAGACCAACAACGCATGCTATAAGACGGCCTCTTCTTTAAATAAAAGCGAAGCAGACTCTGGTTTTCACAGGTGAAACTTGAAAGAGTCTTGATATGCATCTTATGCTATGCCTCAGTTATCAGTTACGATAATATCTAACTTTGTTTACTGAGGAACTGCACAGAGTATAACAGACACAGATGTGATATAAAGAGTGTAGGTCAGAGTCCAACACACATGGGCTCCAGAGAAAGGTGTGGACTCACACAGCAAACACTCTGACTCAGACTGTAGTGAGAGTCCAGTACAAGAAAGGATAATATATATTTGTATGCTTTATTATTATCATTTAATAAGAGTTTGATTGCTATTAACTACTTGTTGTACTTGTACAGGTTTTCCTTTTAGCTACAGCCTGTAAGATCCCCACAAACAAAATGAATATAAGTGTAAGATGAATTATTCTGGGATATTTTATTGCCATTGCCCGAATAAGCTAAGTGTCCAGGGGCGGGAAAGGAGTGCCAGGTACAGGTATTACGTTTTCCACACTTCCACCATACAAGGTGCTCTCTGGCGCGCGCTCTCCCCACCCCTCACTCAGGCTGTCAGGTGGGGAGCTTACCTTTGTGGTCACGTGACGCGTCTGTGCGCTGCACCGGGGTAAAGGTGGACTGCTTTGTGCCGCGGTGACTGTAATTCGACTGCCGTCGTCTGAGTGCCAGTCGACTTCGTCTGTGATCGTAGCTGGAAACTATTTTATTTTTTCAATATGTCTGTAAGTCGGAGAAACTGGTCGGCTTTGTCCAGGTAAGATTCAAGGACTTCTGGGTTTCTAAAGCGACTAATTACCTGTGTTACCTGCGTTTCAGAGCGATGCCCGCGCCTATGCTTTTTAATAGATGCTGGATGTGTAGGAACGCGCATAATTAACATATTGCAGGGTTTTCACTCTGGCAACAAAGCATCCTAATTTGAAAGAAATGATTTATTACATTCATACAGTAACTGTGTAACATGCAGTCAAACTGTGTCGGTTGGTGTCACTGTTATTACTACAGTCACTTCTGTCTTTTTTTGCCCGTTACAGTCTAGAGATAACGGAGAGTTTTGTTCTGTTTGGCCCTTGTTGAGCTCAGTTAAAAAGGAAACACCAGCCTTTCGCTCTGCAGCTGGTTGATTGAATCCACTGATAATTTTTTTTTTTAAACAGGATGCAAAATACAGCCACAAAAAGCGGTTGATGAACAAGTAAAGCAGGTTCCCTGTAACGCTTATTAATCTTTTCTTTTAAAGTACAAACCAAAAACAAATAGTGTGGAGGATCCACTCTTCAAGTTCTCATGTACAGCACCCTGTTTTACACATGTCCACCACCCGTATCCTCACTGAGCCTCAGCCTCTTCTCTGTTGTTTTTGTTTGTTTGTTTTTCCATATTCGCTGATTGTTTTGATTCAGCCTTGCACGACAGTGGACAATGGAGGACGAGGAGGAGGTGGAGCGGGAGAAGAGGAGGAGGGTGAAGAGCTCAAGCACCAGTGCTGACCAAGATGATGACTCCAGCCCCACTCCCACTCCTAAAAACACATCTGCCAGCGAGAGCGCCTTTGGGACAGACTCCTCAAGTGAAATGTCCCAAAGCTCCAACAGGTTGTTCTCATAGTTTAGTAAAACAAATATGTCACATTGGACTCATACGCTGTCTAAACACAATCCTCTTTTTACTACTGTGGACTTTGTCTGTGTGCCTGTTTTGTTCTTTTGGTTTCTGAAGGCCTTTTTAGTGGTTTCAAACTAGCAAAGGATGATTCTCACAGCTTTGCCCCATGGGAGTGTTTCTGTATACATTTCAAACCCATGAAAACACCTGATACTCACGCAGGGAAAGTATGAAATGCTGTCAGAAACCCCGACAGCTGAGTACCTGTCTTCAAAGAGCCTTTTATAATAGAAACCTGATCAGATGCAGGACCGGCAAATCTTTTTAGGTCTCTCTAGAGACCATTCATCACATGTGTTGGTCATTAATGTGCACATATGTACTGTTTATTGCCAGCATGGAGCAGGTACAGCTTGACTTTGTGGAGATGCTGCGAGTGCGTGACGAAAGGCGAAGGATGCGGCACGTGGAAACGTTGAGACAACAGAAGGATGGAGGGGAGGATGAAGCTGAGGTCAGCAAAGAAGGAGGTGCCAGGGTAGAGCTGCTGGGAGACATGGATGAAGAGAAGGAAAGTGTTGTCAAACCACAGCCACCAGTAAAAACATCTTCTCACAGTCCCACCAGCACCAGCAGCAGCAAAAGTAGAACCAGCATCTCAAGCAAAAAAGTAAGAAGGAAGTTGCTCCTTAATTTTCTGGAAGAAAATCTAAAGAAAAAAACATCTCACAGATCTTTTAAATGTGCTTGAGTTATCACAAGACAGCAACAGTGAAAGTCTGTAACTCAGCTGCCAAATAATGATGTAAATCGAGATTTTTCACATGATTATTTAGAACTTTTGTCCACCTGGAGTGGAAGAAACAAGGTCATAACTAAAGTTTTGATTAAATGATCAACAGAGAGATTTTGTTGATTCTCTGAGAAACGTTACAAATGATAAAATATGAACTGACAAATCCTTTGACAAGAAAGCACCAATCTTCCCTCACACAACTAAGTCATGACACCAGTAGCAGCACCCTGTACAGTTAACTGTTATCCCACACAGAGGGGGAGTTAATTATTCTCTAGATTTTACAACAACAAACTTAACACCGTTTTTTGTAGTGCAGCATATGATGTCATTTTTGCTATTAAAGACCAACGCAGGTGTTGGCATTTTCCTCCTGTGGTCACAAGAAGTTAGAATCTACTTTTAACTTACAGTTTCAGGAAAAGAAGACAACCCTTTACTCCCCGTCTTGTTTCCGGACTTGAACTCTCCCTGCGAGTCAAGTGACCATGCAAATCATCTCTAAAGCTTTGATAAGACGTGCTTAAGGCCATAATTTGAACTTTATCTTTTATTACCTTCGCAGGCTGCTTTAGCTCTGTGTATCTGCAAATGAGGCCATAACCGCGCCGTGTTATGTAATGCAAGGTGTGTCGTCTGTACAAAAGCTTGTGTGCTATGTGCTCATGCTGATTGTCTGCCTGTTTCTTCCTTTGTCAGCATGAAAATGAAGAGTCATCAGGCAAAGACCCTGATCCAAAACCCTCCTCCAGCCCAGCTCGCAAGTTTGTCAGGTTAACAATGACATTTCTTTTTTGTTGCTCTTTTGTTCTTTGTTGGCTGATCGCCTAAAAGGATCAAATGCATTTTATTTAGATAAGATAAAAGTTACTGATTCCACAAATGGAAATGAAAGCACCGGAACAATGTAGAAATATAAAAGAGAAAACAGGATGTATAAAATTGTTTTGTATAGATCGTGAACCACATAAAGATATCCAGAGAATAAGATATGTGTTGGATGGAAGAGTAAAAAAATCTGCCTTCAGTTTTCACGTTAGACGTACTCTAAGATTTAATTTAAGCAACAGATCAGAGAAAACTATACTTTCAGTGGTCACTAGTTCCTTTCTCTTCAACTTCTCCTTGAACTCACCTCTCTTTCTTGCCTTTCAGTTCTGTCTCCATCTCACTTGACAAGAGTCCATCTGTCAGCGGGCGCACAACTCCCATGAGCCCCGGTTCTCCGTCAGCCCCCTGGTCACCTCGCGAACACTGGACTTCACCCTGCCAGAGTCCCTCTCCTCGGGGAGCTCAAAGCCCTGTTCAAAATGGGCACACGGAGGAGGTAGTTCACCACACACACACGCACAAATAAACACAAACACAAATAAACTGACATATTCGTCTCAGCTTCAAGTTTTGCTTGTCAAATGCTGTATAAGGCCCGCTAAGCACTGACGCTGCATCTTATCAATCCAGTCTGGGCACCAGCGCCCTCTGGTGTTATAAAGAGTAAAGGTTCTTTATGGCGGTAAAAACAATCTTGGCTCCAGAGAGGTACCTGCAGCTCAGCTAAACAGCAAACCTAAGTTATTTTAATTTCTCTCAGACCGGCGTGAATCGCTCCACCAGTGGAAACTTTGAACAGGCAAACAAACCTGCCTTCATCAGACAGAGCTCCAGGACTGTATCTTTCAGGGTAAACACTGACACACACGGACACACAAATACATGCACGAGGACACAAAACCATTCAGGCATTCTTCCTGGCAAATGTCAGCATGAACTTTTGCCAATTTGACTGTTAAAACACGATTTTATCTGCCATCAGCTTTCAGAATATCAGTTCAGGATAATTTGCTTGTGCCAGTCAAGCTTCCAGTTCATGTTAATAGCTACATGAATATTGACCAGCTTTTACTGCTGACTGGTTGCTTTGTTAACACCCAAACACATCCCAGTGCAGAGGATTATTGAGCAGGTCACTTGCTGTAAGTGCCGCTAACACGCACTCACACAGGCTTGGTCTTCCACAGATGATGAGAAAGAAAGAAGAGGATCCTTCGCCGCTCCAGAGGAGGTAAGGAAACAGCCTTGTGTTCATTTTGTATCAGCCTCGCTTAGTTTGTTTGCTGACTTGCTTCTTCTGTTGTAGCTCCAGTGTGAGGATGGCCTCCAAGAAGTTTGAATCCAACACCGTGAGATAACTTTAATTTACTTTCACCTAATATGATTGATAATCAGTAATCATTCACCGGTTATCCATTATTTTCTTGTTTGGCACTTTACAAAAACACAATTATATTTACAGTTATAGGATTATGAGATCTGTAGACCTGCTAGTACTACACACAATGTTATGGATAATTTACAGTGTTGATTGTCTTTGTTTTGAAGCAGGACCAAAATGAGGATGAAAACAAAGCGCCATCTTTCCAGAGAAAGTGAGTTTGACAATTTTTTAATCTTTATTTATTTGCTTACATTTTATTGAGTGTAACTGATTACACATGTACGAGTACATTAATGTATTCTGTCTTCCAAGCTCTAGGCAGAGGATTTCATCTAGATCCATCCAGGAAAAGATGGAGAGACTGGCTCAGGCAGCGCAGGTCAGACTCTCAGCCCTCCATGTACTAAAGGGGAAATTATGTTCCTGTGTTCTGTAGCAAACATCAACTGTCAGTCGCCAATGGTCTTCTCTTGGCTCTTCATCCACAGAAGTCCGAGCTGACGCGATTCCCAGATGTCACCCAGAGGACTCTGGTCCTGCTGGAAGAAGTGTCCAGGAAGAGAGGGATCTTTGAGAAGGAGCAGCAGGTGCAGAGCCCCACCAGCCCCGGAGTTTCCAAACAGGTACAGTCATCATTTGCCGAAAAGCTCTTTTCAGTATTAGATGTGTGCGTTAATTAACAAATGATTTTGTAACTGTTGTTGATTTCAGGAAATTAGAGGCTTGACATCAGGAATGTCAGAGCGGATCAACCGCTGGCTCCACAAGAGCAACAAAGCTGGGTCTTCGCACAGTCCTGCTGTAAGTGCAGTATATGGAAGCCAGGGGGCAGTATTACTCTTTGAGCTGTAAGTCCTGGTTGAGCAGGACGTAGTTTGTTGTTTGTGTTGCCTACATTAAATTAAAGAGTTTGCTATTATGTAGGTAACTATGTAAAACGTATGACTGTCGTTAATCATGAAGAAAGTTCTGATCAATTAATTATTTTTAAACATAGATTTTTTTTCTACTCTGGTAAACTCAGTAAAGTCATTTAGGCATTAAATGAATGGGAACGTTTCATTTAATTTCAAAAGTAGCTCAAAGAATTTGATCTTAAGAATTTAGAGTTGGATGTTTAACTTAATTAAGCTGTTCAAAAAGCTTCATACGACATACCCAACTTGCTGTTAGATTTAGCAGTAGATGTTTTTGGCTGCAGAAATCTTATCTTTGTTATATCTGAGCAAAAACAATATCTATCTGGGGAAATTCATAAGCACACTTTAAAGCAGAGGGTCTCTCTCAGTATGTCTTGAATTGTTATCTGTGGCGCCTACAGAAATACTGGCATGACTGACTTCGTGCTAATCTGTCCTAACATCACTCACTTTTGTCAGAGTAGAGTGACCCGTTCCTCCTGCTTGGTGCCATTGGCTTTTTAGCAGTTATCTATTGAGCATGAAGAAATGCTTAAGTCAGTCCAAATTGTCAAACGACATAAAGACCATTTTAGGGTGTGTTTACAAAACTATTTGCCCCGTAAGAGGTCCCTGCTTCAGAAATATTTCAAAACTCCAGATTTAAAGAGTGTTTTTTTTCTTTCTCTTCACTGTAAAAAGAACTGTGATAATGATTCTGTTTCTGATTCGTAGGATTTGAGACATGTGGACATTTCTAGTAAGAGGAGCCTGTTTGAGAATAGCAGAGAAGACAGTGTCTCAAAAACCAGCCCTGGAAAAATCTGAAGTGAAGGAAGTTTATTTATAATGTCCAAAAGGTAAGGATACAGCTCCATATTGTACAAAGTGCTACTGAGTAAGTCTTACATGTCTGGCCACTGCTGTGGAGGCAGATTTACCAACTCCACAAATGAAGCAAACGAGGAAGCCGTACATGTTTCACTGAACTTTAAAGGCGCTCCTTCAATTATAAATTGCTCTTATTGTGCCTGTATTTGCAGGATTGCAGGATTTTAAGATGGCGAAGGGAGAGGCAGAGATTTGGAAGATTAACGGATTTGATGACTGAGTGATTTTTTTCCCCCTTTGCCGTCAAAGCACAAATGTAAAACAGGCAGGAGGAAGAGAGAGAAATGGCCTGTTGGGTTGTATCTTTAGAGGACTGAAAAGGAGGAAACTGCTTTTAAAGTTAAAAAGCTTCTATCTTACACTTTTGCTTTGCTTCTTTAAAAAATAAGTATGCCTACTTTTAACATTAAAATACCCCCAAAAAGACGTGTCAGTGATGTTTTATTTGTTCACCTTAACGTTGTGTAATTTCTTTAAGCACTTTAAACAGGTGAAGGCTTTAAGGATTATATCTTTTACTGAATTACACTGCTGGGATTGCTGGAGTTGTAATATGTGTGTGTCTTGTTTAATTTGCCAATGTAATTTTTTTTCTTTTTTTTGGTTTCATCTGGACTTGTGGACGAGATTCTGTCTTTCTAAGTAATAAAATGTTTTACCACCATAACTGTCTGTCACTATTTCTTTTTAAATAGTCCTGGATGAATAAACGCACTTTACCTTATCTCAGACCAGGATGCATATAGATAAGCGCTCCATGCCTGTGTTTCGTCTACAACAAGGTGCCATACAAGGAAACCAGAATGTGTGTGTGTGTGTGTGCGAATCAGCTGTCTGTGATCTTTTTGGCTCTGCAGCCCACAGTCATGCTCACGGCGGCCTTTTTGGGAAATGGTGATAATGGAGAGTACATGCTATCTAGAAAGTTATTAATAACACAACAAGGGGTCCTAAAGCGTCATCCGCACAACACAGTCCGTCCTTCACCCTCTGACACTCACCCCACGCTCCCGTTAGTGAAAGTGGGACCTGTCTTGTGCTGCAAATCCACTCTCTCCGGGTCTCCATCCCTTCATCTGATCCTCAGGTACGATTGACTAACTGTAACGTAACGTGTGCACACGAAAGAAAGTGTTTTAACTGGAAAATATTGTAGCTTTTATTGATTTGAAGAGAAAGTGAAAAATTCATGATTGGCATTTTTTTCCTAAGTAATCAGATTTGCTGCCGCGCACCTGAACGCGCCCTATCATGTCAGACAACGAGGAAGTGGTGGAGGAGTATGAGGAGTAGGTTGGATTTTTTTTTCTACTTAAAATACTTCTAAATGTATCCCGAGAGTACATCCACCGTTTGTCACTGACACGTGGTTTCTTTGCAGCAACTGTATGATAATTTTACACTGTCATGCATTTGTCTTTTTGATCATAATAGTAACGCGCCTATGTGATTCATTTTCACAGGGAGGTGGAAGGTAAGACCTCTCATCATGACTCATACACAGCGCAGTCACTCTGTGGTTGAAACCCTGTTGTGCAGGCAAATGCTTTCTCTTGGCTAATCCGACGAGCGTGATATAAAAACGTAAAACTGCTTTACTGTAAACTCAGTGCGCTCTTATAAGGATTTAAGAGGAATGTAAAGACATGTTGCTAATTGTGTCTAGTTTGAATGAAATGTCAAGATCGTCCATAAATCAAACGTAAATGTTCTGCCTGTTTGTCGACTCCTAATCAGGTGTAGGAGGAGGTTATTATATGTATGTGTGAGAGTTACAGAATTACCGTGTAAAACGTTTTTCATGGTAAGTTTAATTATAATGCAACACAAAAGCACAAATTACATGTGAAGTCAGGAATTGCTAGTGGGAAAGGTTTGCCTTAAGGACTTCCTGCCAGAAAGTTTTCTTTTCTATTCTTTTTTGTTGCAGCTCGGTGTGGTTTAGGTAAAGATCACAATTTGGATTAAAAATGAGCGAATCAAATGCTTATATTATGATTACTCGTAAGTCAGTGTTTCATTAGTTTGTATCATTAATTGGTTTGACTTTGTGTGCTAGAAACAACAGTTTGTAGAGTTTGAACTTGTGATTATGTGAAAAGATTGTTCACATGTTTCTCTCTGCGGTTTCTCCGGCTGCACGACACAGAAGAGGAGGCCACTGAAGGTACTGACGGCTTAGGCGCCGATATTTATAAATGAGTGTCAAGGTCATCGATGAATGCTTTTGTCACGTTTCAATAGCACACATCAAGGGTGATGTGCAGGAGTGGTCGACAGCAGTTATCCTGAGAGTCTCTGGGATAAATAACAGAGCTGTGACTGAGCTTCGTTTATAAACGCATTTAAAGTGATTGTGATTAATCTCACTTTGAAAGAGATTCTTTGATGCATTTGCTTACTTACTTTGCTTGCTCAGCTATTTTCTTATTTATTTAACCTCCTTACATTAATTACTTGACTTACTCTGTTTACTTACTTCACCTACTTCTCATCGCTTTGCTAACTACTTTTCTGCTTTGCTCATCAGAGGAGCAAGGGGTAGATGAGGAGGAGGAAGAGGAGGAGGAAGAGGAAGGTATAACTGGGCAGATGTAATGTTTTTTTCCCGGCACAGTGCATTGATAGCAACCTGAGGGTGAATTTGTTGATGTGGAAACCATATACTATGTTTGCTCGTTGCCTGTTTGTTTATAGAGCAGTTTCAGTTTAAGAAAAACAAAACAAAACGATGTGGACGCAAAACATTCAACAGAATCAGACAAGACAGAAGATATCAGTTCTGTTTACAGGATGACTCATCTCGTCTCTTTCCCTGTGACTGTACTAAAGAGGTTATTGATCAGGGAGAGTGATTATTCAGGCCTAGTGAAAGTTAACATTCTTTCTGTGATAAGTCATTATTTGCTTCCTTCTCCACCAGAGGCTCCACAGGAGGAAGACAAACCTGCTGCAGAAGAGGAGGCCAACGAAGAACAAGGTAGACGTTATTAAAAATAAAGTCTGGGTCAGGGAATATGTCAGCGATTACTTAATGCAGACTTTCCCCAAGTGTGGGGCCCGCCCCCTAGGGGGGGGAGGGGGAGGCGCAGAGCCATTGCAGGGGGGGCACGCAACGCTTGGACACTGCTAGCACGGGCGCCTACAGAAACGCAAAGCAGGAGATGACGCATCACTGAATATGTTTCCAAACCAACTTCATTCTAAGCCAAAGACTAGAAAATATGGTGAAGCAAATCTTCCCTTTGGCTTCACCTGCACAAGTGCTGAGGTAGGTCTCCCTGCAGGATTGGTTTTCCCTGCGTGGGGAGCAGCGCTGGGCTGTTTACGTCATGGACAAACAGGATCCCACAGCTGTTTATGTTTTTAAACCCATTTTGCACAGAGAGGCATTTTTTGAAAAATGTATTGACAGCAATGTTGAATATTATTACACAGGAACAAAACAACAACACGTAAAATAATCACACCGTGACGCCTCTGCCTTTGTAAATGCAAATAAACGCAAAAAAAAGGAGTTTTAAAAAATCTCCGTTTTCGGTGATTCGAAACGCCGTTTACGTGGACGAAACAGCTGCGTGTTCAAAAACACCCGTGTAGGTGCGGACGTAGCGTAACAGAGTTAGTAGTTTATTACTACCTGTAATTTATTGCAGATTACTTGTATTTGCTTAATTGTTTACTAAATGTTTGAGATGTGAAATAAACCGCAATGGAGCAAAATATGGGTGCGTGTGGTTGGAGGACGTGTTAGTGTGTGCGTGTGCGCGCGCATGGGGGGAGGGGGGGGGGGCGAACATTTTTCTTGTAAAACAAAGGGGGGCCCAGCAAAAAAAGTTTGGGAACCACTGATTAATGGGAGAAATGATAGCTTTGGGCCTGTGTTGACAACACAGTGAAGATGAGTAATGCAGTTTACCAGTAACCATCACTCACAGTCAGGCAGGGAGATAACATGCTATCTCAGACACATTTCATTTTGGTATGTGACAGTCTGCACTTGAGGATCAAGCATGCAGTTTTTCTTAGTCACACCAGAAGGGCCAGCTGGGCTGAGAGTAGTCCTCCAGCCCCTCCCAGCCCCAAGGCTTTTGTTTCTTAGTCAGAACCAGGTGTTTTTCACTGTTTCGGTGTCACACCTGCTCCCACTGAGATCATTTGAAATGGGAGGGATGTTAGACTTATTCTTACCTTTTGGCTCCTTTATACTGATAAACACCGTGTGAGCTGTCACTTTCCACAAAGACAAAAGGCAGGCGACTTGTTGATGTGCCAAAAAAACAAACAAAAAAACCCACGACTACACCCTTCCCTTTAGCAGTTCAGGTTTTAATTAACCAAGTTGGCAGCATAGGAAACTAGTCTGGGTCTATCAGCTGACTGGACGACGTTTTAGGTTTCAAGCACGGTCTTTTAGCTGTCCTCTAGTCTTATTACGAAAACAAAAAAAGAACTCAGCTGCTTCTTTTGCAGAAAGCTAAACTAAAACTAAATTTTTTATGGCATTCACTCATAATTATTTGGGTCATTCAAAGGTCACTGATCCCAGACCTTCTTGAGAAAGGAACTATTTGCTATCAGTGCTTGCGTCTCTAGATAATGTCTCGCTTGTCCCGAGTGCATTCATGCAATGTGACACATGAAGCAACACTTCACAGATGAGCGCCTGACTTCCTCGGTGCTCTCTTTCAGTCTTTCCCGTCTTCTCACTTACACTCTTCTGTCATGTGGCCATCATCACTCACTAAACGACTGCCGTTTACTGTGGCGTAATGCTCAGTCATTTGAGATTTGCTATCACAAACCCTCTCTCAAGCATATTATTTTGGTTTCAGATGGAGAAGGCGAAGCAGAGGAGGGAGAAGGTAAATGAATGGGAATCTCATTTTGTGGCTCTGTTGTTCTTGGATGTTCTCCGCTCTGACATGAATCACACATCATTACTTTTATTATTAATATCAGCACAAATAGTGTAAACAGACTTCAGTGCCATAACTTGCGGGGGGAGACTGGCAGAATTTGTGATTTTGTGCGGTCTCATTATTAATGTGTGGTCTGCACTAACTCATTCATACTTTCTGCTTGACTTTCTTTCGTTTAACAGAGGAGGAAGCCAAGCCAAAATTCAAGTAAGTAAAACCCACGGATAAACACGTTTTACGATCGCATGGTTATGAATAACAAACATACGACGCATAAACAAACAAAGAGAGGACTGACACCACTGTAATCCATTTGTTACGTATCATACCAGCAACAAGCCAGTTAAATTTTCACAACTCAATGAGGTTGCTTGATACGATCCTTCTACATCAACATCTTAAGCTCAAAAGTCACAAAGTAATTTCGTTTTTACTTTGTTTTTAAATCCAGGAAGTGCCCCCCCTCGATTTAAACTCAAACTGTGGAACATCGTTCCCCTCGCTGCCAAATTTGCTCCCTTCATTAAATCTATTAAAACTCACTGCCATTTGAGTCTGTGTGATTCCTCATTGTGTATCCTGTGGCTTTTTAGAAATGTCCATTCCACCTTTTCTCAGCACAAGTTGTTTTTTAAATGTGCTTTACAAATACATTTGTGTTGAGAGTTGATTTGACCATAAGTGGCCGTTTTGATTGTTCAGATTTAATTACTTTGATTTAATAAAAACAGTGTGCAGAAAAGTACATTTCCAGAGATCTCTAGGCTGTGCCTCTCTGCTCTGGCACTAAGAAAAGAAAATCCCAATTTCTGTCTACATATAGTGCAGTTTGTAGAAAATACTGAAGCAATAGTAGAAAAATACAGATATGCAGCTACTTCTGAGCAGCAACAGGCAGCAACACGTGGAAACACAGAGGGGACATTTTTTTTGGCACATGCTTATTGTTTTTGATCCTCATTTGACACCAACTGTCATCACGACTCAATTTCCCTGTTATTGATCTTTTTTTTTTTTTAACTGAATTGTTCTTATTTAACCCACGCTTGTTAACTTAATATCTTTTCCTGCTTTTTCAGGCCATTCATCATGCCAAACCTTATTCCCCCTAAGATCCCAGACGGCGAGAGGGTGGATTTTGATGTAAGTGACACAATACAGTACTTACTGTGCATGGCAGTTTGTATCCTGGTGTATTATGTAGAGTTAAATATGTACAGGTCTCAGGGTGGAGTAGACATGTCTTCACAGCTTTCACTCTGTATTTTTCTAGCTTTCTCTAAGCCTGCTTTTAATTTAGGACCAAAAGCAAATATGTGCATCAGTATAACATAGCACTGGGCCACTGAATCCAACAGGATATACATCGTAAGAGAATGGAGAAGGACCTGATGGAGCTTCAAACTTTAATCGAGGTTCACTTCGAAAGCAGAAAGAAGGAAGAAGAAGAGCTCATTCAGCTCAAAGAAAGGATTGTGAGTGCACCACACTACAGCCAGGCAAATGTAAACCACTTCCCACTTCAGACATGACAGATCTGCTTTAGGATCTGTTTTGATGAGATGTGATGATCTGTTGCTCAGGAGAAGCGTCGCTCTGAGCGAGCAGAGCAGCACAGAATTCGCAGCGAGCGAGATAAAGAGCGACAGAAGCGTCTTGAGGTAGAGTCCTGTTCTACGCGCTTTAACACAGTCTATAAAGTGGTGCACATTTCACCTCGGATCGTCTTTCTCTCGGGGTCCTCTAGGATGAGAGGATTCGCAAGGAGGAGGAGGAGGCCAAGAAGAGGGCAGAGGATGATGCAAAGAAAAAGAAAACCCTCACCAGCCTCCACTTTGGAGGTTACATGCAAAAGCTGGTGAGTCAGTGGAGTTTTAACAGTGGGGGTTTCCAAAAAGCTCCACTAGTAACTTTTATAACAGAAATCATTTTATTTTTAAAGACAGACAAACGGAGTGGCAAGAGGCAGACAGAGAGAGAAAAGAAGAAGAAGATCCTGAATGAAAGGCGCAAATCTCTGGACATCGAGAACATGAGTCAGGAAAGACTCAAGTAGGTTCAGACGCAGAGAGCATGATTTTGATTTGTAGGTTTGTTCACTTACAAAGAAATGTAGTTTCATTTTAATGGAGAGAGACGAATATGAACCAAAAATTAATCAATGCACTGCCTCAACTCCCTGTGTGTATCAAGAACACGTGTCCATTACATGCAAATCATCTGATAACATTTTGGTCATGTGGAGGTTTTATTTCTGGATTTTTAGTTAATATTCTGTCTCCCTCCATTAAAAGAAATACTACCGTAAAATTAGAGACTCTTCATTTCTTTGTAAGTAAGCAAACAAATTCAGCAGGGCATCAAATAATTATTTCTCCCCCTGCATGTTTCATTATATCACACAATAGCTATTGCATTTTTTCTTTACGACACACAAAATTAAAATAATAAAACAATGAAAATAATTCTCGTTATAATAATTTGTTTTCCAGAGAGAAAGCTAAGGAGCTGTGGGAGTGGATCCAGCAGTTGGAGGCAGAGAAGTTTGATCTGCAGTACCAGTTCACCAGACAGAAATATGAGGTGCGCTCAACAAATTGAAGAAACAAAGACACAGCATCAGTGAGACCTGGTCAGAGTGTAACAAAATGTTGTCTTCGTTCCAGATTAATGTGCTGAGGAACCGTGTGAGCGACCATCAGAAAACGTGAGCACAAACTCAAAATGTCATTTTAATTAAAAGTTTAAAAACATGTAGTTACCATAGAGCGCACATATAATGTAACACAGGTGTAACAAAATGCAACAGACAGGTGAGGTTTGGGACAATAACTTGATCGGAGAGTGTCAAGCTATGTGTGTGTGAGAGCATTAGAGTCATGGGAATTTAAAAGTTATAGTGAGAAGGGGTTAAAAGAAAGAGAGAGGGAGTGAGAAATCAAAAAAATCATATATAATAATTAAATGAGTGATCAAGAAAAGAAAAGAGCAAGTGTGGACAAAGCAGCAGGTCACCACAGGAGAGGCCAATGAGATGAGTGAGGAGAGGCTGACTTTTAGTTGCAGCTATGAGTGCATATGTCGTGCATCTCCCTTACAGCGACTTGACAGAGTTTTGCATGAATCCCGTCTTCTGTGATTCATGCCAGTGTTTGTGGGGGAAGCTTTTTGTTAAGAAACGACCGTCTCTGAGGCCCAAGTGGAAAAGCTTCTTTTTTCAGTTCCCTGTAGTGTCACCAAATATTGTGTATTCACAATCTCACAGCCGCCTTGTCCTAACTCGGCGAGCTGGCTGGGTTTGGCCATCTGTCATACCTGTCAGGGATAAAGTGAAAGAACATGATGTCACTGTTATTTTTGAACAGGGTGCAGGAAGATTTCAAAATGTAACCGTGCAACCTCGCTACGATTTGTGCCACATCAGTTGTGTCTGAATCACGAACGCTTCTGTTTTTCAACAGGTCAAAGAGGACCAAGAGAGGACTGAGGAAATAGATGCTGATGTGCTGAGTGACAAGTATTATCATCCGCCCTGTCATGCAGCCACTGCCTCAAACCAAGCCCTGGCTTTACTGCCACACCCAAGTCACACTTATCTTCTTACTGTTGCCTTAAGCACAACTTGGGGCCAGTTTTCCAGCCTTATCTCTCGCTCTACTTTTTCAGGATAATGGGGATTTAAAAGTGTAAATAAACAGTCTCACTTTAATGACTTGCTTTTTGCTCTTCCATAGTGTGCATGAGTTGCTTTGTTGGCAATGAAAAAAAACACATGTAAGACCCAATGACAGAAAGCTTGAAGCAAAGACATCCTCTTACTGAAAGACAGGCTCTAACATGACTGGAGCTGACATGATGCTTTTTGAGCTGACGCCCAGACATCCACCCAAAGTTCACCAATGAACACACCCACACTAAATTGAAAAAGAATGAATAATTTCCATTATGCATATTGCAGGTGGGAAAATCCTTCTTGTGAAATAGATTGTCCTGTAACTTCTCAAGTGTGTCACCAAGTTTCATATGAGAAAAACTGCTGTTTTGCAGCAAATAGGCAGATACAAGCCCAGTTATTTAGTCTGAAAATACTCAAAATATGCACAAGAAAGAACACAAAAACGCTGAAATGAGACACTGAGGATTTCTTTGTGATGGCCATGTGGTTTATAACTGGTCACAGGAGCACAGAAAATGCATGTCATGTTTTTAACTGCTTCTCCTCAGCGAAGCAACAATGGTTTGTCATGTTGTTACTGATAACAAAAAACAAGCTCTCCCCCCACCAAACAGTCTGGTGTCTCAGTTTTCCCACAAACCTCTGGGGATTCAAAGGGTGAAAAGAAAATAAACGCCTGATTTACTCAGTGACCAAAAGAGCCTTGTTGAAACCTGCCTGATCCAGGATCAGCAGAAAACAAAGGCACAGTAAGAAAGAAAAATATTATTACTCATTCACAACAGTAAATTCTGAATATTGCATTCGCTTCAGAGTTATTCACGGTTTTGAAAATCATGCATAGATTTAGCACATATTTTAAAGGTTGCTGGAAAATTAACAAAAAACAAAACTCGCAATATTTTTGGCATGTTTTATTTATTCTGAGTGAAAGACAAGCCTCCTACTTATGCGCCTCACAAACACACACACATTTCTCAAAAATATACATTCTAAGCAAATACTGACATTGATCAAATGAACCCCAATACAGCCATTTCCCAAGCAGAAAGACAGCCCCCTGCCTTGTACCCTGTGGCCCTGGGAAAGCCCCATAGCTGCCTACCACCGTGTTTCATGGCAGGCATGTTTTATGATGTGTAATGGTGGTTTTTCCAAAAGCATTTCAGTTTTACAAAAATTTTACATCTGTGTTCAATAAACAGGCAGTTCGGTTATGACGGCAGATATCCTGTAAATAACCTCTTTGTAAGCTGTTTTTTAAATAAAAACAACTATTAAACATGACACACTTGTAAAAGCAGCTCCTCTTCCCTCAACTGGTGCGCACAGTTCATAATCATTAAAATGCTGGTTAGAAGGCGCGACCCCTTCATTGTCTCCACAACATTTATCTGAATTTGGTCAAAGAACACTCAGAGTCAGCCAGCTAACTAACTGCTGACAGTGCTGACTGATAATTTACTGCTGGTTCAAATTTCTACACATAGTTCATGAGTGCTAGATGTTGTGTGCTACATCCCAGTCTTTCCATGTCCCTGTTCCCCACAAGAAAACAAAGCAATACTTAAAAAAGAAATATATATAGCATTAAAAAAAGTGAATATTGACAAGCACTCAGTACTAAGATAGAGTCCAAAACTGAATACACGGCTAATAGCTGCTTGAAAAAGTTAGATAACCTTTGTCCTGTATATAATGAAGCTACTGCCAGCAGTCAGTTAGCTTAGTTTAGCACAAACCCTGGAAACAAGAGAAGGTAATGTACCTCCACTGTCAACAATTCTGTTTTATGTGGTTTAGTGAATAATGAAGACACTACTGAGTTATTCTCTGAGCTTGTTTTCAGTCTACATGCTAGGCTAACGAGCTGCCAGTTGTAGCTTCTATTTCATGTACAAACAAAAGCATGATATTAATGTCAAAGAAAGCAAGACAACACATTTAAATGTTGAACTAGTGCTTGACTCTTTAGGGTGACAGAATGTTGATAAAAAATAAAAGTGCATTTAGAAATGTACATTAAAAATAGCGCTTCTTTGCTAACCTTGAAAATCAAAGTACTGCTCAAGTGAATCTTTGCTTGGTCCTTTTTATGTATTCTTAGTACATTCAACATGAAAATCTATTACCTTCACTAAAGAAAATCAAGAAATGGGGCTGAGGTGGGGATATATTATTATTCTTTAAAAAAAGAACCTTCTTTGAATCATATTTCTCAACATACTGCAATTATACCACAAATAGTCATATTTTTGTCTTTGATTTTTGTCAGAAAGCTTTCATATTTGGCTGCTCAGATCTCTCTCTGCAGATAACTTTTAGTTATGTAGTCGTAGTTGTGTAGACACGTTTGACAGTGATGTGAATCAAGTAACATTCTGCTGCAGGTAACACTGTCAATCCACGCTGTCTGGTGTACGGGGACTTGCAACCTAAAACAAGCCAGTTTCAGCACACACTACACACACGTCTTAAAAGCACTCTCAGCCTACCTACGTAGATACAGGCAAACATTTCCAAACACACAGACCACAGGATTAATTGTAAAATTAAAAGCACTCATTCCTTTATAATATGTACAAAGCATCAATCAATGAACAGCAATTGTCAGGCTCTATCCAGATGGTATTAATAAAAAGCATCATTTTTCTCTCTTTTTTTGTTGTCTTCGTTGAAAGGGTGTGGCAACAGCAGTGTCTGAACACGTCGGTTTCTATCTGCAAGCACGGGCACAAGCACACAGGGGAAATGAAAAGAAAGAAAAGCGAGTGGCAAAGAGAAGAAAAGACATCTTCAGATTTCAGATTGCTTTGATCCCAACTGGTCTGAAAATGTGAACAAATACAGCCACTCAAACCTTTTACGGTTACTGCTGCCGATCCCGCCCGATCACTGTCCTTCCAGCTGCGAGACCACATGGGTTATGTTGTCGTTGATGAAGGCTGATTTGGTCAACCCCATCTGTGGGTTAAATAGATTCCATCAGTTAAAGATGTTGCAGAGATGCAATAGTCCACAAACACGCGTGGTGTTTGCAACACACCCCTGCAATAATTGTGAAGCCCTCTGAACTTAGAGTGGCGAGGTGAAAAATGTTTTCTACTCATCTGTCACATTTTTTTCTTTACTAGTGACGCATTAATCTTTGACAGAAATAGTGCTGATAGTGTTAATAAGGTGAACATAGCTGCTTTGCTTTTTACTCGTGCATGAATCTAAAGAAAATGTCTCATATTCCTTCGATCCTCCACCTCAGGCTTTTATTGTGGGGGCGACAGCCCCAATTTTCCACGGATTACTCCACCCGTATGAAACCGTGAGCACTGAAAACAAGTCTACCAGGATTCCAGTCTAATGTTTCTTTATTCACTGATGTTTTGGGTGTGGCAGAAGGGAAGGGAAAGTGAAGAGCCTGAGGAGTCATGATAAACACCCATCCATTTGTCCACCAACAAAGCTGGGCCCTCCCAGCAAGGAAGTTTGAGCATGAACTAGCATGAAATGTAACGACAATAAGCACATCACTGAAATGTCACCTCAGCTGCACCTTTAGCCCATTTCTCCCTTTTCTAATTTACCTTTTTCACAGCGCTTTGCAAATTCTTGTCTTGCCATATGCTGTACAGCAGCAGCGAGGCTGCGCTGCTTCCCTTGGTAAGTTTCCTAAAAAGAAAAGAAGTCATCATCGGTCATAGAAACACGCTGAAGCTTGCCACCTCTGCAAATGATATTTAAAAAAACAACAACACTCACTTGTCTTCACTGAGGTCAATTAGCGACCGAATAACGGCATTATTGATGACCTTCTTGCTGGTGTCACTGTTTGCTGACATCAGTCTTAGCACTGTGTTGCAAGCTGCTGCTATAGACTCGTCAGAATTTCCCAACTGACTGGGCCCACCCTGCAGGAGTTCTCCGAGCTGAGGCAAAATCTGCTTTGCTAAAAGAAAACAGCAAATCAATTTTATGTGGACTAAACTTGCATATCTGAAAACTGGATAGTCAAAGTCTTTCGTGCGCTATCATTATCCTACTGCTTACCCATGGTGCCTTGCAAACTGCCGGTCCGAGACATGTTACCCAACAAGGACAAGGCAGTGTTCTGAAGCTTCGGGTTAGATGGCTTCAGCAGAGGTCCAAATTGACTCAGATCTCTGGACTTACTAACCAAAATTTGGCTCACAGCATCTGACCCCTGAAATGGTTACAAAGAGGAATTTATTTAATTTTTGTGTTTATTTAACACAGGGGAAAAAACATCAACAACACCCACAATGGAATTAAGGAAAAGGCAATTTGCTGAAAACTTTCTTAACCTCCTAGGACCTGCGTCCACATATGTGGACATCACATTTTGGGTTATTTAGGCCAAAATACTCAATTTTGCTCTACATGGGCCTGATATCCACTTACGAGGACATTATCCTGCTACTGTTCTATTGAAATTTTAAACGAATATCCTCATATGTGGCTCTCATTTTTCTTAGAAACAAAAATTAGGTAAAAAAAAAAATCTGGTAATTCTTTGTTTTTACATTCATCAGGTCCCAATCAGCCCAAATATCAAAGGGAAATTAAAAATGCAGCCGTGGAAGAGTTCAGGTCTTAGGAGGTTAGAAATATGAGATTTATGTCAAAGAACAGGCTCTTTTCTTTGTTGTAAAGCACCACTTCAAAACGTTTAGTAGTGTCTGTAACCATGTGCCATTTTCACACATGAACTCTAGACAGTGTTGGGAGAATCAGCTTGGGACACTGGCCTCAGCTGCTCTTTGCCTCTGGAGGAAACATCCTGTTTGGTTAAGGCCAGTGTGGAGGAGGCTGGATCGCCACTCACTGTGAATTCTCCAGACATATTCCCACACTGATACGTTATACAGAATCTGCACTAAGGAGCTGGCAGAGGAAAGTTTAAGCCAGCTGAAGCTGTTCTTAAACACTGCTGTCACCAGTTAATCTTGACTAATAACTGGAATATAGCTTTCTTCACTTTTAACACAACAAAACCACACATCGCTGTATATGGGAGAATAACTGCAAGAGGTTGAACAAGATTCACCTTTAAACTGTGAGGCAGCAAAGAAAATGATAAGACGGTTTAAGAGCTCTGCACAGGACAAAGGGGAAAACAGATCCTTACACCTGGTGCCTGAAGAGGCTTGAAAACACTTTTCAAAAGAGTTAAAGAATTATATCGATTGTGGTATGAATGTCACACAGGGCAACTTGCCATTTGTTGCATGTACAGTTTCTTTTAAAAGGATCAGAAAAACATGCATGTATATATGTATAAATATGCTCAATAGCTCATTACATTATGTTGTGACTTACACGGTTAACTAACGTGTAGATGTTTTGTGTTGTAAAACAAGTGAAATTCATTCAACTCCACCCTTTCTCACAAAACTTAGTCAAGAGGTTTTCTTGTTTTCTTTCCTCTTTCATAAATCAACCTGAGCTAATCCAGTTACAGAGTAACACCATAATCCTAATGATTAACTTCTTCGTACTCACGTTTCCCTTGCTGGCAGTGAGGTTCTGCAGAGCACCACAGCAGGCCTCTAGAGTGGCTTTGTTCTCGGACGATTCCAGGAGGGACAGGTAGGTGTCTATAGCTTTGGGATGGGACAACCACTTAACACCTGATGGGGGGCTAGCATCCACAGTATCAAAGGAGAACTGAGAGAAGCAGAGAAGGCAAGTTTAAATGAAAGACTCCAACAAACAAAATAGTCTACAGGCATTGTGCTTAATGCCCACCGTCTTTTGGGCCTTGCTGCTCTTAGGGCTGAAGCATCCAATTGTGGGGCTTTTCTCGTGTTGGGCATCTCTACTTGGGTTGTAGTTGATGAAACTCACGGGGGACTCTTGCTCCAGTTTGTAGGACAAGTTATGGAGGATGCATGCACAGTTCTCCAAGGACTAAAGAACAGGAGAGAGTTCACAAAAAGTACATTGAAGGTTTTATTTTCATACTTTTGTCTGTTATGACTCATAAACAGCATAGCAGACCTATCTGATGATGAACTGGACAACAGTTTTAGTGTCAGACACTAGACTGACACTAGCACCGAGGGTTACATTTGTCTGAGCAGCTACAACCTTTTCTGTATCGAGCGCAAAAATAGTAAACTGACAAACATTTGGTTCATGTAATGTTCTCTTTTTCAGTATAGCCATGAAAGAATGACAACAGGCCAACACACAACTAGTAAAACACATGGAGCAACTTGCTTGAAAAGTGAAAGGCTTAAAAGACAGTCAGGCTGCTGACAACATATTTAGACTGCAGTAGAAAAAAATAGCTAATAACAGTCATCAATTCATAATTAACAGTAAATATAAAGGTGCTTTTTGTTTGCATGTTTCATAAAAAACACTACATACCTGTGTTTATATACTATTATGAGATCACTGTTTTACAACTGGATCAAATGGGAAGCTCTATTCAAGGTAACGCTATGTTTCTCTGTTCTTTGTGCGATGAGATAATCTCTGCCTGCACTTTCACCAATTATGCTTTAGTTCATGAAATGAAGTCTGTGTAAACTCTGCATTAACATAAACATAGAATTAAGGACACACCCACACCTGAAACGTCCACAAATTACAGGTACGCACAGATTCATAATAAGCGTGTAATTTAGTGAGCATATGTACATTCACACGGGTATGCTTTTAAAAAACAAACATAAAGACAAATTTGGAATCTGGACTGACTACATTCCGTAGGAGACGCAAGATAAATGTTGTACGACTTTGACTACACAAGGATTCGTCACAAGATATGATTCCAAAAACAGAAAACTGCTCACTCACTGGTGTAAACCAGAAAAACAATAAAGCCACAAAGACAAAGAAGGCCCCAATGATTATGAGGCTGGTGATGCATCTGTTTCTGATGTCTGAAAGACACTGAGATAGTGGACTCTTATAAGTACCTGGGTGTTCACCTCAACAATAAACTGGACTGGACTACAAATTAGGGCTGCCACGATTAGTCGACTAATCACGATTACGTCGACTATTAAAATCGTCGACGACTGATTTAATAGTCGACGCGTTGTTTGAAGCTTTGTAAGATCCCAAAAGACGCAGGAATAAGTAGTAGGATTTAAGAGTGTAATAACGGACTGAAACAGAAGATGGCAGCACTGCATGTACAAGGATGCCAGCTGCCGTTAAACCCCGAAGAAGAAGCTGTGTCCCATAATTCATAGCGCGGCCTGGCGCAGTTATCAACAATGGCGACAGCTAGTTAGTTTTAATATTACTCTTATTATTCTTTCTGGGTCACAAAATAAACGTTTAACATATTTTCAGGCGAGAATGTAGCTGTGTAAACCTCAAATATCTGCTCAGTTTATCAAGACACCAAATATTTTCAAAAGCGCTCCGACGTTTTCGGAGACGTCTGTTACCCACTAGCTCGATAGCTAGCCGGGGTTCAAGGCTCACTAGAGCCGTGAGAACACCGGACTCCCGGCAAATCGTTTTCAAACCCACCGCCGTCTTTCACTACTCAGGTTAAACATGATATATAACTCACTTAGATAACTTCAAAATGTTATTGTTTGGCTTTTTTCAGTATTTTATTTGTTCCTGAGTAAATCGGTTTGGCTGAGATTAAAGTTATAGTTTTTACACAGCTGAATAAACATCAAGCAGACAGCTGATTATCAGAAGTGTGAGATGCTCGAGAATATACTCCGGTGTCCTGTTATATTTTAGATAGCAAGGAGTTTATTAAACTTAACCGAAACAATCTGCAAATTTAATTAAAATTTAATAAACTATCATCTTGTCTTTATTTTTAGTTAGTACATACCTTACACACTTAAAGCTGTAAGCTAATAATAGTTATATAAGAGCAGATGCTGCTGGTGCAATAAGCTGTACGTTATACGTTCAATGGATGATGATCTGATTAGTCGACTAATCGCAAAAATAATCGGTGACTAGTCGACTATCAAAATAATCGTTTGTGGCAGCTCTACTACATATACAGACGTCCTGTATAAGAGGGGCCAGTGTGGACTCCACCTGCTGAGGAGACTGAGGTCCTTCGGAGTCTGCAGGACTCTGTTAAGGACATTCTATGACACTGTGGTAGCATCTGCCCTTTTCTATGCAGTGGCCTGCTGGGGGAGTGGATGCACGGACAGGGACAGGAGCAGGATTGACAAACTGGTTTGGAGGTCTAGCTCCGTGCTGGGATGTCCCCTGGAGTCTGTGGAGGTGGTTGGTGAGGGGAGGATGTTAGTAAAGCTGACATCCATCATGAACAACCCACATCACCCACTGCATGAGTATGTGAGTGGGCTGAGCAGCTCCTTTAGTCAGAGACTGAAACACCCTCGCTGCAGGAAGGAGCGCTTTGGCAGATCATTCATCCCAACAGCAGTTAGACTCTATAACTCCTCAATCACGATGTCATAAGTCACTGGACACTGTGAACATCCACGGTCACCGCTTCATGCATAATGGACCTTCCATGTGTATGGACATGTGCAGGTATATATGTATGTATATGTATACATATGTATATTTAGTGTGTACATGTGTGTGTGTGTCTATAAATAGGAATAGTAGTGGTACAATACTTATGTCAAGCTATATAGTTTATGTCTTGCATATTTCCAACCATATCCATAATCACATACTGTGTGTGCTGTATATAGTGTATTATCTTACTTTTTTTTCATTGATTGTACTTATTTGTATTTTCTTCTGATATCTGTACCTGAGCTGAGGTGACGCAAAAATTTCCCTGTTGTGGGATCAATAAAGTCTTATCTTATCTCATCTCATCTTATCTCTTATCTTCAATACTGATTAGCTCTACAAGCAGAACTGAAAGACAGTTTACAATGACAAAAACAATATAATCAATATATCAACAAAGACTAATAACCAATTTGCTAAATTATCATTAATCGGTTAGTGGTTAACTTTCTGTCACTGACGTCTCTGAAAAATCAATTAACTGTTTCAGCTCTACTGATTTTACTGATGCGATGACGACAGCAGACAAAACAAACTCTCCATTTTGGCCACACGGCCCGATTGTGTACTGTTATATGGGAATCATTAGACTACCAGTGAAAAAGTTACGAATACTTGTAACTGATGGGAAAAGGTTGAATTGTTGGTGATAAAAGAGTTAACTGTGTGTTTAAGTGGTTACCGAGTCATCAGGGTTTTGCTCTGCCACACAGGACTTCATGTAACTCATGAGGGAGTCGATAAGGCCAGGACAGCTTCTCATTGCCTGCCTCTGTCCACCCCGACCAGAGCTCAAGTTCCTGCAACCACCATGAAATCATCATTGCAGCGTGTACATACATATAAAAAGAGCAAGCACGTGATCCCTTAAATTAAGTGAAAACAGATGGTATAACATATATAAATCCCTTTTATAGCCACTGTATAAAAGATATTAACTGACTGATCACTGTCATTACAAATCCTTGACAAAGACCTATTCTTACCGCAGGCACCCTGTGGCACAGTTGAAGACAGAGGGGTCAATGTAGCTACTCGGACCGGTGTCTGACAAGCTTGTGTAAGGCACCACCACATGTTGAGTTAGGGCGGGCAGTGCTGTAGCTGCAAGCTCTTCCTTCAGCTCGTTGGCAGAGGACAGGTTCCACAGCAGGCCTATAATATGGCAACCAAGGGAGAATACATGCAACCGGTGTTTAGTTTTGTTTAAAGCCAGACAGTCCATTTGTTTTTATGGGCATTTCATCCATCATCAATTTTTTTTTGCATTTGTCTGTATTATTACTGGAATCACTACATTTCTGTTTCTCTACTAAATGCACAAGCTGTATGTCTAATACACCGCCGATGACAAGGACCTTCTGAAAGGAAAATTTTCTCAAATTTCTTAAGGAAACTGCGGTGAAGTTATGTCCATAAGACCTAAAATGTAGTGAATGACAGCAAATAAAATACAACAAGGAAGAAAAATCCCTGAAGACAAGAGAAAATACTAAGTGAGAATACCCACTGTTCTCTTCAGGTGTAGTTGATTCCATGTGAAATAAACTAACAACTACATGTTACCTTTAGTCACCCTGTCTATATATTTTAATAAAAACTCTCAAAATAAAGTTCAGATAAAATAAAATCCGGGGGGGGATTTGTTAGATATGTCAGTGTCTTCTATCTCAGTAAAAGTTCCTACCGGTAATTTGTTTCTGGGTCTCAGTAGAATCTGTTTCCTTTAGCAGCTGAAGGGCCTTCGCTATACCACCACAGTGCTGAACCTCCAGTTTGTTATTTTGGTTCTTGAACACCAGGTTCCTCAGAGCTCCAGCAGCAACCTGGCACACCTGAGGATTAGCGCTTCTCAGCAGGGCCACCAGAGTAGGAATACCCCCGAGTTGGAAAACCTGCAACACAGAAAAACAAAGCGGACAGGTGGAGAGAATTTTTTGATGTGATATGAGAGCAAAATTAGTTACAAGCTCATTACTTATTAATTAGTAGTATGTAAATCATGTATTAGCATTGCTTATATTCACCTATTTTCAGAAACTAATAGATGCTCATGCATTTTTATTTAAAGTGCATCACACGTGTGCATAAGCTTTGCGTATGGGAACATGAGAGGATCATATTTGTTTTAAGTAAATAAAGTACCAGGATGTTCTCTCTAATAACTTCTGGCCTGATGATGGAAACCAATAAAAACTGATGTGAATTTTTTTCCTTAAAAAGCCTCATTACTCTCAAAACTAACTAAAACTAAACTGAATTAAAAACAGAAAGTCAAGATATAATAAAAATAATAGCTAATTAAAAAATACAAAACTATAATAACTCTGTACTATACAAGGTAATCCCTGCAGAAAAGCACTGTGCTTGGTGAGCATGTGCGTGTTTCTCTTCACAATAAGCATGTACAGTAATCTTCTGTGTGCTTGCTCGGACCTCTGATTTGGCAGACTCGTCGGTGTAGGTGGTGTGTTGGATGAAAGTTGCTCCCCACTGCTGGTACTTTTCCTTACTGCTACCCAAAAACTCTACAGCCTCCTTTAGGGTCAGGTCTGGATTGTTCATCCTGGAGAAACACACCCAGGAATGTAGGCAAGGGTAGGAAATTAGAAAAGAAATACGCTCTTCTGAGTTTAGTAAACAGTCTGGATTTAATTTCAAGTTTTAAAATATATAATAAGCTACATTTTAATGCCAGAATAAAGGTGACCTTACATTGATTTACTCTTCATTTTGATGGTACCCATCTTGCCCTCATGTTGAGACTGGGTGGAGGGAATCAGGATTATGCGTGACTGGCTGCCGTTACCGTTAGTCACTGATGAAACACTGTGTCTGTTTGTTCGAGTTTGAAAGGTGCTTTGGCCCTGTGCCATCTGTCCTTTTATTCTCTAGAAAGCAACAAAAAATAGTTTAGAACATTTTGTTGGTACTTCTATGTGAACTACGCAGAACAGAAAAAATGTAAAACACAAAATGATCACCATGCCAGGTCCAGTGGCAGGAGAAAAAGGTGGTGGAGCCAAGGCAGGGTCACTCTTACTGGGTTTTATCCCATTGTAAGCCTTTGGCCAGGTGGAGGCACTGATTTTCTCTTCCCAAACACCGGAGGTACTCATATATCTTCCTCCAGAATTTCTAGTGGATAGAGTATGACTCGTCTGCATTGTCAAAAGAGAGAGATTAGTTACTGTCCAAGCAACATTTGCATCGTTGGTTTTCCAGAGGTACAGAGATACAAATGACACATTGCAAAACTCCACGACATCTTAACTTCAAGGCTTCTCTGTAAGGTAAGTAACCTGGTTTCCCACAAGAACAGTTTTCAAAGATCCCCGGAAACCCAAAACAGGAAAATTTCAACTGACACAAAGCCCGCATGCCACTTCCTATCCTCCTTTTTCTCGGTTTACACTGAGGAAACCTGTAGAATAAAGCAAACGACCATACGTGCCAATGTAACAAAATATCCGTCATTTGAGACTAACCCAAGCCATTTCTGTTCTAAGACTGATGATACATTGGAGCAAACAGAGGAGCTTTGTGTGCACAAGTGACACTGAGCACCTGCTAAACCTGTATTCACGATCTTGATGTAATTGCCAGCTTAATCTCATAATTGTGCATCATTTAAGAGTTCATTTATTATCCTTTTAATTTTGCAATCTATGAAGTGTGTGCATGGGCACGACAGTGTGTGCGTTTGTTCACATATAAAACACACTTGACGAGCTTTCCCATAAGTAAGGACCCAACATGTCTCACTAATGCTTTACTGATTAGTCATCCACCAAATTAAATGCTCGTCTCCTATTGGCTTGTTTCAAAAACTGAAGAAAAAAAAATACAGAAAGGAGGGAATGGAAAACCTCGCCTTTACACGACCACAAAACCAAACAGTCTCAGCTCACTCTTTTGAATCGCAGAGTTTATTATGAAGGAGGACCTGCTACAGGTGAAGCAGGTGCTCCGGATACACACACATGAGTTTCTTATTGGTCTTTAGCTCGTTCCTGTTCCTAACTGGACTGGTTGCTGAGTTACCATCCATACGTCAGCCATGATAGCAGGCAGTAAAAAACATGGTGAAAGAAAGATATGTCAACAGTACACTTGATAAGAGAAGATAGTGTGTTTATTCTCACAGTGCTCCCTTCATGCACCGCCTGAGTGAGCCACGAGAACCTTTCATACACAGGTCAATGTGGACAAATGCAAATTCAGCACGTCCAGAATACAGAGACAAACAATACAATGCTTCTATTCTGGCATTAGACTAATAAAAAAATGGCTTTATTGTTTTCTGTTACGAGGAGAGATTATACCTGGGATTAACACAGATTTACTGTATGTGGTGTTGCCAGAAAGAAGCCGTATCAAACAGCACAGGTATTATTATTATAGTCGAGTGGTGCAGAGTTATAACAGGTTAGCCAACTCGCCTGGAAAAAAACAGCAAAAGAAATTGGAAAAAAAAGGGTAAATGGCTGCTTCTTATGTAGGACTTTTCTACTGGAGCACGCAAAGCGCTTTATATAACACACCTCCTTCACCCATTCATACAAGGACTTTATTCTACACCTATCTAAAACTTACACACATTCATACTCTGATGAACACATCAGAGAGCAACTTTGGGTTCACCATACTGCCAAACAAGACACTGAACCCCACGCAGACTAAAAACTGGAGCAGTCAGGCATCGAACCTGCACCCTTAAAATGAGCAGATTTTGCTCCTACGCGGCTACAACCACCAACAGAACTGTAAAAGCTCAGTTCCAAGTCCCATCAAACTGAGACCGAGGTGGCTCCCGAGATACATAAAAAAAGTTGTTATCTGCATCAAAGACATTAACGCGTATATCTTTGTGGGCCTGTCCGTCCACTGCGTGCAATGTTGCAACTTAATGGGCAGGACTGTTTCGTGATAATATGGTAATCCATAGATGACAAACTCAGCTAATAAAAATGTGAGAACTGCACAAACACAAAAACTGTGAGTAATTCCGTTTGTTATACTTTCTTCTGGGTTTTCTTTTTATAAAGACATAAATAATTGTATTCGTAAACCGTCTCATTCAAGCAGTGCTTGTAAATGCTGTACTAGATAACACGTTGTAGTCAAACTGCTGGATACAATTTCTTCACTACGTAACTTTGTGTTACTTTTGTTCTGTGGATTATTTGGAAACGACCTTGCAACATAAGTGTTTCATGATGTGATGATTATGAGTCTTCATCAGCAAGAGCACATCACCACACTCTCCCCGCATTCCTCAACTCACTGTCAGGTCAAATCAGGACAACACGCAGCAAACAAATATTAACACACACACACACACACACACACAACACAAACAGCGACAAACCAAGAACGATGAGCATTACACTTAGCTATGGAATTTCAAATAGTTCGGTATTGTAAATGAGTTGTTTCACCCCGACTGCTCCTGGCAAGACTCACAGAACGACATTCAAAAACAACAAATTCACACCAGCGCTGTGCTGCGCAAAAATACACTCCGGTTTGTGAGAAGAAAAACGATGCCTGTGCAGAAAACGTGCATATTTTTTTCAGGGTTTTCGGTACAAGAGAACATTGTATGGATTGAGATGACCTCAGGCAACACCAGGAGACCCGTGTAGCTACAGAGTCGTCAGCCAGTATCATCATTTCCTAAAACAATGTCGTAAATCACCAGTGACTGAGCGTGCCCTCCCGTTTGGTGTCAACACTAACATATGGACTAATAGGCATCCTCCTTGAATTTAAGATTGCATCCAATTGCTCCATCAACCCTAAATTTCTCACAGTTGAGTTTCAAAACACAAACCCCCTCATTTTGAAGGGTGGGGCACAGAAATGCCACACACACAAATACACCCTGACTTGTAAACGCACACATTGGAAATGGCCAGACATTTGGGGAAGCATCTATTTTGTTTTTTGCTTTTCTTGTCGAGAATTACAAGATAACCAAAAACAATCTTGCATATATCTGTTTAAAGAAGCTGGAAACCAAAAGACATTTAGTTCAGCAAGAATTCAGCAGTGTATCTTTAACATGATGCAGATTTAGTCATATTATTGGCTCTGATAAGCATGAGCAAAGATCTCTAGTGAAAGAGACACACATTTTGCAGGAAGAGCATCTGGTTTAAAAAATAAAATAAAATCAGCTCTCAATCAAATATGCAGATCCATCTGTTGTGGCAGCCACCTTGCTAACAGGGAAGCAGCCAAATTAAGCTTTCTGTGTGAACATAATGAGCAAAATAAACATGTTGAGCATAAGCAGTGAAGTGCCTCGTCTGTTGCTGGGAAAGGTTTGTGCTCTGAACAACAAAACGCGCTGCTGGAATTACCTCCTTCATGGTGCCAGCAGACGTAGAGCATTTGCTGCGGTGGAAGGTGCCATTTGCTTTGGATGGAGGATATCTGAATGAGGGGAAATCTGTTTGTTTTGTGAAAGACTGCAGAGGTGGACCTGTTTAAAAAAAAGAAAGATATGAGAGACACACAGTTTTACAAAATAATAATAATTTGTATATATATATACATATGTAATGACAAAAAGCAGAAACTTGAAACACCCCCCCCCCCCCACACACACACACACACACACACACACAATCACTGAGTGTCACACGGAGGCTACAACTGAACACGTCCTTTTAGATAACAGCAAACAACAACTGAAGGTAATTTAGATACCTAGAAGTAACTCAATTACAAAGGAGCTGCACACTGAAGAAGGCAACCTGATAACCGGAGGTGCGTCCGCAACTCCGGCTTTGATTTCTCCCCATTTACAATCGAGTGTTTGTTAAAGCCCTTCTTCCTACAGCCCAGTTTCAACCCATTTTCAGAAGAAATTCTTACGTCAGCAATCGTCGTTCCGCCATTCTCACGCCTGCTGGAACTTGCTAGTGTCACCCGCGGGTCTTTTTTTTCTTTTTTCTTTTTTTTTTTTAAACAAAACTGTCACTTTGATACCAAAAAGCCTCGAAACATATTTGAACCACCTACTTTTCAACCTACAAATTAGATGCGCCTGTGAAGTTATACAGAAATAAGAAAAGGAAAGAAAAAAAAGCACGTCGAGCCCGTTAAGCGGTGCTACTTCAATGGAAGTTGTGTGACGCATCTTTCCCAGGTAACACAACGTTCAGTTTACGTGCCCCACAGACACATTGGGTTTTTGTTTTTGCGGTATTATAGTTGTAGAAACTTATTTCCATACTTGTAGGAGAAGGAGCTCTGACACTCTTGCTGTGTTTGGACCTGCTCCTCTTAATGCTGTGAACCTGGTCCAGCACGCGCTGCTGTCCAGACCGCAACTTGTTGTCGGAGGGCAGCGCGAGCGAAGTATCCTCCGCGACCCCGATGGTTGTCGCTGATCGCAGCGGCTCCGGAGCCATCATCTTCCCAACTCGGCGCCAACTTGTGAACGGATCGACAGAACGGGCTTCCAGAGAAGCGCAGGCCCGGAGGGAAAATAAAAAGTGCACCGACAGCTGTAACGGCCGCACTAAGTATGCAGATTGGTTGTAGTTGTTCTCGGAGCAGTGGCGGTATAACTCCACCCTGGGAACCGCGCCCGGCCGGGAGAGTTCACAGAAAGGTGTGGCGTGCAAGGAGGAGCCGAGAAAGGCAGAAGTTCCTCTGCGCAGTACTCGATATACGTGCGAGGGGGGGAAGCGCTAATGTTGCTCTTCTTAAAATTGAAAATAGAGAATTAAAAACCAAACAAACAACCACACAGGAGCATGTTCAGCCTGTTTAGCGTTGCAACTGCCACTCGAGTCTTGCATCGTGCCAAGGAACTATGATAAACCCTGTTGGAAAAAGAAATGCTTATAACCAGGCTGAGACGTGAGAGTCTGGCCGGTCTCCACCAGCACGAAAACATTAGTGTTTCATCCTGAAACGTTTTTCATTTTTCTCCATGTCTGATGACAGCAAACAAGAAGCAAACCTCCTCCAAGACAGCAACGTCGCTTTTAAACGTACTTCAACATGTTTTTAGTAAAGTGCAGAATTGTGTTGCCCTGTTAAAGGCTATTTAAATACACTTGACATCATTTTGAGTATTATTTAATTTCATTGTGTAGTATAATTCGTTTAAATGTTTAGTAACAACTATCAGGTTTAAACAGTTTTTATTAAGTAGTTTTCTCTCTCTCACACACACACAAATTTACCTTGAAGGAAAGGTCAGAGGTCAGATGTGCCATTATTTTATATCTTTAAATGGTACTTTGTATGCTAAAAATCCAAACCACACAGAGTCACAGTTTCTACGTTATAAGGCTTTTTGTAAGTTTTCGATCAATAAATCAAGCTGACCAGGATGTAAGCCAAATTTCAGCAGATGGTTAACACGACATCCCCATGAAGTTTTATCAGAAAGTAATAATCAGAATCAGCATACTAAAACTTGAGATTGACGTGCATGCATGCAAACAGTACTGAAAACATAACCTCTTCGGTGGAGGCAAAAATGAAATATTCCTGTTTCGAAGTTCAAATCTAACTGACTGCAAATATTACAGCTGTCATACATTTGGATGCACTGCATTTCAGATGAAAACCCTCTTTACTGGACTATATCTGATAGTTATAGCTATTCTCTGATTAACAGGCTTTTCTGCACACAAAACATGATAGAATCGTAACAAACAAACCTTTTTGAGTCCACACATGTAATTGTAAATTTTAACACATTTTGTGCAATTTATGCAATAAATGATCCATTATCTGAAAAGGGCCTTGCTTTGTGTAGCCACATGCAGGGCTTTTTCTTCTTTAATAGCTTTTCATGTGGTAGTGCAGATGTTAGTAATATTAACCACTGCAGATGTTAATAATAATAATAATAATAATAATAAGAAGAAGAAGTGTTGGTCAGCGATAATGAGGAGCATATGAATAAATAAATAAACAGGGTGGTGTTGTGGGGCTAAATTTGGATTTTTTTCAATAATAATGTTTTATTTAATTGCACCATTTAAAAAAAACACTGCAAAAATAATTGGGAAAGGATAAGAAGGAAGAGTCAATAAAGAGATACCCAGAAGCAGACTTCTAAGATAATGGAAAAACTACAGGGACGGAAAGGAAGTGGGGGGTGGGGGAGTAATAATATGAGCACATGCTCACTGCATAACCGGATTGTTATGGCGAAGTTTCTGCAGGTAACATTTTCCCACCACGCCCTTCAGTTGTACAGTGCAATTGCAGTACATTCTTGCAGTGTGTGTCATGTGCTTGTATTGAATGAATGTGAATGTGTTTATGAGGAAAACGGTAACCCACTAAAATAAGCTTCCAAAGTATTTGAGCCAAAAAAAGAAAGTGGGAGGGACATTAGTTGAAGTTTTATTTGATAACCTGATAAGGTCAAACTACCATTTGAAAAAAATTGACACGGGATTTTTTTTTAAAGTGCTGGGGAGTTCTGCGTGAAACCAAAGCTCCCCCACTGCTTGTCCATAAACGAGCAATTAAGTGTCTTCACTGGAAATATAAAATGACCCCTTGTTAACCAAGACTGTGTTTTGCTAGATGATCTTAGTTGTCAGGGCCACACCCAGGCTTTGCTTATGCGGGTCACTGTCACTGGTGGGGTGGTTGTCATGGCGACAGGTGAGCTGAGTAATGTCTGGGAGAAAAGACTCAGAAGTGTGTTAGAGACAAGTTGTTCATTACCATGACAAACTTACAGTAACATCCGACTTTGCCACATTTGTCCACCTAGGACAGCATTTACCCATGTGCGGCATTCACTGTATTTTATTATTTATCATTATCATCAATTATAACAAGAATTGTTTTTGTGTTTTTTTTACTCAAGACACCAATCCCAGAAAAAAGAGCACAAAGTAAGCACCGTTCACCGTCTATTTATAGTCTGGCTACGGACAGAAAATGTGTGAAGTTAAAGCTCTATAAACTTACTCATCACTTTCCTATATACACCTAGGCAGGCTGCCAAAGCACATACAGACAGGTGACTGCACTGAATGTCTGCAGTGAGCAATCTGGCGGCTGTGTCCCAGTGCATTGTGGTTCCACTTGTGTCCTTATTGCACCATTACCGCAAGTCCACACAAAGCTTGTCAATTGTTAAAAATTCAGCAGTGATAAGAGTGCTTGTTATCAGCACCCATGTGGCACACGGATAGCTTGGTATGTACAAGATGGATGGGATTCCTCTCCCTCGCAGCCACGAGAGTTCAGCCCAATTGAACCTCTGTGAGACATTTTGCACTAACGTGTTAAACAGTTCTATGAAACTCTTACTGCAGCAAGCGGTGGTGCATCGCCTTACTAAGGTTTACCATGTTAGCTTTCATTTGTCTGTACATTAGTCTGTTGGCGTGACTTGGATTTATCGAGTGGATTAACTGACTGGACAGCCCACGCCCCCCCACCTCATGTTAGTGTTAACTGACAAACTGCAGTAATTAAAACCAGAAAATGACACACATCTGCACTTTTGAGCCATGATTATCTGAGACAGCAGTGCTTTGCAATATTTAGGCAATATGACTGTAGCACAGACGGGTTACGTAAACGTAATTCCAGTGTTATGCAACTATGTGGGAGTGTTGGTTGCAAGTGTAAGTGAAAAAGTTGTGGGACAAAACTGATATGCAAGTGCGTTGTAAAAGCCTCCTATACTTTGGATACGCGTTTAAACATTTACATTTGAGCAAAGGGCGCCATCTAGTAGGGCAAACGACAAACTGCAATCTCTGTGTCAACGCTGTCATGAGCGTAGAAGCGACTCAAACTGTGCCTAGTTGTTAAAACACCAGGGAAACTGAGGGATATACGAGTGCCTTTTATATAGCAGCCATGCTCTGCATCCGTGAAACTAAGTCAGGCTTTGTCAGCCTGCATGGAAAGGAGGACAAAAAACAAAACAACAAAACACACAAACAGCCCCCCAAAAAAACACAAACAGCCCCCGTATTCTTAGACAAACCTTATAGTATTGCTTATGCTCATATTTCCTTATTTTTGAAAGAAAAAAAAGTGTCTTACTTAATTCCTACACTACATTTAACAAATGTTTTATGTCCCAACAGTGAAAAGCTCTATTTTAATTTAAATTAGGTGCGACCACTTAATTAGGTACACCTGTTCAACTGACTGTTTACCCAGATTAAAATTCAGCCAATTAAATGGCAGGAACTCAGAGCAATTAGGCACGTGGACATGATCAACCAGAATATATAAATTAGGAACAGTGGATTAAAAATGATATTTACCATTTATTATTTTCAGACCCAGGAAGGCTCGTTTCCTCTCTCAACTGTCTAAACGTTATGATCAAGACACCAACGCGTAACTTTATAGGTACAGCGTATAGCCAGTTTTAATTCACTGAGCAGGCATGACCAAAGGAGTGACGAGGCACAGCCAAACAGTACACGCAATTATAAAATAAAACACTTTTGGCTGACCACACAGTGAGTATTAAAATATGATCTTATGTTTTTTAAAAAAAAGAAAAAATAGAGCCAGCTAGCTCTTAGTGTCATGATAGAAAGTCAAATGACAAATTCTCTTCAACACAGGCAAAGATAATCCTGCACAGAGAGGCCATGACAGTGTAATACGAAGTAAAAAATGTGAGGTTTACTAAAGAAAGAGAAAAGCCAAATGTACCAATAATCCAACACATTACATAGAATAAAAGAAAAAAGTGTCAGCTGGATAGTCGTTAGTGTTATCAGGCAAAATCTATCCCAGTGCACTGCTGGCGACCTTAATGAGGTCTGTACCATACCATTGTTTGCATATGAAAACAGATAGACCCCGAACACCCGTCCTTTAACATTTTTAGAGTAACACTTTTTTGCTTTGCTGGTGAAATACAAAAAGAAAGAAAAAAAGTTCATCTTTACAAAAATGGACTATTTACCTTAGGTTTGGCTTAAAAACAGTACCGTTACAAGCGTAGTGTACGTGTCCTATACATCAGTGCTCCTCAGCTTAAGGCTTTAGAAATCAAAGCACATTCTTATCCCAACTCGCATGGAGGTAGAAGTACTGCAGCAAGCCCACACAGTCAAAGTAAAAATAGTTGCACGTCCACGGACAATGAAGGTGATTCTGTCGTTAAAAATGCTGCAAAGAGCAAAACGTGAACTTAGTCTGAAACTGTCTGAATTCTTCTGTTGTTTAAAACGACAAGTGAGGCAGTCGAAAACACGTCCTCCACTGGAAACCTTTAAAAAGAGAAAGCAAATACTCCTAAAATGATCTCCCTCTTTACACTTTGACACAATATCAAATATAAATACAACATGCTCTTCTTTACATGAGGCTCACTTATACTTTATGCAGTATCCTTGGACCTTCGATTGAGCTGACTGAAGTCCACGATTTCATACTAAACAGGTAACAGAGCCTATTCCAATGTAGACTCATTCAAACTGTACCTCGCAGAGCTACTGCAGTCTGTAAAAGTAATAGTGTTTGTGGCAGGTTACATGAACAATGAATATTTGTTTTCATAGATTATATTCAAACTCATCTCACATCAGTCACACCTGTGATGGAAATGCAAATGCATATATCCACTTGTAGTGCATCACACAGTTTTCCATTGTTGATCAAAGGATTGCATATTAAACTTGATTCACTTTAAAAGGTTTTTCAATTTCCAATTAGAAAAAAAAGGAGTATCTAATGTATATAAGACCTTTGCGTTTGCCGACTCTTTTGGTTTAAGCAGAGGGATGCTGTTATATGATCTGCGCATCATACATGTTCCAGCAATGGGAAACCATAAACAACAGGCGTGACTACAGTGTGACGGTTGGTCTATTGAAACAAGTGTGTTTAGAATAGAGGAGCAATTCTGAGTGTTCAGCTGGAAATAGTGTTTATGGTGTGAGTATCAAAAAGTCCGTGAAGAGTCTCTGCATGTACACGACATGCTGCTAGTCATTAACTAGTCGATAAACATGGTACTGCGCTCCATGTTCGCTTGTGGACACTTCAAACACAAAGGCGATGCACAGCAGAGTCTCCTGAGTTTCTCTGTTGGACACCACCTAGGAAAGACAAATAAAGACAAGAAAGGCACTGAGGGGGGAGAAAGTACATTTGTGAATGTGCAGCAAAACCTTTTCAAATTCAGTTCATTACATTAAGAAGGTGCAAAAATACCTTTGTGCACAGTTAGGCCTATAATTTGTTTTTGGGGGTTTTGCCTCTGGACACCACCACAGTGGATTTAAAAATAAATAAAATCAATCAATTAATAAATATGTGACCAAACTGCAAGCTTTAATTCAAGGGGTTTCTATACACAGTGCTCTTTTTTTCAGAGGTTCAAAATGAATTGCACAAATATCTAAGATCTCATCTCATTTATGAATATCTAAGAATTGGTATTAATACTTTGATTCAAATCATTTGCAGTGAATGACTGCCTGAACATCACCAAATGCTGTTTACTTGCTGGACATGCTGCACTAGGTTTCAGCTGCTGTTGTTTTGAGAGTCAGTGAAGTTTTTCAGTAGACTTGGTGGAGATCAGGTCAAGATATGTTATGGTTCAGATTATGAGCTCCACCCCGAGAGAGCCAGACTCTCTAAAGCTTTCTGGTCTAATCTGGCCTACTCGGTCATGAGCATGCAGTTAGGTCCGTCAATATTTGGCTGGTACACTCCTTTTTAACAGTGTACCAGATTACTGATTTAGCCACTCCCCCCTGTGGAATAAAGGCCTCTCGCACTTACACTGACATGTTTTCAGGCCTCATGTTTAAAAACACAGTGAAAACTATAAATTACAAATGAATCACTTCAGGGTCTTTATTTTACAATGTAAAAGTGTATCGAGGCGACTGTTGTTGTGATTTGGTGGCATATAAATAAAACTGAAGTGAAACTGAGCACTTTGAACGAACTTATTTTCAGTGTCAAATCATGTCTGCTTACTTTGTCATGAAAGGATCATGGCAGTCGGTTGAGGCCTGTTCCTCACCTATTTCATTATTATCATAAAGGTTGACCTCTGATCTTGAGGTCAAGGTCACTGGTGTTGAAACTCATCTGCCATTTTTAGTAGAGACACCTCTATTATGAATTTGTGAATCCTACATCACCTTGTTCTCAAGTTATCATATTCACAAGATTTTCAGCATCGAGCCCAATTTAAAATCCACTAAGTCGATGTAAATATGCAAAGCTACAAAAGAAGATTTTTGTCCAACAAATTATGGACTCAAGTGTACAATACAGAAAATATACAGTTGATTGTGACCCCCCTCGTGCCGTTTTCATGAATTCTTAAAGTTCAGTTTAACAATCGTTTTTAAATGATGCTGAAGGATATTCAACTCTATTCAGTGACAAACCTTTGCCTCCGTCACACATTTTATCCACATAATAGTTTATATGAATTATTAACCAAATCTTGCCTCACACTATGAACCAAAGCAAGTTTATAAACAGTGTACGGTTCTGTCAGATTACCCACACACACCTGTAGAATGGTGAAGTTCTCCAGAACACTGTTCATCATGTACTTCTCTGGCAGGTGTTTGAGTTTGTGGATGAAGTTGATCATATATTCACACATGGGTGAGCGATGGATGCGGAACATGTACTTTCCTCCTTCCAAATGTGCATATTCAGTCTGGTTAGGAGAAATCCACAGGCGTTATTTGCAGTTAAAAACACATGCGGTTGGGGGTCTAATGTAAAATATATTTGAGTATGTGTACATATATTCAATAAATAAGATCCATTATTAAAATGTGTGAATGATTTTCTCACCTCAACCTTTTCCACCACCTGTTTACCAAAGGAGCAGACCTTTGTTGAAACACTGATAGTGATGTTTTCTGTTCCGCTGTACTGGCTGCTCACGCCGTAAAATGCGCCAGAACCTTCCTCGATGTCACTGCTCAGGTCCGCCTAAAACAAGGAGAATGAGATGGACACAGAATGAGTGCGATAAAAAACAAAGGGGTAGAAGAAAATAAATGAAGAAGTCACCACCAAAGACTATAACTGCAGTGTTTAATACTCATTCCTGCAACTACTCTTTGCAACAGTAAGACACGTTACATGTACCAAGCTAGAAACTATTCAAGAACTTGTGTTTGATTTGCTGAATAATAATAATGCAGTGAACTAAAAACACTTGTTTAAGAACTAATAGTGAAAAAGTAATTTCCTGCATAATTTCTAGTGTTACACTGGCTTTGCTTCCCCCATGTGGTGTAGCAGGTTATTACCTCAGACTGCAAAATGAACTCTACAAAAGACCCAATTATTTGTTTAACAAAGTGAAAGTAATCTAGTGTAAACACTTAAGCATGTTAGTGCGCATGTGCTAAACGCCAGCTCAGTTTTTGAGATTAGAACTTGCTGACTTTCTTTGCTAAAATGGTTTAGTGTTGTTGGTTACTTACCCAGAACTTGACAAGAAAGAATGCATTGTGTGGCCCTTTTTCGTAAAGCTCTTTCAGGCCTCCTTTCTTCTCAGAGAACTTGTCGTAAATCTGCCTCACGTCTATGGACTCCAACACTGGGTCACTGTAGCCAGGGTTTGATGGGCCAATGTGCACGAACAGATGTTTATGCTGTAGAAGGGAAGGAGAAATAAGTCCAAGAGGGTAAAAAGAGAGAAAAATTTGACTATGCGCATATTTTATATTGACGACGCTTGTTTCAAAAGGTTCTGGCTGTCTGTACCGTCTCTCTGTCTCGTTGAGTCTCCATGAAAGCAGAGTACTCCAGTAGCCGTAGTTTTGCAGAGGCAATGGTTCTGTCTTGCCATACAGGAGCTGCTATAGCTGCAGGTCGAGGGGGTGGCAAGGCCTCATAACCTGTTTAACATTTAAAACTGTGAAACTATTCAAATAACAATATTTATTAAAAAAAAACAAAACTGTGCAAATCAAGTTCACACTTACTGATAGGTGCAGGGACGGGGGCTGGGAGTGTAGTGTACGGCGGCTGTGCAAAGGGCTTGATGCTGTAAAAACGAAACAGAAGAAATAACCCCAAAAATGAGTAAACGTACCTGCTTACGCAAGAAAGTTTGATTTTCAAGACAGAAAACCAAGGTATGTGCCAGCTATACTTACTCCTGAGAATGCCCAGGCTGTCCTGGCATAGGGCCGGGCCAAAACTACACAAAGAAGAAACAGATTGAGTAAAACGATTTGCTCACGTTTACCCCGAAAAGTAGAAAACAACAGATGTGTTTGTGTCAGTGTTAGCGTCTCACTCTGACTGGTGGAGGAAAGGGAGTCTGGGGTTTCATTACACTCGCAGAGACGATCTGAGCTGATGAGAGATTGGCCACCGTCTGCAGCGCCTTGTCCTTCGAGACCTGGTCCTGAATGAGAAAGACAAAGTAAAACACAATGACAAAACTCTGAAACGTCACAATAAAATGCAGGTTATCATTCCAAGATCAGCCAACTCCAAAGGCCACTTTAGACAGCAAGCCAGCCAACATGTAGTGTACATAAGCATGATGCAGCAACTATATGGAAAAATAGCGCAGGAAGCAAAGCGCACATGAGGGGAGCCAAAGCAGGAGGCAAACCAAGTAAGAAGAGCTAACCGTCACCAGTGTTTCACTAAAGCCACTAAAACGAAAAAGCAACAAGCAGGGTTTTTTTTTTTTGAGTCTGGCAATAAAACTGCAACTGTGGACTAGCAGCAATGTGATGCCAACCACACAACACAGAAGCCTGAAGCAGAAAACTGTAGTTGCATAACCGAAACTTACCAAGTTCATGGCCTATGGCAAAAAAGACATTTTATTAATTAACTTCAGTACATTCAAAGTAAAAGCAGATTACAAAATCATTGTTAGGTAATAAAGGAATGTGTGTGTGTGTGTGTGGGGGGGGGGGGGGGGGGGGGGGGGGCAGCGTGGGTGTAAAAGTCCACTGCTGAACGAGCTGCTCAGTGCTCGCAGTGTCATGCAGGGGGTGGGAGGTGTTGTCCTTGATGATGTTAGCTTAGACAACATGCTCTCCTCCCAACCTGCTCGATGGACTTCAGCAGACAGTCTAGGACAGCGCGGGCCCTCCTGACCAGTTTGTTAAGTCTCCCCCTGTCCCTCTCTGCCGTTCCACCGGTCTAGCAGACCACAGCTTAAAAGATAGCAGACGCTATAAGTGTTCCTAGAAGCACATCCTGGAGTTTTCTATCTCTAACTACAGAAGCAAGTATTTCTTCGATAGAACCCAAAGCTAACTAATCGGTGTTCAGTTAGTTAACTGCAGAGAGGAGTACTGTGGCGGGGCGTGGCCTGCGGTGCCGTGCAGAGGAGGCGGACGCACCTGCACGGCATCCGCAATCATGCCCCGTCGAATTAAATATTGTACTGGGTCCTGTGGTTGGGTTGTTGTTGTGGTAATGTTGAGCGGGCAGCGGGAGAGCTGCAGCTCTGTGTGCGTTGTAAACAGCAACCGGCTAAGTATTAATAAAAAGTATCGAAATGCCACTGGGTCTGCCGTGTATGTTTACAGTGGTTCCGAAACCCAGGACGGGAGGCACGGCAGATCCAGGAGTGGGCCAGCAGAGGGAGGAGCTGGCGAGAATGGTGGCCGAGCTGGCGGCCACGCAGCAGGAGCAGGCGGCGGTGTGGCGCCGCAGGCGGGAAGAGCTGCAGGACCAGACTGAACGCCACCTGCAGAGGTTGGAGTATCTGGCGGCGCTGATCCGGTCCTGCCCGACACCACCGCCACCCCCACCGGCGCTCCCCAATGGCGCTGGAGTGGAGGAGATCCAGTCTGTGCAGGCGCCCGTGCCGGCCCCCAGGTTGCGACCAGCTAGCAACGCAGCCTGCCACAGCGCCTGTTCCCACACCTCAGCGGGAGAGCTCAACATTACCACAACAACAACCCAACCACAGGACCCAGTACAATATTTAATTCGACGGGGCATGATTGCGGATGCCGTGCAGGTGCGTCCGCCTCCTCTGCACGGCACCGCAGGCCACGCCCCGCCACAAGTACCATCTCAACAAGACTCCAATCAGAGCTTCATGGTAAAGCAGCTATCAGTCACTAATCACATGATTCATGATTAGTCAGGGAGTAGTGTTGGTGGCACCATCAAAGCAAGTCTCAGCTAATGTCAGCGGATGACCCAGAAAGAATAAACTGCACAATCCATGTGAGCATGGCCAACAATCAAAAGTGACTGATGTCCACAAAGAACTTAATTTATAGTCCAAATGCTTTGACATACTTATTTCAACTATTTTTTTAAAATAAATTTGTCAGAAAATAAACAGATGTGCGCATACATGAATAATAAATTAAATAAATAAAATCAAAAACCTAAAAACACAATTTTAACTTTGGTGTCGCGAGTTAATGAATTTAGGTTCATTTTTCAAGTTAGAATGAAATTTTCAAGGGTGCAAAAGGTGAAGGGCCTATATAATTTCAGCTGTAACTGTAATCAAAAGCACTGCCTTATACTGAAAGAGCAGGATATGTCCTACTGATCTGTTCCATCATAAAACTGAGTCCTTTGTTTATATCTGGAGATTATAAACGTTACTCTCCAAATGTGTACGGGAGAGCAGGTGGTTCAACAGATTTGGTGTAAAATGATGGTTTGTTTTGTGTAGAACAGAGAATGGTAAAACCACAAGAAAAAAATAGAGAGAAAAGATAAACAGAAATGTAGGAAATGTTCAAGAGCAAGAATCTAAAGAAAGAGAAAAATCAAGGGAGAAAACTTTGGAAATTCCTCAAATGGCCACATTAAAGACACCTTGCATGTTTACTGATATGGGGGCATGCATGTAGGTTACATGCCGCTAGCATTGTAAACTAAGTGGTCAACAAAAGGCAGCAACCTAAACTCATGCAATTATTTGTCTAAGGCCACAAACTTCTTGATCCAAGTGAAATGACCAACGTACCAGCCATGCATAAAAATGATGCCATACATATATAAACACTCAAGAAAACAAACTTTTGTACTGTGCAATGCTACACAATACAGCATACAAGCAAAAAAATAAATAAATAAATTTCTGTGCCCTACTGACTATATTCCAATCATGCAGCAAACTCCTTCTATACTGGATTTAACTTTGGTCCATCAAAGTTTTCTACTGGTCTCGACAAAAAGGCTCCATGAAGGTTATATTGATCGTCTGCAATTCGATTAGCAGTTGCAGTTCCCTGGAGACTCGTATGGCCGATGTTAAGAACTAAGAACAAGGCACCAGTTTTAAGGGCACGAGTCTCATGAATATGGTTGGAAAATACAGTTATAGTTAAATATAGTTGTAGTTTTAAGGTGGTGGGAGTCGGCTTTGACAGTAAAGATACCCCCAATACAGGTAGTACCCCAGCAGAAAAGCAGAAAAATCCGCCATAAGTGCTGACGAAGACGTCTAAGATTGGGTCAAGTTACATCTGAGCATGCAAAGCGAAGCGGCTAGCATTGCAAAGTCAGTGAGCATGTATACCTTCAGCTTAGACTGAATCTCGCGAGACTTTCTCTTGGCCAAGACTTGCAGGTGACTAGAGACCTGAGGAAAGACAGGATGAAGGAAAAGGAAAGAGAAAAGAAGAAGGCTGTGACTACAGAGAGTAGTAGAGTATAGCCAGTGAGAACCCACCTTGATGCTTGCCTGGTATTCTCGTACCCTCTTACGTGCCAAAACCTGAATATGACTAGACACCTGTGGACCCAGGGTTACCCCCGTGAAAACACACATTTACACAATGATTTCATCATTTTAAACAGACACAGTCCATAAATATTCATTTGAACAAGGTGGAACAAGTTACAATGAACAAGATGCACTTAAATCCTGTTACATAAAACAGATCGATGGTGTAGTCGATACAAAGATCTGTGCGTACCTGTTTGCGTGTGCGTGTCTTCCCCGTTCGCAGCTTGATATAGCGAGCTATCAGCTCATTTCGACCTGACATGACAAAGAAACTGATAAAATTAGAATGACTAAAAAAACATAAACACATTATACAATTGTTAAGTTATTCTTAAACTGCACTGTTAAGGCAGATATAGCTCACACCTTATGAGCAGACTTAGCATGGGCATATTCAAATGTCTCCCCGTAACAGTCAATCTCTAGTATTTACATTACGTATGTGGCCAAGCTGCAGTATTGTTTGGGCTGTTTGTGCTGCTGGCAAACTGATTTGCATAATGACATCGAGAAAAGTAAGAAAATAGGAGTGGTAAAAAAAAATACAAGGTAAATGTGGGAGTGACATGACTATTGATATACAATAAAGTGTATTTAAATCTTTATATGATCAAGGAACCACATCAACTTAATCTAAAAAACAGCATCAATTCACTCATCAGTTCTACTATATAAAACGTTATTTGAGGCTGTTAGGTGGTTGCTAAGCAACAAGATGACTATATATTGCACGTGTCTAGCTTTGTGTATATAAATAAACGAAAATGATCCCAAGCTTGCTTTAATAAAGGTGTCGCAGGTGCATAAATGCTACAAATGGGTCATTTTAGCCCACATGTAGGTGGTTGCTAGGCAACGTGAGGACATCACTACTGTGTGCCAGCTCAGCTCCAATTATGTAGAAGGATTTTGTGGTCAGATAGGTAGACAGAGGTTTCATGTATTATAGTAAGATTGCAAGTAGCTCCCTCTGCTGCTTGAGCCACGTAGGACCCTGTAACTTTTTATGACGCTGTAAAAATAGACAGAATCACAGCTCCAAAACTGAACTGTGCGATTTTCTGAGTCCTAGGAGGAATGTCCTAGTAATCAAAAGAAAATTACAATAACAAATCTAAATGGCTGCATTTTTTTAAAGCCAAAGTTAATTATGACTGTTGTGGTTGATGTATGACAAAGGTAATGTAACGCAAATAAGTTTTTTTTAAAAAGGACCATCGTTCCTATACATGTCTGTACATATTAAAGTTTTTAAATTGCACCACTTGTTGCATCCCATTTGTTCACTGAAACAAATATGAATCTAAAAGACAGGCGGACATGGGTGAACACTCCACATTAAGCTAAACTTCATTTGCCTTGAATCTAGTAGTTTGTGTCTTACAATGTAAAATACAATAAGTACAATCGTAACACAAATGGCTCGACCGAGAGTCCTTATTGTTTGAGTTTAGTGGTCACAGTGACATTCAAATTTATGTTTAGACTGTACCGAACTTACTGGTCAAGTTCTAAAATGAAGCTGTGTATACTTTTGAATCCACTGTCTGTGTCTGCAAGCATGAAATAAAACCTCAACGTGATGCCACTTATGGTGAAATGTTTTAAGTGTGAAAGTGTGTTTGTGTGCGTCTCCAAGGTAGTGAGATTCTTATAAATCCCCATAAAGACTTGTCAAGTTCTCCTTTTCTCAGGCTGTAAGACATTTCTATTAACAATAGCATGTATTAATTTTTAGTCAGGTTTGCTTTTGCTTGCTGGCAGACATTCAAAAGCGATGAAGAAATGGTGGGAATGGAGAGAAAAGCAGAGGAGAGGTCATGATATTGTTAACAGACTTCCAAAATGTGGTCAGCACAGACTGCCTGGTCAGCTCTTTCCTTCTCCCTCTTCTCAGTTCCAACCCACACCTGATGATCTGCTCGTCGCTTGTAACTTCTAAGTAACCCATTATACAGCACGCCGCAAGCGGTTAAATATAAAGGTGACCAGACTGATCCCACAGCTGTAATCATTTAGCACACATGCACACTTACTAACATCATCATCACCATCCTTTTTTCTGGAAAAGGCTGTGACACTGTAGGGATTTCAGATGAGTCACATCAGCACTGTTAAGTTACCAGAGCCCAGAATTTCCCAAAATCAACAGAAGGGGCTGACTCAGACACAGCAGTCTGCTCCAATTCCCAAAACAGGACACATGCACTACCCTGCAGCCTGCCACTACTCCACATAAGGGTAAAAGCTCTTTCTTTAGATGTCAGATCTATTTTGCTATAATATAAGGCAAGATAAGCTACAACTATAAATATGTAATATAACCGAGGCACAAAGTGAGGGCACGAACCAGTGTACTCATAGTGGGCCGTCCCAAGTCCTGATAAATGTGATGGTTGCATCAGGAAGGGCACCTGGAATATAATCTTTGCCTAATCAAACATGCGGATCATCAAGAATGTAATTTCCATACTTGATTGGAAAGGGCCTGGGTTAACAACAATAGCCCCTGGTACTGTTAGCTAAGTGGGTGCCAGTGGAAACTGTCTTCGGCCAACAGTACCACAAAGAAAGAAGAGAGGGGGAAGGCGTGTTTGAAGGCAGCAAGAAAGACGGAAAGGCAGGAGTGAGGAGGTTTGAGTAGGAATTTTAAATGCAGGAACTATGACAGGTAAAGGGAGAGAACTGGCCGACATGATGGATACGATAATACGTGCAAGAAACCAGATGGAGGGGAAGGAAAACCAGAAGAAACAGAGGTTGATTCCAACTGTTCTACCATGGTGTAGATAGGAAGTGAAATGAAGTAGAAAAGTATGTGAAGAGTGTTGTTGAGGTGGAGAGAGTCAGAAATTTAAACTGATCAAGCTGAAGGCGTGGTGTTGAGTGTAATCCCACAGGCTGGATGTCCGTTAAAGGAGCACAAGGAATTCTGAAGTAGACTGAATAAAGTGATATAGAGTATTACCAGAAGGGAACAGAGAAATGATGAAAAGGAGACTCCATGGAGAAATGAGGACATGCAATAAAGTATTCAAAGAAAGCAAAGAAAAAGTCAAAGGGGAGTGGTTGGACAGATGAAGAAAGCAGGAGTATTGGAAGGCTAGTCATCCAGCAAAGAAAGAGGTGGTAAAAGCAAAGGAAGAGGTTTATAGTGAGTTGTATGTAAGACTAGAAACTAAGGAAGGAGAACAGGACTTGTTCTGAGTGGCTTTTAGGCTGGAAAGGATGTGCAGCATGCTAGGATGATTACGGATAGAGATGAAAATAAGATGCAATGAAAAAACCCCACAGTTGAATCATGTTGAGTCTCGATGTTGCACAGTTGGGCACTAGAGGGTACAAGGCAACTTTGGGCATTGCAGGTTTGGTACGCTAAAAAGGTAACAATCTGATCGAAGTAGAGTCAGGCAGAGTGTAAACACGTAATCCACAACTTGTGACAATAAAACAATTTATTTTTTAACTGCACTGCCATAATGTCTTAGTAAGGACTGATTAATCGCTACACACGGCAGATGTTAGAAAAAGTTTTTTACATGACTGAAATAAAAGGATAAATAAGTGGATTTTAAAAACACCAAATATGCATATATCAATCTTTAAAAACAACCCTAAAGTAAAAGCCAAGATATTTGTCACCGTTTGCTGAAAATGTTTTTCAAAGTCTAATAACGATGGATATAGGTGTGGTGTGATTTAAAAGCAGTAGATGCCAAAGTTAGTATATTATTTTTCATCTGCAATACTTATTAAATCATCAGAGTATTTATCCAGCACCCATCTAACTGCCAAATGATTATGAAGAGATAGATGATGAAGAAGCTGAGTGTTAAGTTTCAACAAACTAAAATATCAATCCAATATTAAAACATCATTACTGTTACACACACACACACACGCACGCTGCATTATCTGTGTCACCAAGTCTGCTGATCATCCCTATTTAGAAATACTTGCTTGGCACTATAATCCAGGGTGACACCATGGTAGTAACATATGACTGACACCAAAGACAGCACAGAGGCTGGATCAATTACGACTGGCCTAGTTTAGCTCAGGAAGGATAATTAAAGCAAACACCCACTGAGATTCGCGTTACTATGAAATCAGTATATAATTTTAATGCTGTGTTCATAACAGTTTAATAGTTAATTCACACTTGTGCCAATAAGCTAAATGAGCACTGCGTAGTTTCAATTCCTTTACACTAGTATGAGTGTTTATGCACACAAACCACTTTAAGGCATGAGATGTATTTTCATTTAGCAATATTGGGTGATGTTGGAACACCTGTCCACATCTGACTATAGGTGAAAAATAGCTGATAAATCTCCTTGGTTTTCATTTTATATCCTCTAAACTGGTTTATCATTTATATTAAACAATATCTTAACATAAAAAGTCACATCTAATTATGCAAAAGTTGAAATGGATACTTAGTAGCTCACAGTATTAAGAAGCACTGATGCAAGGTTGGGTGTTGGTGTTGTAAAGCTAATATTACGCTCAGTCTCAGTGTTGCTTTTTAGTAAGTGTAAGCATACATCAACGGGACAATCCTCGTTAAAGGAGAGGGAAGCAGGGAAGGTCAACCAACACACTGAGCCCCACGCTTCCACAAAAGGAGAAAATGCCACAATGCTGAAACAAACTTTCCCTTTCTGTCACCTGGTATCATATATCCCGCTTCCCTCACTGCTGAACACCCTTACAAATGCACAAATGCTTCACAGTCTGATTCAGAGTGCAAACACTCAACCCCCCCCCCCCTTCAAAAAAAAAGAAAAAAGGATCACAAGGTTTTCATAAGGTAAGAAAAAAGCCAAAATACAGAGCTCTTTTCACAGGCAGCATCTTAAACCAATCCTAATAAAAAACAAATACATGAAACGTTGCTTGTGTGCATTTAGAACAAATCTGTTCCTGGTGTTTCACAGACCATTTATGCAGAACAACAGAAGTTATTCAGAAGTTAACTACAAGTTGACATGAGAAGTCAACATGCTCCTTCCTTTAACCTTATTACTGCAGATTGTCCTCTGACCCAAAAAACTACGTAGCCTGTTGAAAATACCTGCGAGCTGATCACCTACGCATAAAGCAAGGTGATTCTGCACAGGGGTCAAAAACCAAGTCTGGTCCAAAGTGCAGGCAGTTGATTAAAATGTGTGTTTTTTTGGTGTGGTTCTTTCTGGAATATTCTGGAATAATGTGTTCATACATGTAAAGCCTTTATTATTATCATTTTTATTTATTCCGAAATGGTTGGGTCAAGCAAAGGGTGCCTACAGATATCAAACATTTCTGTCATACTGGCTGCTACAGTCATTGGTTTATGTTTATTGACTCAATTAAATTTAAATATCTGCAATTTTACGCAGTCATCGAAAGAAAATTATTTAAACCCAAAAAGGAAACAGACAAATTAAAGTCAAATCCTTTACAAACAAGTCAGTTATATATTACAGCTTCTTTGATTATGTTTTGTTTGAGCTTTCACTTCAATATCGAAGAAGAAACTAGAGGGGAAAGGGATAGAAAGTTGCTGCTCCTCACCATACATCTTCCCCTCATCTGACAGTATGATCTTCCTCCTTCCACAAGGAGGGTAGATGGCCAAAGCTTCCTGAAAGCTCTGCTCAATGTCTGGGCTCCACACCCCTTCAGGATCCCCGTCCAATCCGCGGTCCGCCCCGTCTCCCAGTCCCTCTCCATTGGGACTGGGACCCTCCTCCTGCGCCCCATCAGGGCTACCACGGCAACTCCACTCCGACGCAATGATGACGGCTCCAGCTACAACACACCTACAACACACGAAACAAGATAAATGTGGAACAGATACGCTAAACTGGATCTGACACGTTAGTGTTACAGTGTTACAGTGTTATGCTTTTTGGGGGGTGTGGTGGCTGTAAGAAGGTTTCTCCATTTTGTCTGTCTGCCCTCCTCACAAATGAACAGGCCAGAGAGCAATAGAGAGAAGTTAAACTGGCATCTCTGCACACTTTCACTTTTATACTATTCACACAATTACACTCAGCTTGAATTTAAAATTTAAACCAATAGGCAGAAATACAGGCAACTGAGGAAAAGCCCTTATCCAGGACTAACAAAAATATACAAATACTTGTTACAATACTTACCCTGAACCCTGGTTTTAACATGTTTTCTTCCATGTTGAAGCCAAAACATGATTAGGAAACAGATTTGTTGTTGTCACAGCTACACTGCACTGCAAGCAGCAAGATTTTGAGAAACGGATGCAGCTGTTTTTGTCCTATACAAAAAAAAGCATGTGTACAAACTGTAAACTGTGTACAGCTGATTCATTTTTGCAGTTAAGGACATTTTAAGCGTCACGTCGGTTCTTATAGAGCGCTTTTTCTTCTGTACCTGAGCACTTGAAGTGCTTCATGCAAGTTGCCTCATTCACCCATTCAAGCCTAGAGTGAGCTAAGAAAACACCCTCCAGACAGTTACACCACGAATTGTTACGAGGCAGGGTGGACCCGTGCTTTCATGTTGTTTACGTGAGTCTGTGTGAACTTTAGCCTTGCTTTCCTGTTCTTAGCCAATAGAAACACTCAAAGTGGTATTGTAGGCCAACTTCTTTAAGGTTCAATGTGCTGCATGTTCAGAGATGATGTTCTGCAAACCTTGGCTGTAACAAGTGGTTATTTGAGTTCCTGTTACCTTCTTATCAGCTCAAAGCAGTCTGACCATTCTCATCTGGCCTCTGACATCAACAAGGCACTTTCCCTTTATCTGACAATAATCTGCAGCTTCTGAAATCCTCAGACAAGCCTGTCTGTTCACAGTCACTTTAATCATCTTTCATCCCCATTTTAATAGTTGCTTTGAACATTTCTACTTGCCTAAATGCATTACTGCCATGCGCTTGCCTGAGCAGTTGAACAAGCCTAAGTGTAGTCGCCATGCATGTACATTATTTTGTAATGCCAAACGTGGACAACCTGACTAAGCAGTTAAAAGCACAGAACATCTTTAGACTGTAGTATGCAGCCTAGAGAAGGGGAACGAGGTTTCCACAAGTAAAACATGAAGTTTTGACACTTTTCCCATAACATATTAAAATGTAGTACAGGTTTAAGAGCTTATTTCCTTACTCTTAATCCCTTCATGTGAACAGAAAACCCCCCAAAACTTAAGTTAGATCAGCAGTGCATAAAGCATTTTGCTAAAAAAAAAAAAAAAGTTGTTTCATTGTTTTTAAACTTGTTATTTTTAACACAAGGAATCTGAGGCACACTGACAGCTCAAGAAAATTAAACCCCACACCTTGTTTTGTAAATCCACATCACTGACATCATGATGGATGGACGAGACTGAGATCAACTTTGCGGCTGTTGAGAATAGCGACAGATTTCTCCGACTACAAGTGTCTACACACCAAGAGCGAGATCAGATTCACTTTGAGCTGTTTACAGCGTCCATGGGTACGGTGTGTATTAATAGTTCTGGCACCCGTGGTCAAAGACCTAACAAGTGACAAGCTAAAATATTAAGGGTTTATAAATGTTTAAAGACACTATCCAGGGTCAAGAAGGACACTACCAGGATGTGTCACTATTAAGATGAGATCACAAGATGTAATACATTAAATATTTAACTGACTGCGCTTAGTGAAGATGAGACCAGCTATTCCTTTTTCTTAGCTGTTCATTACACAGAAACTAGCCTAAAAGGCAACACAAACTTTAGAAGACTCCAACCTTGGCTGTGTAGGCCACATAAGGAAATTACACATTCTTTTGTTATTGTTGAAGATGCTCCAAGTCTCTTCAAACACAGACACACATATGCGACATGAATGTTGCCTGGTGTGTAATGTTTTCCAGAGTGTGGTTAATATGGTCCCTGCCACAGAGGAACCACAGAGGATCAGTGTGGTCGCTGAGCTTCCCCTGCTGTGGTGGGTTTATTCTGCACACTGTGTGCAGGGCCTTCCCGGTTTCAATCACTACTGACTGGACTGAGCTGTTGCCATAGAGATCAGAAAGGCCTAGTGGGGTGGTCAGGCAAGCGCAAAGTCTAAAAGAACATTTTGATATTCGAGGGAGGTGGGATGCGATTGTCCTGAAAGCTCTACTGTGGGACGTCTGTAACTGGGAAGGTGTTTCTTTGTCCTGACTGGAACAAATTCATCATGATGTCATATTGCTTTTCATGTTCACAGACAAAAAGATTATAATGACCACAACAAGAGTAGCTTTGCATGAGTCATGATTTGAAAAACAATTGCTATTTATCTTAAAATGAGCCTTAGTGTAGCCCCTCAGTCCATCCCCTCATCATAGCTAAAGCAGGCCCTCCTACCTCCACCTTCTCCTCTTTTAGGTCAGCCTCCATTTAAGCCAACTTTCTTCTGATTGGCTTTCCCATCCAAACAGAAGGTGGGAGGGGCTCCCATGCTCTAAGCTAGTTGTGCCCTTGAGATGACCACATTAGAGAGTGTGTGTGTGTGTGTGTGTGTGTGTGTGTGTGTGAGAAACCAAGCATTTAGAACAGTCTAAGGCCCGAGCTTCTGGTTGATTGGATTAATAAGACAGAAGGAAGGACGTTTCCTATATTCTTCAGTGGGATTTAGGTTACATTACATACATTTCAGGTCAGCTAACTGTATAGTAAGTAGAGCCTGACCAATATATGATATCAGCACGAGCAGGACAGGAACATGACATCAGCATGATATCAACATGACATATGGTGTCATCATGGTTTGTCCATGTGAATGACTTGACTCTAGTATTGAAAATACTGTCAGTATTGCAGCATATGTGGCATACTAGACAGCTAAGCAAATGCTGTTGCCTAGTAAAGTGTCTATACCACTAAACTGCTATAACTAAATTAATTAATTAATCTTAACTACTTTAATACATAACTACTAAAATACATTTCTGGAATGTCAAAAAATATTACTCATCATTTTCACGTTTTTCATTAGTGGAAGATACTGTAGGCAGATGTGAGGCTACCAGGCAGCACACATTTAAATGTACATTTTAAAAAATAGATACTCTGTATATACAAAGTTATAAGCAGCACACAAATGTAATAATCTGAAACGGAGATTTTTCACACAGGAAGTCTAAATGTGTTAACATGAAGTATGACCTTAGTTGGTGTAATGACAAAAATTATGTTTATGACAATTAACTCTAACGTTAACTTAGTTTATGCATTTGATTAAGGGGGAGCGTCAATCATCTAATACCTTTTTTTTAGCATGGTGGGGAGCTCACAGCCGGTTTGACAAATCCCAGGGGGAAACTTGGCTTAAATAATCAAACCTAATGCTGATGTAACACATACACCACAATCACAGACTTGCATTACCAGCACTGGGAGCATTGCTGTGCAGTTTGGTTAGGGGTTCTGAAATCTGATGAGCTGTCATAGCCACAGATTTGTCAAGAGCAGCGGTGATGCAAAGTTAGGATACTGGCCACAGAGCACATATGTTGCTGGCTCTGCCAGTTTCAATATAGCACCCGTGGTCAAAAGGTCAGGTGTTTTAGTGCAATGAGGAGGCCAGTACAGCATTGAGCTAAATAAAGCTATGAGATCAGCGAACACTGAAAAGACATGCACATTAGGGGCTGTCTACTGCTCCCAGTGGAGCACCGTCGACATTATGAACAACCAAAACTTCACAGATTTCTATGAACTCTTTGCACACTGACTACTACAGTACCGAGAGCCTTTATGGATATAGACAGTAAACCGATCGACTCCTTTAAACACTCGGATAACCTTAACATGATCCTAAAGGTCACAACTTACACAATTTTAACAAACCAATCAGATCACACACATATGCTGTAAATTCTCCCATGGCCTTTCCTTTGAAACTCCTACGACTCTTAGTTTCACATGTTGATAAAACTTTCACAGCAGCAAGAAATGAGTCCCATCTGCGAGCATGCAGAGGGAAAATGAAATCACAGTGAACGCTTGGAAGCGGTTTAGCCGAGTGTGAGTTGGCAAAATATCCCTTTGATCCCCAAAGCGGAAAAACTTCCAACTAACTGTCCATAAAAGTTCCTAAAAACCGCACACAAGCACTTCCAGTGGTGGTCATTGTATGCTACCGACAAGTTATTTTCTGTTTTTCAGTGGATATATAACAAGCAAGTCACCGCTAACACACTCGAACTGACATGCTAGTTGGCTAGCTTGGGAGCTAATAATACTGCAATAAACTGCAAACTAAGTCTGAGAGACGCATTAAACTAGCCGAATACAGAACGAATGCTTGAGTAAATATTAGAGGAATTCCCTGCTAAACACGTGAGTCCCCGAATCACTACAGGCACAGCGGGAAAATGCGAAATATGTCAAATATCCCAAAACTTCCAGCACACTCGAAGCGAAGCAGCTGCTGCAGCATGAAAAGTTGCTACACACAACAAAGAACTATATGAGAGCACACTCACCTCACAACGGCTCTCCTGCCCCGCTCCTACAGGCACACGCTTTTTGTTGTGTGCCCCTTTTTTCTGTAGAAAAATAGCCTCGTGATTCGGGAGTATTTCCAGGGCAAAACAGCTGCGTTTGACAGAAAAAGGCGGAATGCAAAGTATGAGTTTGGTATGAAATCAACGCGCGGAGGAAAACGCACGGAGGCAGAGGCGTGGCGTCGAAACGCACACACGCAAAAGTTTTGTGGGTCCCAAGGCAAACTCCTCCCCGGACATCAGACTCCTGGTGGGATAGCTGGGAGATATGAGGAAGGTGGTAGTCGTAATGCCACTTTTTTGTCTAGGAAAAATCACTACATATCGCGTGCTATCGGGGGGGATGGTTAGGTCCCTGGACCTCACACTTTGGTTACTGCAGGAGAAATACTGCTGTTAATATATAAAGCTCCATTCAGGATTCATTCTGAATATGAGAACACACATTATTTGCACGTTTGCTTTAACTTTTGACCTAGAGTATCCGTTTCAGAGCCCTGTATAATATTATTAACCGTTATCAGTACTGAATATCATTAATTACAGTTCTGTCTGCCTATCAGTGTTCTGTAGTTGTACTATATACCCAGCAGTGAAGCTTTAAAAGATGTTTCAGGGCACTGAGAGTGGTAGGTAGAAAAAAAAATAATTTATTTTGCTAACTTGTTATCAGAGATGGTGGTGGTGGGGGGGCTAGACTGTGCCCCACCTGACATTGGAGAAAAGACAGTGTGGGCACCCCGACAAGGTCAGCAGTCAATCACATGGCCAGTACAGAGAGACAGAACATGGCAGCTAAATCTGCACCTATGGTTTGTTCAGAATAATCAACAAACCATCGGTGCAACAACAAAAATGTCTTTGAAGGAAACCCAGGGTTCAGCTGGCCAAGAGGTACAACATTGTTGCCCTTTTGTTTTGAGGAAACGGTTTACCACTGTGTTGTTACTTAGTCAGAATGATGAAAAGATGCACAGTAATGTACATGGATACTAAGACTGAATTAGCAACCAGGTCCAAATGGGCATCTGCCTTAGGATCACTGAGGGGACTCGTATAACAAGTGACATGGGCTATTTTAATTGAATCGCAATATACAATTGGAAGACGCATGCTGCTTCGTGCTGCTTGGTATTCATTTTGATAACTAATGAGGTGCCTTGCCCTAAGGAAACTATTGGCTCACCTTGTTTTGTGCATTTCTTAAGGTTTTTGTGCCTGGGGGCACCAATGCAGTATATTTAGTATATACTAAACTGCCACCTGGTGTCAGTGTTTTGTGCTTTTCTTAGATTAGAGAAAAACAGAGGCAGGACAAATGGGTTTGCAAAAACCCAGGAGAAGGCAGGAAATTAAGATATTTCTGGGGCAGGACCCCCAACTGTGCCCCCCTAAGACCTACCTGCCTTGTCTGTATCTGGTTGGATTCTTTAATGCTAAAATGTCCGGCTCAAATGTCACATAAGAAAAGGAAAGGCTGAGCATAACAAAACTCCCAGGAACAGGTGAACAAGAAGAAGCACAGGGCCAGTAGGGACAAGAGAACTTTTAACCCCTTGACAGCATTTTGGTCTGGGGTTGTCCTTTCATGTGGCCACTGGAGGGCAGTAGCACCTTAGTCATGGGTATTTTAAAAGGACAGCATGACAGCTGTCAGTTGCATTGACCAAATAAATAAGTGGCAAATTGTGGGTTTGTTTTGTTTTTAATTAACCCTCTGATTTTAGGAAACGCATGAATATGCTTGGTCGTTTAGTTGTAGATGAATTAGGAAGAATGGCATTACCAGAAATCTGATGATAAAAATCTAAGAATTCAAAACCAATCTGGATGATTTGTGCAAGTCACAGTGACTGAGAAACATTTGGTGCTTGGTGATAGACATCAGAGAGAAAACTACAGTAGTAAGATTCTTTTTTTAAAACATTGGCTGAATTTCCCTGGTTTAATTTTGACATGTGCAAACATGTCTGCATCTCAGCCTGCCTTTACAAAGTGCTATCCTTTCCCAGTGAGGACTCCTGCTGAAGTGGAGATCAGGTATTTCATTTTTCACTGAGCTTTTAGAAACACTTCAGAGTGACTGAGCAGAAAGGTGGAGGTATAAAATTCAAAACAAAAGGGATAACTATTATGAACTTTGAAGAGGTTCTCCATTTTTTAAAAGATTATATTTTCTATTCTGTTACTGCAAGTAGGCTAAATAGCCAGTCGCAACCTGTTTGCCTTGCTGCCATTTGACAAGCTGCACACAAGTAGCATGCCACCAGTAGTTTCTTCCTTTGGGCTTTGACATTACTGAACTAATGCAATGATTAAATTATTTATGTTTCATTTTCATTCATTTTATTATTTCATTTTTTGTCATTGTTTTTGTGTTGCATGTTTTTAATTAAATTATCTTGAATAAGCCTCTCTCTCTCTTATCCTTCAATACTCATCCACACTCAGAGTGCTGGAGGCTAGATTATTCCGGATTGTAGGAAACACTTGATAATGGAAACTTTCTTGAATGGCAGGAAATGCACAATGCAATTTTGAATGCATCTACCCTGGAAACTATGCAAGCTAATCTAACCAAGCAAGTCTTGGTAAGTTTTACATGTATTATTCCTCATACTAACTTTTACTCGCCTTCTAAAGCCATTGTGTGCTGCATAGGAACGGACCTTTAGAAATCCCTCCCCCACACGCCGTTACTATTAACACTATTGATGAAATATACAGTTTATCTAAGCTAAAACATGCAATATCCTCCTGTAAGAAAAATAAAAATCTGAAAATTAAGTGGTGTAAAATGATACATCTTCAGTCAAAGAGTGTATGCATTTACTCCCTTTTACCACTAGATGGAGCGCCACATCAATCTCCATTGAACAAAGTACAAAAAACGGTACTTTGACCACAGTCAGTGAGCTGCTCATGTTTGTTGAGATGCTCTTTTATACAAATTAACCTCACGCTTACGTTTTTTATTTCCTATTTCCTATTTTAACTGCTGGGTTACACCTGCTTATATAGGCCCACATGTCCAGCCCCTTTGGCGACCCCTTTCATCCCTATATAAGTTACAGTCAGGCTACAAGCTAGTGGGATACTTCCGCCGCAAAGCTCGCCTCTGTTTCTCTCCTCTAGAGTCTCCCACAGGTGAGCGCAAACTTTATCTGTCATTTTAGGAAACGTGAACTTTTATTTTGGCGTTTTTTATTTATTTATTTATTTTTATTTAAAATTTTCTGTGTTTAAAATGCTTTTCAACATCTAGTTTAATAAGGAGCTACTGGAGAAGCTACATTTAGTTTTTAGAGATAAGTTAGCTGAAGGTGATTCGGAATGTTGCGCTAAGGTCACGGACTGTAGACCGGCATTCAATAAACATTTACAGTATTTCACATTTCATAATCAGTACGCTAATTTTATCCTTACACATAAGAAGAGGGAATGTAACAATTCAGATGCTAAGGCCTCTTAAATCTACTCTTCATGTTGATTTATGATTTATGTTTTTTTGAGCAGCTATACATAACATGTTTTACTTAAGTTAACCCTATTTGTTAAATGTTTAAATATAAATATGATTTTGTATTTTCTTATGTAGATCAGAAATAATTAATAAATATCTATTTTAATTTTTTTAACCTATTTTAAGAGAAGATACCTAACCTGTAAATAAGCCTGACCTGTTATAAAGTATATAGTAAGTAGTAAAGCACAATATAAGTTCATTTTTTAATTGATTAGGATACAGTTTATGAGTAAATACATCAGCATTAGAAGTATCGGTGTGTGTGATCTTGCACGAAAACCAAGGTGAGTAAATCAGTAACAGTGTAACTTGTCAGTCTTGTGTGTGTGTGTGTCTGTGTGTGTGTCTGCCTAGACTTTGAAACAGGGCCCATTTACATTGGTTATGTGTTTTGAATTAATGCAAATATTTGTCAGGTAGAGGTTTTTGTGTGCTAGAGTAAATATAACTGTGCATGCAAGCTCAGGTTATTGATACCAGGAGAAATAAAACAGGCGGCGCGTCCTTGTGTGAACTGGGTGTGAACACCAAAACACACAGTTATCAAATTCAGCTGGCAGAGCCAGTTAAAGGCAGGCAAACATCACAATGTGCCTTTTGAAAATACACACGGCGGCTCACACAGTGATTAGCACGTAGTTTACTTATTATCCGCTGGATTATGCTTTACTGAAAACTGGTGGCAAATGTTGGCAAAATGCCACACAGTGCTTTCTTCCTTTATGGATTAGTGTGAAATGTGTGTAAGAAAAACCTGCTGTGCATTTAGAGTGCATCTGTATCTACAACTTTACAGTGCCGTCTAGCTGTGACTATATTTGTCCTCCCTTCCTTTTCTCTCTTGCAGGGGGACAGGAGAGTCGAGAGTTGGAGGGCTGCCAAAAGAGGCCGGCCCGCCTCGCAGCTGAAACTTTTACAAGCCAAGCAGGAAGACACACGGAGAGCGATCGAAGAAGAAAAGGAGGAAAAGAAAAAGTGAGAAAGACATCTGAGCTCCTTTCTCTCGATCTTTCTGTCTCTCGTCTCTGTGTCTGCCTTCTGCCCGTCTCTCCTTTTCTTTTCTTCTTCCTTGTTAAAGCCATACTGTATTTGCCCGCCTTTGTTGGCAGGGGGTAAATGTAGGGCTTGAGGACAGGGCGGGAGGGAAGTAATGGAGGGGTGTGGGGACTTTGAGTTCAGAGAGTTCAGCTGAGGAGAGAAATAAATTCATAAACAACAAAGGAGACGTGACGTCAGGGTTGAGGGGCTGTCCAACCTGCTGCCTGAATCTGAGCCTCCATAGAAGAACCGGATTCTTCACACCACGTGTGTGTGTGCGTGCGTGTGTACAGTATGAACGTGTGCGTATGTGTGTGTGCGTCCATTGTCCTGTCTTTGAGAAAAGACTTGTGGTGTTCAAGCAGAGAAGCTGGGCTATTGTGGTCTGCTTTGTGTCCGCAGTTGGTGTTTGAAGACTGAGAGAAGCCTGTGGTAATGTGTGTGTTGGTATCTGTTTGGCCGGTCAGAGGACTCCGCTGCTATTATTACAGCAGCTGCGACAACGAATTAGGCGTTTCACTCGAAACAAGCTTTGCTTTTTGTCTGTAATTGGTTGCTTGAATCGAATGGTAGAAGAGTGTTCCTGGGTTTTTTTAGAGTTACACTCAGTATTTTCAAAATGACATCAGCTCGGAGGTGAGTGCTGATTGGTTGGCTCGGCTTGGGATACCCGCTTCAGCGCCAATGATTGGCCCGCAAGCTGGCTACAGGGAAGGTCGGCCATTAATGAGCAGATGGATTTATGTTTTCTCTCCTAATGATTGAGGTCATCTAGAGGCGACAGCTCGCTGATCCAAGATCTGCATTGGTGTTCAACTATCATGCTCGGGTGAGAAAGCAAAGGGAAACCTGGGAAGGATGCCAAAGGCAGGGGGGGGAAGTATCCACCCTCCCTGCTCATTGATTCATTTAGCTGAACTCTCTGAAAGCCCTCCCTCTCACGAGGGCTGATATTATCCCCAATGGAGGGAGAGAGGACGAATTGAGGGGAGACGCAAAGAAAAACGGGCAGAACAGAGATGTCAAAAAAGACAGGAAGTCTGCCAGGAATCCTTTTTCTGGTGAGAGAACTTGAAAAACAAAAGTCCAACAGCATATATAAGAAATCTCAAGCCAGTTTGAGCTTCTTTAAAAAAAAATCTATTGACTGTATGAACATGGTGAGATGCAACAATATGGCAGAAGTGTCGGGATCTGCTTGTCTCTCTCGCCATCTGTCTGTTGCTGCAGGATAGTATGAGTGGGGTATGTGGACAGAGGTGCGTTTTGGATATTGGATAATAAACGTGTACGTTAGCCGATACCGGACTGTTTTGTGTGGCCGTGTCGGCTCACGACAGTTGACGTTTCTTCTCGTACTTTGTTTCCTTGTCTTTCTGTGGCACACTCTCAGTCTTAACTCTTTTCTCGGACTCCTCCTCTTTCTGTTCCTTCTCTCGCTACAGCATGTCACTCCCTTCCTCTTTCTGTGTCTCTGCACCCCCCACCTCCTCCCGTCCTCCCCTCCTTTTTCTCTCCTTCCCTCTTGGCAGCGGTGCCAAAGTGGGCTGGCAGACCGAAGCAAACACAGCACAGGGCAGAGCAGAGGGTGATCCAAAGGCTGGTGATTTGATTATGTGTATGTCTGTGTTCTTAACTCCTCTGTTGTTGGCATCTTCTCGTGTTTGACTCTGTTTTGGTTATACGCCACTGACAGTAATGCAAGTCTACTGCTGGTCTGTTTTGGACCTCTTTGCTGTTGGTGTGTTTGATATTGTCGTTTGTGTGTGTATGTATTTTCTTTTCGCGTGTGTGTTACAGTGGCTGTGTGTGAGCAGACGTCCCTCTGTCACCTCGTGTACGGACAGACGCACTCACGCCAGTAGGAGGGGATTGTGGGAAGGGGGTGTAGCTCTCAGAGGGTGTGCTCTACTCCTCTCTTTTCCCTTCTTCCCGCCATCACGGCCCTCTTCTCCTTCAGTCGTCCGGCCCAGCCCGCCGCTCACTACAGGCTTCAGGTATTTTCCTTTTTTTAATCCTGTGACACCTTTTCCCTGCAGTCTGTCTCCCCGAGTTCCTCTCGCCCTGTTCTCTGTCCTTTATCGTGGTCTTTCTCCTAAACGTTGTCTGTTGTTATCGGTTGCCACGCCGCACTCTCCTCGGCGCCATTTTGGCTCAATGTACATAACAGGAGAAACTTTTCTAGAGCTCAGAGGGACACTGCGACTCCCTGCTGACAGTCTTCTTTCCCCTGGTGTCTGTATCTCTTTCTGTCTTAACCTGAACCCCTCTTTTCCGCAGGACAGCAGGCTCTGACAGGGGGGTCAACAGTATTTTCTGTGGTTTTCTGTATTGAACAGGTGTCTCTTTGGAGACTGGTAGGAGGGACGACAGGCCTTCTTGGTTACTTACTGACCTCAGAGGGTTGTGTGGCTTGAGAATGGTTGTAAGCTTCAGGTTAGTGTAAGTATAGGCGCTAACCAGTGTTGAAGAGCTGTTATGGGACAAGTGAGGCACAAATCTCTTATCATCCGGGGCCATGGCGATAGAGGTAATATAAGGACAATATTTACTTCCTTTGTTTCTAGCCACTGTAAAAAGTCCGATATATGGCAGAAGTTTCACAGAAACATGTTTGCTGGTGCAGTTGTGTATCCAGTTTTATGCTTTTTCAGTCTAGAGTTGTGTCTGTTTGCCAAAAGGTAGCTGCTACAACACTGCGTCATTAACATCTTTATATACTTTACATTTCAGAGGAAGCATTGGGCAGAAATGAAACCGACGATGCTGTAAAGAAAAAGGTTTTTTCAGTAGTGAGACGAATGTTTTGTTTTATTTGCTTTTGTTGTTGTTGTTTTTGTTTTTTGACGCGCCACATGAGAAGAAGAAATTTAAAGATGAGCGGTAGCATTTATGTGACCGGTGTGTATTTAGGCAATATGTAAAACTGTCGTATATAAGGGTAATTTTGATTACAGCTGTATGTCAGAGACCAGAACACTGCACTTGAATTAGACAAGCGACTGTGCATATTGACCAAGAGCCGTTTCAATCATTTAACCAAATTTAGTTGGTCAGATATTACATTGAAATATCTGCTTACTGTACATGTAATTAGGAACCTAACTGGACAACTTTATGCCAGTGCTGCATATTGCATCTAAATAGGAGTTGGTGTTAAAATGGCGCTTTCATGCCACGTGTAAACAGTGAACACCATCAGACCTTTTCAACATACCCCTCACAATTAGCGGCTATGCTACTCTGTCAAGTCTCTATTTTTTCTGAATGCTTATCTTTCGCATAAAGTGGCAAATGGCTGCATAACAAATGTAAACTAGTTTTTTGTTTGTTTGTTTTTTGGATTTTTTGCATATCAAAATGTGGTACTAAAGAAAGACAAACGTTAAGAGGAAAAAGGGCTTGAAAAAATATAGAGATCAAAAGTTACAGAGATAGAAAGAGAGGTAGGAGTGGGAGTGCTCTTTCCCCGCCCCTCTCGTATCCTCAGATGAACTTATCGTGTTGCCTCATAATGCTTCTGAGTTTTTCTCCTAGAGGCAGTCAGGCTTACTTCCTTCATTCAGCCTCGACATAGCTGATTGGTTGATATCTTGGCTGACCGACTGCGGTTTGGAGCGAAGCAACAGGAAGTTTCTCTTCTCATGCAGGAAGCTGCAGCTGTTTCGTCCTGACATACACTGCTTTGCACTTTTGCACGCATTCTCTTTGTGTGCATGTGCACAAATATGCACATGCACACACGCACACATGCACTGGCTTTGAAAGGGCATACCTTTCCAAGTGTTTGTGATTATATGCTGTATACGTGCATGCTTGTGTACAGTCTGCACCGTGTGGCATTTGTAAACGCTCTAACATGTGGGCGTGTAGCGACATGCAAGGCCAGGATTCTGAGCTATCAGAAACATTTGAAACCATGGTAACCACACATCTCATTAGCACATTAGCAAAAGCATAGACAAGTGGAGATGAGAGGACAGAGAAAGTAGATGGAGAGGAGGAAAGCGACCTTTCTTCATTCGGAGATTTTAGAGACACACACTAGTCATTCGACTACTTGGAGGACTGTCCACACAGCCCAAGCCTGCAGACTGGCTGTTTGGCCTGTCAGCCATAGCTCCTTGTCTATATGTGTATCTATGGGTCGGGTTGTTGTTGGAACCTGATAGTCAGCACAGTGACTCCCATATGCTCTTGGCGTATCTGGGTCATATATCTTTTCCTCAAACAAACTGTCCAGCATGTTTATCCAGCTCTCAGGCTGACTCATGTCAGTTCAACATTTGTCTGTGCAGCCATCTACTGCACAAAACCAAAACACTGATCGCAAAAGCCTGGAAGCCTTTTTATTTAATTACCGTTCATCTAATCAAGATCAACTGAGCTCCTTTAATGCCCACAGTTTGAGCAACTGTGCTGTGTTGTCTGTACCAGTGTACGGTTGTGTTAGTACACACATATGGCAGCATATCTCTGCATACATGCGAGCATGAGCTGTGTGTTGTGCCTAGCTAATGAGGATATACAGAACATCAGAGCGGGCACCATGCCAAGTGGGATGGTAGAGGCTCAGTGCTCCTTCGTCCTCTAATGCAGGAATATAGCGCTCCTGAGAGAGTGGGAGGATGAAAGCTTGTGTGATAAAGTCACCATGGTGCTTTTAAGAGGATCAGTAAGAATGGACGTGAGTTAGACAAGGAATCAGTCGGGGAATTCTTCACTCTGCCATCTATTGTGGCTTACTTCCTCCATCAACGCCACCGCTCCTCCCCCTCTTTAACCACCACCTCCACCTCCTTACTCCCCTTATTGAAATTCTGCCTGGCACACAGACTCTGTCCATTCTTGGCACAAAGCTCAGAGAGCGAAAGAGAGAGAAACACACAAGAACCTGTACCAATCGTCTGGTGCCCCGTCCGTTGTGTCTGTGCCAAACATTCATTCTGTCTCGCGGACCGAGGGACCAGGCGAGCCAATAGGTGTTTTCCTGCCTCTGCTTCCTGCGATAATCTGCTCCAATTTTGAGGACTTTTGTTGGCAACTGGGTATGCTGCGAGTGTTCTGAGATTCGATAATTAACCCGCGTGTTTACGTTGTTTGCATCGGACAAGGAATAAATCGCCCGGTGGGGTCTGAATCCTCCCGTCAGTGGAGGAGAGGAGCTAAGGCTGGTTTCCATTATATTCTTAATCCTTTTTTTCACGTGGGTTTCTGTTTGTTTTAATGTGGAGACGTGAAGTTTGTAAAACCTGGTTGCCTTTGCTCGCCATTTTAATGGCGTTTGCTCTTTGTTTGACACTGGCATGTTTAGAAAGAAAGAAGAAAGGACAAAATGAATGGGCACGCCGTGGTCAATATGTCCATTAAAACATTAAACCATCCATTCTGATTTTAGTCTGTGGTCCACAAAGGTCCACTTTGCCTTCTTTCTAAAAACATAATGAAGGCAAAGTGTTTCTTAAAAAGGCCTCCCAGTTTAGTAAGTAACTGGTATAAAAAGACTTGATGTTGAAATTTTATTCTATGGGCTTTATAGAGAAAAGTGATGCCAAAGAGCTCAAACTGTCAGAGGGTTTTGGAAACCTCAAAATACTCGTGTACCTGTCACCCAGAGAAGGTTGACAAGGCCGAAGCAGGAAATTGCCTCCAGAAAAACACATCCTGGTCGGTCACAGCAGAGTCGTGTTATCAGAGAGTACGAGTGGACAAGGCCCACGTTTCTTGGCTTACACTGAAACCGCCACTGTGAATTTACAAACATTCAGCCGTAATTCTGCTGTGACAGATGCACAGTCTGTCTGATAGGCAGATGGGATTAGCTCAGAAGGCCAGATTTCTCCAAGTTCCTCCAGCTGCCCCGCAGACGAGAGCTGCGTTTATTTTCAAGAAAAAGTTATCGGGCCCAGCCGGGACATACGTACCTGCTCTAAGCGCCACAGAAAATATCTGCGCCCGCAGACGACAGCGCCCGGCGGCCTGCACGTGACTGACCGAGTTTGGCCTCAGTGTTTCCAAAACAGTCGACTCCAGTTTTGCGCAATTAACCCAGAAAGCACAGAACTCCCCACCAGCATTTATTGTGTGCATGTTTTTACTCGGATGTCTTGTTAAATCTTCGTTAACGTGACCCATTTCTCCGAGAACACTGTGTCGTATCAGCCTTGTCCTCCGAACACGGCTGCAGTCGGGGGACGTTTCTTGGCGACTAAGCAGAGCTCATAGATCTGTCACTGGCGTGGTGACAGAGTCGGGCGTCACGCCAGCGCACCCCCACCCATTCTGTCTGTCTGGTCTTCTGTAGTCAGTCTAGCAGGGTCTACTGCATGCTAACTATAGGCTGGTCTGGTCCAAGTCTCAGGGGTTGTGGCTGTATGCTAATTTATGCAGGCGGTGTACCTTCTAACCTCATCTCTGTTAGTCTGAGGCCCCGGTCTGGCGTTTGTCTGCCACTCATTAACCCCGCAGTTACTGGCATGTCAACCTGATGTGCACGAAGCTAATCTTTATCTCATGTTTAGCAATAGTTTAACTGTTAATGGCTGAAGGAGAAGCAACGACTTCCCAAATGAATCAAAGTTTAACAGAGAAAAATGCCTGCCTGCTCTGTGAGGGTGCTACTGAAACATTACACGGACAGAAACATGCTGCACGCGATCGTGGCTTCGTCCAGCTGCCTGATAAGTAAAGTTAGAGTTTCCCTCTCGCTCCGTGATAGAGTGTCGTCTGGCTCTTTTGGCTTCGCCTTAGTGTTGGCACAGGACTGACTCTCCATCACTGCCGATAGAACAGCTGTGCTTTCTTCATCACGATGCAGCAAGCTCACGAAAAACCTAAAAGGTAGACCCTTACAGTGTGTTAAAGCAGACCTAAAATGGCCGATGTGCAAGACGCCATTTTGTGTTTCGTTGTTGTGTTTTGGGGGGCAGAATCCCAGCTTTGTATTCAATGAGAGGCAGCTGGTGGAAGCCATATTTGCAGGCATCTGTGTGTGTACCTCCGTCTGAGGAGCAGCAGCCAGCCTGCACAGGGATAGCCGCTGCAATGAGCTCAGTTTTTGGCGAAAACGGAGGATTCCTGGCACAGAATCGAGCAGCTCGCTTTTTTTCTCTCTTTCGATCACATGCCAGAGTCTCAGGAAGCCAGTGAGTTGTTTGTTGGGCTTTCACACATTAGTGCTCTCACTTTCCGTCATCCACTCACCGTTAAAATGATTTGTCTCTGATTTATTTTAATGGAACGTGTTTCTTAAAGACGTCACAGAAAAACGGGGTCGATCGGTGAGGATGTGCAAATTCGGGTCTTCTTTTGTTTAGAAGCGATAAATGTTTCTCCAAATCTTGGCAGTTGAAGACTTGTTGGCGTGAGGCGTGAGCACTTTCACTCGTGACTTTGAGCCGTACCTATTTTAAACCAAATAAAACAGACACGGAGAACAAAAGCAAAAATGCAACGAGGCTCCTTTTTGCAGAGGTTGAATTTCAACACGTCACTCGAAGATATATATGAAAATATGTAACTTTTAAAAGTACACGAGAAGAAAACTTGAATAACCAGATGCATTTCAGTGAGTTAGTTAATATTACTGAGCGCTTTCTTTCTTTGTGCCGTTGCAGGAAGGATACCTTTGTGGATCTTCGATGTTGAAGCAACGTGGATGCTGTCCTTGGAGCTGAGGTAGTAGATTGAATAGTTGTGGGGTTGTGTAACCTCTTTTTTAAATAACTATACAATCTACTGTCTTTCCCAAGAGACAGCCGAGTCAGCCGCTCGCCGACTGCCGTCTCCAAGCAAAAACACGATCGTTCAGCAGTCTTATTCTTGTTTTCACGCCGAGCAGGTAAATAGGCCCAACATTTTTAGAAAGGTGAACCTGGGGTGTGTTTGACTTGGGCTCTGACAGGGTGAGGTAGTAGGTTGTATAGTTTGGTGGGTGGGACTGCACCCTGCTCAGGTGATAACTATACAGTCTATTGCCTTCCCTGAGGAGCTCACTGCACACTGAGGAACATACAACACATGCTCATGGCTCAAGTATGACGTTTATTGCCAGATATAATAAAAAAGGAGGAGGAAGACACGCAGCATGATTAGTGTTGAATTGACTGGAAGTGTTAACTTATGTGCTTTTAAAATATGTACATTTTAATAAAGTCACATTTGTCTTGAATAAGTTGTCCAAAAATCAGTGAATGGCAACTTGAAATTATTTGTCACACACTGCAGTTGTGATTGTCGTCGAACAGGAGCTGTGCCGTTTGTTAGTGTGTGCCGCCCTCTAGTGGAGACACAGGAAATTGCTATTTGTAGAATAAAGTTTGCACAAATATCCATAAATGGAGATTACACTCAACTGGCTTCTTTCCCCCAGTCTATGTGATTCGCTTTAATAAAGCTTTACATGATGGTTGAACACAGATTCTATGAGTAGATAGAAACTTCCTGACAAAGTCCAAAAGGCCCCGTATTGGAGACTGCTGTTCCATCTTTATCCAGATGTGTATGTTAATGGCTCAGCTGCATGTTAATGATCTGCGAACCTGCTTTTTCCCGATGGCAACAGTTTAACCACACAAGGAAGCGCCTCCATAACTGACTGTAGGCCTGCTGGATCTTTGGAATGCGACAGGCATAGATCACAGGGTTGACTGCTGAGTTGGCATGAGACAGGAGAATACCTGGAACATTTGGATTGGCTAGTGTTACATTTCACAGCAAGTGGTGTTAATGAGTCACATGCTCTCGAATATTTAACAACCAGCTGCAAACTGCGTAAGGGCTAGAAAAAGTACTGTCACCTGCCTGTATAGAGCGTTCCCTGTGTGACAGCCTGAGGGCCTTGAAACAACAGCAGACAGTTCATCAGGTGGAGAGGAATCCAGCAGCCAGCAAACAAGATGAGAACGAGAGCCAGGGAGCAGGCCAGCCTCTTCTCCCTGAGCAGAGAGGCCTGGGTCTGAGGGCAGCTGTCCTTTAGACGTCCCTGTAGGCTCCAAAAGATTCGCGTGTAGAGGAGGGTCATGACCAGCAGGGGTGCCATGACACATCCGAGAAAGTTGAAGTAGACCATGAAAGGGAGGGAGATAACTGAGAGGAAAGTGCACGGCGGGCGGATGAAAGAAGTGGAAGATGTGTTGGTAGAATCAGATGCTGGGGAGGAGTAATTGTGCCAGCCGAACAGAGGAGTGAAGCCAAGGAGACATGAAAGTATCCAGCAAACAGACACGCCGATCCATGTGTGCCTTTGTGTGGCCAAGGCTTTGTATCTGAAAGAGGGATAAAGCACAATAAAAGGGAAAACCCGTAAATATCACAGTGTTCACTTACAAAACAGGAGACCCAGAGTTCCGACCTCACCTGAGTGGTGTGTGCAACCGCAGGTATCGGTCCACAGCAATTGCTAGCAGTGACAGCACAGATGCCTGCGTCAACACCAGCACAACACAGCTGAGAAGCAGGCACAACTCAGGGATTAGACTCACCCAGCCATCCAATAATACTGCAAGGGGCACAGCGGCCACACCCACAAGGAAGTCAGCCACTGCCAAGGACACGAGGAAGCAGAATGTTGGTTCCCGAAGGGAATCCCGGATACCGAAACACACAGCACACATCACCAACACGTTACCAAAGCAACATGCTGCAGCAATAAGCACTTCTAGTACTGTGTAGGCCACCCAGCTCCATTCAGCCATTAGAGCAAGACAACCAGAAGCTGTTACGAATGACAGAACGAGTTTCCTCGAAGGCAGCTGAGTGACATCCAACACATTCGATGGTTTGTCTGTTGTTCCTTTTGGCTTCAATTTAGCAAAAAAGGCACTGAGCTGATACTTTTTATATGCGAACGTGCACGCGCTTGTACGTGCACAAACAACAGGCATGCACTCCATGGAGACACCATCTGTATTTCATCAGTAAGTGAAGAGCCTTTCCCTACTCCCAATAATGTAAATGTGGCTTTTCCACAAAAGGGGTGTGTTTCGTGCTGTAAGGGGTGAAGAAAAGTTGGAGTTGCAGCAAGATGACATTTAAAAGTTCTCAGTTACGACGAGTCCAAGTAGAGATGTATCCTCAGCAAAACGTATCGAATGAATCAAAAGCGAAAGCTTTCATGCAAACAAAAGTCCCATAAAGACAAAGGTTTTTAATGGCATATAATGGTTATATTTATTACCTGACTGAGTTACTATTACAGTTGCATTTTACTCTGAGCCTTACAGCTTAAGGCTAAAAATCACTAGTCTTTACTAGTGGAGAGAATGATCTACAAGAGTTCATCATCTATGAACTCAGTTTTGACTGTTAAATTTTAAGCCACAAGGTACTTGGTAACCGCAGTAAAGGAAACGTGGATTTCAGGAAAAGGTAGAATTTCTTTTCTGCCTTTCTTTTGGAATGAAAGTATCGAAACAGGTCAGAATCATACAGAAATACAATACATGATACACCAAATTAGTCACTTTTACTACTTGACATTGCAAATGTGGCACGAAGAAACTACTGGAACAAAACCTGTGAGTGTGTTCTGTAAAATCAAGTACTAGTACAATAGTACAATAGGTACTGTTGTTTATTTAACTTGGGATTGAAACTCAGTTTGGCAGCTTTATAGAAAAAAAAGTCTACTTCTCATCAAAGTTTAGGGTGTGTATCTGTGTGTGCTCGCTTCTGTGTGTGCAGACTTTTTAGATGTTACTGATTAACACGTCTGTTTTTAGTGGCGGTTTTTCACTGCATGCTCACTTTGCATACAATTTTGGCCGTGGGTGCAGGTCTGTCCATCCATATCTGTGTTTGCTTCAGTTTGAAAGCACATCTGTGTTTATTTGAGCCACATGCACTGTGCGGGTTATCTTTATCATTTTAGACACACACACACAAGCATATAGTCAGATGTTCTGAAAATATGTGTAGATTTATTTCATCATAAAAAAAGACATTTTTGACACAAACAGATGTTTTCTTAACCAAAATGAAGAAGATGATTGTAAACTGTATCTGCTAAATATCTGCGATACAGAATCACACACAAAGAAGAGAAATACGCTACTTTTATTTGAAGGATTTAAGTTCTACTTATAAAGTAGATGTTCTACAATAACCTTTTCGATTTACATGATAAAAGCCAGATTACCTCTCCCACCTAGCCTGTACCTGAAGTTTGCATTTACAGTTCATCCCCTCACACTGAATACAATGTGGGTCTGTATGTATAACTGACTCTGAGCTACGGTGCATCTGCTTCTGGCTTTCAAATACTCAGTATTCATTTGTTATTCAAAATGCCACAGAACTATAATAAGCAGACACGAGATTCATGGGACACCCAAAGTGATTTCCCTTGACATCCTTTGTCCTTATTCTATTTCTATGCTAATATAGATTCATTGTTTCTACATTTTATTTGAGTCTCCCTGTAGACATTTTAGCGTCTTCTCATCAAAGCGGTAAGTGAGCTTCCGTTTAACTTTGTGAATCTCGCCTGTGCGAGAGTAGTTCCTTAGAGCCCGTGCCATCTTCTGGTACGTCATGGGCTTGCGATTCCCCTTTCGCCGACCCCACAGCTGGGCCAGGCTCTCCTTGTTTTGGGAAGAGAACTGAAATGTGCCAGAGGAGGACTGGACCCACCAGATGCAGCTACGCATCGATGGCGTCTGAAGCATCTCAAACAGGAACTGGAACAGCCGCTCCTTCCTCTTTCCTTAGGAGGAAAAAGGGGATGTAAATACAAATATGAGGTAACACTGTCTCATATGTGCGTGCATGAAAACACAATGCTGTGTGGGAGACGTTTGGTATTTGTAGGCTGTTGAGAGTTTTAGTTCTTACACACATGTTCAAATGTGGTTCTGTCTATGTCTGTGTGGGTGTTTGTGTGTGTGTGTGTGTGTGTGTGTGTGCCACTCTACCTGACAGTGGTGCAAGAGGCAGGGGATCTCTGTCCTTCCTGCTCCCTGTGTCAGAGGATGGTGACGGCGAATCCTGGTACTGGGAGCTACTGGACTGGGAATCTGAGTCAATGTATCCAGATGCCTCATCGGAATATGCTATGTGTCCCTGTGGTGAACACACACACGCACACACACACACACACACACACACACACACACACACACACACACACACACACAGACAAAAACGTGTAACTATCTTTATAAATCATATATAACACCAATGAAATGGCTCATGTTAGTCTAAATTCTACTTCGAGTTGATCGTGCCTCTCACACAGTATGAAAAAGATAATTAAGGCTAAATTTACCAGGAAGTTGAGGTTCTTGAACTTACCCACTGGTTGTCATGGGGACTAGGCCAGGCTTCGGGCTGCTGTCTGTATTCCTCACTGTGAGAGCCACAGTGCCACTCATAAGCATGCTGACCTGACCAACTATTCTCTATAGAGGAACACAAAAGAGATACAGAGATATGTAGAAGTAATCCACACTCAGACACACTCTGGCATCTCTCTTATCTTCCCATCATTACCATCATGACACTAACCTATAATTCTGCTGCCTTGGTGGGAGTGTATGTGTTGCCCCATTGAGGTCAGAGGCGATGCAGGCATGTGTGCAGGCTGGACCTCCAGTGAATGCTCCTGCAGGTACTCCTCGATGACTTCCAGGTCAACCTCAGGGCAGGAGGAAGGAGCCACTCCACTCCAGGCTCCCCTGCCTCCACTTAGCTTGATCTCGGTTGCATAAGCCATCTGACACACACACGGCAGGACATAATGAACATTTGCATTTGTTGTATCTATTGTCAGTGATAGCCTGAGGCGTTACTATGAGACATAACACCCATTTTGTTTTGTTTTCTTTCTTTCTTCTCATGAAGCCCATTGATGTTCTGTTGTGTGCCACTGTTGTGCTGTGATGCACACAGTGAATGATTTTGCTATCTGAAGATCACTGATGGACACATTCATCAATTTTGAATGAGCCTCGGTCTGTTTAGAGCCCTAAAAAAGGAGCACAGCTCATTCTTATAATAGGATTAATTGAAATAGCACACATTTGGAAAACTTAATCTCGCACTAATGAAATGAATTTGATCCTAGCTCTGTGCTGAAGGGTTTGTGTTTTGGATAAGAGCCAAGGAACAACACTGCAAGCATGTGTATTTTAGTTTGACTGGCAAATTTATGCAAGTGTTTGTGTTTTCATGGCCACAGATAACATGCAGGTAACCGTACCATATGGCTTAGCTTTTCATAGCCCATTTCCCAGTAGCCTTTTACCCTCAGTCTATACATAGATGACATGGAAATATTTAAGACCAAATTGTCACTCAGATCCAGTTATAAATATATAAATATGCCTTTCCTTCATTCACACAATGCCCAACAGAAAATAGAGAAATTATCAAAAAAAATCTGATCAAACTCACCGTCTCCATTTCTGTCAGCATACTAAAAGGATGATCTGGAAAGAGAAGACGACCTCATCAGTTGAACCAATGGTCAAAACTTTGTCAAACATGAACTGAGAAGTGAAAGAAGCCGTCACACATAAACTCAACACCACTTCTCTAACTTATCAGACACCATCATATGAAAAGAAAAGACAAAAAAAGCTGACTTGAGTGAATAAGCACAGCAAAGATCGACGTACCTGTCGAAGGCGCACTCCTGCGTGTGGTGCAGTAAAGTAATATCCTCAGGCATTAAAAGGCGGAGATGTCAGAATGTGAATGCTCACCTGTGTGATGTCCCACCTGGATGTCACCTCTCTTATACTCTATCCACACATGCCCTCCTTCCCCTCTCATTGGCCAGTGAGGGCTGTCAAACGGGGGGGGGAGTGGTTTATTTTGCCTATCTATTGTCTCTTCATACAATGTAATTTTTACGTTAATATTATCCAAAGAAGTGCTACTGTACAGTCACTGTTTTTATAATTGTTTTCAGATGTACGGACGTTTAAATGACAGCAATAAAGTTTGTCCTGTTTTTGTTTCACATTTTAAGGGAGTCAGAGCCTGTGGTGTGCCCGTGGTTTCTTATCATTTCATTTGGCACAGACGAGGTGCCATGGAGGACAATAATGTGGCTATATTATTTTGATTTTATATTTCTGTTGAGGTCAAACATGAAACTCATATGAGCAGGTTAAAAAATATGATATGATATATATATGATAAATATGATGAGTGATGGGTATGTTACACATTAAATTTGTTGCAGAAAAACAGATTCTCTAGAGCACAATAACATGTAGATGTAAGTACATCTAAGAATATTTACACATTTGTACCGTCCCCTAATTTCAAAACTATAACTCTCATTAAAACTTATTTGCAGATGTTTTGTATTTACAGCATTCGTTATGTTAACACTGGGCATTTGCATAAAATCAAGTGAGAGAAGAGTGAAGGCATGTTCTCTATGCAAGGTCCGTCTCCAGGACTACTTAAAAAAAATCTAATCCTAACTAGGAAAAAATAATCCTTGGGAATATCATACTTCCAATGCCTAAATACCAGGATTTAATTATCAATGCTTGGAGTTAAGAAGAGTAAAAAATTCTTAAAACACATCCTCAGGACAATAATGCAGTTAAGGTAAAATAGTGCTGTAAAAGTAAAATGTTACAACTCATCTGTGTCACAGATAATCCGCTGGTTTCACTTAACCACAAAGTTGTAACTGTAACTGTAATCTGAAATTATTTGTCATCACAGTGATAATGAATGCTCCTACACAATGACATTGTTCTTCATAAACCATTGCAGGGAAGCAAACAGCGGCAGGCAGTACATCACCCCGCAGGTTAAGAAAACAGCGTTATTCATAGGTGGCTTTTGATGTGTGCTGCATTGTGGCTGCTTCCTTTTTTGTGCTGTTTTTGTTGTGTGTGTGTTTTTTTTAAATTTCAGGCGTAGATTCCTGGACACAACATGTGTCGTAGCGCAACATGTGCTTTCTTTCGCACGATGCATATAGGAGAGGGATTTCCCCAAAGCTTTTTTTTTTATCTGTGACAACAAACCTGTCAACCTCTTAGAGTCTGCTGTGTGCACTGTCTGGTTCGCTACAACAGTCTCAGTGGTCAAACAAACCAAGTTAAGAGTAGATAATATTAAAGCAGATAATGCCTTTATTCCAATGCTATTTTGTGTGTGTGTGTGTGTGTGTGTGTGTTTGTGTGTTTAACCTGTGTTCATTTGAGGTCCTGCAAACAGTCCAGTAGGACACGAAACTCTTTTTCTAGTGGCGAGTAAACAGGAGTGTCAGCGATTCTTTATGTTAACCAAATGTTAAACTGATGAACTTTTTACAGTGTAGATCTGCAAGGCATGCTGGGACATGATGAGCATCTACATCCAAAAAAAGCACGAAGCAAAGCAGCAAACTATGTTATCAAAGGCCACTGACTCATGATAAGCACTGCCATAACAAATCCAGCCTGTTGCCTGCTTGGATGAATGATATATGGTGCATATGAAGCCGTAGAAGCAGTGGGTATCACAGCACGATAAAAACACCGGGAATCTGGACAATAACTTTATAGCGTGTCATCGATCTGTGTACATGTTCAGTACACTGAAATATTACCACAGGCACATTTCCTGTAAATGATCAGGGTACACAGGGATCATGGTGATTGAGGGTCATTATGTCATAGTGAACGAGCAAACACTTGGTTGGCTTTCAGAGTCAGTAACGTCTGAACTAAAGATATCTGCAGTCAGATGTTTCTGCTGCTTAAATCCAGAGCGATGGTCCAACACCAGGGGTGTCAAACAGTCCTCGAGGGAACTCTTTACACGTGTCCCTGCTGCAGCACACTGAATAAAATTAGGGCATTAGCAAGACTACAGAACTTGACTTCTTGCTGATGTGGCAATTCAGCCATTGATTCATGTTACAGCATCTCATGAGTGAATGAACATAAACATAAATATGCAATAAAAGTACTTTTAGAAGTACATTTTTCCAAACGCTTACATTTACTTACATTTATTTAGATTTACTTGAGTATTGTTAGGGGTCGCCACCTCAGCATGCAGCCAAGTTCTATAGTTTTGCTAATGACCTGTTTATTTTATTCAGGTGTGTTGCAGCAGGGACACGTGCGTGTTTTAAATGAATAGAGAATCAGTCCAGAAAAACCTGTCTGGCAAGGGGGAGCCATATCTTCTTTGAAAGATCAGCAGTATTTTCCGTACCTAACGCATGTGATCCCAATTTTTTTTAACTCTCAGGATGCTGACAGTATATTCCAGTCAAATTAAAGTACAACCACGAGTGAGAAAGAAATGATAGAGTAGGCTGTGGTCTTTATAATGAAGAAGGATATATGAGGAATATTTGCTTACAGATCCCATGACCACGTCCATGACCAGTATCATAATATCATAATTCTTTTTTTATGAACCTTCAGTTTCAGGAGGTCTCAGTTACACAAATACCACAGTAAGGATTGTTGCATGAAACTGATACCTACCTACCTATCTATCTATCTATCTATCTATCTATCTATCTATCTATCTATCTATCTATCTATCTATCTATCTATCTATCTATCTATCTATCTATCTATCTATCTATCTATCTATCTATCTATCTCACAAAAAAGTTTTCCATTATATGTAAGAGTTCATGTACCAATTAAAACAAACTTTCATGCAATTTCCTAAAAAGATCAAATAACCAGGTAATTGTATTTTTTATAAGGTCAAAGTTCATCTCAGGAGCAACATGGGGCATACACTGATTCAGTTTTACTCAGTTGTACTCTCATCAATCAACCAAATGATTGATGAGAGTATACCTGTGATACTTTTATTTTTCCACGTTTCATGTGTTTGGCAACTGCACCCTGAGATAAATGCTTAGAGTTTAAGTCAATTAAAGTCAGAAATGCAGGTTTTCAGGCACTCAAATAATCGAGCTGAGAGGAAAACAAGCTGCCTAATTGTTGACAGATGTTGCATAATTCTTATACAAAAAAACCACCCATGTCTTCATACAAAATTTGAAATTACAGCAACAACCAAAAACAAAAAAACAGCTTGCAGATTCGAGGAGCTTGCTTTGCAACATGTGGTCAACATATGAAAGTCTATATTTCACTCAGAGACACAAACCAAGTAATTTTGATGCCAAAAACTAATGAAGGAAAGAAAAGGAAAAGTCTGTACAGATTTGAAAGTGTTCTGCTGTAGCTCTTGGCACAAAGAGCAGATAAGAGCAATCGCCAGGTCAGATTTGTTTTACCCCGTCTGCATCCATAACATTGCACAAATGAAATGAAAGTGATGACTGCAGAGGTTGCAGTAAAAGTCAGAGGCAGAGTGTTAAAGACGTGTCAGTATCCACAGTAGTACCAAGACATTACTGCTATCTGCAAGAACAGTTGTGCAAAAGTGTTGAATGAAATGTTTAAGGTTAGAAATAGTTGTAGCTGCAGTTGTAGGAATGATTCTTTGTCAAAATACCCACAAGAGCTTCACAAAAGGACTTGATAAACGTGTTCGGAAAAACCCTCAGCATTCAGTGTTATAGCTGACGGTTAGGGTTCTTAGAGGGCAGTCTGCACCTGGAGCATTCAGGCAAGGCGATAAGGCCAGAGAGACATTGGACCCTTGCACTCAGTAACACACGGACGCACACGCACACACACACACACACACACACACACTTGCACAGGTGGGCGAAATCTTAGAATTATTGCTTTACTAGAAAATGTAGGTGTTACAATTTGTGTTTTTGGACCTGAAATGTGTTACAGGAAACTGGAGTGGGAAAGCTAAATACGACGTGGCAATCCATCAATGTGCTCAAGAATTTACATCCAGGGGAGTCGTGCTTTAATGTAAATCAGGGAATCGTTTCAAGAAGTGTTCGAGGCCAAACAAACTTAATTGATTTCTTTTTCTTATCTGAAGAAGGCAGGTTAACGATCACTAGATTTATCTGCTGCACATAATCTTCTCCACTTTCCTAATTTCTTGGAAGTCAAAAAGATGATGATGTCATTTTGCTGCTGTTGACATGCTGTTTCGTTGCTGTGCATTTGTAACGGTGTCCATGCGTGCGCGAGCGATTTAATCAGCTAACTGCACTACGTCTGAGTCACTTGATGTTTAACGGTCAAAGAATAGCAGGTGAATTGTAAAACTGGCTTATGAATGCATATGTATACACACACGCACACAAACACACATTCAACCACTTAATGACCATTAGTGTGCGAGGTCTTGAAGCAAAGGGGCTGTGTGCATGTCTCTCTCTCTCTCTGTGTGTGTGTGTGTGTGTGTCCAGGTGTAGTAGATTTACAGTTACAGCCAAACCCCCTAGATTAGTGAGCATACGCAAATCACCTTTACTCATGCAGGTTACTGGGAATTTCCCCAACGTCTACCCAAAAGTGTGCATCTGTGTGTGCCAAGACATTAGTGATAGTGGGTGTTTTTTTCACAGTAGCAATCTTTCAATGAACAAACACTAACCATAAACATGCACTGAGTATGAGAGATGCTCACGATTTATTTACTCAAATGAAATCTAGCTGCTTGACAGGCACAAACACAAAAATCGTATTGTTTTATTTAAATGGTTTCATTTGTGTCGGACTAAATGTCTACCTAATAATGATTTGTGCCATTTGTAGTTAGGGAGCAACAGTTTGTTTTTTAAATTCTGCCTCGTGTTCACACCCATGGGCAGAGCCCTGAGTGTAGCCAGGTGATTCCAGTGAACAGTCTGGCAGGTGAGCAGGCAGGTGGACACCATGCTGTTGACATACTAACTGTGTATGAGAGACACTGGAAAGTATGCAAAACTTGAGGTTGATTCCTCTCTCTCACACACACATACACACACCCCACCCAACACCATCACCTCCTCCACCTTTCAATTAGTTTCACACACTTTTGTCTGTCACTCTTGCGTTCTTGGTTAACACAAAGATAAAAGCTTTTTATTTATGTATTTCTGACGTTTTTGACAATCACTTGCAATTGTTTTGCCCAGATGTAGTTCATTATAACCACCTTGCAGCACGCAACTAAACGCATGCAGTTTGCAAATGGTCACCAGCAGTGCGGTGGTCAGATGGTGCAGAGGACAACATGCATTACTCATGTGGGAACGCTGGAGATAAGGAGAGGGATTGGGAACTCATGGAACTTTGCATTCCCACGGAAGATTGTTTGTGTCCTCCAGTAGGCCATCCGACAATCTGCGGTCTCAATAAACACTCATAAACCATCACACAGACACGCACACAACCCCACCGGCCTTATCGCAATAACACATAAACTCAAGTGTGAAGATGGTACATAAATCATCTGCTTTCACAGCCAGATAAGCACGGGCAAAGAAAGCTAGAGCGGGAGCGTAAACGTTTTTATCACGCTCTGAAGATAAAGCAAAACATCTACACAAAATTTTCCAAAGAACACAATAAAGAGCCTGATGGTTTTTGATGAGCTATTCTGAAAGCAGTCCCTGTTGCACAGAGCAAAGCCCACACACTTCACACTTGGCGAAGCCATTCATATTGTCTCCGTGCTCAGTGTTCTCCTGCAGGAGGCCCACACCTCCACTCCACAGCTGTCACAAGGGCAGGGTAGGCGAAACAATAGCTGTCTTTTCTTTCCCTCCCTGAACTTGTCGCCTCATTTGCAAAAAGAATCACATGTAGCATCTGCCTCTTGCCATGTTTGGACTGTGCATGCATCTTCCAAAATATGGTGCCGTCTGATGTTAATATTAAATACCATTTTTTTTGTGAGTCCTTGGCTTCAGATCATGACGTGATAAAGTGACATCAAAAATATTCGGTGTAATTTGTTTTCCAGGTTTAAAGCCTTTTTGGCTTTAAACCGATTATTCTGAAGTGAGCACAGGCTTAGGAGGAAAGTATAGAAAGTGATATTCCTGCAAATATCTAGTCTGCTTATCCTGAGTTAGGTGTTTGAAGAATTACTCATACTGCCACCACTCCTGTTACCTTCTTTCTTCTTCACTGGACCAGAAGGATGTGTGTCCAAAGTCCATGCGCTAATGCTGTTGGGAATTTTTTTTTCTTGGCACTCTTTTAATATCTACCAATCAATCATGGTTTCAGTGTCACAGGTGAACATATGACTCTCTTTATGACCATAATTTACCATCTTCTGGTTATTTCCAGCCTCTCAAACTGGTGTCACAATGTGACAGCTCAGTCCACTTCAATGAACACTTTAGTCACCAGATCTGAATCCATTGTCTTTGTATGTGGCCGTTACAGCATGTTAAGCATGTATGTGAAAAATCTGCACAAATTATGCAACGCTACCAAGTCAGCAGAATCTTAAAAGAAAAAACATCTCGAGATAAAGAAAGAGGAATAAAACACAAGTTACATCTTGGAAAAGAATCCAAAATTTCCAAAAGGGACGTGTTGAAACAACAGTCTCGACACTTTTATTCGATTAAGATTAAATCCATGGAAACAACATCCAGCTGGGTTTTTCTGCTGTGATTTCTGCACCTTTAGGACTGCCAGGATAATTGAGTCAGCATGCAAGTACTGTACTCAGGAATCATGCAATTATGGCTTCCTCTTTCCAGAGAAGACAGTGTCATCGTCACAGTTACTACTGGATATTTATCACTTCTCATCTGCGGTCAGCAGAAGTAATGACATGCAGTTTGGGCTGTGAAGCGCATGAGACTTCAAGCTCCTGTGGTTTCAGAATTTGCTGAAAGTGCAGTAACAGAATAATTCAGTCAAAGACAGTAGAGCCTCTGGAAGTTTTAAACCCGTCTGAGTGGAATTTCTGTGACTGTAAAGATTATTTACAATTATTTGACGTGTGGTTACTTATTAGTATTACAAATTGATCGTCGATGAGGAAGAACTTAAAGTGCATCTGCCGCAATCTGGAACTTGAATGGGGCTCTCCCATCAAAGACAGCCAATGTCAACTTCTGCCTCAAATAATAACGACTACCGTTTGATGTTTTCCAGAGAAAAGGTCAATCACGCTACATATTCAGTTGCAACCTCAGCAAAAAAGGAAAAGACCATTTCCCAAAGCTCTGGGTGAAAGGCTTCTGACAAGAGAAAGTACATTTTTAGGAAGAATGTAGGGAATTGGACGTCTTGCTGTATGCAGCAGATATAATTTATTTATCATACTTATCACGGACCACTTTAGTTAAACGAAGGCTGGTATTTCCAGCTACAGAAAATTATAATTGGCAGTGTCTGTTCACACGTGTGCATAAATGGAGGGTGAGACAGAAAAGAACAGACATTAGTGGCACAGATACAACACTGATTCAGAGTCAAGCATAAAAAAACCTGGGCTGGAGGTGTTGCAAAGCAGCTTTGAGATTCATAGCAACTGTAAAGTAAATAGCACGCCATACGTGAAAGATGGCATTTGGATGGTATTTGAGCAAAGAGCTGATAAGAGATGTCATGTTGACAGTATATGCCATATTTGCTGCATTCTTGACGCAGTGTTACAACACCATTAAAAGTATTTGAGCTTGCACTCCACTGTCCACATTGTTATTCGTGACAAGTCAGTGCATCGTGTCATTAAACATGCATGTTGGAGGCTTAGTTCTGTCCGCAAAATCCTCACTGCTGCTCAGACTCTCAAACCTAGCAGCGAATTCTTTGACAATATTTCCAGTGGAGTTCAGTGAGCCTGTAATTAATTAATTTGTAACCATTCATACTCAGCTCCTGCTGTCCAGTGTGTCCCAACAGAAGCAAAACCATTAAAACTAAGTGCAACCCTAGTTTCTTGTTGTGTTACCGCTCTCTGCTCTCTTTGAGTTGTGGGTATAGGGCAGGAAACAGTATCTTCTACAGATACACAACTCAACACAACACAACACAACACCCATTATGTTTTTCCACTTGTGTGCTGTCCTGTTATTTTTTATGTTTTCTAATATTTTCCCCATTTTCTTTCCCCCCTCTTTACCACTCCCATCCTTCCCACCTGTCAGCTTTGGAACTGCTAAATTAAACATGTACTGATGCAAATAATAAAATAAAATGAGACTAACATGAGGAACCTTTAGAAAGGTTATAGAGCAAATATCTTTAGCACAAAAGTGAGTTCAGATCCTGATTCCTTTTAAATGGTGGCCCAGATACAGCCCACTTTAGTCTTTAGTCCGGTGAAACTCTCGTTTCTGTCAGTGTGGAGACGTTTCCTACACATTTAATCCCTGACATATCTTAATGGGCAACAGTATGTCTCAGTTTTTCTACATATTAAAGAAATGCAGCTGTACAAAAAAAATCAAAGAAATCTGTTAGCACGACTTCCTGGGCTTAAACTGTTTCTGGTGACCTCTTGTAAAAAACCTGAAATTTCTATATTACATTTTATCGATTACTTAAATACTTTGGTTTAGCGTGGATGGCCAGGAGAGAGAGAAATGTGCCCTCGCATTTTTGTAAAGGCATCCAGTGGGCCAGATTGGAATCTTTACTGGGCAAACTCTGGCCCCGGGCCTTATGTTTGACACCTGCGCTCTATAACAAACACCAAAACACTCAGGATGTTACACTCTCATCAGTCCCACCATAAACACTATCAGGTAGGAACCAAAATTAACGTTCATATGATGCTATAACGAATAAATACATACATAAAGTAAAATAAATAAATACATAAATAAATAATGAAGTTAAGTGTTGTAAAAATAACAAAGTAATTGATTATATAATAGTCAGTTATGCAAAGTCATAACATTGCGCACCCTACTGAGCAGCACAAAGTGATGTTCTGTTACATTAATAACTGAGGTTACATAAGTTTTATGGGTGCTTCAACATTTCTGTGACGCCATCAGCTGGTTGTGCAGCTCTTGACCTGCAGTGATGCTCTTCTGTCTTTTACCAGGAGATGGCGCCATTTTATCAGCCAATTCCCCAAATCCACTCTGGCTCCCGCGCAGCGGCACTAACAAAAACATAATTGCATGATTTAATACGATGATGGTAATCATGCTCTCAGCGATGATAAGCTTCATACCTCCCAGGTGCCTAATTTTGGTTTTAATAGCTATAATCTTTCACATGATCTGCGCCCTGCAGATGACTGGAATTCTATTATAATAGGGCCCCTCTCCCTTCATCTTTCCCTAAAATGTGTTGACGCTCCTGCGTATCCTATCAAAGTTCTGCATGAATGAGACTCTGTGGAAACAGTCCAACACTTTGAGTCACTGTTAACATTCCATGTCAGCCTCCCTCTACAGCTACACGACTGATGCTATCACGCAAAACTGGGTAAGGCTACAAACTCAACACAAACATTCACGATTCACACGTCCATTCAGGACTATGAACACACACAATTAAACACAGTGCTGCGAATATAAACACACACAGACGTGCCAGAACCATCAGCAGTCCCTTTTTTCTGACGCCAATCAACATTTTATAGATAAAATTTACAGGTGCAGGAGTCAGACACACACACACGCCTACAAACGCACTCAAAAACACATGGGTCTGATTGCAGCGCCAGTGGCATTGCTCAGAATAGCATCAAACAGAGAGCAGCGTCGTGCATGTGTGGACCTGTAGGCTTTAGTCAGCCCATTTCACCATATTAACCCTCGTATATCACACTGTCACTGAAGAGAAAATAAGCGAAGCGGAGATCAAACAGCTGAAAAGCTTTGTCCTGGTACGACAGCGAGTAAAAGGGAGACATAACAAAGTGTTTGGGTGTAACACTTTTAAATGTACGATCATGTTTTTGGATAACAGGATCGTTTCTACAAACAAACTGTACTGTGCACCCCTCATTTCTTCATATTGGTGCAGCAACTAATTGAAATGTGCAAACATAAACTTCAAGGATTCTTGGAGGACATCCACAGCTCATCTCTGGATCTTGGCTGCTTTTTGCTCTGGTCTGTGTCAAAATGATTTTCTTTAATACTGTTGAAGTCTGGGCTTTGGGGAATCCAATCAATGATTGATAGATAGTGTTCTGGTTTTCCTGCAGTGTGTTTGGGATCACTGTCATGCTGAAAAATAAAAACTCTGCCATATGGTATTTCATGGTGGATCAGAATCTAATAGTTCTTATAATTCCATCAATTTTGACAAAATCCCTAACTCCACTGTCAGAAATGCAGCCCCAAACGATGATAGATCGCTGGAGACACTCATCCTTATACCTCTTTGATCATGATTTGAACCAGAACTTTAAAATTTGGATTCATCGCTCCGTAAGACCCGTGGCCACTGATTTTCAGTCCAGTTCTTGTGTAATTTGGCATACCTCAACATTTTCTCCCCATTTCCTCTGCTTAAAAATGGCTTCTTGACATCCACCTTCCACCGAGACCATTTTGATGAGGCTTTGGTGAACAGCAGAGGGATCAACTGAACAGCCAGATGCATCTCTGAGGTGTTTTTGTGACAGGCCGCTTGTTACTAAGTGCCTAATGACATCATTTAAAATTGGTTCTTTGCCAAGTTGTTATATGTAGTCACGATGTAGTTTATCCCTCGAGTTAGGTACAAATATTAAAGCCACACTAAAACATTTTGAATTGAAATGTTTCATTTTATTGGCTACTTTTCCTGTTTTTATTTGTTGGTAAGGAGATTTTTCTCACTGTATGTCAGCAAGCTCTGCCACAAATGCAGCTATTTTACACAGTTTTAACACTGGTGTAACATGTGATATAAACACGTCAACCTTAGTACAACACGCAAATTGTAAATATGGAATAATCTGTAGTCAAATACCCTATTTACCTGAAAAAAAGCACAAAAAGCATGACACGTTTCAACCGAGAGCATAACCTGTTTAACTATGAAGGCACAGAGTGGATGGAGGCATGCAAAACAGATGTGCAGGGATATCTTAAAAAGATTGTGTCACTGACTTTTTGATCTAAAGGTTGTCACGAGGAAATAAAGGATGTTTCTGAAGGTGTGTTACAGCAACGACACCCTGTCCCACCAGGCTCTTATAAAGCTTCGCTGACCTCAGTGACTGAGCTCATCCCTACAGGGTTATTATTGTCTCATACAAACACACAAATAAGTCCACCACCCTGTTTTGTCCACTCACAGCAGCCCCTTTTCTCCAGCCTCTTGCCCCACCCGTGTACCCTGGACCCCTTACCTCATCCACCGTCCTCTGCTGTTCTTTTTTTCATTCATTCCTCCCTTTGTACTGTGAGATGGAGAGCGGAAGAAAGGGAAACGGGGTGGGTGGGGTGGGGGTGAAGGTAAGGAGAGGGACCTTTGGTTGGCTTTCAGGTGGTTTCACATGAAAAGACAGCACACACCTAAGTTGCCGCCACCGGTAACCCACAGCGTCTCACTTGCTTCCGTTGAGTATACCTGAGTTAGCCTTCAACTGCCTCTGAACAGCCCAGGCAGGCACACATAGAGACAAAGGCACTGTGAACACAAGAATCTCTAAATGCACATACAAGTGTGCAGACACACACACACACACACACATAAACTTCTATCAACTTTCGGTATGTGGCTTAGATTGGAGAGGCACTGGTAGGTGTTTGGTATGCAGGAGTATGGTGGGGAAGAGATCTTGCAAGAGGGCAAGGGATGTGGGTGAGGAGGCATGCTGTTATGGAGTGTGTGTGTTTTGTGGGAGTGGGGGGGGCTCTGTTTGCACGGCTACTTTCTCTGATCTCCCCCCTGAATGGATGCTTCTTGCTGCAAGGAGCTCAGGTAGCTTTGTCTGTGTGTGTGTGTGTATTTTATTCCCAGGTAGACCACGGTGAGTGCTCTCAAGTTAGTGTCAGGTGTCAGGTAGTTACTTGTCTTCGTGTCTTCAAGGCTGCCTTTGCTTGGATAGTGTTTACAGCCCACAGAGCTCGGCGCAGAGGGGGGAGGAGTACGCAGGGAGCACTGGCTTTGATCTGATGCAGACTGTTTGATAGCATGCGTATGAGTGACTGAGTGAGTGTGAGAAAGAAAAGTGAGAGATATAGATGAAGTATATGAGTGCATGCGTGCTTTTCCACTTGCAGGTATTTGAAAACGCGCGAAACAGCTTAAACATTCAAGCGATGAGCGTGAATTTTAAGCTGTTCATTCACCGCAGGGCCGGACATAACCTTTCTGGGGCCTTCAGCAGAATTTTATTTGACACCCTTCATTTTTAACATGTTAACTGTACATTAATAACTCACAGTTCTCATTATTCCCAAAGTGCAGCATATACTGGTCGCATAACAGATTCGTGATTTCTGCAGAAGCATTAACTGAGACAGTCCAGTGCGTTTCGGTGAAAGGGCGATGTATTTGTTAACACACGAGGGGTGTGTGTGGCCCCGAGTTTGATTAAAAAAAAATAAAATCCAAGTTTTATTAAGAATTTGGTGTTTTAAACTATATTTTACTGTTACGACTGTTGTCGTAATTTTAATATGTAAATCTGAGTGTGCAGGTGCTCCTCCATGATTGGTGCATCCAGGGTGGACGGATCGTACCGATTGGCTAATGACCAGGAGGCAGCGCATAAGAAGACACCGCCAGGCACTGCCAGGTCATTCATCCTCGGCCCAACCCAGCCGGCAGACCGTGTGTTCACCGTTTAACTATGTTGGTTTAATGTAGGAGCCTGTGTTTGTCAGGTAGGGAGGAAAGTAATTGTTGTTTGGTTTAGTTCTTTTGAACAGGTACGTTTTATTTACTCCTGAGATAGGCTACCTGTTGTTTGTTGTTTTGGCCTTGGGTTCACCCCGAAGTTATAATTCGCTCCCTTCCTTTGTTTTTAAATTCAGTCATTGTAAATAAATCACTGTCACAAAGTATTAATTGCGTGATGTGCTGCTTGGGGTTGGACGGGGATGGATCACCCCTTATGTTGTGGTCTGCGCCTAGACGGGCCATAACATTTACTCATTAAGTTCTCCACTTTTTACTCAAACAATAATAATTCTTATGTTTTCATTCTTATTCCTTATGGATGAATCATTGAGATATATAAACATAGAGCCACCTGATGTTTAACAAAACAAACAAACAAAAAAATTCAAGGCCTTCTGTTATTATTTAACACTTTGCAGCTGAATAATTTTAAAAATGTCCAAGTGAGTGTAGTTAACCAGTCAACAACGTGAGACTTTTTGCTGGGTAAAATATATACTGAATATATCAAATATTATATAAAATTTATGGAACTTTATTTAGCTTCTTTTTTTACTGAAATGTGTTGACAGCTAACTTAGCCATATCACACAAACATCACACAAACTACTGATTCACACAGGTACTGTTTCAACACCTGTGTGAATATTTCATTCTTGGGAAACAGCGGGAACTTTTTTAGCACTGGAAAAACGAATGCAGCAAAATTAAACTTGTAACCAAACATCAGATCTATCAGAAGCAGGATAACAGATCCTTGACTTTTGTTCAAACAGCGACACATTAACAGTATAACATTCCCATGTGGGTGCACAGAATTACAAACGAGTAGCGACCCTCTTGGTTACCTCCATTGTGGCAGTCTTGGTGTTAGTTCGCTACATTTACCTGTTGTAGCAATGAGTCCAGCGGACACTACACCACGACCTGAAACATAAAGGCTGAAAGGGCTTATTAGGGAGTTGTGAATGTTCACACCACCTTGAACTTGAAATGCGCTCGTCCAGTAGGAATGCTGAATCATGTAGGAGGCCACACAGCACGTTACTTTATAACACGATACAAAACCAACAGCAGCAGCTTCACATAAGCAGATTGTTACTTTGTTCTAAATCACCCAGCTTCAAAACATTTTAATCAAACATGTTCATGGCTACATGAATAAAATGGAAACTAGAAATCTGGATATTTCTGGAAATATGCCGACTTGTTGAGCATGCTAACAACATGTCAAGAATAGAATATCATGTGTGCCTACATATTATATGTGATTATTTCAATATAGTACTTTAATAAGAAATTTTCTCCTCTCTGCCAAGCGAAATCTGCTAATGCACGGCAATCTGCGCTACATTGCCTCACTGCCTCACGCGCAAATATGTAGCACACCGGTCACGATTTTCTATTTGTGACTAAGTATAAAAACGAGACCAAAGAGACCATTAACAGATAAAGACAGAGAAAGGCACGGAGACAGGCAGGAGACCAGACACGCAGGTTTTTACACTCTGTGTGTTTTAGGGCTCCCTCGAGGCTCGACAATTAGAGTATTTAAAAAGATGACAGAGCTCGAAGCGCAAAAAATGGGAGAGGTCGAGAGCTCAGGGAGTGGAGAAGTTTGCAGGTGTATGAAGAGCGTGTGCATGTTTAATGTGTGTGTGTGAGTGTACTGTATGATCACACAAGGTGTGCCTGTGAAACAGCCTTTTTTATGTGCATTTGAGGTACTGAAGAATAAAAAAGACTTCATAGTAACTCACGCAACATTGTAAAACTGACAATACACAGCAGTAACCCGCTTTCCACTACAAAGAAGAAGAAAAGAGAGAGAGAGAGAGCACGGGACAGAGAGAGAGAGAGAGAGCGAGCACGGGACAGAGAGAGAGAGAGAGAGAGAGAGAGGGAGAGAGAGAGAGAGAGAGAGAGAGAGAGCACGGGACAGAGAGAGAGAGAGAGAGAGCACGGGACAGAGAGAGAGAGAGAGAGAGAGCACGGGACAGAGAGAGAGAGAGAGAGAGAGAGAGGAGAGAGAGAGAGAGAGAGAGAGAGAGAGAGCACGGGACAGAGAGAGAGAGAGAGGAGCATGGACAGAGAGAGAGAGAGAGAGCACGGGACAGAGAGAGAGAGAGAGAGAGAGAGCACGGGACAGAGAGAGAGAGAGAGAAGAGAGCACGGGACAGAGAGAGAGAGAGAGAGAGAGAGAGAGAGAGCATGGGACAGAGAGAGAGAGAGAGAGAGAGAGAGCACGGGACAGAGAGAGAGAGAGAGAGAGAGAGAGAGCACGGGACAGAGAGAGAGAGAGAGAGAGAGCACGGGACAGAGAGAGAGAGAGAGAGAGAGAGCACGGGACAGAGAGAGAGAGAGAGAGGAGAGCACGGGACAGAGAGAGAGAGAGAGAGAGAGCACGGGACAGAGAGAGAGAGAGAGAGAGAGAGAGAGCATGGGACAGAGAGAGAGAGAGAGAGAGAGAGCACGGGACAGAGAGAGAGAGAGAGAGAGAGAGAGAGCACGGGACAGAGAGAGAGAGAGAGAGCACGGGCAGAGAGAGAGAGAGAGAGAGAGAGAGAGGGAGAGAAGAGAGAGAGAGCACGGACAGAGAGAGAGAGAGAGAGAGAGAGAGAGCATGGAAGAGAGAGAGAGAGAGAGCATGGGACAGAGAGAGAGAGAGAGAGAAGAGAGAGCACGGGACAGAGAGAGAGAGAGAGAGAGAGAGAGAGCACGGGACAGAGAGAGAGAGAGAGAGAGAGAGAGAGAGCATGGGACAGAGAGAGAGAGAGAGAGAGAGAGAGCACGGACAGAGAGAGAGAGAGAGAGAGAGAGAGAGCACGGGACAGAGAGAGAGAGAGAGAGCACGGGACAGAGAGAGAGAGAGAGAGCACGGGGCAGAGAGAGAGAGAGAAGAGAGAGAGAGAGAGGAGAGAAAGAGAGAGAGAGCACGGGACAGAGAGAGAGAGAGAGAGAGAGAACGGGACAGAGAGAGAGAGAGAGAGAGAGAGAGAGCATGGACAGAGAGAGAGAGAGAGAGAGAGAGAGGAGAGAGCACGGGACAGAGAGAGAGGGGAGAGAGAGAGAGAGAGGGAGAGAGCACGGGACAGAGAGAGAGGGAGAGAGAGAGAGAGAGCATGGGACAGAGAGAGAGAGAGAGAGGAGAGAGCACGGGACAGAGAGAGAGGGAGAGAGAGAGAGAGAGCATGGGACAGAGAGAGAGAGAGAGAGGGAGAGAGCACGGGACAGAGAGAGAGGGAGAGAGAGAGAGAGAGCATGGGACAGAGAGAGAGAGAGAGAGGGAGAGAGCACGGGACAGAGAGAGAGAGAGAGAGAGAGAGAGCATGGGACAGAGAGAGAGAGAGAGAGAGAGAGAGCATGGGACAGAGAGAGAGAGAGAGGGAGAGAGAGAGGGAGAGAGCGTGAGCAACACACAGAGAGGGAGACATTGTGAGGAACAGCTCTGAAAGAGTTTTTGTGGGACTATAACAAAGGCCCCTCAGAAAACACAGTGGCATAGGAATGTTAATTAATTAATGAGAAACTATTCAGCCTGCAGAGGATCGTGGAGAAAGAAAGACAGAAGGGGAAAGATGGATAGACATACAGAGAGACAGACAGGCCGGAGGGCCAGAAAAGATCTGTGCAGTTTTGCATTTGAAATAGCACGCTGTGCATGGACTCTGTGTCCGGGATCCATGAGCGGGTTTTCAAACCCTTTCAGGGATTGTGCTTGTCATAAATTTACATCCTTGCACTTGTACTTGGCTTCGCATCTTTGCAGTTGTGTGTGTATAACATGCAGCATCTGTCAAATGAAAGCCTCGCTTTCTCAAGCCTCACTTTTCCAAGAACTGGGAAGCAGCCATGCTTTCCACACTGACTGCCATTTTTGAGTTAATTCACCAATTTTCTTTACTGGAGATTTTATAAGTGCGAGCGGTTATTTTATCAGCTCTTGGATGACCATGTGATCCCTCCAGTAAAACATGAAAATAGCTAAAAGTAGAGCTATTAGGGATAATCAGTACAGTGTTATTGTGCTATTTTTGCCTAGTGGAAGAATTGATTTCTTTCCCTCTTAAGCTTCTTACAGATTAGCTCAAGACTATCACTAGATTAATACTGAGAGATAGGTTTGAATGATGATAATGTATACCTTATAGATCCCATGGGGAAATTACTCTGTCTGCACTCAGTGAAGCAGTGGGCACCCAGGGAGCAGTGTGTAGGGACGGTACCTTGCTCAGGGGTACCTCAGGGTAGCTGTTCAGTGGATTCAAACCCCCGACTTTCCGATCATGGGGCAACCACGCTACCTACTGAGCTATCCCTGCCCCCAAATGACAGAACAAAATCTGTGCTGCTTTTAATACCAAGTCAGTTTTTCTTGAGCTGTTATAACTATAAATTGCATCATTAGGCTCTTATGTAACATTCAGTACTTACAGGCGCAAAGCATGTAAAGCTCAGTTGTGTAACAAGGAGATTTATGCATTATAATAAAACAAAGTGAGGCTGGATGAGACTATTGTCAAGATTCTGTGGAAAAACTGTGAGTGAGCACAGATAGGCTGCCACGAACTTCTTCAACAATTCCAAACTCTCCTCTCTATAGACTGGAGTGTGTGTGTGTGTGTGTGTGTGTGCGTGTGTGTGTGTGTGTGTGCGTGTGTGTGTGAGTGTGTGTGTGAGTATGTGTGTGTGTGTGTGTGAGTATGTGAGACGGATATGTGAGATCCTTTGGACCGGTCACTCATGATCTGTAATTTATCTATGGGCATCCATGTGCATGTGTGCATGCTTGCATGCTTGCATGCTTGCATGCGAGCATTTTTGAGTGTGTGCAATTGCAACATTCCAGCAGGCAGAAATCTGAGAAGGTGAGACACTCGATTCTGCTCTTTCTGGGTACTGAGGGGTGCTGAAGAGTCAGAATTCCAATTTCCTTCAATCACTTGCAAGCCATTGGAAAAAAAAACAGAAACAAAAACAGGAATCTCTCATTGCATCCAAGAAAATGTTTGTATTGTAAGACACATTTGTCACAATATAGTTTACACATGTAAGTGTCTGCTTTCATATGCTTTCATATTATAGGCATGAATTCATGAAAAATTCTTATATGTTCACTTGATGTACACTTAAGTTGCACGTGGAAAAAAGATAAGTGGCACATCTGAGTTATCTTATTATGACACATGTAAGCTTTATGAAACATACTACATAAAACATAGACATTCACTTTAGTTTTTTACTATGTATATTATGGGCTGTCACAACACTCTGACCCTTTGTATCACTCTCATACATCCACACACAGTCTTTTCATTCTGATTCTCCAGAGTTTGCTTTATCTTATATCAACTGAAAACAATACCTCATTTTTCCCAAGTTTCCCTCACAGGGGCTTTATAAGGCCTCACAATCAATCTTGTCGCACACCACTGTACTGCACTGTATTGCAATTACCTTGTTCTTCCCTTTTCCCTTCTTCAAACTGCACACTCACCCTTTCTCTTCAGCCTGAGTAAAGAATGGGAAAGGGAAGAGAGGGAGAACGAGAGGGAAGAGTTTGAGAATCGCGGGTCCCTCCCACTAAATTGTGGGCCAATGAGCGTAGCTCATTCACAACTCATGCGCTCCTTCTACAATAGGTAAGGAGAGAGAGACAGAGAGAGCAAGAGATACATACAAGGAGAGAAAGAGAGAGGGAGAGACATATATACAAGGAGAGAAAGACAGTGAAAAGGCAAGGCCAGAGTCAGAGGAGACAGACAAGAGGGAAGAGGAGCTAGATAAAGTTGAGCCAATGGGACTGAAGTAGTGACAGAGAGGTAAATAAACAGAGATGAATAGGTCAGTGTCTTGACAGGACAGATTTACAGTGCGGACAACCTGCAGTGAAGAAAAGGACAGGAAGGGGCATTAGAAGAGCGACGGGAGTACTTAGAAGAGAAGAAACTCCTCATTTATCAGCGCTGCATCAGAAAGAGAGTGAGACAGTCCGGGAAACTCCACAGGTGCAGATGCAGACAGGTGGTCAGCCAGACATGCCTCTTGTGCTTCTGTTTCTCTGTGTGGCCGGAGGAGTCTGGGGGTCCGCCCCCGGAGCGTGGGGGTACGGACGGATCCAGGACAGACAGGGTACAGCGGCAACAATGTGCCCATCTCCGTGCCACTGTGAAGAAGACGGGATCTTTATCATGGTTGACTGCTCAGAGATGGGACTATCATCTGTGCCAGCCAACCTCAGCCCGCTGACCACATACCTGTGAGTAACACATCACTGTTGGAACAACAAAGGACTCTCTGGTTGTTTTATTATTAAACCCTTTAAGTTTTTCACCCTGTTTCCTTGACCTCACTAATCATCTTCCTCGTGTTTTGAGTCCTAACCTTGATCTTCAATCCTCCTCTCACTCATCTCGGTCTGGTACCCATTTGTTTCAGTGTTGTTTGAAAAATGAATTAATGCTGCCGAGATGTGGCTGGTATTCCATCATTTTGTAAAAATAGAGCAGTGGGCAACAGTTGGCTGGACGTGAAGCACTGGCAAAGCCCACATGTAGATAAAAATGGACAGGCGGGAACATGTGTATGCAAGGGAGCGAGAGAGAGCGTGTGTGCTGGCCACTATGGCAAAATAACTGGACCACTTTCAGTGTCAGGTTTCTGAGCTCCAACTGGAGACATGCCACGAGAGAGACTGTGTGTTTGTGTGCACACGTGTATGCTGTGCCTTTTGTGTTTGTGCGTACACATGCATGTGTGTGAGCTGCAAGCACTTGACACAAGCATGTTTTTGTGTGCGCGTGAATCAAGAAGGGTTTGAACACAGATGTCCAAACGTGTAAAAGGCTTAGCATTCAGCTTTGCCGCTACTCTGTGTCACACTGTGTTGCAATAAAAGCACAGTGGCAAAGAAAAGAGCAGAAACATGTGCAGGAAAGGCTCATTTAATTATGTTTTTTCAAAAAAATATCTTGATGAAATAACTCCTTTGTGAGACTTCATTTCCAAACACCGAAGAACAGTAGCATTTTTAAATTTCATTTGTATACGTTGGCTAGAGCGCACGGCAGATGCTGTAAATACAATGAAAGATGTAATTCCAGCCACTTTAAGGGTAATAAGAAGCTCTAGACATAATATTATGTAAAAGATAGTTTCATACACCACCCTGTCGTGGCTTAAAGCCAGATCTTTAAGTGATTTACTGCATAAGACCTCAGAGGACAGATTACAGACACTTTGTGATAACTGATACTAAAGTCATAGAAGTCAAATCCAGGAAACAGGGCGTGATAGAGAAGCTCTCACTAGGGGCTCTGCAAGTATTTCAAGAGCAGAGGAGCAGAATTCGGGAGGAGGGGAGAAAGATCAAGAGTTTATGCAGCAAACGACTTTAAGAGAGGTGCATAAAAGAACTCCGCTTGAATGATGCTCGCCTCTTGTGCTGTCATGGGAGCCTGTGATGGCCAAATCTCACTGTGCTCCTTTGAAAGTTAAAACACATTTAGAGTTTATGGTGGTGAAATATGGTCTCTTACTGCGTCCAGGAATCGCTCTACCTATGAGAACATCAGGCTTTTGGCCTAACAATGGTTGCATGTCACACAGCTAAGTCAGCACACGAACACACCCAAGGCAGGCTTGATCTTAAAGGGAGCGCGTTGAGCCCCTCAGTCCTCCTCTAAAGTAAAAACAATGATGACATGAGACTCCCTCGGTGGAGATCTGCGCTCATCTTAAGTGCTGCGCCCAAGCCACACACAAACATACAGATCTACACACAAACACACATCATTTCCTACAAACACAAGCTTAATTGTTCATTTCCCCTCGTTCCCTAACGGTGGAACTGTACCAATTAGTGAGTTTGAGGGCTGATTTAGAATAAGATAAATAAACTCAGTGACCAACCGCACACGCCCACACACAGTCACACACATTAGTTGTAGAGCAGAGAGAAGATGGAATGTGGGACGGCAGGAGAGATGCCACAACGAATCAGGAGAGTGCACACGAAATGTTTCCTTCTTCAAACACAAACAAAACAACAAGCTTCTCCCAAACTCAGATACTGCATGAAAACAACTGCAGCCATCACAGCAGGCTGGAGTTTCTCATTTCATCCTCCAGTATAAAAGGTTACAACAGCGGTGAGCCGGTCCAATCCCCATCAGGATCTGCAGAACTGTCCAGCACGCCCTGCTGCGACGTGTACTCTGGATTAGCCTCCAAGCACATACTGTAGGCTGTGGAGGTCACAGGGATTTGCTTGGGAACAGTCCACATTATAAACCACATCCACACAACTCTGTGAAAGTATATGACATCATTCGGCCATGTCATCGGAGAGCTCTTCAAAGTGAGCCCAAATGCACATGCTAGCGACTTGAGAGGAGAAACCAGGCGATGCATGATTCACTCGATTTTCAAGTGTTTATTTGCACACTTGGACGACCCCACTGCACATAGGCATAAACATAATTAAGTCGTAATCAGGGAAATTTTTCTCTCTTTTTTTGAATCATAACACCGAGGTGACTACAGGTTGACTCTGCACGAGAATTTTGCCACTGGGAGGCAAAGGTGCTTGGAGCTGCTAGCAGCGGAGTGGGTAGAGATTTATGGCAATAATTGTTTCCGTGGGCAATGCTTGAAATGAGCTGTCATGTGAGATCATTTGAAAGACCTTCTCTTTGATATCGCATTAGGAAGGAAAGGCAGTGCCCCGGGGTGCTTGTGTCTGTGAGTGTGTGTGGACGTGTGTTGAGTGCGAGAACACCGTGTACGGTAGTTTGGAGACCTGTGTGGTTTAATGTGTAGCAGCAATCAAGTCAAACGGCCATAAAGGATGGTAAGTAGTGTGACTATCACAAATCTTAGTTAGGAGCAAGTCAATTAGTTGGCTTTCCACCTATAGACTTATACATAGTTAAAGCAATGTTTTTTTAATGCCCTCGTTATCTGTTTAATATCCGGTAATATTTCTATACTCTCTGTTTCTACGGTTGTCAGGTGCGCATGTTTACACGTCTCCCACTTACTTGAACAGTGTGAGCGTAAGTGGAAAAGAGTGTATTTGGGTCTGGGGTTGGACCGGAGTTGAGAAGCATTTAGGTGATGCCTAGTGGTAGTGGTAAGTGCGGTGAACTTCTAACAGTGTTTTGGCTGGGCCAGGAAACCACAGCTAGCGCATTACCAGACAGAGGAAAACTGAGGAGTGTGTGAGCACGCCTGCATGTGCACACGCGTTTCTCTCTGTGTGTGTGTGTGTGTGTGTGTGAGTTTGTGTGTGAAGACCACCCAGATTGCAAAGGGGATTTTTTCTAGCCAGTGGAGGTGAAGCAAGAATCTAAGAATAATGGAGAGATAAAAATATGATTAAAAGGGAACCAATTGGTGCCACAGAAATAAATGTGCATTGGACAGCTTTGAACACTCTGCTTAAGCAGGGGCAAAATAAATAAATAAATAAAAATCACACAGACACATTCTATATATACGCATGCAGGGGACAACATCCTGCCCTGTGTGGTGACCGTGGCAGTAGCAGTTGTGTGCGTGTCATTTAGCCATTATGTTGATGGAATGATTCCTATCGTGAGTGACCGGAGCTCACACTGTAAACATCATGTCTGCAAGAGAAAGAGAGAAAACAGAAAATGTGTTTGACAGAGAGAGAGAGGAGTATTTGGAAAAAAAGAGCAGAAATAAGTGCATAGAAGAAAAAAGAGAACAGTGTGTGTGTGTGTGTGTGCTCGAGTGTGTGTGTGTGTGTGTGTGCGTGCGTGCTCGAGTGTGTGTGCTTGAGTGTGTGTATACAAAGAGTGGAGGGTCCTCATAGAGAAGATATCAGCTCCAGCATCAGTGTCCTGGCTCCAGACATCTATGGTAGCACCCTGCCTCAGCTACACTCCCCTCCTACCTCATTTAGGCCATTCTCCTGCCCCCCCCCAACCTATTCATCTACAGAACAGGTGTCGGTCTGCTCATGCAGTGCAAATGTGTGATCCCTGTGCAGTGATTGATAGAAAAAACCTAGCAATGGCTACACCTTCGGGCGGCGGAATAAGAACAGCACAGGGTGTGTACTCAGATGGTGTCACTTCATTGTTTTTCTTCAAGGTGTTAATGTGCATGTCAGTTGGGGAGGAGCTGTTTAGACTACAAGCCAAACAGCTGTCAATGGTGATCAGAGAGTTGTACAGAGGAAGAAATCAACTGCACCATAGTTTCCTTCTTTTCATGCTCTTCATCCTTCATTAACTCCTTTGTCCTCTCCTCAACTCAAACCCTCAAGGTGTTAACTCAGCGCTCTCCTACAGTAGATTCCCTGGAGCTCATGCAACGAACACTGGCTGAAAAAAGCCACTTCCGATTGCTAAGTGATATTTATGCCAGAAGGGTGAAGGAACTGCACTGGTTTGTGGTTTCCTGAGAACGACCTGGGAGGCTTTTAAACGCTGCTCAGGGACAGACGGTAGGTAGGCAGGTACAGAAAAACAATGGAAACAATGGTAATTCCCTCAGGAACAGCAAGCAAAGAAGACACAGAGGCCATAGTGTACTCTACCGCTCCACATCCTGTCCTTTAGAAAAAAGTAGAAAGCAATCACGACACAAGATCTTGAAGGGAACTAGGGTGGAGGAGGCAGAGAGCAGAAAAGCAAAGTGGAGGAAGTTTTTGTAGTTTATGTGTACAAGAGCCTGCACATGATGGGCTTATGGGGACTGAATTAAACTGTTTGGCCCTTGTTGGCCCACTGACTGAATATGGAAATCTGTGTTTTTCGTGTGATGGCAGTGTGACGCAAGTATGACACGGGGCGCTAGGAATGTTCTCCCTGTGATGTGCGGTCGTGGGGTGAAGGCCTGCTTCTGACTGAGAGAATTCAGATTGGCTGCATGGCCCAGATTCCTATTCTTTCCAGCTCAGGGAATCCATGGGAATATTTGTTTGTGTGCATGTGCACGTGTGTGTGTGTGTGTGTGTGTGAGCGTCTGTCTGTACTGTATGTGCATGAAACTGTGCAAGTGCACTAGCCCTCTCTTTTCCACTACAGAGAAGGCATTGTCCTGTCCTGGGACGGGGCACGCCGAATGTCACCAACTGTCCAAGTGCATGTCCATGCATATGTGGATCTATGTGTCTGAATGTGGCATATGTGCATTTGATGAGACATTTTGAAACTGTTTATTGCCTAAAAATACAAGAATTTCAAACAGGATTTTATACTTCTGCAAGAAGATGCAGTTACAACAGCTCAGGAAAGGCCCACTTTTTAGATAAGCCTATCACAAACTACAAATGTAATGGCTGTTTTAAGAAGCAAAAACTGTGTTTTTCTGATTAAAACATCTAAGATAACCTGATTATGTGCTAGAGTAAAAAATGCTCAGATGGATTGTGCAGAAAGTTGGATTTAATTTTATTTTTTACATTTTTTTAAAAAAAAATTGTTAAACCCCCATAAAAAAGTTTGTAACTTTGTTTTTTATTTAATAGGAAACTAAAATAATAGATCCTGTGATGAGACATGGGGGAGAATGTTGACAGCAGAGTGTGCATGACATATCTCTCAAAGTCTGTCTGCCTATCTTTGTGATCGTTGGCCAGACCTGCAGAGCAAAGTGGCTCATGTGGGGCTGGCAGTGTGCAGGTGATGACTAGTAAGAGCTAATGATACTTAATGCCCTTTCAAACAACACACACACACATACACACACACACACTTGCACGTACTCACAAGACCCTCCACCCACATAGCAAGCAGGTCTGGCCCGGATCTGGTATCAAGCCGGCACTGCTGGTTGACTTCTGGCATGATAAGACGTATGTCATCCAGATATGGGCCAGGTCTGGCAATGATGCCACTGTTCATGCAATGGCATACCACATCTGGCACAATTGTGGTTTGGGCTATGTGGCCTGGGCCCATAGAAAACAGGACTGGCCCGGATCTGGCATCAAGCTGGCACTTCTGACTGACCGGTGTCATGGCAGAGTGTATGTCAACCAGATGTGTGCCAGGTCTGGCAATGACACCACTATTTATGTGATGGCATGCCACATCTGGCCCAATTGTGGTTTGGTGTATGTGGCCTGGGCCCATAGAAAACAGGTCTTTCCTGGATGCGGCATCAAGCTAGCACTGCTGACAGACTGGTGTCATGGCAGAGTATATGTCAACCAGATGTGGGCCAGGTCTGGCAATGATGGCAGTATTTATGTTTTTATTTTCCTATTTTAGTTAGAAGACCCAAATGCCATGTTGTGATACGATACTGCTATGGTAGCCAACGTTTCAAATGCAGATTTGACATGTTTGTGAGTGTACACTTTATCCAAAACCTAGTGACGGTTTACTCATCATTGCCAGTGGGTGGCTGTAGCTCAGGAGGTAGAGCAGGTCACCTATTGATTGGAAGGTTAGTAGTTCGATCCCTTGCTCCTCCAGTCTGCAAGTCTGTGTATGAATATAGTTAGGAAGCACTTGGTGTAGAGAAAGTGTGTGATTGGGTGAATGTGGCATGTTGTATAGAGCACTTTGAGTAATCCGGGAGAGAAGAAAAGCGCTACATAAGAATCAGTCCATTCACAATCTGAACAGTTTCGTCATGTTACTTTGGCACTATTATGTTCTGGCACATGTTATTACATGGCTTGATTAAGGTGCACATTAAGCTGACATCTAGGGCCAGCACAGGGTCAGCAGTGTGCTTGAAACTGGCCCGTGGCTGCACACAACTTACACATGGCCCACATGCCGCAAAGAATGACGGCCCTTTGGTGGCCCAGATCAGGTTGGCCAGAGGTGGCCCACACATGGGCCAGCACAGGACCACCAGTGTGTCTGCAACTGGCCCATGTGTGGGCCATCTCTAGCCAACCAGATCTGTGCCACCAAAGGGCCGTCATTATTTGCGGAATGTGGGCCATGTGTAAGCACATTGTGTGGGCCAGATCGGGGCCATACCAATTTTGCTATGTGGGCATTGCACACAAGGAAACACACAGGCAGCAATAGTGGCGCACACGCACATACTCACTTAATGATGGTTAATGCATCAAAGAATCTCACAGAGCAGAGATGTCACTACAGTGCTAGCTGGGATAAGGTTGAATGGTAGACTGGAGTATTAACTAAAGGGAACAAAGCAGCTTTTACAGACACATGTAAATGTGCGCGCACACACACACGCACACACGCTCACAAACACAAATACAGTAGCATAGCCAAAGGGGGATATTGCACAAGAATGTACAAGAAATTAAAGCAGGGATGTAGAAAACAGAAGTTTGAGAGATTAATGATGGGGGGGGATAAAGAACGACGAAATCTTTTCTCAGGATGTCTAATATTTGAGGGTTAGTTTGACTGATCTGAATGCAGAAACAGCAGTGAGCTCAGTAGGATTGCATAATTATTGGTAAGACTACATCATTATTCTTCCTAAGCCTGGACTTCACAGGTGAATTTTCCATCTGCTGTGAAGAGGGGAGGGGGGAATTCTGTCAGGCTTACTCAAGTCTCGATTACATATCTGAGAAGGAGCAAAAAAGGAAATCTGGACTTTTTACATGAATGGCAAGAGGCCAAACTAAATCTCTTTAAACCAACAGCAGCCACATGTCTTCAGCGGTGTGGGGTAAGATTTCATCACGCGCTGATCTAAGTTGAGTTCTAGATGTTATCCGTGGGTACTCTTTAATATATGGAGCAGATGACCTGATCGTGGATCTGTGAGCGCAACAGCAAAGGAGCTTTTTGAGCCAGCAGTGGATTTGAGCAGCCTTCTAACTAGATCCAGTGTCCTCCTGTTTCTGCCATTCAACCAAATGAAGTCATAATAGAGCCTGACACTAATACTCATCGGGTTTCATTTACTGTTGTGTCCACTGCTGCGAATCTGCCTTGAATCAGAATGCAGAAGGGGGGGAGGACACCTCTGTAAGAGATACCCATTCAGGAAGCGATAAAATTTGCTACCCTTTTCCACACGTTTACTATTTTTTAAAGAGTTCATTGGCATGCTATTGTCTTTTAATACTGCAAAAACTCATAGCTTTGATTAAAAAAAACGTACATCATGTGACAAACACGCATGAAAACTAGACAAAATATACATGTCAAAACAACACATTAGTGGAGTACGGGGAGGGCTGTGAATGCCTTCCTGCCTTCCAAAGCTTTGGCCTACCCACAACAGCTGCCTGTCATTCCTGTCCACATGTTGGAGGCAGTTGTATGTTGTGTAGCGCCGACTGTTCCAACACTTCCTGTTCCATTACTGAAGTGCTTGACCTTACACCCCCCCCCCCCCCCCCCCCCCCAATCTCATGACAGGGTGTGTGTGTGTGTGAGGGCAAGTAGCGCACATGAAGTGTGTATGCGCACGTGTTTATGTGCGTGTGCAGTATACCAGGGGTTGAATGAAGTCCCAGAGGGCACGAGTATGTTTCCCATGACATGGCCTCAGACTAAACAGCTACTCTCTCCACCCAGACATCCGCCTGTCATTCTCCTCTTAACCACAGCAAGCAGAAAAGAGCACAACACACAGAAGCATCTCCCTTTTCTGTTTCATTATCTCCTCTTTTCTCTTCATCCCTCCTTCTCTGTTTCTCTGCACTTTTGTTGCAGAGTCCTCCCCATGGCCCTCCTCATCCAGGTGAAAAACTTCTCCTCGCCCTCTCGCTCTTTGTCCCCCGTGAATGAGAGAATAAGAGAGGGAAAGATAAAAAGAGAGTGCCTTCGGACACAAAGGGCAGTGTACCCCTCCCAGGAAGTCTGGGAGGGAGGGAGAAAAAACACATCTTTAGAGAAAGGAGGAGGGGAGGACAGCATTGTACCCTCCTTCCTGACTCTTGGGTGTGTGTGTGTGCGTGTGTGTGTATGTGTGTGTGTGTGTGTGTGTGTATGTGTGTGTGTGTGTGTGTGTGTGCGTGCGTGCGTGCGTGCGTTTGTGTGTGTGTGTGTGTGTGTGTGTGTGTGTGTGTGTGTGTGCGTGCGTGTGTGTGTATGTGTGTGCGTGTGTGTGTGTGTGTGCGTGCGTGTGTGCGTGTGTGCAACCTCATGTGTGACCGGGAGAGAAACTGAATGCCAAAGCAGTCAGTCTATTCAGACAGAAAAAAGCAAACACACTTAGACCTCACCCTTGCATACAATACACACATGCACACACACTCACACACTAATGCACACAACTATTTAGACCCTCTTTAAGGCGGCGCCCAAGCACTGACTACCAGTTGCATTGTGTGGAATAAAAGATCCTCTTTCATCGTGCCTTAACTGTTTCAAAGAACTAAGCGGAGAGGATCAGACTGAATCTAACTGAAGACATTACAGTCCTAATCGCTGTGAAAGACAGCCAAGGTGTGGCTCAAGCAGCCCTAATGCACAACTCCTGCCCTCAGGGCAGAACTCTAGGTTGTTGATTTCCACTAAGGTTCTGTTACTCTAATGTTCCTCACATATAAGCCACCTTCAAAGGTGCAGCGCTTACTGCCATTATTGGCTGTTTGTTTGCTAAGAACTTCCACCTGAGCGAGGGAGATTGGGATTGGCAGGGAGGCAAAAAAGAAAGAGAGACAGACTAGAAAAGGAAGCGAGAGCGAAACAAACACCACAGAGTATAAGTTGGTAAAATGTATTTATAAAGCACTGTTCACAGATAAAAATCACAAAGTGCTCCACAATAAAACAAGAGGCAAAACTGTATGAAAACAATGTAAAACAATCAAATACAACATAAAACAACAAACTAATTAAAAGCTTGACTTCAGCCGCTTTTTAAGAGTCGGTGGACTCTGTAAAGTGCAAAGACAGTGGAAGAGATTTACACAACCTTGGTGCCACTGCCTGAAAAACCTGATCCCCATGAGTTTTGAACCGAGCACATGGGACCAGTAGCGACCTCTGACCTGAAGAACCAAGAGCTCGGGAAGAAGAATGAGGTTTCAGCAGGTTAGCGATATCCTGGGGAACTTTACCATGTAGGGTCATAAAAGTTAAAAATACATTTTAAAGTGAAACCTAAAATTTCCTGGCAACCACTGAAGAGAAGGCAAAACTGGAGTGATATGCGATCTTCTGTTGCTGCAGCCTGAAGGCGATCCAAAGCTGTTTTGTTGTAACAAGTAAAAAGACTGTTACAATGATTCAAACGGGAAGAGATGAAAGCACAAATAATGATGGTGTGGCTCTCATTAAACTGATTTTTTGGGAGGTGAAAGATCTCTCAATATTTTGTATGCAATTTTAAGGTTTAGTAGCAGTAGCATACCACAAGTCTTTTCATACAGGTTTCCCTTTCTTTTTTTTTGTTTGAGGTTGGGGCAGGGGGATCTATGGCCTCAATGTGAAATGCATGATATCATATCACCCCCCCTGCTTACGCTCTCTTTCTCTCACTGACACATTTTAGCAATGTTTCCAGAAACAGGCACCTGACTACTGATCATATCTGCCCTGGTCTAAGGGTATATTCACTCACCAGGGTGGTCCATCACCCTCCTCACAAAAACAGCAACAACAAAAAACCCACACCTGGAGTATGTGTGAGTGCCTGTGGCTGTAGCGTGGGTGTCTATGTTCCTAAAAATAAACAATGGCATTTTTCATATGATGTGGCGAGTTGTTTTGCTGCGCTAAATCACCAGCTTTTTGTCAGAAATGCATCCAGTTTGAAATTGGTTACAGTGGGGCTAGGGGCACATTCACGCCCCCCCACACACGCCGCCTTTGATCACAGAGCCGATAACATACTTCAGTAGTTCTGTTGACGGCGAAGTGGAAATATGATAAATCACATTATTCTAGCTACAGGACAGTGTAACCTCATGCTCGAGTTGAAATCTGAAACAGCAATGGGGAGAGAAAGAGCGAGTGTGAGGGATAGAGCGGCATAAGAGAGAAAGAGAGCGAGAGGGAGGGACTGAAAGGCCAGGGCCGATGAATGGAAATGTACCCCTGCTTCTTCATGCTTCCGTTCCTCCCTTAAGACATGCGACTTGCCATGGTTACTCTATCAATCACTGCACAAAGCAGTCAGATAGTGCTTTACCTTTCTTCCGATGCCAATTCCTCCTCCCTTACAGTCACACACAGACGAGCCTACACGTACACACATCAGTCGGAGAACATTGTGTGTCTGCAAACTGCGGAACGATGGAGAAATAGAAATGGAAAAATGTATCAGTTTCTTTTCCCTTCTCAGTTCCACACGTTACCGCGCTTAAACACGCAAAAATGCACACATCTGTGCACATGAAGATCCACGTCTGTTCCGTTCCCACCCCGGGGGAAGACAGGAAGAGATCACAGGCTTTGTCAGAGAAAAAGGAGATAAAAAGAAATGTTATGGGTGTGTTTGCGGATGAGCGCGCGTCTCCGCGTCCGCTTTCCTGCATGCGTCCCAGCGCCGCTGAGGAATCTTTAGTTCGTCAGTCAGCAACAGGAGTTCTAAGGAAAGGCAATGGCCTGTGCGCCTCTGTCAGCTGAAAGATGTGTTTTCCTGCGAGCAATATCAGGCTGTTTCTCTGACGCCGTGATGGCCAAGATAGGGCAGAACGTTTCCCTGCTGAATACTCACATGAAAAATGAAGAAAAGAAACCTCCACGCTATCCCCCCCCAACACACGCACACACTCACAGCAATCCCTTTCTAGGTCCCAGCAGAGTCCATGTATGATGTGGTGAAAGTGCAACCAGGGCCTGCACCCACCACATGTGCAGCCTCAATGGAAAACAATAGGGGTGTGAAAATGAGCGACAGTCATCTCACCACACACACCGCAGCCACCTATAAATGGAAATAATATTGTCCTGCGCACATAGATACTGATACACAGACTTCTCCCTCTCTTTCACAGCGCGCACACACACACGCACGCGCACACACACATTAGAGATGCCAATAAAACGGGGACAGTTCTAATTGTGAAACTCCCACAGCCTGCAAAATCTTCTGAGCGCTGTCTTTCTCATTACTTTTGCGGGCGTTTACTTGCGCTGAAAATATCTGCACGTCACAGCGCCAGCCGACACAATGCACATGTGGTAGTCATCAATCATAATTATCATGGTTTAAAAAAGCCACAGCTGTTATTTGATTTTAAAAACAAGCCATAGCACAGTGCCTTCCAACGATACGTCAAGTTGTCAGCGGAGGCCTTGGCCTGCACTGCAGAAATGTCTCTCTCTCGCTCTTTCTCCGGCTTCCCAAACGAGCTTGTTGGAGAGCGCAGGCGAGCCGAGCTGCATTCAACCTTTTCCCCATGACTCACCGGTGTGTGTGTCTTTATTTTTAAACATTTTCTCTCTCCATTGCCGTGTGTTTATTCTGTCTGAGCGAGGCCGCTGTTATGGACTTCACACAACGTTTGTTTATGGCTTCTTTAATCAGGACCAGATAACGGAGAGTTGTCTCCATCTGTGGGCGCATCCCCAGAAGCTGGGTGTGTATGTCTGCATGTCTGCGTGTTGCTCCCCTTTAACAATCCCTCCACAGTGTCCCAATAAATATTCTCCCTCTGCAGAATATTAGCGCCCAGAAGATGAATCGGATTAAAGTGTGCACGTGTCTTGTTCACGCGCCCCCTCCCCTGCGCTTCCTGTGTCATACGTGATGTCACCCAGTCTTGATTACTGTGTTACTGCTTGCTTGCTGCGTCATCTCCATGGCAACTTTGTTGTCACTTATATTGACTTCAGACTCTAATCAAGCAGTAATGTATTATAGTTGCATTTATTTCAGAATTATTGAGCAGATACTGTGTCAAAGATGGAAACTGTTGGCTTTTCTGAAATACCCTGAAAAGCTAAAGTCTGACATTGAAATTTGGCATATTTGGAAAACACTGATAGGAAAATGAACTTTTAAAAATGTTTTTTGACAAAACTATCAACAGTTTAGCTGTAGACCAGTGGAAACGATCTTTTAGGACACCACTGTGTCAAGCTAAACATCACCTATATGCCACGTCACTGAGGTATGGATCTCTCACTTCTCCTTATCACTCACAGATTGTCAGTCACATTTTTTAGTGGCGTATCTCAACTCTGAGTCCCCTTCTTTGCTCAGCAGCCATGCACAAACAAAAACACAAGACTAACAAAAGAATATGTTCATGAAGGGAAATGAACATGACTGAAAAGTTTGAGTGAGGGAGCAAAAGTTGTCTCAAAATTCTTGCATGTCTTTTGCACAACGGTCAGCCTGTCGGTGCAAAATTCCTTCATTTTCAACATCTTTGAAGTTTTTTTGCGTAGTGGATATTTAGAACTCCTTCTCTGCAACATTTCAATGACTCTTACACCTAAGCTTGGACTAAACTATTCTCTAACCCTTCTTTTCCTGGTTTGTATTTTTTTGGGTGGGTTTGCTGTCGGGCTTAGGATTACTAACCTTTTCACAAACCTTCTTCCAGTTCACTTTTCAAGAACTGTTTATATGACTTACAGCTAAATCAATGATTGAAAGTTGGTTGATCCCTAAGGAAGAGCATAGCTACTCTAAGCCACAAGATTTGTAAGACCATCATCTCGCTCATCATCACAGTTGGTGTGATCTGTCTTGGTCTACTGTTGATAACACTGTGATCAAGGAGCCCAGGACTGGATTACAGACAACCTGTGTTATATTAAAAAGCTCACTGGCACTCACACACTGTGTTTACTGTATGCAGTAATTTGTTTGCTCATTTCTTTAGTCTGTTATTTGTTATTCTGACTTTTTTAATAAAAATTGAAGATTGAATAAGTGATTCAATAAACATGAAATGGCACCATATTTACCCCGCCCCTCCTACCATGGAGGTTATGTGACTGGTTTAGTTTGTCAGTCTGTTTATCAACAGGATTACTCAAAATGTTACGGACGGATTTGCATTTGGCTCAGCTCGTAATGATTAACTTTTGGAGTTGATCTGAAGTGTAAATCTGGATCCAGGACATTTTTGGAAGGCTAATATACTACTAAGAAACACGAGTTCATCTTTATATCCATCTTTACAAATAGATAAGAAAAAAACTGGAAACATAGTGACATAGTGTGTCATATATATACATATTTGTGATATACTTCTGGATCCTGGGGGAAATTCTCACTCTTGCTGGAGGTATGCAGCCTTGGACTAGCCTTGTATTTACAGGTGCCCGGTTTTCATTATAAGCAAACACAGTTTAGATTACACAAACATGAATAAATATCATATTCCTCTGTAAGCATTTGACAAACCATTATTGAATGTTTTCATACCCGCATTATTTACTTTAGCTTGAAGTCTCCTTCTTATCCTCCTTTATAGGCCGAGTGCTACCTTAGGGTACATTACTTTGAGCTGTCAGTATGCATTACCAAGCATACCAAACAAGCAGTAAAACAACAACACAGGCCTTGCTCATTATTTTATAAGCATGAAAGACAAGTAACTACTAAGAGTAGGTCAGTAACATCAATGCAACAGTGAAACCAAAATACTGAAATCCCTACAGAATGTCGTTAATCTTATGACTGAAAATATTCACACTGGAAGGTCCTTGAATAACACCTTGAACACCTCTCTCTGCTGTCAGACCCCCCAAGAGTTTACATTCGTGCCTTTATTATACTTTCTTAGGAAAATATTAATTGTCAGCAGATGCTGTAGAAAAGGCTCTGCAATGATCTGACCTGCAAAGTTTCATGGCACCCTGCTAATGTTGCAAGCTCATCGCTTGGTAAGAACACACCCCCTCATTACACGTGACACATGGAGCTTATGCTGTGTGTTATCCTTGACGGTGTACCAGATTTTTGCTATACTGAATTTGACTCGTCTGCTAATTATGACAGGCTACTCAAATACCCACATTTTTTGAACCAAGCACAGTTTTTTTCTATATCTCCCTGAAGTTGGATATAGATCACGCCTGAGGACCGATCCGTCCAGCCCCGTCAGCTTGGCTGACTTAACAAACAAACAGGCAGTGTGTCAAAACTCCCAACTGCAAAGGGCTTCTGAGAGCACAGTTTACACTCGCTAGCCTGGTGGTCTGGCTTTATGAGCAATGTTAGTGTCATACACGCACAGAGACACGGAAATTCAAGTCTCACTCCTGAAGGCTCATGCAAGACCCCAAGGGCTGTGAAAGCAAAGAAGAGGTGATGTAAAACCTTCTTGCTTTCCCCGTGCTAATCAAAGAGATGACCTTACATGACCGAGTTAAAAGGTTATATATGTTTTCTACCAGAGGCTGACACATAAGCTGTCCCCGAGTGTTAAAAAAAGATGTGAAAAAGTGTGTGTGTTTAATGTGTGCGTGTGTGCACGCATGAGTCTGAGCATCCTTCACCTCTCCCTCTTTCACCGCAACGCAGCTGCGTCAACACTCACCCCTCAACACACCCTCTCACGTCAGAGTGTGTGTCAAAGAATCAAAGAAATGGAGTGTGCCTGTGTTAAAGCAATGAACAAAGGGGGAAGGAGGTGGTCTCAGGAGAAACCTGAGGAAGAAGAAAGAAGCCAAGAGACTGAGAACGGGAAGGAGAACGAGATAGATAGGAAGGGGGGACCGAGGGGTCAGATCTGAGAGAAAGCAGAGTGAGACATCTGGAAAAGAGAAAGAGTCACTGGGACGAGGAGGAAATTACAGCTGCCCAACAATGATTCATTGGGGAAAATTCTCCTCTGCATCTCCCTCTCCTCCCTTCAGTTCTCCAACCTCTCTACCTAACCCTGTAACCTCTCTCTGTGTACTACTCCCTGCTCGTGAGGATGGATTTCCATATGAAAAAGGCATTTGAAACATTTATAATTTTACGTCTCTGAGCGTTTTCAAAGAACATTAAAAAGGCACGCATTGACTGACTCTTTGATTTTCCCCGTTCCCCTCTCTCTCTCTAGGGATCTGAGCATGAACAACATCAGCGAGATCCAGCCCAGGGCCTTCCACCGACTGCACCTGCTATCAGAACTGTGAGTGCACAATCATTCAACTCACGCTCACTTAATGAACCTGCACTGTCACAACTCATGCATGACGAGAACCAGTAATTCCTTGAACCGCCGATACCCACAGACGCCAGAGATGAGGTTGATGATTCTGGCCCGCCTCTGATCTCCCCTACCAAGAAAGTGCCTGAAGCAATATGCTAGTATATCCTGGGATGGCTGCACAAAAGGGAGAGCTGAGGCGAACCTGATATTCACTCAGAGATCAAATATATGGTCTTTAAAGCGCAGGTTCTGTGCTCGGCATCCAAGCCTCTGCTTTCTTGCCCTCCTTGAATTCGGTTCAGCTGGACAGATCAGCAGAAACAGTTCGCTCGTAGACAAGTGTCCTCGCCAAGATAAACACACACGATGGGAGACTTTTAGGATAGCCCTGGGACAACAAATAATGCACAAAGATTTCCACCTTTTCTTTCTACATAGAATTAAGTATGGATTCATTGGAATATCTGTAACATTCTTCTCTTGGCTGGTAATAAATATAGCTTTATTTGATCAAATGAAACTAAACAAACAATATGTTAGACTATAAGAAGTCTAAATGTTTTCGACTACCATAGCATATGCTACAGAGGAAATCTGGCCGGCGCTTTCAAGGTAAAAAAGAAGTAGTATTGGTTTCAGTCTCACAGGGCTGTTAAAAGAATACAAGGCGCAGCAAGTTTGCAAAACTTTTTTGAACACGTTCTCAGTCAACCTCGCCGATATCGGATCTGACTACTCAAACCACTCAGCAGAATTCCGTCTCCGTTTGACAAAAGCTGCCTACAGACTTGCCCTCAGGGCGTGAATGTGCGTAAGAGTGTAGTGTGTTTGAGTTCGAGGGGGCTTATGCTTGTATGTCAGCATTCGCGTGATTATTTCACCTCTGAATCCTGCAAACTTTGTGTGTGTGCATGTGTGTCTTCGTCGGGTGTTTGAACAGTCTGCTGTTTTCTTTGCTAATTTGCGCAGCTGCAGCCTGTGAGGCATGAGCTAACGATGATGAAAGCAACAAGGTTAGCCGGGCGGCCGCTACATTTCCTTTGAGTTGCCGTCCAACTGTGTCCGAAGAGCAGAACGAAGGGAAATTATGTGACACTTTAAAAGCCGGAATATCGAATCGACCACTTTGATTTATTGCAGCTTATTGAATTGCTGATCTGAACTTTTGCTGTTGTAAAACGTTACAGGTCAGATATTGCTGTTGGCGTAATAACGAAAACCACGCAGTTCAGGGTGGTGCTGAGCACTGAAGCTGACATTTGCCTGCATCGGGTGGGGGGAATGGCAGGGGTGGGGGTTGAAGCGGGGCCTTGGACACAGCTCCATCTGTAGTGTTTGTCCAGGAACAACCATCCCAGTGTTTTACAGGCCCATTGATCTTGCTTCGTCTGCATAGCTATCAAGTTCTGACACTTTATGGAGACTTTTTGTTGCTTTGTAATTCTTCCAAGGAGTATGTTCCTTCCCTGAAGCCAATTTTTTTCCCAGCCCTGTGACCATTTCAGGAGATGTTCTGAGACGATCATGACATTTCAAGGGCAGGAAAAGCGCTTTTTAAAAATATTAATCTCTGTCTGAAATGGTTTAAAGAGACAACGCGATAACAGGTTGTGTTACACTTAGAAAGCTCAGAAAAACAAATCAACGCTCTCAACACAAACATGATTGGTTTGAGAGAGACAGCTTTTGATGTGGGTCTAGAGAACTGTTTGGTAGCAGGGAGAGGCAAGGGGCAGGCGTGTTGTGACTGGTAGAGTGATAAATTGTTTGATGTTGGGCTCTGCCTCGCCGCCTGCCCTCCCTTACTCCGTCTCCCTCCCACTGAATTCATTTTCACTGGCCCCCCCATCTTCACTTCACTGCAGGCCGTGTAGTCTCTGCCTTTGACATTTTTTCTGCTCTCACGTCACATTTTCACAAACTAAAACAAATTTGCTGATGGCAAGAGTTTCAACATTTATCCCGTGCTACGCTACAGGAAAGTGAGGGTACAGATTATCTCTAAGAAGCATTTGAACACAAACTGTGTCATCCCACCTCTTATCTCTTTGCTCAGTTCTCACCTCTGTAGCTTCAAAGGGAATAACAGCTAATCCCTTTGAACCTAAAACGAGGTGATCAAATTAACTCACAAAGGTAGCTAATCTTACTGGGCTAAACCTTCCTTTGATTCACTGCACCATTAATATTGATAATAAGATGTGAGCACAATCATCCCTCCCTCCAGCCCTTTCCCTGCCTGTAAGTCCTTATTTCTACGTCTCATTCAATTGATCTCAGATCCCTCTTATTAAGCCTTCATTCAGCACTTTGATCAGTGAATTTCCGTCTTAATTTAAACACAAAAACATGCACACAACTGTCAGTCAGACGAAGCTTGAAGAGAGGCGACTGCGTGTCTGTGGATTAATGAGAGAGCAGCAGTGCCCATGCTTGGATACAGACTCCAAAGCTGGTTTCTTATCTGGCCGCCATATCAAAGACACGCCCTCTTTTTTAAAAGTTTTGCTCTAAAAAAGCCATTTTCTCATGAAGCGGTGACTTGGAGCTACCAGAGGACGGCTTGGAGTGAGACTGCCCTCGAAGATGTTTTTTTCTGAAAACCACATTTAGCAGGCGACAGCGCTCCCAGCCTATCATCATTATCAAAGTCCATCCCTGTTTGTAGCTGCTGATCTCATATTTCACTCTGCTTTTGCCTTTAACTTCATAATCAGCCACTTGCGTCGTGTCTCCTACTCACCTTATCATTATCTGCAGTTATCTAACACCTCGTAATTATAGAGGTGAACTGACACCACTTCAAGTGGCCTGACAGGTGGAATAATCTGACTTCCCATCATTGGTGACTTTGCCTCTTTTGGCCTACATCTTAACTTAATGTGCACGGAATATGCTCGTCTTATCTTCTGACACTCTTAATTGGATCCAGTCATATCGGAGCCCTCTGACTCCAACTATCACATATGAGATATGAAATCCAAATGCAAGAGTACAGAGGTGGTGAGTGGAGGCCAACGATGCCCTGCTTGTCTTTCTCTTGGCGATAAGATTGTCTGCTGATAGGCCAGGAATATGACATGGGGGAGGGTTAAGAGGTCAAAGCGTTGGCTGGCTTGATGTTCCAGGTGCAGCACCCAGCCAAGACTATCTAATATAGACCAATTCAAACTTTTCCTCTTGGTGTTGCCAGAATGGTTCATGTGTTGCCCACAAACAACCACATTCAAAGGCTGACGCTCCACGTGTCTGCATTTTACTCCCTCAATTTCAGAGGTTAATGGCAGGTTAAGTGGTTGACCTCGATGTCAAGTCAAAGGTCATCTGCTCACATTTCTTTTGACGGGCCAAGGTTGTAAAACATGCGCGTACTAAGCACTTACATAAAACACCCACGCACAGTTCGCCCTCTCGCTGATAAGACCCGTTTATCTCCTCTGTCTGCCCTTTCATCATCAACTCCTATCACCTACCCTGGTCCTGCTACCACTATGACTATCACTACCTGAGATAGTGTGCCAAAATATGATGCTGTCTTTGTTCCCGAGGTCTTTAATCTGTCGTCTTGTTTATTATTTTGAGGCAATAGAACGAGATGATACATAGAATAATCAGCGGGGGATGTGCTTCAGCGAATCCCTCTCTGATCGGCCCAAATAGGAGGGTGGTCTCACCTCTGTTACCAGCAACACCCGTCTCCACTGTACCGGCTACAGTGGCTTCTGCTATGTTACCTATGAATCATTTTATAGTTGAGGTGGAATTTTTATCTGTGCAGCACAGAGGCCAAGAGCAATTGTAACAATCCTCAAATCAAATTAAAAGAACGAAAGAAAAAAGAAGAAACAGTTGGAGCCACGGTTTGACACGAGCAAGGCGCCTTTCATTAGACGGAGATTGATGTGGAACGACTAGGAGGCAAAGTGTGGAACATTCACTCAAACGTACGATCATTTACACACACATAAATACACTCTCTGATTTAATGGAAACAGTTGGTCAACTGCCGATGTTCTGCTGATGTCTATCAGGAACGTCTGAGCATTTCTTTCCCTTTTCAGCATCCATCCTCGCCATCGACGTAATTATTCATTTGATAAATGACGTCGGCAAGAAAAACGCGATTCTGCTTTATTGCTGTGTTGGCTACAGTTGAGTAGAGAATGGCTGCACAGGCAGTGGGACGTGCACAAAATACCCTAACTACAGTGTTTGTTTTCTAAAATGTAGAATCGCTGGCATCCGTCATCGTCCACATTGAAAAATCACTTATTTCTCTTGCTGCTACATCAAAGCCTTTTAATGCATACATATATAAATAAGTATATTATATATTAAAGACCAGCCAAAACAAGGCACTGAAGGCGTTTTTATTTCAGAAACTTAGATGCATCTCTGGAAATCGACCTAAAAATATCCCTGTTGACCAGATTGTGCAACTGCGGAAACTCAGAATGGTATTTATTGTCCCTGGAGAGACATTAAAATTCAATCAAGGGGAAACTGAACCAGTTTTCCTTGAAATTACGGATAAATATTGGGAGTGTCATTGAGTTGAATGCTCAAAAAATAACTGTCTGTCATACGTCTGTCATTTTTGGGAAATCTATATTGAGATTTCATGTGGCACTGTTTATGTCTACGTGAATAAGTTTTGACTGTGGTTTGACTAAATGGCACCACAATAGCTTGGATAGTGATCGGCTCGCTTTGTGTTCTAGCGAGCCGATGTGTGTGTTTCTGTTGATAAATACGAGATCTGTAAAAGTTATAAACTGAGCCGAGTGTGAGATTTGGCAGGCATGGGTGGAGCTGTGTGGTTTGCCACTGCACAGTAACACAACAGAGACATGTTGACATGAGTGTCAGATGTCAGAGGGAGTTTGACGGGAGCCCTCGACCATTTACCATCTGGATGCTAGTGGCTTGGAAAGGCAGACGGCACACTCTATCAATAATTTAGTATCCTGGCACTGTTGGTACAGCTTTTCCAGAGGCAGGCTGCTTAGCATTAAGCTGAAATGTCAGGCAAACATCACCTGTAGAGCAATTGTGTGAGGTGGAGGAGGGCTCCAATGAGTAACTTATAACGTCTTGTGTGTGTGTTTAATAAAAGTGGGTGGTCTTGAGTTGTGAAGCCCAAATCTGTGTTTAAACTGCGCTTCCAGCTTGTGACCTTGAGAGTTATTCTGCTGGACTGAATGTTATTTATTTGGACATCTTATACACACACTCACAAATGACCATTAGGTGCTGTGTTTGATAAACAAACTGATTGGATTGCTTGTGTGAATGCGTGTGGTTTCTCTCCCCCGCTGTCCTCGAGGCCCCTTTAGAATAGGCCCGATTTACCCTCAAGGACGTGGAAATTAGCGCACGCAATGTCTCGCTGCACACATGTGTTTGTGCGCACACATATAGTATACACCTTACTATACAAACACGCACATAAACACACTCACATCCACACATATACTTATGCGGTGCACTTGTTGACCCAGTCTCATTCAATTCAGTCTTTACTCACTCATCGGAGCTCCCAGGATTGGTTAAGGTTTCAGGGTGTGCCGCGGGCCAATAGCAACCACACTGAAGGGAATAGAAAATTCTTATTTGCATACTGCCCCAACAATAACCCCAAAGCAGTCTGGGATGAAGTCACATCACAGCCTCATCCAAAAAGTATCGAATAAAGTACGTAAATGAACGTAAAAAAAGCTCTGCTCTTGAGACTTGTAACTTTTTTTGTGCCTATGAGTGTATTTCAATTTTTCACTTTTATAATTTTGCTCGTTTCTCTTTTAGGCGTATCTCAGGGAATCAGCTGAGGTATATCTCAGGCCTCGCCTTCCAAGGTCTACACAACCTCAAAGTTCTGTAAGTAACTTCCTCCACCCTCTCACCTATACCACAGCCCTGGTTTAATCCCCATCCCTAAACCGCCACTGTGGGTTTATCCCACTCTATCCTTTGAAAGGGAACTTGCCCTACCTTGAATGAAACACACAAGCCATGCATCATTAACTGCAGTTAAATTTTATGAGATTGGGGGAGACATGCACTGCTTGCAGCACCTTTATTTCTAAACAAGCGCCGTTTCACTTGCGAGGACACACACACACACACACACACATACCCTTACAGGTGTATTGCAGGGACCTCCCAGTCACACCACCCACTGAGATTACAGAAAGTGACAAATAATTTACCAAGAACTCCATTCAAAGCTGTTCTCTTAACACCACACTTCTCAAACTGTGTTCATGGCCTTATGATCCACGGCCACCAACTGTTAGAGCTGCTGCAAAGTATTAAATCATAAAAAAAAGTGCAAAGCAGCCACAAAACTCAGAGTACCTTTTGACTTGTGAGCGCAGGATCTAATGAGTTGCAGCCATATTTCTAGTTAGCGCAGGACAAGGATTTTAAGGAGATTTTCACGAGCTTTGCCAACCCCCTCAACTCCTTTTGGACGTTGGCTGAGAAAAGTTAGAGCGGCAGTTCCACAGAATATAAACTCAGCTAGCAAACTTGTGGTTTGTAATTTGAGGGAATCTAGAGAATTACCAGGCACACCAGTTGATCTTCTTTCACCTTGTGCTGTGAAACTCACTGAAACAGAACGAGCCAACCGCAATGAACGATAGTGGGAAATACACTGTGTCATATACACTCGACACTACAACGCAAAAGGAAAACTTTGGAGGATCTCTTTGACCTCACGGTAACTGAACTATCCATTTCATTTCTTAACATAACGGTGAAGGTCTCCCTGTGTTAGACATGAAAATACTGCTGACCTTGTCTAGGTTAACCACAAGATCCCTGCTGACTCTCACAGGCTCACCACACTCGCAGAGGTTGAACAGGAATTCTCCCCATTGGGAAATTCTTTGAAACAGGAAAATATATAAAAAAAAAAAAACAGAAAAGTTATATAAATAAATGTGAAAACTATGCTATTACATGCGCTATGCTCCATCCTTCATTTACAGCTAAATAAATAAACACATGCGCAAGGAAATGTTTTAATTATACTCGGCACTAGTGGCATCAAATGTATGTCATACTGGCGGGGAGGAAAAAAAAGAAGCATTTCTCAACAGTGGAAATACGATATACGATTCCTATCACACAAGACACGAAGCATTCACAGAGACAGACTACCGTGGCACATTGACCTCCTGGTTCTATGTGACACACCGGAGGCTTTATGAGCCTGTTTAAGTAGACTTGTCACAATAAAACTGAAGAAATAGTGTGAGATAGATAGAAAAAGCAAGGGAGGGTGAGTAAAGAGAGAGGTCTATTGTTTGCTTCCCACTTCCTCCCCATTTTTGCTCCAATCTTTTGAGAATGACATCAGCAGCCCACCCAGGGAGGCTCTCTTTCTCTTTTGCTCTACCCTTCATTCTCTGCTTCTCTTCAAGCTTTCACTGGCCCTTTCCTTCTTGTGTCAGATTTCCCTCACTATGAAATTTTTTGTCCTGCCCGTTGCACTCTCGCTCTCGCATGTGCACACACATCCAGTACAAAAACTTCATCAAGTATAGACATGATACATATAGCTGTGTAATATGTGTGTGCCTTGTAGGATGCTACAGAACAACCAGCTGGAGAGACTTCCTGATGATGCTCCTTGGGACCTACCCAACCTCCTGTCCTTGTGAGTCTCCGTCTTATACACATTGCACTCATCTACTCATCCAGCAGTGAATGAAACACTGGCCACCTACGCATTTCACTAATAACCACAATGCAGGTATAGGAGCACTGCTGACAAATGGCAGACCATATCCAAATGGTGGCTGCAATAGTTGTGCGCTCAGTGCTGCTGTACTGCCTAATGGAAGAAGTCACAGCCTGATTGTGTCAGTGCAGTGCATGGTAGCATCTGGAAGCCATGAGGGAAACAGCAGACACTGCAGGCCAGCGAGAGCATCTCCAATGAGCTGTGAAACAACCCCATTTTCCATCAGTTCCCCCTCTCTTCCTCCTCTACTCCTACTCCCCTGTTCTTCTCCCACCACCCACACTGCTATCCCCCTGGCTAATGAGAGTGTTTGGTGACCTAATTGTCTAATCTGCGGGGTCAGTGTATGTGTGTGTCAGTGTGCATGCGTGTGTGTGCATGTGTGGACCACCTCATCTGCAATTCCTCACCGGTACCCCACTCTTCGAACATTGCCCTCCACATGTACTCCACGTCTCCACTTTCCAAATTATTAATTCCTTGCAAATATCCATAAAGCCTTTTCCTTCAACGCAAAGACACACACACACACACACAAGTACACACGCCAAAATTGCTGGGGTTGTAACACAGGAGGGGCGTGCATGTCTAACTCCTCTACCACCTACAACGTTTCCCCTGTCTGGTATTAAGCAGGCCTGCACCCCTTCAGTACAGTCACACACACACACACACACACACACACACACACACACACACACACACACACACACACACACACACACACACACACACACTTTGTTCTGGCAGACACATCAGTGCAGACTGCTCTTGTCTGAATTAACAAATTGCTGTCATGATGATGTCTGCGTGTCTTTGCGTACGAGCACAAGCGTGTGGTCTCCACAGATCTTTTTCTTTTAGCAGATAGAAATTGTCACAAGTAATGAAAAACACACATGCACACACACTCGTGCGCACACGCACAGAGTACACAAACAGAGCCAGTGTATAGAGACGCACCTTGTCATTACAGTAATGATAAGCTGAGCACAGAAAGATTACTGGAAAGGCTTTGGAGAGTGAAGCTTGTCGGCGCCTCTCACTGACATAAAACACACCAGGTAAAAAGAAAGAGTCACATGGATTTCAAATTGGTATGAATGTATTAAAGGAGGCTTTCATCCAAAATAAATTATGACTTAATCTCAAACAGCAATTCTGTTCTCAGCAGCGAGATTGATTCAAGAAATTTGCCTCTTGGAGCAGGATAATTACAGCACAGTGTGAGTGCTGTTGCTTAATTCGGTGCCATCATAAGCAGACAGATGTGTTTTGGGTCCTTACCAAAGGGTTAAGTAGTGTAGCCTTATCAACACTCATGAGTTTCACAGGCAGATTTAGATCAGTGTAACCAGGTTTAGGGAAAATGGACTACATGGCAGTAAGACAGCCCCCCCCCTTCACCAAAGATCCTGGTTGTATAAAATTTTGTCCATCTGGAGAATTGAACAAACAGAAGCAGTAACCCAGAGCTCCAGGATCATTTAAAGGATTTTTCTCTTTCTGTCTCTGCTTCTTACTCTGGTAATCATACGTCAGACTTTGATGTGATGGACAGGAAATGTCTGCTTTATTAGCTTTTGTGGAACATTCCTGGTTCTGTCTGGACCTTCACCAGACCTGGCAGGTCCACTCGAAAAGGAGGAATTATTATTTTACCCTGGAGAACAACCCAGAGAAAGCAGAAAGACCTTCTGTAGCTTTCATCCTGTGATTTGGGTCAGGGACAAACAATGTCCACAGTTGCAGGATACAGGGTGCACAAGGGCAAATGTTTAGCGCTGCAAAAAGAAAAAAAAGAGACGTGCGCTGAAAACACATTCAGAAGTATTTACATATATGGTGGTAGGTGCCTCTGTGTGTGTGAGCATCTGCCAGTGTATACAGTTGCTCTCCTGATGGAAAATTCCCCCAGGCAGACAAGCCCAGAGTTCAGAGTTCAAGTTCAGATTTCACTTTGAAGATGCTTTTTGTTTGGTAAAACCTCCGAGGGGGCGAGGAGAACTGGAGCGCAGGAATCAAAGAACCTCGGCAGAAGATTGATAAGGAGGGGATGTTTGAAAGATGAACAAGAATTAAGGACTGAGATGCAAAAGGGATTCAAAGCAGCTGGGGAGTGCGTCAATGAAGATATAAGAAACAAAATGTGAGTGCGAGAGAGGCCGGAGGGAGGGAAATGAATGAATGAGTGTGAAGGGCCAAAGAAAGAAGAATAGCAGGAGGAAGTGGTCTCTCTTGTCAACTCCGCCCTGAGGGGATCATTCATCATGATCGGCAGTGTGTGTGTGTGTGTGTGTGTGTGTGTGTGTAAATGTACACGGACGGCGTGTCCACACTCATGGCCTGTGGGTTCAGAGCGCAGAGGGGAGAAGGGAACAAAGGTTTGTTAGGTTTTTTTTTATAGTTGAAAAGATGAAAGTGCACATGTGGCAGTGTGTGTGTGTGTGTGTGTGTGTGTGTGTGTGTGTGTGTGTGTGTGTGTGTGTGTGTGTGTCTGTGTGTGTGTTGGCTGTCATAACTTCATTGGCTGTAAGAAGTCGCATTTGCGTTTGGTGGAAATTTCAGAGACTAAACTGGGAAAAAGTAAAAAAGCTGAAAATGCTTCCTTCTGTCTCCTACCTTTTCCAGACACTCAGCGAGTGTCACAACAAAAAGAGCACAAATATAAAAGACTCACCACAATCATTTCCACATTTTTGCAACTGTCATTTTCTCATCTTACATTTCACACATGTCTGTGCTGGTGAAGCTTCTCGTGGCTTATTTAGCATGGGAATAAATCATAATGAGAAACTTCTAAGAAGCTGCAGTAAAGATGAAAGAAGCAGAATAAAGGACGTGTAATTCTCATAATAACCTTCCTGTAAGCCAAACCGTTCCAGTGCCGTGACACACAACCACTAATGCGCACAGAAGCACAGATACGCATCCACATGAGCAAAAGTACTGTACTCAGACTTGGTGATTATCTCGTTAAGCTCAGTTCCTCTCACCCTGCAGGCGTCTTGACGCGAACCTGTTGTCTGTGGTTCCGGCTGAGGCCTTCAGAGGTGTCCGCTCCCTTAGACACCTGTGGCTAGATGACAACTCCCTAACGGAGATCCCAGTGATGGCGCTTGACTCTCTGCCCTCCCTGCAGGCCATGACGCTGGCGCTCAACCAAATCACACACATCCCAGATTACGCATTTACCAACCTCTCTGCGCTTGTGGTACTGTAAGTTGCATTGTGCGTTATTTGTCCTCCGCTGAGCTGAAATAATGTTTCGACATACTGTGGCGTTGTTTTTGCTTTTTTTCATGAAATTAATTAATCTGTGTCGTTTTTCCAGGCATCTCCATAACAACCACATCAGGAGCATGGGCTCGAGATGTTTTGAAGGTTTAAACAGTCTGGAGACGCTGTGAGTATCCAACATTCATGCATTCTCACTGAAACACACAGCCGTGCTCACACACACACTGTTGGACAGTATTAAAAATAACACAGGACGTTTTAACAGTCTGACACGCACGCACGCATGCACGCATGCACGCACGCACACTGGAGGGAATGCATTTCTTTGGCCTAAATGAGCACCTCCTTGTTTCCAAAATCACCACTGCAGGCTTTTTGATTACAAAGCATCAGCAAGTATCAACATTCATTTGCTATAGTAGTGTTTACAGCAATCACATTGCCTTAGTATAACCCAAGATATTTGAAAAACTCCCTAAATATAACCTGAAGGAGGTAACACAACCAAAAGACTCACATTATGTGCCTCACTAAAGCCCTGATTGTGTGTGAGTGTGTAGGTGTGCTTGTATGCGTGTAAAGCTGGTTGGTGTTACTTGGAACACCTGAAAAAAATGGTGTTTTTACAAATCATACGAAACAAGTGCGCCAAAGAATAATGAAGTGTGGTGCTAAATTGTAAAGTCATAATAATGATTAATGTCCCGATAATTTCATGAAGCGCCTGAACGTTTCTCAAAACCGCAACCAACGAATGAGTGACGGGAATGTGAAGGTAAAAAAGTCGTCTTTGATTACTTTAAAGCATCATCGGCGGTGTTTTGAATGAGCAGTTGCTAGCCAGAGTTAAGGTCAAGTAAAGACTACAGGAGAGAGTTTTCGCGAGTACGTGCCGTCGCCTCAATTACTACCTCCTAACCACACACCAATATGGAAACCGCAGAAAACTGACACAGCTTCATGAAAGAGGTGGGGAGAGAAAAGAAATAGTGTCTCCTGCAAAATTCACGGTGGTCTGATGAAAACACTTTGTCTGGCATGCTGCTTAACAACCTGTTGAAGTGTTAAAAAAAAAAAGCACGGCTTTCTTTTTTTATGAGTGTCTGGGCACATGCATGTGCGTGCACATAAGCGAGTACTGTCTGCCTGTGCAATAATACAGCTTTACGCTCAACTTGAAAGTCATTATCAGTTCTGGGAAATGTGAGGAAACACGGCGTAAGGCGGAGGAGGAATGGTTAAGGGGATGAAGGGAAACTGGAGATTGTGAAAAAGAGGGATGGAGCTCTCTGGACCAGAATAGTGCGTGTTAAAGTGTTTGGACTGTCAGTGGTGGGGGAGAGATCGATGACTCAGCGGGATAAGATGACAGGTGTCATTGACGTGGGGATCGCACTGGTATGATGGGTTAATCTCTCACAGCGGCTTTGCTTATGAGAAATACGAGAGACCATCTGTATCGCCGCCACCCTCCCCAACCCCTAGTGTGCATTATAAAATCATTACTACGAGGAGCCGTCCAGAGGCCTGCTGGAAAATGCAACAGCATATGCAAACAAGACAGAACAGACACCGGCAGACAAACATTTCACAACATTTGCTGGAAATACATACATATATCTCTCAAAGTTCTTCATCAAAGGTATTTGGCTACTTGAACAGAATAAAAACAAATCCAGTTGAATGGGACTTTAGGATATCCTTTGATCTTGATGGCTGGAAATCTTCAAAGGAGGCTCTTAAGTGCACACATGCCCTGGCATACATTTTAATACACCAAAGTACATACTCGTATACATGCAGTCACATGTACGCTACATTTTTCCCATGCACAGAAGGGCTCTAATGTGCACACTTGTGTAAAGAATGGAAATACAGTCTAGGAACTGTGTCAAGCGCAACTATGTTTCTCTTACTGGGTGTGAAAAACTGATGAGACAAAATCCTGAATAATCAAGACAGAGCGGTAAAAGGTCAAGGGTCACACCCAAATCGAAAACGACACTTCGCCAATGTTTGATACACTAATAGTCTGATATGCATCAAAGTGAAAGCACAGTTTTAAAGAATATAAAAATGCTTTGGGTAATTTAGGGATCTACTTCATCGCATAGTTAGGCCAACATGCCGCGGAGATGGTGGAGAACCAAGATAAGGTCTGCAAACTTGTTTGTGAGATCGATTGCTGGAATGTTAGATAATGGTCACATCTTTTCTCCATCTCACCAACACATTTTTCATACAGGTACATCTTAGAATTAGCGACAGAATTGGTTGAATTTTTTTACTCCCTCAGAAAGAGGTAATGGCGCTCAGTTCAGTTCAGTTTTATCTACATGGTGCCAACTCACAATGAGAGTCACCTCAAGGTGCTTTATACCAGCGGTCTCCAACCCCCGGGCCTCGGACCGGTACCGGTCCGTGAGTCGTTTGGTACCGGGCCGCGAGAGTTGAGGCTCAGGTGTGAAATGTATAGTTTTCAGGGTTTTTAACAGTTTCCAGCGTTATTTTGTTATCGTTTTTATCGTTAACTCGGTTTTCCTGGGTCTTTTCACGTGTGTTATGAATAAATCTTCTTTTTTTCGGTACCGGTACTAGTTTTATTTTGTTGTATTTATCCGCGACACCTTAAAGGCCGGTCCGTGAAAATAATGTCGGGCATAAACCGGTCCGTGGTGCAAAAAAGGTTGGAGACCGCTGCTTTATACTGTAGAAAAAAGAAAACCCCAACAATCTGACAACCCGTATGAGCAAACACTTGGTGACAGCAGGAAAGAAAAACTCCCTTTCAACAGGAAATACCACGCTCAGGGAGGGGCAGTCTTCTTCCAAGAGTAGTTGGGGTGAGAGGAAAGAGAAGAAAGCAGCGAGAAACAGAGTTTAGAGAGGAGTGAAGAAGAAACAGTGTGTTAGGTGAAGCCCTGCCCACCACCAGTCCAAGGCTACTATATAACTAAAGGATAGTTCAGGGCCCTAAAATCTTCTATCAGCGACACACACATACACATTTCTCACACACATAAACATATAAGACCACATACAGTATGGATGGTTTCCATCATGACTGGGACTGCATGTGTTAACATGCTGTTTTATAATGACTGTTTATCTTACTGGTTCTCTCACAGGGATTTAAACTACAATGATCTGCAGGAGTTCCCTGTGGCCATCAGGACACTGAGCAAACTTCAGGAACTGTGAGTACACACACACAGACACACACGCAAACACGGAAAACACACCTGCCCGACATGACTATCGTGGTTGCGTTATCCCGAGTAATCCCGTTAAGTGATTTTAATGTGGCACTTGGATACAATCTCTCTCACCCCAAGCAGGTGCTGGCTACACACCCACGCAGCCGCTCGCCTGCACGTACACACAGGCGCACATGCACACACACAAGCCGTGTTTTCCCTCCACTTCAGCAGATGTTCTGCAGCGCGCCTATGTGTCACAGATACAGCGTATGTGTGCGTGTTTACATCTCATGTATCCAAAAATGCTTTTCAGCTGTGCAATGGCAGGTGCAAGATGAGAACATGTGACTTACTTCTCAATCGCAAACACACTCTGTCCCTCCTCCAAACACAAACATACACACACAGACTCCAAAATAAATAATAATAATGATTATTAAGATAATCAGAAACATATTTACAGAGAACTGGACTAACATTGTCTCTTTTTATATTTGCAGGGGCTTCCATAACAACAATATCAAAGCCATCCCTGAGAGGGCCTTTGTGGGAAACCCTCAGCTCCAAACCATGTGAGCTTCAATGCTGCTATCTGCACAGACAGAATCACAACTGAGATTTCATCAGCATCAGCCATTTACAAAAACAAATTATTCTCCGGGGCTTGACGTGAGTGTCTTTTTCCTCTCTTTTTGTTGCAGTCATTTCTATGAAAACCCCATCCAGTTTGTGGGAAAATCCGCTTTCCAGTTCTTACCTAAGCTGCACACACTGTAAGTATGCGGTCAGCAGGAACCATTCCAGTGAGTTAGCCCAAACACTGTGTAAATCATCTTCTGTCCTTTGCAGTGAGGGTTGAGTGGACATGTGTAATGGCCTACTGAATGATGTTGTGTTAGCGTATTGCTGTGCTGTGTGCTGATGTGGTAAGAGAGAGTGTGTTGTAAGAACATGTTGAATGGTGTGACTTATGATGTCTAGTGAGACAGCCAAAGCAGCCTGTGTTGATGTTGGAGAAAAAGTTTGATGGATGAAATGAGCTGTTAGACAAGGTCTGTGTAGACGCGCGAGTGAGTGTGTGTGTGTGTGTGTGTGTGTGTGTGTGTGTGTGTGTGTGTGTGTGTGTGTGTGTGTGTGAAAAGAAAGGGGGAGTGAGAGAAACAAAGACAGTCGTCTGACACTTTTTTCCTTGTTTGACTGTAGCTCCCTTAACGGGGCAACCCAGATCCGAGAGTTTCCCGATCTGAAAGGAACCACCAGCCTGGAAATTTTGTGAGTCTTTGTACCCTTTGCACCTACCCGTCCGTCCCACCCACACAGACACACACAAACACTCACCACTGCCACCACAAACCCACAATATATAATTTCACCGAGCGAGCCTTTAAAATGTACAGTAAAAAAATAATGTTAAAACACGTTGATGTTTAGATTTATTTATTTATTTAGATTTTAATTAGATTTGTGCTGTATGTTTGATTATTAATGTATTTTATGTATTTCTGTTTTATATTACTGTGAAGCACTTTGTGGTTTTTAATATATAAATAAATAGATTTTATTTGATTTGATGTTCAGGACAAAATGACAAATCAGACTCCACATACAAGAGAGACAAAGAGCCAAGAAAGATAAGACCGGGCAGGAAAGAAACTGAAGGAAATAGATGGAAATGTGTGTGTTTAGACTTTAGGGGAAGCAGGGAATGAAGAGGAGAGTCAGGGAAGAGTAGGCAGTTATGTCAGCCATTGACAGGTTTGGCGAACCTACACAGCTGCCTGTCTCACCAAGTTACACTCGCTGGACTGGAGGATCCTTTCGCTTGCTCGCACTTCAACAATGATCAGAAGATCCTCTTCTTTTTTTTCTTCCCCTACAGAACGCTGACTCGGGCTGGTCTCTCAGCTCTGCCTCTGGATCTGTGTGAGCAGCTGCCTCGCCTCAGAGTGCTGTGAGTAGATACACACCAAGGGGAAAAGTTAGAGGTACAAAATCTGATACACACAACTCAATTGCGGAGACTTGTCCCCCCCTTGCACAATCACATCTCTGTGAAATCCAATCAATACAGAAAATTATTGTCCTGCCGTGTTGCCTTCCTCACAGAGCTGACCATAATTTCCCACACCATAAATCCACAGCTGGTCACTGTGTACTGTGTTTGTGTTGCAGGGAGCTTTCTTACAACCAGATAGAGGATCTGCCCAGCTTTTACCACTGCTCTGCACTGCAAGAGATGTGAGTTTTTCGACCCCCTAGACAGTCACACACTTACTGTATCAAAGGCAGCAGTTTTCTCAGTTTACCTCTGCACATAGTGCTTTGGTTACATACAATCCTATATCATTTTCCTAACAGAGGGTTGCAGCACAATCAAATCAGAAGGATCGAGTCAAGCACCTTCCAGCAGCTCACCTCTCTAAGAGCACTGTGAGTCAACTTTACTTTGTTTTAGTCACAAGTTGCACACGATATATTTAGAAATTTGTGTTTTTTATAAATAGCCTTCACCTTTGGGTAAGGATAGTGAACTGAAAAATATGCAGACTGGTGAAAAATCAAAGGAGAGAAAAACAAAAAATAGTCCCTCATTATGCTCATGATGATGGTGCTCAGGCGCACTATCTAAAGGGCCCACGTCAGTCCAAAATCTCTTATTTTGTTTGAGATATGGTTACCATGAACATGATACATATCATTTTCATAATACTCTATCTGCTCAGTGACCTTTTGTACCCAAGAGACATGGGCATTAGTAAAGATTACAACCTTCAGGATAGGATGATTTCATCACATATCTCCCAGGACAACTGTGTTGATGTCCTGTGCCCATTCCCAAAACACGTGGGCCCAAACAGAAACACCACATTTTAGAGACATGGTTGTATCCTGACCTGAAATCTTTGGGAGAATTCTGCAACAGCAAAGATTGTTGTAGACGTGTAACTTCCAGCTGGCAAAGTCAGCAAACCATATATAAATTAATAGTACCAGAAAAATTTCCCTCTCACATATCTGCTGAGATGCAAGACTTGCTTCTAGGACTCCAAAACCATCCCAGCAAATGCCCTGAACACCAGATGTCCTCGCTATGAGTGTTGGAGTTTTAGGTTGTTCTTTTAATTTGCCACCCATCTGTATATGTTATTAATAACCGGATAGCAGGAGATGACAAAACAATGAAACTAAATTTGATGTACCATTGAGGTTTTTTCTTGTGAAATAACACATAGTTTGAACTTTGTTTCTCTAATCATGTTTAACTGAAACAATATGTAGAAGTCAAATCATCTGTGCTATAATGAGGTTTCACAACATGACCCAAGGACTCTGATGCCAAAACGAAGGAAATCATCGGTTGTTGGATTAAACAAGACTGTAGAATTATGACCTATTACTGACATCTAGTGGTGATACACAGCATTGCCAAGTGTGCGCCGTCATTCCAGGCACTTTCACATCATTGTGATTCTTTTTGTTGCTGTTGTCAGTGATCTGAGCTGGAATATGATCGAGAGTATCCACCCAGATGCCTTTGCTTCGCTTCACTCTTTGGTTAAACTGTGAGTAAACTCACTAAGACTCTTCTACCTTTCATCTTGTTCTCCCCTCTTTCTGAGAAAAGCATAAAGAATATATGCATCTCAATTAAACCTGGGCAGTTTATCAGCGTGTTGCACTTACACAAACACTCCATACTTGGCTGCGTGCTCCACTGAAAACCTGTGGACTTTTGGCAGAGTTTGCAGCGAACATTAAAATCCATTTATTGTTTGAAAAAATAAAAAATCTCTGCATGGCAAGAAGCCTCAGCTCAAGTCATGCCAATATAAAATTACTTCATTGTGTGAAGACTGGTTGAAGTTTGCCTGGCTAAACAAGCAGATAATACGTTTGACAGAAAGTATTATGTGGAGTCAGTCTGATAGAGTCCTGTCTACACAGTTTAATGAATCTAGGAGGCAAGGACATTTTATCAAGGACATCTCGCAGCTTTATCTGAAATAAAAACACATTTTACAAACATTAACTTGGCTTGATTAGACATGCACATTTCTTATTTCATTGTCCTTCGATTTTTCTCTTAGGGACCTGACTGAAAACCGTCTGAGCTCAATACCTGTTGTAGGCTTGAGCGGTCTGACCCATCTCAAGCTGAGGGGGAACACAGAATTATATGAGGCCTTCAGTCCTGATAACTTTCCCCATATGAGGTAAATACTCTATTCAGAATCATTGAGTGCTTTCTTCAAATGAAACTTGTATTTTGCTTTGTCCCAAAAAAAAAAGAAAAAAAAAAGATCCCAGGTGTGTATCCTGTGGCTGTGAGGAAAACGCATCCCTTCCCAACCCTTAAATTATCCTTCGTCTTGCAATTTTCTACTAATATCGTGAATTTACCGAAAGCTGCCAACTCTGACAATTGACTAATTACAGTGTATCCCTGCAAGCCATTCCTGAGCCGAACTTAAACAATGACTGAGTATTTGTTAGCAGCAAGTTAAATCTTGTTACAAAGATCCCTGAAGGCCTGGGAAGGTGCGATGAAGTAAAAAATGAAGAGGAACTTTTAAAGAGATTGGAGATGGCAGCAGATCAAAGCTCTGTGTTAGTATCCCTGTAGAACATCGCCCAAAACAGAACTTCTGGCAGACAAACATTTTAAAAGCACATCTACACCAAAGTCAGCAGATCTGGACATCAGCAATAATAAATAAACGCTTCACCTGCATTTTCCCCAAAGATGGACTGTTATCATTATTAAAAATTCAGTTGTGCTTTCATACACTGAAGCTTTTTTGGGTCTATTGTTACCATCCCCTCTGTTTACAAAGGCTACGTGTGTCCAGTATAAGGCAAAAGCACCCGGTCCCTATAGAATATATACCTTTAATACCACCATCTACAGTCAAACTGATTACACATCAATCAAAATGTGGTTTAATGTAAATACAAGCAACCTAACAGCAACAGGAACAAAAGCACTTGAAGCTGCTGGGAAACCGTTTTAAATTGTGCCTAAAAGAAACGTAGATAAAGCTCACGTTGAAAGAAACATCAGCCAGGACTTGCAGTTTTGTTGCCACCTTATTATGCTCCTGTTTTTCTTCTGGTTTATTTTCAACACTACTCTCATCTGATTGGTACAGGGTGATAGAGATGCCTTATGCCTACCAATGCTGTGTGTACGGCTCCTGTGATAGCTACAAGCCAGCCGGTCAGTGGGACTCAGAGCAGAGCAGCACCAGTGAAGACCTGCATAAGAGGACTGTAGCCATGTACCCCATCCACACCGACACTCACTGTAAGACAACACATGCTTACGGTATCTGTGAAAACATACACACAGTATGTCAAAAGACTTGTAACATATCAGATGGGAATCTGACAACTAAGGGTCCATACCTGGCCGTTAAGGACGTGTCAGATCCTCACTGAAACCACAGTGACCTAAAAACACACAGCACGTGCTGACCCCTCCATTCCTTCATTCCTGTGGCCAGCATAAAATATAAACACAAATAAATCAAAATGAAGGTGAAATGAACCCACTGAATCTGCATGATTAAAGCAGAAATTAAAAAATTGCTGGGTGTATTCAGAAAAATAACAGAATCAAGACATGAATAAACCAAGACATATCACTGATTAAAGTTTATTTACCTTTAATTGCTAGAGAAACATGCCAAGACAATCAAAATTCATCCAAGCGCCAGTAATCTTCTAGAAGTGTCTATTTTTTGTCTGTGGAACAGAATGTTATCATTACAAACCCCTGCAGCTAGTGTCACGCATAGTCTGCATGGGATATATTGTGTATAAACACTTTCAGAATAAGCTCTCAATATACTTTAACACATGGACCGTTTGGAGGTTTGATCAAAAAGGAAATCTGAAATTCTGAATTCTGGCCCTAAAACAACGTTTTCTTTCAGATGACCCAGATTTGGAGGAGTTCCAGCTGGAATTAGAGGAATCCAAACTGCAGGCCAGTGTCCAGTGCACACCAACACCTGGTAATGCAAATGAATGCAAATGAGTTTTATTGTAGGGTATGACGCAAGTAAGCCCTAAGTTCAGCGCTTTTAGCTAATGAGCTACTGTTTTGTGCTGTTGCAGGTCCTTTCCGTCCCTGTGACTCTCTGTTGGGCAGCTGGCTAGTTCGTGTTGGCCTGTGGTGCATCTCCCTGGTGTCTCTGCTGGGGAACTCCATCCTGCTTCTGTCTCTCTTTGGCTCATCAGGCTACCTGTCACCACTTCGCTTTACCGTGGCTTGCATGGGGGCTTCAAATCTACTGACTGGTGTGTGCATGTGCACCCTGGCCCTTGTGGATGCTCTCACGCTGGGAGAATTTGGTCACCACGGAGCCCGGTGGGAGGGGGGTCCTGGTTGTCAGGCGACAGGATGGGTCTGGGTGTTTGCATCCGAGGCCAGTGTGTTGCTGTTAACTCTTGCAGCAGTGCAGTGTGGTGTGAGCGTGACGTGTGCGCGCACCTATGGGAAGTCCCCATCCCTCGTGAGTGTACGCACCTGTGCGCTGTTCTGCCTCGTTCTCTCCATCACGCTTGCTTCTCTCCCACTGGCAGGAGTCGGGGAGTATGGGTCCTCGCCTTTCTGCCTTCCCTCACCCCTGCCACCCCCCTCTTCTCGACTGCCGTCCTCCCTGGGCTTTCCCTTGGCCCTCATTATGATGAACACCCTGTGCTTGCTTATAGTCACAGGTTCACACATCCGCCTCTACTGGGAGTTACTCAGAGGAGAGTGTGAGGGCTTGTGGGACTGCGCTATGATCAAACATGTTGCCTGGCTAATATTCACCAATGGTCTCCTGTATGTACCAGTAGCTTTCCTCTCCCTTTGTTCCCTTCTTGGTCTCCTTTCTCTGGGGGAGGAAGTACTAAAATCAGTCCTCCTGCTTCTCCAGCCCTTGCCAGCCTGCCTCAACCCTCTCCTCTTCCTTCTTTTCACGAGAGACCACTCTCAGCTGTTTTTCTGGCCACGCCCCAAAGCACGTACACAGCTCCGTCGGGACCACACCTTGGACTCGTTGGTTTCCGTGGACACAGAAAAGAGCTCCTGCTCCGATTCCTCAACACAGGTGTCGCTCACCGATGCCACATACAGTGGAGGATCTTCTCTCCAACCCCGGCAGGATCCGATCAGATTTTCCCACTGCTCCTCCACATCCTCTGTTCCTCTCATCCCTTGCCAAATACCTCCTCCCACTGCCAGAGATAGAGAAAGGGTGGCAGAGTGAGAGAGAGAGAGGGTGAGCGACTGGTGATTTCTGGAAAGTTTGGATCAAGATGTCTATCACACTGCCATGTCTCTCACTCTCAACCCATGAGCATCCACGCTAGCTGTCTGAAAAGCTAGGACACCATATGAATATGAAAGGACCATCTTCTGCAGAAAGACCGCCTCTGGGCTCACAGTCTTCAAGCTCCTCAGAACATTCAACACTGAAACTGTTACTACAGAGACTACAGAGTACAGAGAAGCTGAGGAGAAAACAAAGAGCCTCTGAAAGTGGAGAGCGGGACTAAAAGGTCCTTTCACAGAAAAGACTATTCAAGGACAATGACATTACTTTTTATATAAAGGACAATTTCAGACACATTTCAGTGGACTGAGTCATGGGGAACAGTTCAAATCCACATGGAAAATGTAAGCATTGGACAAATCAGTGATTTTGCCTGTGGGGAATTTAGGTAGCACCAATAGATCTTTGTTTATACTGAAAACTGATGAAAAAGCCAGCTCAGAAGATGCAGGTTGTTTGGTTCTTTTATAGGTGGAGCCATTTTTTTTGTTTAAATACAAATTCTATCCTATTGCTAAGGTCTGTTTAAAAAAAAAAAGAAAAAAAAAAAAGGGACTCCTCATCACTCACACACACGACAGCCAGTGTAAGCTAACAGTTTTCTTCCACAGATGTCATTGTCATATTGTACTATGCAACTGTTTAATACAAAGGTTGTTGTAAAAATGCTACTCTTTATACGGCAGCAAAGCGCCACAGGGAATGGGCCGCACATCTATTTTCATATGGTTTACATGGTTTGATCTCAAGAAAAGCAACTCTATCCAACAGGAGGCAAGCAGTCATAGAGACTGAATGGGATGTAGGTATTTTTCTTACAGACTTTAGAGTAGGCTAGCATTATGTACATACAATATAACTACCTCTGAACTAGCATGGTATTGACTCACTACAGCCTTATGATGTTTGTCTCCCCTTTTTATAAACAGCAATTATATAATTTTATATTATAAGAAATAAATCCTTAGCTTGTAAAAACAAATGTACTATTTAGGATGTACATACTTTGTATACAACTGGTTAAGCATATTTTTGAATAAAATTATCATCTTCATACTATACACACTCAAGTATGCGCTTATGTTACAAATCTGAGACACCTCCAAACCACACAAGAAGTCCAGGCACTCATTAATAAAATGAAACTTTAATATCACAACACAAGCACGCACATTCTACATACAGCCATCCACATACATTTAAAAACAGGAAGACAAGTCTTACATCTGTGTATAAAGTTAATACCACAGTTCTAACAAGGTGTCAGTTTTATCAGGTGAGGTGGAAACTACACACAGGTTCTCTTTGCTGGATCTTCTGCTTCCTGCTGCACACTGTGCGCTTCTCTTTTTCGGGTTGATGCTTTCTGATCAGGAGTATTTTCTTTGTTGCCATCCACAACACCCTGGGGAGAAAAAATGCATTAAAAAAACAAAAACAAAAAACAAAACACCCTGCTCCTCCTAAACCAGAAAATCATCGAGTCAGTTAAACTGCTGGGGTAAGTAGCAGAGGGGGTTGTTAATGAAATTATATACAGGTGCACTACAGGTGAAAATGTAGCGCACCCTCATGACATGATGTTGTCTCAGTTTTTTCCACCACTTTTGCATTTGGCTGGGGTCAGTGTCACTACTGCTAGCATGAGTAATATTTGGAGGTTGGCCAGATTTGTTTTCAGTGTTCCTTTAGTTTTTCTGAGCAGTGCAGATGTACATGATGCACTCCATTACACTATAGTTACAGTAGGGAAAACAGTGGCTGGACACTGTAGCATGATCAAAATTGTTGCAACCATGTGCAATGACCTTGCAGTCTCATTGCCTCCAATTTGAACGCTTCGAAGAAGCAGTCTCTGAAGAAACCTTTTGCTGCCATCCTCAAAGCTGCAAAAAAGGGATGAAATTGATCCCCTTCCATTTTGCAGCTGAATGAGGGCAAGCTTGTAATAACACGCAAAATGTTTGTCATAATTAAGTAGTAAGATTAGTAGCAAAATTCCAAATCTCTTGCCACCTGTTTCCATAAATTCAGAAGTTCCTCCACAAAGTGACATGATTGCTGCAGGACAGCAATCTAACTGCAAAGTGCCATAGGTGCTTGACAACTTTGCTTTTATACAGTAAAAATTGCCAGTTCAGTTGCTCTGGCTGACTAACTAACTTAAATCAGCTGTCACATGCTAGCAATCTCTCTGTGTTTATAGATTAGAGAGCAAATATTTGCAAAACCTTGCCAATCTTTCTGGGAGTGATTACAGTCAATCTGAATTGTTTGGACAAGTTGCTTCCCTCTAGGCAATCTGTGCAGTCACCTTACAATTGAGGAGGTTTGTTCAGAGGTCGAGTATGCAACACCCTCAACCCCCAATCACAGAATGCAAAAAAAATTCAGTGCAATTACAAGGAGGTTATTTTCACTTTAATGCGACTGCAACATAAACAAGTTCTATTTACTTGGCATATAATATTCTATTGCAGGAGCACAGCACAACCTTGTGGGTCAAATAAAACAGTGCACACAACTAATACATTAACAGTGTTGTGGAGCAAGTGACAGGAATCATGTGACTAAGAATAGAGCAGCAGTCAGAGTGTAATTACATTAAATGATTAATAATTATATTATATTATATTATATTATATTATATATATATATATATATATAGAAGTCCTTAGTAACTTACAGAATTCTTCTGGACGGCATGTTCTTGTGTCCACTTCCTGGCCTTCTCCATAAACAGGTGTTTGTTGTATTTGAATTCCGATGACTAAATTACGGGAAAAATAGATAAATAAAAGTACATATAAAGTTGGATTATAGAATCATTCACTGTGCTACAGCTGAACACAGCTGCTCGCTAACCCAACAGGGTTTAGCTTAAAGGGGTTTTTGACTTGCATCTAAACAAGTCATTTTGGCATTTATCACACTCCCGGACTTGCCTTTAATTACTTAGGACAGCAGTCTCCAACCTTTTTTGCGCCACGGACCGGTTTATGCCCGACAATATTTTCACGGACGGCCTTTAAGGTGTCGCGGATAAATACAACAAAATAAAACTAGTACCGGTACCGAAAAAAAGAAGATTTATTCATAACACACGTGAAAAGACCCAGGAAAACAGAGTTAACGATAAAAACGATAACAAAATAACGCTGAAAACCGATAAAAACCCTGAAAACCAAACATTTCACACCTGAGCCTCAACTCTCGCGGCCCGGTACCAAACGACTCACGGACCGGTACCGGTCCGAGGCCCGGGGGTTGGGGACCGCTGACTTAGGATACCTTTTATTTCGAGGGATGAATTTGAATCAATTAAAAACTGAATTATGTATTTTAGTCAAGACAACACATATTACATGACAATAAAGGTAACTCACAGTTTTCTAAAAATAAAATAAACCACCACAGACAGATTGTGTATGATAGATAGTTTGATATATAGGATGGACAACAAACTATGTGTGACTCACTATATCAGCCATCAGGGGGTCGTCTGGATTTGGCTCTGCCATGAGTAGCTGTATGGAAGTGAGGACTGTGGAGATGTTTAGGGATGGCTTCCAGGCACCCTGAAAAAAAAAATCTAATAAATATAAAGACAACACTACATCTAAAATGTATAAAATGCAACATCTATCCTTGTGTCCACCATGTAATGGTGTTGAAATAAAGAGTTTATTATGTACTGGAAATCTGTTATAACCTTTGGTGGCAGTTTAAGAGCATCATGGCAGATCCGTCCTGAATTGTCAATGTTTGGATGGTAGATTGGAGTCAAGAATCGTATTTTGGGAGGCTCAAACGGGTACCTAAGAGAAAAAAAAAGCATGTCAGTCCTGCTAGAGTGGAGTGAGAACATGTAACTAGTAGAGAGAAACCCATCAATGTTAAAGCTCAGAGAAGAAGTACCTCTCTGGAATCTTGACCTCCAAGGAGAAGACTCCACCATCATAAGGAGTTCCTGATCCACCCAATATCTCTGGAACATAACAGGGGTTAAACATATGGTCATGTATTTGATATATTTTAATGACAGGATCCACTGCAAAAATGGATGTCAGAGTGATCTTACTCAGGTGAAATATTCTGAGTATATAGTGTAGGTAAATGTATCTTGGCAATTTGTTAGGTACACCTGTTCAACTGTCTGATAACCAGCTAATCACGAGGCATCAATTCAGTGCATTATGGCATATAGACATGATCATTGCAACCTGCTGAAGTTCAAACTGAGCATCAGAATCGGAAGGAAAGCCGATTTAAGTGACTTTGCTAGTAACGTGATTTTGTTAGTGCCAGATATGGTGGTCAGACTCTTTCAGGACCTGCTGATCTACTGAGATTTTCCACATAACCATCTCTAGAATTCACAGAGAAATGTCCAAAATGAAAAATGTTCAGTGAGCAGGAGATCTCTGGGTCAAAATGCCCCACTGATTTCAGAGGTCAGAGGAAACTGGCTACGCTGGTTTGAGCTGATAGGAAGGAAACAATCCAAAAGAGCCTCGATGACGCATCAAATTTAGAAGCAGACGGGCCACAGGAGCAGAGACCACACTGGGCACCGCCGCTGTTACAAATTACGATAGTTCTGAAGGCAACACAGAGGTCCAACCCGGTACTAGCAACGCACATAAGAAAGTGTCTGGTAAGTATAGCTTTAGTCGTTTAAGTGACACAGTAGTACATACGTGCCCGGAGGTCGTCTATCTGATCTTCGGTCTGCCAGCATGTTATCCCAGGGGGGGGCTCGGTGTTTAGCATTTGAAGTTCACGTTTCAAACGAGAAGCCCTCTGCATTCTGAAAAACAGGCAGCTGGCTAATTAGCGTTACACTTAAAGTTCGTGGGTCAGTCTCCACACACGCTTGTAATTATTTAATCCTAAACGTAGAACATTTATTGTCAAATTGCTCAATGAGACAGTGGTTTGTTTGTGATGTTAGCTGCCTTCTTGTGATGCTGAGCTAACGCCTTTGCTTACTAATGTGAAGGCCGAAAAATAAACACCTTCTTAGTGCAAAAAGTCTAATAACAATTTGTCAGGTGGAGAGCACCTCTCGTTTACTTACTTTTTATCAGCTGTGCACTTGACAATCACTGTCTATCTTAATCAAAATGTCAGTTTCACAGCTCTCGGCGAAGCAGCGTCGTCGACTCTGTTTTGGATTTCCCTCTCCTTACGTAAGCACCGCCCGCGCGCCGTTCTTCTTCTTCTTCTGTTGGATTTATTCAGATGCATTACCGCCACCGTGTGGTCCCGAGTGTGAGCTACCAGGAGGCTACTTCTGCGCACAAATAACACAGCATCATTTTTATTTTTAATTTAACAGTGTTACAATGATCATCCTGCAACCCAGTAGCCTCTCTGCTTGCCCCTCGAAACACTGGGCAACTAACCATTCATGTGTATGTGTGAAATGTGATTCTTAGAGGATACTAAAACCACTTTTCATTTATAGCCTTACAAAAAGGAACAAGAAGCATCTCCTGGTGACTCTCTGGTCTCTAGTCAGTTTTTACTTATAAGGTAATATTTGTGTATTTTCGATATATGAATTTAGTTTTCTTTGTTCTTTTTAAATGTAATTTAAGAGGTTTCAAATAAGGGTGGCATGACAAATGTATACTTTGGTTATACAAATATTGTCTAGGAGTAGGTAATGGATAATAGGTACTGACTTGTAAAAAAAAAAGGGGGGGGGGGGGGGGTTTAAAAGACTTGAGCATATGATCTAATATTGCACTACAATTTACACTACTGTATATCTAACTAACAAAGCAGTTCATCATCTTTTTCTTGACAACACTTTCTTTAAAGCTATAGGCATTTTGGGTAAACTTGAATGAAAAGAAGACACACGTGAAATGTAAAAGCGAGATCAGAGGTCAAATATGAAATTATATTTGGAAGAAAACTATAATGTGATACTGACCCCATATAACAGTATCATTTCCTAAATGTTGCCAGTACAAAAATGCAGTAGACTTTATTTTTTATTAAAGTTTGACCTTATTTATCCTCGAAGAAGAAGACAGAGGTCCAAAGTAATGTGATATTTTTAATCCCCATGTATAATTAAATGTCTGTATGTCTATATGACAGTAAGAAACATAATAATAATAATAAGTAACTTGATATCACATTATCACTTGGACCTTCAGATCCATCTGTTGACCCTGAAGGACACAGGTCAGTTATGATATGACATTTTAAAATCTTTAAAGTTAAGATGCTTTTGTGGACTTTACATCCATCAATCATTAAGTTGATGGATGTAAAGTAATTATTAATTGTTAACACGACCCCACTTTACAAAGTTTGCAAAGTTTGATCAGAATTCATTCAAAAGCTTTTGAGCTATCGTGTTTAAGGACAAAATGACACACACCCCAACGCTACCAAATATATCACTTTCTTGGTGGAGCTGACACCATGATTTTTGTTTTATTTTGACAGCAGAAGCACTATAAGACTTTGGTATCATCTTGTGTGTTTTATTCTTTCTAATTCTTTTATTCCTGTTTTCCATTTATTGTATGATTACACATTCATACAGTTGGGTTCCTCCATAGAGTTCTTCTGAGGGTGGGTAGATGCGTGTCTAACAGCATCACCATCAACACAGGAGCACCACAGGGATGTGTCCTCTCGCCACTGCTCTACTCCCTCTACACTTCAGACTGTGTGGCCACCCACGGCTCCAACACCATTGTGAAGTTTGCTGACGACACAGTGGTGTTGGGCGCCATCTCCAACAACGATGAGGCGGCCTACATGGACGAAGTGAAGAATCTGGCATCATGGTGCCAGGACAACCACCTCCAGCTGAACGTCGGCAAGACCAAGGAGCCGGTGGTGGACTTCAGAAGGAGTCAGCACAGAGACTACAAGCCCATTATCATCAATGGAGCTCCAGTGGAGAGGGTGCAGTCCATCAAGTATCTTGGTGTCCACATCTCCTCAGACCTGACATGGGCTGCCCACATTCAGGTCCAGACCAAAAAGGCTAGGCAGCGCCTGTACCACCTACGACAACTGAGGAAGTTCAGGGTCTCTCCAGAGATCCTCAGGATTTTCTATACAGGCGCTGTGGAGAGCATCCTCACACAGAACATGACATCGTGGTTTGGGAACAGCTGTGTGAAGGACCAAAAAGCTCTCCAGAGAGTGATCCGTACAGCAGAACGCTGCTGCAGGATTGCTCTCCCCCCGCTTCAGGACACCTACACCAGGAGATGCCGGACTAGAGCAGCGCAGATACTGAAGGACCCGTCCCATCCTGGCAACAAACTGTTCCAACTTCTGCAATCTGGTAGAAGGTTCCGCATCATCCGGGCAAGGACAGAGAGACTCAAGAGGAGCTTCTATCCCCGAGCCATCCGGGCCCTAAACACACACACACCCGCCCTCTCACATCATCTATAATTGACTGAGACAGGACTCTCTTCCAGACACTCTAAACCAAGGCACAATGTACATTTCAAATTCCTTTAATTTTAAATATGTTTATATTGTCTATTCTGTAAAACAGTCAGATTGTCTATTCTTATTAATGTACAGAATTCACCTGCTTGCTGCTACTACTGCACATTCACCTAATGTATATACCATATACCCCCCCCCCATTTTTGTACATGTCGAGGAGCGTGTCAGGCTACATTTCACTGTGTGTTATACTTGTATAACTATGCATGTGACAAATAAAGAACCTTGAACCCTCATTATGTTTTATTTCCACTTTTCACAGTAATGCTGTTTTGAAGTTTTAAAATCACCATACTGTATATTGGTACTGATGTAAGAACATTGCGCGTAGGGAATGACAGAAAATGATATAAAAACTTCAAGTTTATCCATCTTCAAAAGGAAGACCATTAATGACTGATGTAATCACACTAAACTTCACAATCACATAAGTAGTGTAGATCCGACACAATCTTATTTGAAGGCAGTGGCAAAGATAGCCTGAAAAGTAATGTTTCTGTCCTGCTTGTCCTCCATTCTGACATCAGTGAAGCCGGAGTCTCTCAGAGCTGCCATGTAGGCCTCTGGGCGCCAGTTTTCCCCTGGCATCACCCCCTTCGCTGCCATCGTAGCCACACGAGAAAGCCTCAGAGTTGTGACCATCAGGGCTCCTGGGTGGGTTAAAAAGATGGGGAAATTCAATTTGAGAATCATTATTTAAAGACAACTTTTGGAACTAAATTTGTAAATAAAGTTTGCCTGACTGTCATGGCATTACCTGGCTTCATCACCCGGTGTATTTCTGCGGCTCCTTTTCTAATATCAGGCCAGAAGTAGTAGCAGTTACAGTGAAAGACTCTGTCCACAGTGCTGTCTCTGAGAGGCATTGCTGCTACGTCACAGTGGTGGAGGGTCACTTTTTTACTCGCTATAAGTTCCATCATTTGTTTCTTTGCCATCTGTCAGACACAGAAGAATTACAATATTGTCCCTGATTAGCAGCTATGCTTTTCTTAGGTCTTAGCTGCCTGCTCAGCAGTGCTTGATTTTTATTTATTTATTTAATATACAACCAAGGTATGCAGAAGAACGCACAACACATCAAACCTTAAAGAAGGTGGGCCAGACCACACCAGGTGCGATCAGTTAAGAACAGGACATTGTTCACTAGTAGATGCTAATTTGCATGGGCTTGATAGAAGATTGGAAAAACTCTGCATGGTCTGATGGTTCATGATTTCTGCTGTGGCATTTAGGTTCAGAATCCTTGGTTTTAACGTAAAACTCATTGTTGCAGCCATGGGTAGCACAAAAGTGACCCCTTAAACTGATTTTAGTCTCATTATATTCCACTGAGTTATTGGTTCTGTTAATAATTAGCTGGCATAAACTCACAGCATCAGTGGAGACATCAGCACGTTAGTGATGTCACATTCTCCACTGACACAAGATGGCGCTAAACGTGTTTTAAAAACTTTAAGCGCTTATTTCTTAAATCCAGCTACACAGACAGTGTTACATCTATGTTAGTTTTGGAGAGCAGGGCTCAGTGATCTAAATTAGATTTTAAACATCAAGTGTTTCATTCTGACTTTAAATGGCCTCCACATCATCTCAATTTAAGAGGATACCTGTGAGATATGGTGGTATGGAAATATCACTTCATGGGTGTGCAGCAGCCAAATCTGCAGCAACAATGTGATTTTTTTCCCCTCGTGTCAATATGGACCAAAATCAAAGAAATGTTTTCAGCACCTTGTTGAATCTATGACACAGATAACTCAGGCAGCTCTGAAGCCGGTACCAGTGAAGTAATGAAACAAGTGGCCAGTGTGCGTATTTTCTCTGAAATAATGCATTTTTTAAAGGCTTGCAATGTGTCTGCTTTAGCAAGGCTGAAGAGGCCACAACAAAGCTTTGTGCTTTTACTCTTTTTCAAAGACACTCTTTGTAACAGTAACAACCCACATGCATTAAATAAACTTGAATTTGACTTGTTTATTCCACTCTTTCTACCTCACCTGATGCATATACTCTGAGTAATCCACCCCTATAAGGTGGCCTGTGGGGCCCGTGAGCAGTTTGGCTGCAGACTGTAGACCCAGACCGGGGCCATGACCCAGCTCCAGCACAGTGTCCCCAGGTTGGATGGCACACAGCTGCACAGCACTCCCCTCCAGGACCTGATTGTAAGCTGTGAGCCACTTGCTCACCAACCACCCTGCAAGTGATCGCGTGGGACGGCCCAGCTGTTTCCCCAGTTGTTCAGCCCACATGACTGGAAAAAACATGAAATATTTGGCTAAAAACTTTCTGCTTTCAGGTTCAGCGGTGTTCAATGTGAGGACACGGTGTATAAAATGTTATAAATGGTTCGCTCTAATTCCTCACAGTGTGGCTGGACTTATCATTATTTGTTGCGCAGTTAATGTTTAATCCGCTGATTTTTTTAAAGCCAAGTAGAAGTTTATTAACATTGTTATTACTGAATAACCAATTAAAGTCGAGCACTTGATTGAAACTTGTAGATTTACAGACTCAAGCAGAGTATCGGGACATCATTTTTCTCCGTTCAGGAGAATCCAAACAGCTGACACGGTGCCCTCACGCAACACGCAGTTCGTACACGTACAGGACAACATGGCTGCTCTTCTGACTCTCGGTGCCAGTTGCCCGGATAAAGCGCTTACCTACTTTCGTTTACAGTCAACGCTCGTCGGCTCTCAGCCACGCCACTGTTTGGTCTTCCTGGTAGTGGGAGGAGCTTGTGCTTCATCGGCGCACGCGCTGCTCCGTTCTGGGGTGTCCTACACCTAAGTTTTAACACTCTGGCACTTCTTATCATCGACCACTTCCTGTAGTTTTCTTGTATTTTCTGGCCGCACGGGTTACCGCTCATGTATGTATTGCGTAATAGCGAAAAAGAAAGAAAGAGAAATAAAAAACTATTCAAAAAAATAAAACAAAAATAGGTGTCACCCTCCCTCCACCCACATTTCATTTATGAACGAGAGCGTCTGTTGCAGCGCTTCTGTAAATATACTACTGCGTGTCTAAACAAGTGCAGTCAAAGGTTTTGGAAATGTCCTCTGTCGTTGCTTCCTCCAATCATCCTATTTTGCACACACCCCCCCCCCCCCCCCCCCCTGCAGGGATTATATTTCTTTCGTTTTCATTTCCCGGAAGGGTTGATTGTGAAAATAGTGGCGTTTAAAAATTTTTTCGAGGGTATTCGTTTAAAAGTGAGTTTTGTTTGAGACGTGACCCGAAGTTTTTTTTCATTCTGCTTATGAGGAAATCCCTCTATTTTCTGTGCAGTCGAGCAGATTGAAGGACATTTCCATGGAGAGCATTTCCCCGTCACCTTTGATCAAGGTAAGTTAGTCTTTCGGGGGCAAATCTTTTAAAGCTGTGTGGTCTAAAACCATAAACCTGGAATCCGACTCAGTTTTTGTTTGAGCTTTCGTGCCTTAGTCGTTGGACCGCGACCAGCAGCTGTTGTTTATGCTCTCTGTTGCTCAGCATTGCTGCTCCAAAAACTGCTGAGTACTGTGACTGTAGCCATTTGTATTGATGTTTTGTAGCAAGAAAACAGTCCTCCATCGATTATACGTGAAAAGCAAGTCAACATTTATCCCACTGTGCATCACTCCCCACCTACCCAAGATCCTTTGGTTAGTCCTCCCACTCAAGAAGACTTGTGGCATCTGCCTGGAAGGCTGAGTGAGTTAAATTATCCTCTCTGTTCTACTTAAATGTTAATATTAATTGCAGATATGACTGCAAACACACATATGCAGCACCTTCTGCAAGCACATTTGATTTGAAATTATGCATTTATTGTTTCCAGGAATTAACCCGTCCCTGTGGGATAAAGATGATGTTTCCCTGTGGCTCCACTGGGCTCAAAAGGAGTACTCGCTGCGCCGGCCGGAGAAGGGCCGATTTGAGATGAACGGCAGAGCCTTGTGTCTCCTCACTAAGGAGGACTTCAGACGCCGCTGCCCCAGCTCAGGTGGACATGAGTTAGTAGATAGAAGTCACCTGTTTCCGTGGCTGCATTTTCATATGAAATCCCTCATTTTTCTGCAGGTGATGTTCTGTATGAGATCCTTCAGTGTGTGAAGCAGCAGAGGAGGAGTGTGGTATGTGACCCGCCTAACACAACTCCTCCCGTGGCAGCTGGACACCTTCAGGGTCCAGTCAGCTGCCAGGTAATCGCTCACACAGTCCAAGAGCCACAGTCTCCCAAAGTCAGTGGCACCCCGGGTGAGTAAAATTAAGGAGTACATTTATAAATATATATATACTGCTATACTACAGTTCAGTGTAAAGGCAGACAGATTTATTTGTACACAAGTTGTAGACTCAGAGTGCTTTACATGGGGCAAAAAAAAGAAAATGCATTCGATCATCAATAGAACTTAAAAAAAGAAAAAATAGAGTAAAATTTAAAGAAATTACAAGAAATGTAGCAGTGTGTTGTGTGCAGTAATTCAACAAAGACACACAGGGAGAGAGAAATGTTTTTGTTTAGATTTGAATGTGGCCATGATTGGGCACACCGAACATTATCTGTTGGTCTGTGTACAGAATAACAGATAAAAGCACCTTTGGTTTGGTTCTCATCAGAGGCTCAGCCTCTTGTAAAGTTTTAGGAGACCGAGAGGATCTCTAGTCTTCAGGAACATTTGTATCCACATAAGAACTTGTTTATTCTGGTTGGATCGTGGGTGTGAATACTTCCTGATCTACCACATGTGCAAACATATCACGTGGGAATCTTTTCTCTTTCCCACTTGTGTTTTACTCTACATGTGAGGACATCCATTGACTTCTTATCCCCAAAATTTAAAGACTGACGCTAATCAATGTTTGCTCACCCCTAACTGAAATGCTTTCCTTTGCTCTGTGCTTTTTCTTCACATGTGAGGAATAGTGATTCGCTGGCAAAGATGAAATAAACCCTCATTATTTTGTGATTGGGTACTTTGATTGACTTCTCTGCAAAAACTGATTTTATTTGCTCACCTAATTACATCTCCATATGTCAGATGCGTTAAGCAGTTATCACATAATTTATAATGATGAAGAAATGGAAATGCTGAAGTACCAGAACCATAAATGGTGTATGCGTACACTACACAAAGACACACACCCACAAACGTTTGTCAAGAAAAACAACTGTATAATCTTTCCCAAAAAAAGAATGTATTGGCCAGTGGTCTGCAGTTTCCTGGAAAAAGGGATCCTTTAACTCTCAAGTTCAGAACAATGACTTTGTTCTGTGCCCTGTCTGCTAGAAGTAAAACAGTCTTTGTGTTAAACATTAGCTTGTGCTAAGCCTGATATTATAAAATGTTCATGTGGCTGTAAAGTCACTTTTACTTTCACTTTAGCGTTTCACATTTCCTCATATTTCTGACTCACAGTTTTACCCGCTTTCACCACCGCAGTGGCTGCTGTCGGGGCCACTGTAAGCAGCCAGCCAAAATCAGTGTCAGCCCTTACAGATCGCCCCATCTCTTACACTTTGTCTGCGCCACTCACACAAAAGAGTGAGTATGACAAATGGCCATACCAGAAGTAAATTGTCCTGCAATTCCTACTGTTTCAGAGGCTTCATTTCTTTGTTGCATTCTGTGTCTGTGTCTCTCAGACGGATCAGCGGGTACCTCAACATTGCACCACAGTCAGGATGAGTGTAATCCCCAAACGAAGAACATCACCCCAGAGCCTCTGAACCTCTCCAGTCGAGATAAGCCGAGGAGTCCGCTGCACAAGGCAAACGGTCGCATCCCAGGTATTGTTACAATAATTTGTTGACTATTGTGCTCTTTACTCATGTATTTAATCACAGAAAACACACAGAATTGTTAAAACCGTGTCTCTTTAAAAAGTGAAGAAAAAAAATCTCATATATCATAAACAGCATTTTGTATACTATCAGCAAATGAACCAATAACATGAACACACTCAGTTTCCTAGAAACAATTTTGGATTTGTTTGTGAGGTAAAGAGCAAAACAGACACAACATCCTGAAGCATTAACCCAAAAGTGGACCTGCGCTCTAAATATTCAATAGTTGGCTATTTTATTCTTTTGTTATATCTAAATGACGGCTCAAAATGATATGTTAATGTCAGGCTTACAGGTACACTTGTGGTGAGAAGTTTCCTCATCATGGGTGTGAATGTCGTGGTAATTTGAGGCTTTTAATGATTTTTCTTTGAACTGTTCTTTGTCCGGGTGGAATGATTGTACAACATACATCTTAATGACTTTAAAATGCAGAAATTGAATGGACAAGTTTAAAGTTATGTGGATTTTCTCTGATCCACACAGGGAGAAAAGTATACATACATTCATTTAAATCTCTTAATAAGTGGTGATGAAAGTCCTGCAGTGTTGTTTAACTACAATTGGTCATTTCTCTTTACCAAAATAATAAAAAAGAAAGAACACAGATAGAATTTCAGAACTTCAGAAGGTCTCTTGAAATTTCTAAACAACTCCAGATTCCAATATTATCAGCAAGTGTGTGTAAGTACAAGTTATTCAAACAGTGCGACTACTCTTAAAACCAGGAAACCAACCAATTTACATGAATTTGACCATTTCTGCCAAGACGAATGGTAAGTGGCTTGTTGATGGCTACTAAATGCATCTTGCTGTGGGACATTCAACTATATGTTAGTGAGCCTGTGTTTATATACTGTTGACCCTGTGTGGATTAGAGAGAATCTAAAATAAATATAAACTTGTGTACCTAGTTCTTGTTTTCTAAAGTCGTTAAAGATATCTGCTGTACAAAAAGAACAGGTCGAATAAATCATTAAAAGATGTAAATGACCATGGCATTCATCCACATGATTAGTGCATGTACACTTGTGACCACGCCATTTATATACGTGTTTATTGGAACATGGCACTGAGAGTGAGAAATATACTAAATAGTACTGAATTGAACTTTAAATATGTATATTTATGTCAGTAGTGTAAGTTTTGCCAACATGTGTGTTATTACTCTTTTAATCATGGCCAGAGTGCAGGCTGCTGTGGGACTATGTGTATCAGTTGCTTTGTGATGACCGTTACCAAGAATACATTCGATGGGAAGATCCGGACAGCTTGGTTTTCAGGGTGGTGGACCCCAATGGATTGGCACGGCTCTGGGGAAACCACAAGGTGAGTTCCCAGTTCTCTGTGCTGTATCCATCAGGAAAAACAACTACACAGGTGGAGAATAAAACAAAACAGAAAAAAGCAGGGAACACTGGGGAATAGTGAATAATGTAGTGCATGACTTGCATGACTAATGATGCATGATCTCTTTTTACAGAACCGAGAAAATATGACCTATGAGAAAATGTCCCGGGCTTTACGGCATTACTACAAACTGAACATTATCAAAAAAGAAAGAGGACAAAAACTCCTTTTCAGGTCTCGTCTCTACTCCTTTCTTTGTCATCCCTTTTCTATTTTTCTCTTAAATAACATTCAAACTCATCCTTCCTGCCTGTTCGTCGCCTCCATTCAGGTTTCTGAAACTCCCTCAAGATATCAGGAAACAGCAGGTCGAGGCTTCCGGCTCCCTGGAGCACACTCCACCTCACGATGGCGACTTCCCGGTCTCCAGTCCTACACAAGAGTTCTCTGAAGACCATTTTGAGGTTTCCCCTGATCGGACATCTCCACAGCCTCCTCCAACTGGTGCACCAGTGAGATAGAATAAAACCGTGGATCGTGTGTAGCAGCACGGCTCTTACCGAATAAAATGGGAGGTTGTAATATATTTATCTCGTGGTTTGAGCTTTCAAGGGAGGAAAAAATGCATGTACAGTCTGAAAAAGCACAGTTGTGTTGTTTACTGTGAGTTTTATTTTTTTTCTCTGAATCAATGTGTGTATAACTGTGATCTGGGTAAACACTAATATTAAGAGTGAGGAAAACTGTGAAATTAATCACAGAATTATCCAGCCAGCAAAATAATATTCAAGACTTAAAATTATCTGCTTTGTTCAATATAATCACATAACAGAGTTATTTTCATAAACTTTACAGGTCTTGCAGCTATGGGTTGGAAATGACTACAGTCCAATAACAGGTTAATAAGAGTTTAATAACAAAAGAGAGGATAAATAACTGTTTTTGTTTTGAATGCTGGTTAATATGCAAGATTGTTTCCACCACTAGAAAAAAATTGCCATCAATAAGTCAAAATGTCAGGTTATTATCTCCCATTTTTGGTACGGTATCTGAAAGTTTCAGCTTAAGTAGTAATACCTTGAAATCTTCAGCGTAGCTCAGAATGGGATTTTTACAAATTGTTTTTTTTTTTTCAGTGGTGGAAAGCAGCTTTTTCTACCCGTAGGTTAAGTATTTGGTGTTTCATTGTGTGTGTGTGTGTGTGTGTGTGTGTGAAAAGTTTGCATTGAACTTGCTTTGGAAAAATAAATATTTTGATGTATACTTTATTGATCCCTGAGGGGAAATTTCTCTCTGCATTTAACCCATTCACTCAGTGAAGCAGTGGGCAGCCACTGGGCACCCAGGGAGCAGTGTGTAGGGACGGTACCTCGCTCAGGAGCACCTCAGGGTAGCCGTTCAGTGGATTCGAACCCCCGACCATGGGGCAACCACTCTACCTACTGAGCTATCCCAATTATATATGTTGATAAAACATTTCATATAAATGTTTTTCTGAGATGAAAATTATAAAGCTAACTTCTTATGACAAGCCAAACGTCAGGACAAAAATAGATCGTTGTTAAACAATTGCAATATTCACTCATGACAGTTGAATGGTCTGAATTTTACCAGCAGGGGGTGCTGTTGTAAATTTAATAGGATTTACGATTCAGTGATTCAAATACTCGTATTTCCTACAGTGGTTCAGCTTTTGAATATTTTTAGTTTTAAGGAAAAGACAAAAAGTCACCACATGTTATAAGACAGGCAGGCCTTAAACAAGACTGGCTGAGCCATGGCTGATTTACTCGTCATCTGCGGATGCTCATCTTTTACTACACCCATCTTTGACAATGCAGTTTTTACAGTTATGGGCCTAAAAACATTTTGACCTATTAGGTATAATAACTGTTCAGCTGGAGCTGTAGAATTCGTAAAATAGAGGCTTGTGTAGAGTGTTTCACATATCTTACATATCCATCTCCACTTTGTCAGTTTGATGTTAATTAAACAGATCAGACAGATGGCAGCACAGACGTAGGAAAAGACTGTAAACTGACATTTCAGCTTTTTTTGTTCCCACCTGAATGCAAATCAGTTCGATAATTTACTTATTCAACATGTCGATTTTATCCAAATAGTATATAAGTCGCATCTGTTAAATTAAGATTAAGTTCATTTGAAACTGTCTAGGTAGCTGGCATGGTTTGAGCAAAATACCAGAGCAGCTTACATTACATCAATGTCTCCTCTAATATCCAACACTGCAAAAATAAGTCAGCTTTGCTTAAAAAATGCATGTAAAGTACCAAGTAAAGTAAAGTTAAGAAAGTTAGAAAAGCTAGTTTATTATTGGTGTATAATGCTTAATGAGGTACACAACACACGTACACCAAATTAACCTCTTAAGCCCCAACGCCCCCTGATAAAAGGCAGGAGATCAGTTAGGCTTGGGGCTTAAGAGGTTAATTTAATTTTAAGAAAGTCAAGAGTCGCCTACTTGCAGACAATAGTAACATTATCTGTCAGGAGTCAGACATCTCATGTGACTCCTGTGTCCAACAGGCAACACTGCATGACGTAAAGATCAGGCGGAAGCCAGTAATTGCTACAGGAGCCTGGGTGATGCTAAATCACTGTTTCCAACTTTAGAAACCTCACCACATTAACAACACGACTGAAGTAAAGATCACAACTCGACAAAATGAGTGTTTTAATCTTAGACATTAACAGTCCCATTAGTCTCCAGTGCAGAACCTTCAATACTCTGAAATATCAGTCAAGTAATTATAAATTAAATATTGACTATCACTCCTATATATGATACTGATAAACAGAAGAATGTATCGCAGAAGCGTCTTATTTGCAACAGCTGGGAGTTTATCAGTTTATGTGCACTCAGTAAAACTTTCCACCTTCTCTCATCTTGTTTAAAGTGTTTTTATTCAAATAGTATATATGTGAAAGTATTTTGGTTTATGCATTGCAACCATGGAGCTACACAACCTCCCAACATTAGAAATCCTTATTTTACCCCTGTTCACATGAGCATGACCAACATGCTATGTCTAATTGCAATGGATTTAAAAACACTGACTGTGAAACCGTCTCCCAAGATCTGAGTGGATAGTTCATCTAAGTTCGCCTTAGCTTGTTCTCCGTTTAAAAAAAAAAGTTTTTCTACATTTATAATATTTAAACAGATCATTGAAAATGACCCCTGGAGTTTCCAGTTGTCAGTACACTGAAAGTCCTCAGTCCATCTCCTTTTCTGGATCAGGGTTCCTGGCCACCTACCAGTTAGGCGTCGCCCAGTGCTTCCTACATTATGCACCTTGGATACTTCACTCCGCACCTAGCATCCTTGGCTCATCTGCTGGTTCTCTGGTAGCAGCTGCTGTGGTTTGTGAAATGAATCTAAGTAAGTGACTCTTTCTTATGTTCTGCAATGACTTCTGTTGGATGTATTCATTACACATTTATTCCCCCAATCCTCTAATTTACAGTTACCATTCGGGATGAGATGATTTATTTTGCCAAGGAAGTGAAGTCTTTTACCCTTGGACCACTGAACCCCTCAATCAAGTTTTTTCACTGGCTGGAATGTATTTTAAACAAGCATCTTCCGTCTAATGCGCACCAACTGGCCAACGGTCGCCTTGCTGTTACCATGACCCGTCTGACAGATGGCGAGCAAATTCTCATGTCTGATTTTGACTCCAAAGAAGATGTAGTACAGGTACGCTTGCTCTACTGTTTTGGAGCTCAGAAATAAGAAAAGTAAAAAACAAACCTTAATAACTATGTTGACTAAAAACTGCTGTGTGCTGTGTTCAGGCACTGCTTTGTAGCTGTTTTTTGCCTGGTTACTGTGGTTTTGTACCTCCATCATTCAAAGGAGTAGTGAGTATTTGGTGGCCTCAAAAATTCCCTCCACGCACCTTGTGAGCCCTGTTTTCAAAATAAAAATCCCAAATGTTAATCTCTGCTGCAGTTCTATTTGGATGGTGGCTTAAGCGGCATTCAGCCTATGGCGCCTGGATCCTCCAGTCGCACACTGACCGTGTGCCCATTTTCTGGAGAGAGTGACATCTGCCCTGGCGACGCACCATGTGTTCTGGACATTGTAACGCGTGGTGTCACTTTAAAGGGCAATTTGGGCAACAGCTTCAGGTTCATCAATGCCATTTACCCAACTTTGGAGGTCAGACCCAAACTATATGTGGCCATATCCTATACTGTCTGTATCCTCATCTCTATCCTCAGTCTATTATTGTGTAATAGTAGCAGTTTGTGTTTAACATTTTTAGAAATATAGCAAAGGAAATTAAACATTACATTATTTTTGATCTTTTATTTCATTGTGTCACATTTAATTATGTTTTTGTCATTTTTTCCTCTCCAGAATATGGAGGAAGCCTTTCACAGTGGCTACAAAGATGCTGTTCATTTCCTTCAGAGTAATGGTGAGTCAGGTGCTAGTTACAAACAAACAAACAAACAAACAAACAAACAAACAAACAAACAAACAAACAAACAAACAAACAAACAAACAAACAAACAAACAAACAAACAAAAAAACAGTTTTTCTTGGCTAAACTTAATCTATCTAACTTTCTCTTTAATTCCTTTCGCTCATGTTCAAAAGTGTCCCAAGGGCCACTTAGCGTTAATCAGAATATCACATGGCTTCATCTGGAAACCATGAAAGATGAAGAGGAGAAGAAGAAGCTGGAAAACGGGACGACCGAGCTGACATCTTTTATAGACAACGGAACCATTCAGATGAGCGACTCTACCACACAGGAAGCTGCACAATATCCTCCTCTCCATTTTGATACTGTGAAAAACGGCATGTTTTGAACACACTCACAGGCACAAATATTACTAATAGGGAAATAGCAATTTCATAGCAATGTAAATGAAATCTGACGTTGGTCAGTTTGTCAATGTGACGTCAACAGAACGATGAATGATTCAGTAGAACGAAACTGAACCAGAACATTCATATTGTTCCACTTTGCCTTTGCAAAACTATCTTTGTTCATGTCTGCATTTCAGTGTTGCTGAGCAACGTGATGACTTATCTGAACATGTTTGGACTCCCTGCAAGAATCCTATCCTACCTGCTCCTGCCCCTCATGCTGTCTTATTATGCTGTACTGCAGAACAGGGACCGGTAATGAACACACTGAACACAGACAGGCCAGCAGAAATTGTGTGTGCTCCGAAGCTCTGAAACTCTCTTTGTTTTTGTTTGATAAACAAAGAAGAAAGAAAACAGCTCGATCGTTTCACTAATGACCATAAAATTTCTGAGATGACGTAATCATCATGAGGTTGCTGGATAATTCCAGGAAATGGCTGCTAATAGATGGTGACGGAGTTCTGTAATTCCTATTTTTGTGCAGAGACGTAATGTGGTAATGTTCTCTTATACCTTTTAGAATCATGATAGCAGTGCTTTCCATTGTTTATCATTATGCAACACTACATTAGCTGTAACCTGCAGCTTTTTACTTAGTTTCTTAATTTTTGTTTTTAGAATGACTGATCTCAGCTCAATGTTCTGCAAGAAAATAAAGAAGTCCCAGATTGTCAGACTATTGCCTTAAACAGAGGCAGCATCTCTGCAACACATCCTAATCATCCTAATACAGCACGATGACCAGCAGCTACATCTCAGACTGTACAGACTGAAGTTAGCAGGTTAAAAATTAAAGTTCATGACAGTACAGTTAGAGAAGATTGAACAAGGAGGAGGTTTTTTCTAATAGTTGAGAAGGCCTCTTCTCTCTAAAAAGAAGCATGCCTTAAGTTTACAAAGCTGCATCTGGAACAATGTACTGTGGAGAGCCAAGATCAACGTGGGGATGTTGGATTTAATGCCGTGCGCCATATTTAGAGAAAACCAAACAGAGCATATCGACACAAACACCCCATACAAACTGGTTCTGCCAGAACTTTCCTTCCCACTGTCTCCAGTGTAGAGCGCCTTGAGACAGTTATTGGTGTTTTTTGGCACATATATATAGATCAACTTTAATTGAATTGAAGAAATCTTGTAAAGAAAATGGGCCTAAATCCCAACACAGTGGTGTGAAAGACTGATTAGTCATACACAAAAAGCTCTTGCTGTTAAAGGTGTGCTTAGTTTTCTTAGTTTTTTGCTAAACCAATAATTACACATTGTAATGTGTCATGTTTTATTGTTCATCTGAAGCTGTATTTATCTCATTTTAAATTCTGGTGAGGACCAGACGATATTTCCTAATATGTAAAACCTCCCAATTAAAGACAGCGCATTTTCTTTTTCACATTACTGTACTTGTAGTTTCTTATTTACTTTTTATGCTTCAGTAACATCTGTTATGCAGATGCAATCACTGTGACCTCTCTATTTCCACCAGGCTGGAGTTGCTGTTCAAACAGATGCCTGAGCTTCTTCTTTTGACTTGGCACACCATGAGAGTTTTCACCTTTTTCTTTTTCGAAGGAGCTGTCTCTACCATCAAGAAGAATATAAATGAAAAGTAAGATGGCATCTCTTATCTTAAATTATTACACTGTTTATTGCGTATATGATTTATATAGAATTATTTTACTTGAAATCTTAACAGCTTTCAATCTCAAGTATTTCAGCCAAACTCAACTGAACTTGAATATCTGTGTTTTAGCATCATGCCGGTCGCCCGGGCGCTGTGGCAGAAAGACCAGGCGCAGTCTGAGGCATCACAAGGCCGGAGGCAGCCATCGTCTTTCAATGAGTTTTCTTCACATTCAGAGAATGCCAGTGAAAAATCATCTCCGGTTTACAAGAAACCAAAACAACAGTCTTTGTGAAATACTGTTGTAAACAAGTGAAGTGCAGATTTCCATTTAGCATGTTCTAAAGTGTTGAAGGTTGAGTTTACAGGCTTGTAATTTACGAAAGCTGAGTAAAATATCTGTATCTATGTTTTCATACTTGTGAAATTGTATTGCTGAGGCAGTGGAGTGCAGACCTTCATAGTTGGCATAGTTTTGTCATTATTGGTTCTTTAACACTCAACGTTGTGCTGGATGTAGAATCCTTTAAAGAATTTATGAAGAAGTTATGAAACCAAACAGTCAGACAAATCTATCCCTGAAGGTGTTTGACCTGAAGATGGTATGATGTAAAAGGTCATTGAAAGGTGGTAATCAACCCTTCAGAATTACTTTCATTTCCTTGGAGAACATTATAACTACAGTCTTTAAAATGCACTATGGTTAAGCTCTTCTAGAAAAAAGTCAACATGGCTTAGTCTTCAAAGAAACTAATGAAATGTTTTATAGTTTAATGTCATTTTTAAGCACAAAATGTGACAGAAATGCATATGCAAGTGGTTGTGGTATGTCTGAAAATGCCGTCCTGTTTATCTACAGTAAGCGCTCTTTCAGAGTTGAAAAATCAGAACATCACTGACAAAAACACTCATGGTTAAGAATTTAGCTGCAGGGTGACGGTTAGTCCTGTGATGAGCTGTTACACAATAGGGCTCTTTCATCGTTACCTCACTATCATTTTACAGCGATCCAGTGGTGAACCGCTGTTGCCTACGGCATGTCTTCATTTCATTTCCAGACCCAGCTTCATAACGATCAAGGAATTCTGGGAAAGGGCACAAATACTAATGTGTGACATGGCAAGTTTGATGTCAAAGGAGCAGAAACCTACTTTCTAAAGCTTATTTGCCTTGTATCAAGTCTTTGTGTTGCTTTTCTAAGATTCAGCTGTTAATAGCTCCTGTCTTCCAGTCTATGCTTGATGCTTTTGGTTTCATTTGAGCAGCCTGTTGTTATAAATTAGGCTATATTGAGCTGTAGCCTTAGGACCTTCTTCATGTTTGATGCTTTTCTGCTTAATGACATTTACAATATTGGGATTAAAATAAAACATTTTTTTTAAATGATATTGTGTTTGAAAAATAGATTTTATTCAAAACTACAAAATCCACCAGGATTTTATCTCAGTTGCTGAAATCATGTCACGTGCCTGCTGCATCTGCTTTTTCATGCTGTTCGGGAAGAGTACAGTGTATTTTTAAATAGCCCAGATACATTCTATACATTTATTTTAATTTTTTTACAAAGGCCACAACATTTAGACTTCAGCAATGTTGTCATTTGTAGCTGTTGACATTGATCGGTCTGTAAATGTCCGACCTTATACTTATTCCCGGATTCTCCGGCAAAGATTTTTCAGTAGTTCATGTTAATATTTGTAGCCTTAAATATAAGATTCAGGAAATTCAGTCACTGTTGTCAACAAACAGTCAAATAACTGTGCTGGCTATTTCCGAGACTCATTTAGACGCTGCCTTTAAGAATAATGAATTTGAAATAAACGGTTATAAGTTGTATAGGAAAGACCGAAACAGGCCTATACATTAATGAGAGCAAAGCAAACTACGAATGGACTTAATGTTTGACGATCTGGAAATTGTGTGGGCTCAGTTACACCCGCTCTATGGCAGGCCTGTATTAGCAGGTTGCTGCTACAGACCCCCAACTAGCAATATGTTGTATGTAGAACGAATCTGTGAAATGCTGGAAAGAGTAACTGAGGAAAACAAAGACATGTTCTTATTAGGAGACTTTAATATCAGTTGGTCAGCTCCTTCTTGTCCTTTAGGGAAAAAGATAAGTTGTCTCAGATCGTCAACATTCCCACCCGGGTCACGGTCAACGCAGGAGGTCATAGGTCATCATCATGTATTGATCACATATATACAAATGTTCCTGAGCATTGCTCTAATATTGTTCCTGTTCCAGTTGGTTATAGTGACCATAATCTTGTAGGTTTGACCAAGAAAACGAAACCACTGAAAACTGCACAAAAGATTATTTTTCACAGATCATGCAAAAATTTCAATGCAGACAACGTAAAGGAAATTCACTGGACTGACATCTGCCTCGAGCGTCACCCTGATTATCTATGTTTATTGAAAACTTTTGCTACCTGGCTGACAAACATGCCCCCTTAAGGAGATGTACTGTTAAGAAGAACTACGCACCTTGGCTAGATAATGAACTTAAGGCTGCAATGTCAGAAAGAGATATAGCAAAAGCAAAAGCACATTAGTCTGTCAGTCCACAAGAGTGGGCAAGATATCACGAGTTAAGAAATCAAGTAACTAAATCGAATATGTCCAAGAAGAAAGAATATTATCAACTCAAGCTCACGGAGGCCAGTAAGGACGGCAAAAAGGTGTGGAAAGTTTTAAATAAGATAATGGGTAGAGATCTTGCTCCGGTGGTGTCTCACATCTACACGGGTGGAACGTTTATAAGTAAAGCTAAGGCCAATAATGTTTTTAATTACTACAGCAATAAAATAACAAATTTAAAATCTAATATGAGCAGAGGCGATCCCACCTCATCACAGCGTCTTATACAGGATGTTATCATGAATAATAAGCAAAGCCAATTTAAGTTTGAGGCAGTGAGTGTTGAGATGGTAGAGCGCTTATTGATATCACTTCCTGACGATACATCCTCTGATAACACAGACAGTAAACTGCTCAAAGTTGCAGCCAAGTTTGTGTCCCTTCATGTCACATATGTAATAGATCTTTGGCATGCAGCTTATTTCCATTGCAGTGGAAAGAATCGAAAATAATTCCCATTCCTAAAAACAAGAATGACGTTTTTAATGGTGTCAATAGCAGACCTATTAGTCTACTCCCCGTTCTAAGTGTAATTATGGAGAGGATTGTCTATGATCAAATTCAACATTACCTAACAGAAAATCATCTACTCACTCAGTTTCAACATGCTTACAAACCTGGTTATTCCACCAGCTCAGCTCAGATAACTGGTATAAACATCTAGATGATGGGAACCTGGTCGGGTTGGTATTCGTGGACTTTAGTGCTGCATTTGATTTGATAAATCATGATCTTTTGATAGATAAACTAAAATTTTATGGATTTTCACCAGCTGCTTTGTGCTGGATGGAAAGTTATTTGTCCGAAAGAAGGCAAAAGGTTTATTTTAATGGTTATTTCTCTGAGGGCTGTGAAATGAACTGTGGTCTACCCCAAGGCCTCAGTCCACTTCTCTATTCAGTCTTCACGAATGATCTGCCGTACGTCCTGGATAAATCTCATCTTGTAATGTATGCTGATGATGTTTTATTCAGCCAGTAGCTACTCTGAATTGACCAGTGCAACAAGATTTGCTGAACATATTTGATTGAATAAGTAAAAATAACAGGATTTTAAACGTGTCTAAATCCAAACCAATGTAATAGGAAGTAGAGTACGCTTAGTCAACAGCCCACAGCTAAATCTTTCCATAGCTGGATCGGTATTAGAACAGGTCACCCAGATTAAATTACTTGGTGTTACCATAAACCACCACCTTTCATGGTCTCAGCACATCAACTCTGTTATTAAGAAAATGGGACAGGGCATAGCTATAAGGAAATGCTCCTTTTATATTACTTCTTCTGTTATGAAAGATGTCATTAATGCACTAGTATTATCTCATCTAGAGTACTGCTCAGTCGTTTGGTCAGCAGCTAAGAAGACAGATCTGAACAGACTTCAGTTAGTCCAGAACAAGGCGGCCAGATTAGTGTTAAGGTGTTCATACTATACAAATATCGATAAAATGCACGATAAACTTCCTTGGCTTTCTGTAAAAGCCAAATTATACTATGACTGTACTATGAGAAAGCAATACTGTTAAACACACCATATTTGTTTTCTGCTCAGTTGCAGCATCCAGATGAAATAAATAATCATAGCACACGATTTTCAACAAACCGCAATTTGGTAACTCCTCTGGTTAAAAGCAACTTTTTGTTATATTTAGAGCATCTTTTCAGTGGAATAAGTTGCCTCATGCAATTAGAGAACTGGCTTCTATTCATAATTTTAAAAATGACTTAAAAGCCTATTTAGGCAGCTTTTAATTTATTGTAAATATTGTAAGAGGGCACTGTCATTTGTAATGGAAATGTGTGTATTTTGTCATAGTGTTATTCCTGGGGGTTTGGGCCCCCGGAAGACTAGCAACCACTGTTGTGGAAGCTAATGGGGTTCCTTTTAAATAAGCAAACAAATAAACAGAGATGACAGAAAAACACATCAATGGTGTCTAGACAGGCTTAAATCAGGGGTGTGGCTTTATTAACGAAAATACACCGCATTCTCGGGTGACCATCTAATCCACCTTTCACACTCCTGTCTGAATGGTAACATGTGTCGACACAGAGAGGAACAGATGATTTTGATCGCTCAACTCCATGTCCTTTTTCATACAGATGGCCTGCTACCTGCAGACAGATCCTCTTATATAATAAATGTGGATGGATGATACAGATAACACACACATCTGGTGCTGTTCCGCATCAGCCGCTGATCCAGCCAGTCAACTGGCAGTAAGCTGGCTTTGCGAAGAAAGAAAGATGCCCTTGCTGGTTTTTCAGTTTTTGAGAGTATGTGGCAGACTTGTCATATAAAGACAACATGGGATAAAGGTTGGAAATGCACAAGTTCTTTTTTTTTTGTGTACTTTTAACGTTAAATTAAAAAAACTTGTGCCAAACTAGGTCATAACGTAACGCAGAATGAGATTCATCCTCTGTCAGGATACAATATGTAAAAAATGTAACAGCATTCTCAAAAAAATGAAATGAATGTGTGCATTTTCCATCGGGCCCTGAATTATATATTGTTGTTTTTGTTTTTTGTTTTAACTGGTTCCTTACTCGTCAAACCCTCTGCTCAAAAGTCATTACTCACTGTCTCTTTAACGACGATATCTCTAAAAGTACATTCAGTAATCTGCAACACAGTGATTATACCGTAGAGTGTTTGCTATGTGAGTTGAGGAATAATTGATTCTAGGTTGTTTTTTTGCTTCTTTCTGAAATTTCTGTCACTGATAAAATGCTGCAGAGACACATCTGGAGGTTGACTTATTTTTTAATGATGGTCTTTATGCTTTTTTGTTGCTTGAGATGATGAAAATGGGTTTTGACAAATACTGCCTTAAAGGTATAGATGATCTCCATCTGGTTCTCCGTGCTATTAAAGCACACATGCATAAACACAACGTCAAACCAAGAGAAACACATCAGATATGTGTCTCAGTAAAAATATGTATCTTGTGTTTGTGTGAGAGTTTATGCTCGTTTATCTTTGCCCAGCGTCACTGAAAACACTTCTACAAATCAAAGTGAACCAAAATCTCTCCTCAAGTAAATACAAAAAGGCATTTTTAAAATTTATGATTTCATTTATTAAGGAAAGAAGCTCTCCATGTGTCTACTTGGCCCCATGTGAAAAAGTAGTTGCCCCCTAACGCTAATAACTGGTTGTGCCACCCTTGCCAGCGAGAACTGCAATCCAGTGTTTGCAGTAACTAGCAATAAGTCTTTCGTATCACGTTTAGTCTACTCTTCTTTGAAGGATTGTTTTAATTCATCCACACAGGAGGATTTTCAAAGTTTAAAGTCAGGCTAAAGCATCTAAACTGTTGCTTTGAGTCAATCGGAGATAGATTTTCTGCTGTGTTTCAGATCATCGTCCTGCTACAAAACCCAAGTGTGCTTGAGCTGCTTAGGGTACGAGCATTATCAGCATCTACATAACTCTTGGAAATTGTTTGAATTACACTTTCATCATTAAAAATTATATAATTTATGTGTAGTAAATAAAAAAATGTGGCTGTAACTGATTACTTCGTCTTACACAGTGAACATGTTGCTTGTGTCATGTTTCATTGTGTAGCGGGCAGGAAATAGAACGCAAGCGCAGGACTCATACGTGGGGAGGGATGAACTCAAAACGGCAGCTTTACTGCTGGAAAAAACAGATTGGTACTGAACTAAACACGAGGAGCTATAAACAAGAAACTCAAATCAAAAACCAGAGACACGAGGGAGCTACACTGGGAACACAGGGAACTGGAGCACGGAGGAAACACACAGCGTGAGGGAACGATGCGACAATGAATGGAGGTGAGCACAGACAATAAATACACAAGGAGAACATTAAATATGTTATTATTATTATTGTTGTTGTTGTTGTTGTTGTTGTTGTTGTTGTGTTTATGTACAGCTGTTTATGTCTGTGTTGTTTAGACTTTGACTTGATTGCTTGCTTATATTTAATGTAATATCAGTAAACAGGGTGTGCATGCTCTCAAAATGTTCTCACCTTTCAGATGCCCTGGATCTTTCTTTGCCTTGAAGATGGGTAATCTGGGGGATACTGTTTCTCCCAAACCTTCAGCAGCCCTTGTGATCACACTAACACACACTAGACTACACTACACTACACTACACTACACTACACACTAACAGATTGTTCAGTTTCTAATCTTTTCTTCTGCTTCCTCTACATCTTCTGAATTTAGAGCCTGGATGATTAGACTGAAGAAAAGTCTTATTTTTGCTTATGAACATCACTATGTCATTTCCTGGTAAAGCAGAATAGTAGTTTCCTGTTTGCCCTGTCTGACCCTGAGATCTTAAACTTTATCTAATTATCCTTTTTAATGTAGGTTTTTCCTGGTGACTATTGCATGTGTGTAGTGCCTCCAGTTTAGGGATTTTTGGCCTCAATGTCTAAATGTAGATCTGTGTAATTTCAACAATCAAATGCTTTGATTTATTTATTATTATTATTATTATTATTATTATTAGCCTGTCATATCTGGCACTGTAGCAATCAGAAGTATTGTCCTAAGGCCAAGAAAAATGCCAACAGATTTATTTTCCCAATTGGACCATCATGGCTTTTGCTATACTGGTCCACTTGATTGTCACAGTTTATTTGATCTTTATTATCACTATATTTTTATTTTAAGTCAATACAATCAGAAGGGACAGGACCAGAGGACGGGAAAGAGAAAGAAGAAGGAAAGAGAAGTTTGTAAGAGAGTTAACAGAAGGCGAGGAGGGATAGAGAGAGGACAGACACTAAAAATCAGCTTGATCACCTGCTGAAAAACAGACACAAGCAAAAAGCGGACAACACAGTCGGGAAACCACAGCAACAACGAACATAACAGTAATAATAAATAATTAATTAATATGATTATTTGAATAAATGTAAATAAATTGAATGTAAATAAATAATAAATATTGAATGTTACTGAGCAGCATACAGTACTAGTAATGCATGATATGTTTAGATGCAGCAGCCAACCCAGACAGTGTGTGTCTGTGGGTACCTGTTTGTACACCTGTGTGCACACCTGTGTGTGCGAGCTCGTTCGTATTCATAAAGTTCTCCATATAAGTGTCTAGTAGTAGGTGTAGCCCTGCCCCCCAGGACATGAAGCAGGCATGGACGAGATCCAGGCCCCAGACATCTAGATGCCCCCAGAGCACGAGAGCCCAAGGAGGACCACGGCAGAGGCAATCGTGCCACCCACCCAGAAAAGAGCTGAGGAGTGCCTTGGACGGGTGTCACCCAGCAGCCACGGTGCAGAAGTCACAGGGCTACGCCAGAGCAGACCAAGCCCCGGGCCCAGAGGTCCAAGATCTGAGGGGCCCCCACACTCAAGGGGTCCAACCGAGCTGGGGGGCTTGGTCAGATTTGATTTTTGTGGTTAGAAAAGCTGATGAAAGTTGATAGTAGTTATTTTAAAATAAAACAGATTATGTGGTGTCTCCATTCTAAATCTTTTTTAAGCTGTTTGTTGTATCAGGAAAACCAGTGAAATGAATATCGAGCTATTATCTACTGTTTAATATGCCCTCATGTGTGAGACATAAATAACAAGAGCCAACTGCTGTGTATCTCATGACTGTTTATGGTGAAACACTGTTGTGTTCTGAAATTGTTGCACAAGAACGTGGTTTAACCACCGTTCCCGTGTTACCGCCTCATGACTGGCAGCTAAGCACAGCGGAAACTCTTCACAGATGAGATGATTGTATCCATGCTGATGTTTTCATGCTGTTATTCCCCCGTCCTCACCAACCCCATCCAGAACACGATGCTTCCCTCTGCACAGTTGAATAAATTCCCCTGTTGAGATGAGAGATGAGATAGCCTTTATTTGTCAGTTGCAGGTCTTTTGCCCACAACCGAGATGACAGACCTTGCCGACCGTACATACAATACACAAACATCACATTGGAGAGACGGGTCAGGCTAAGTAGCAAGGAAATGTGCAACACAAAAGGATAATACAGATAATAGTGTTGTGTTGGCCTTAGGTGATCCAGCTAACCAAAATGAAAACAAGGTTTTGTTTTGCAAGTGGCGTTGCATTCTGCTGGTCCCTGAAGTTTTTGATTACCTTCTACATAAACCCATTTCTACACAGTCTTGCCTTGTTAATGGTTTAATGTTTGACATTTATCTCATTAAACTCCATTTATACCATCTGACAATTTTTAATAGAAAAAACTAAAACAAAACAAGACATTTCGTTATAGCTGTAAGGCTTTGTTGAGGACTGCCACTTTTAACAGAATCAGTGTTACTTTTTTTCTTTTTAGTTGCTTCTTCTTCTTTGTGATTTGCAAAGATGCAAAAATAACTATCATATTAACAAAAGATTTCTTACTGCCCTGGCAATGCAGACAAACATCACTTTGCGTGTAGAATTAAATGCCCATTCCCGCTGCTTTCACTTTTGCACAGTGGAAACACCAGTTCTAATCAAAACTGTGAAAATGGAGAGGAAAATAAATATTACAGGGCCTTTAACCCCCCCTCCAAAAAAAGGCTAAACTCAATCACAAGGAGAAAAACAACAACAACCAGTGAGCCAATAAATCTGTCAGGGTCTGTTCTGTAATGTATGTATACACACCATGACAGCAGGATCACCGGATGCAGTTAATTATGGATGAAAGCACACACACACATGCACACACACACACTGAAGTTCAGAAGAGGGACACACCAGTCCTCACAGAAATTCTCTCTCCCATGTGTCACACAAACTCTGTCTCCAACAGGCTCACTGTGCCCTCCTCTGTCTTCTGTCATCTATCTCGCTCCGTTTATCTCTCACTCAGTTGTGGAATTTTCCATCAAAGCAGCTCGTTAATGATGGAGCACCTTCATGCATCTTTAAGCATTTGACAGGGATCTTCCACTGTGCAGTTTCAGCCCAATGCTCACACAAATCACACACACTGAAACCACTTTTTCTTTATTTAATGTTTTCTTTTTTTGATAAAAGTCAACAGTGTAGCTACTTCGTTTTCACTCGACAATAACAACAGAACGTGAAAAACAAAACCAGGCCCAATCCTCCTTTGATGCTTAAATGTTTAAAAGTTATGTGCACACATCTTTGTGGGTATTTACAACTGTTTCGATCCATGTGAATGAAATCCTGTCATTTACATCGTGTGTGTAAATGTAGACAACCTCCTGCTGCCACCTCCACCTACACAATGAGTGTTGAGGCAAAACAAAGCGCTCCCTGAGCCAGTCACTCAAAATGTTATTTTCGCTGTACCTGAATTGACCTGACTGTTGATGGCTGCTGCCATCATTATGTTTTCAAATTCCACTATATTCCCATCTTGTATACATGTGTGTGGTGCCCTCTGTACATGCATAGGACAGTGAAATATTTATGCTTTTTTGAGGTTTTCACATAAGTATAACTGATTTTATGATGGCCACAACACCACAAAAACAAACAAAATAAAATACGCTAGTTATACATAATAAAAAACCCACATTATTGAAAGGATATTCCTTTAGGATAGTTTAGAGGGGAGAGTGAGAACCAAGAATTCAAAGAAAAAAAAAAAGAGGAGACCGTCATGTCTTTATGAAAAGTAAAAAAGTTTCAGATGCCATGGTTTGACATTTGTAAATTTATATATTATTCAATATATATGTTTCTACAACAAATCCTGAAGGTAATCTGGAAGTATCTTTTACTCTGTTTGGGTAACCCCTTGGATTATATTACCAATTACAATTTTGATGAGGTATCTAGTGTCTGTAATGGACACAATTTTAGAAACCTAACCAACCTTGCCAGGGATGTAGTCGGATTGACTGGATGTTGTTAAAACCCCACTCCAAGAGAAAATGGGACACACACAAACAAGCCAACATAAACACATTCTGGATAAATAAGCAGTAGGATTAATATCAAAAGCTGTTTTTACTTCTAGCTGATTTGATGGCCGATATTTTGATTTAGCGTTTTAGATGGGTAAGTCCTCTTCAAATTTCTCTCGTAATCCATGTTAGCGATGAGGCTCAGTTGTGTTACTAGTGAAAATACAGCTGTTGCAAGCTTAGAGACCTGAACCGTCATCAAAGACAACAATGATGTGTTGGTAGGAAGGCCTCCTCTTAATCTGTTAAACAAGGATAGGAAATTGGTTTAGCATTAATGATATGAATGAGGAAAGTCCTTTTGTCTGTTGTCTTAGAACACATAGCAACAGGCACCAAACCAGCTCCACTGTATATCTGACAACAATAAAAACAACAACAACTCTTAACCGGAATAAAGAACTGCAAAGTGTGTAAACCTGACAGTTAGATGAAAATCATTTCACTGAAATGCAAGTATGAAAACACAAACTTTACTTTTGATGCTTCTCTTTCTAGTTCCTGTTGTGCGATTAAAAACTTGATCCTCTGAATTTAACAGGCATCGCTGTGCCTATAAAAGTCATCATAGTTTACTTTTAAATACAACATAAAAGTACAACTGTTTAATGTGAAATTTTAACTTCTTTTAGTGGAAAAAGAACAGCTAGGTACTAACTAATAATAGATATAACAGACTGCATTGCAATTATCTAAACAATGATAAGGTTTACTGTGCAAATTTCTACACTAACAGACCCTCCAAGCTCCACTTTGCACTCCAATGTGTTGAATCAAATTCTAATATTTGATTTTTTATATCACTTAGCAGGTATTTGATGCACACATTCAAAACAAGCAAAAGAGAGCAACAACAACAACAACAACTATCTGTAAAAATACAATACAATGTGCCATTTTTTAATTAGGGAATTTTCTGTATATTTTCTGTATATTTGTTTAAGGTTTTGTTTTTGTTTTTTTGTTTTTTGCTGCACCTGAATGTGCAGTGTTTAAATTTGCCAAGGATTCTTTTTCCACTGTACTTTTTAACCACACATTTGTCCATTTATGGATTTATCAGTTTAAAAATATAGTGACAGGACATTTTCTGTTTTTTTAAGCATTTTTTTCCACTGTAGCTGTTAATTCAGCCAACAGGAGTCGTGAAGTTTCTTTAACAGGCAGATTTGCATTGTCGTTAATGTGAAATGTCACCCACTGCCTTTGTGATAATAATAATAATTTAGATTTTCATAGCATCTTTCAAGAAAGAAAATTAATAAACAGGGGTTTAATGGACAAATGTTACTCCTGTTGCATTCTACATGATGGAAGTAGTAACCTTTGTTTATAAAAAAGGACTTGATAACTACAATGTGCTAAAGTTCATCACAATTCTGACTTTTATTAGCTTAATGTTGTTCTTCTTGAAACTCTAATTATTGTTTGATTTCCATTGTGTGTGTGTGTGTGTCTGTACGGGTTCTTACTATACTGGTGGGGACCAGAATCCAGGCCCGCACAGGGTTGAAGGCATTTTTCATATTCAAAATGTGAAAAAGCAGCTGGGGAAAGCATTATGTCATTGGGATGTCCCCACGAGGATAGCAAACCAGACATCTGTCTGTGTGTGTGATCTTTGTGTGTGCCAGATATCTGTTTCACTCGCAACCTTCTGCACCTGCTTGTAACTTATCTGTATGACAGTCCACTACCACGGACCAGGTGGCGTGTCAACTCTCACCTTCCATCTCCTCCCAGGTGTCATTCAGTCCTCCTTTCTCTCTTTTCAGTCGAAGCTCCCTTTTCACTCATTGCCCTTGGATGCCTCTCATTATGATCATAATCTGGGTCATATATTCATTTTTTGAGGTTCCTGTCATAGAAATTTCCTGGAGAAAACAACCTGTTCTAGTAAAGCAACCACAAAGTCATCTGAGGAGCAAGAACTCTCAAATAGTAATCATCTGTTCTCTTCAGCAGCATTTAATTTGAAATGTCAAAAGCACTGCTTGTTTTATTGTTCCTGCTATGAATATTTATATTGTATTTAGGCACAGTTGGTGTGGAGCACCTGCAATTTCATTGTACATGTGCAATGACAATAAAGGGCTACTTTATTCTAACCTTGCAAAATAACACAGCATTTGTGATGTGACACAGGAGGAAATTCAGCTGTTGCTAACAGGAATTTCTTGCAAATTGAAGGTTAGAAAGACAGTGTTGTTATTCATCTTCATTTTAACTTCTATTTTCAAGATGAATGTGTAAAGGCACACTACAACAATCACACAGTCTGTCAGCTCAGGAATGTGGTCGTGTTTACCATATTCTCTGGTTACGTTTATGTCACTCAGAGCCACAATTGTTGCACCGACAGTCATCATACCAACTTACTCTAATAGCATATCTTCACTCAACTACTCATAATCAAGGCATAATTTATATATATATATATAAATATATATATATATATATATATTTATATATTATGTGCTGGAATGTGCAGAAAATAGGTTTAAATATTAAACAAATTTCTTCCAGTCAGTAAATGTTGCATATAATTACATTTTTGCTTGATGCATAAAGTTAAAAGATTAAAACTAATAAAACGAGTTTTAAAAAGAGACTTTTCCATTTGATTACATTTTGTATGATGGATTATGCAGAAAAAGTAGAATTGGGCTGAAAGATCTATCGCTTTATCACCTATTCAGGTTGTAAATCGTGTTTTTAAAAGGTAACTAAGTAACTAAGTAACTAAGAAATTAATTACTTTTGAAAATAAGTAATCAGTAAAGTAACTGGATTACTTTTTTGGGGACGTAATCAGTAATTAGTTACTGATTACTTTTTTCAAGTAACCTGACCAACACTGGTTCTAAGCCACACCAATATATCACCACCAGCAGCCTGAACTGTTCATGCCAAACAGGGTGCTTCCATGGTGTTTAACTAAACTTGACTCGACCATCCAAATGCTAAAGTAGAAAATTAGACTCATCAGACCAGCAATATTTTCACAGTCTTTGGTTTGGTTTTGGTCAGCACGTCCAGATTGTCGTCTCAGTTAACTGTTGGTAGTCCTGTGCTGCTACAGCCTATTTAAACTTCAAGAGGTCACAATCAGTGCACATTGCTATTATGTTATGTTGCAGCAATTCTGGAATACTGGGTATGCAATCATTAACATCATAAAATCTGCAAAAGTAGAAACTTTTAATCACTCACATGATTGTGGTGTCAGTGTGTGTTTGTATTGCCGTTGTTGCCGTTCACCTTTGCACCCTGTTAGTGTCTTTTCCTTTTCACTGGCAGTGATTTGGCTTCTGTTCACTTTAGCCTCATTCACTTGATGAGCACTATCATGAGGATTCATGAAATTGTGCTGATAAGTGAAATTTATTTAAAATTAATTTTATTATACAGACACAATATTTTGTATTATTGTTTGCCAGATCTGGAGAATCCAAAAATACCTACATGGTTAAAGAAAAAAAGACCACCAGTGTTGATAACTATATTGCAAGTGGGCACAATAGACTATTTCACTGAGTCCACATTTAGGCCTCCACCTAATGTGCAGTACAGTTCAGATGATCCACATGTACTTTATTGTACTGGTTTATTTCACTGAGATGAGCTGTTACATCTACAGACACAGTATCAGGTGAAGCTATCTAGCAATATAAGATAGCAGACTTCTCCATGTGAACCAGAGGCTGGCATCCTGTTGGTACCTCACAGACTACCAGTGTTTGTGTGTGTATGGCACTAGCATTACAGTGAAAGCAGAGACTGCTTAATGAAAGTCATGACGAAATCTTATATAACATTGGGGATTTTCTTACCTGAAGGGGGAACACAGAGGGAATACAAGAAAGTTCACTCCTCTATCTCTTTCACAAAACATGCACACCTTTGTATCTCCATTCACACAAGCACAACTTTCTATAAACACACCAGTGCATATAAAACATGAGAAGAAAACATTTAAAATCCCAGGATGTATTACATCTTCATTACAGTAAATCGTATGTTTTCATACATATAAATACAGTGTAAAGGTCTTCGTAATGAAATAAACTCTGGCTTATTGTTTTCATGCTGTTATCATTTAAGGACAGTTTACCAGCTGAACAAGTGATTACCTGTATCAACAAAAATGGGCGTCAAACCATACAGTTAGTTATCATTATGACCGCAAAGCTGATTGTCAAACACACAGAAAGTAACACGTAGTGACAAGAAAAAGAAGTGAATTGCTTGGATTCACTTACATTTACGTGAAATTAGAATATGGGTACATCTTCAGGTTATCTTTCCACTATTATTACTATTATTACTGCTATACAATATGATGCAAAATGTGAACCCTTATGCTTATAAAATTAGCAAACATGTAAGTCTCAGTCATACAGGCCTGGAGAGCGATCGGTGCAAGGGGCAACATTTTTTCCCAGTAATCTGTGGTTGCCAGGGAGGTCAATGACCAGTCTAGACCAGCGTGACTTGGGCTTCAGGAATCGATTTCACAATGATAGCCAACAACATCCACTTGCCAGGTGGTTGGAGAGTACACATTTTCCCCAGTGATTTCAGTTGAGTGGTTACCAGACTGTTGCTGACCTGTCTCTAGCCTGTGCAAGTGGTGCCTAATCCAGCAAAGCTCCATCTAAGGTGCAACATTTTTTATTTAAAATTGGCATGTACACCAAGCTACATATAGACATTCAAAATTCATCCCAAAGGTAAAATACTGACACTTACTGTCAATAATCTGAGGCTATGTCTGTGTCTGTAGGCCTATTATAAGCCAGTCATCATCAATTTCTAATTAATGAAAGTATCCTATATTGCCAGGATAGTTCTCACCTGATAAAATTGAACCCAGGCAAACAAGGGAACAAGTAAATCTACATCTAACCAAAGCCAAATTAAAACCCAATAAAGATCCTGATGCATGAGTACAGTTTAGTAATAAGCTAATTGTGTAAAAACCTTCAAAGATCACATTGTGTAGAAAACCAAGTAATTCCGATGGGCTCACTTGTTCTTGCCACCGTATAATCTCATTTTCATCATATGCTCAACCACCACACTCTAAAGTGTGTCCAAAGTTGGATGTTATGTATTTTGAGATAAAAAAAATCACATCCTTGGATCCAGATTATCTCAATTTTTCTTTCTAGAATTTATTTTTATAAGCCACTTTTCAAAGACCCACCTCTATATTACGTTGCAAAAGCACAGTTTTTGAGTTATGGGATAACAGATCCCTTTATTTACCTTTATAAGCAATTATCTTTGGCTTCCTTCATCTCTCATTCATATTTTCTTTGACATAGAGAGAAATTCTCTATAACTGAAGTTTCTTTGTCTACAATGAGATAGTGAATGAAAGGGAAAAAAAAGGATGAAATCCAAATTTGGGAGAACTGATGTGACCCCATAAAGAGTGTAGATCCATTACACTTCACATAACTTCTTTCAAGATTCATTCAGATCGAGAATATTATTTTGGACACTCCTTTTCTTTTCTTTCATTCTTTTTTAAATAACACACAAATGCATGAAAGGGACAAAATGGTTATAACCTTTATAATACCAGTCAAATATGAAACCAAAAATACTGAGCATATATGTGTGACAGACAGAGGTATTACAGTGGAATTATGTATGGCATATTCAACAGTATCCCAACATTGCATGATTTAAGGCACTCCATTACAATACAACAAATAAAAACAACAACTATATGAAGTGGAATCAGTCTGACTGTGAGTTGTGGAGAATCCTTACTTGGTCAACCCAGTGAGAATGAATGAATACTTCACAATTATGATTCACTTTTTGTGTAAATAAATAAATAAATATGTGATGGCTCTAATCTAGACAATAAGCACAACACAAATTAGTCTTTGAAGACACTTAGAGGAAAGGAGGGACCTTTGTTTGTTCAGAACTGGCCAGCAATTCAATCAGTTTTGCAGAGTTGCAATTTTAATCGGAAAATATAGAAGATTTCAGTTAAGCCGTGAGATGAAAAGTGGGCTGTGTGAGGCATTGCAGATACTGTAAATATTATATATAAGTATCAGTTTTTGAGCAGGAGAGAATTTATTCCAATAGGATGAAATGTTGAATTATTAGAGATGAATAAAATACATTAACAATGTGAAAGTTAAGAATTTTCTTTACTGTAGATGAACTTTAAATGGTTTAATACTTTATGGCCCATTAAAATGCTGTTGGAAAGCTGTGTTAAACATCCTCGAGGACAAAATCACAACATGTTTTAAACATTAGGATTACTGGCCAACGCAATGAACAGAAGGTTTCCTTTAAAAGGATCTGTTAAACACACACGAGAATGAAGAACGTTTCTCGGGTCTGTGCAACCTAAACGCCTACCATGAAACATAATAACATGAATTCCTAAACATTAATATGGGGAACTCATTTTCAAAATGTCATTTCCATATTGGACAAAAAGAGGTAAATGTGGTACAACCAGTTCATAATTAAAAAACATTTTTCACAAGGTGCAGTGCAGATCTAATGAGGCCAACTGGCCACTCTTAACAGTGACTATTTAATATTTACTGCTTAGTGGCAAAGTTTCACCTCCCATTGAACAGTGTTCTTCTGACGTCAGTTCCCTTTGTCACTCTGCCAGATCCCGTTGGCTTTATTGAGCGAGGTGTTGCTACCCTGTGTGGTATCCTTGATGGCTTTCTCGACAGCATCAGCCAAGGGCAACTTGTCCTCTGCTTCGGCCTCTCTATGGTAGAAATAGTTGAAGTTGGAAACAATGACGGGAACAGGCAAGGCAATAGTCAGCACACCTGCAATGGCACACAAGGTGCCCACCATCTTACCCCCCATGGTAATGGGACACATGTCTCCGTAGCCTACAGTGGTCATGGTAACAACAGCCCACCAGAAGCCATCAGGTATGCTGACAAACACTGTATTTGGCTCGTCTACCTCAGCAAAGTAGATAGCGCTGGAGAAAAGGATAACTCCAATAAAGAGGAAAAAGATGAGCAACCCGAGCTCACGCATGCTGGCCTTCAGAGTCTGTCCCAGGATCTGGAGCCCTTTAGAGTGACGAGATAGTTTGAATATACGAAACACCCGCACCAAGCGGATGATACGTAGAATGGCCAAAGACATGTTCTGCCCTGAGCTTTCTGCTGGAGTTGTGGCCAATTCTGTAATCACAGTGACAAAATAAGGGATGATAGATATGATGTCAATAATGTTCATGAGGTTGTGGAAAAACTCTCTTTTGCTAGGGCAGACCAAAAATCGCACACACAGCTCAAAGAAAAACCAACCAATGCAAGCAGTTTCAATGATGAAGAAAGGATCAGAGAAGGTTGTGGGCTTTACACCAGGCGGACCCACAGAACCTTGCGATTGGTTAAAAGGTTGTACTGCTGTGGGCACAACTGGGTCGGTCTCATCTCTGAATTCTGGTAGTGTTTCCATGCAGAAAATAATAATGGATATGACAATGACAAGGACGGACACCAGCGCTACACCTCGTGCTGCATTGGAGCTCTCTGGGTACTCAAACAGCAGCCAGAATTGTCTGTACACATCATTACTAGGAAGAGGAATCTCAACGTCTTTTAAGAATCCTTCTTCTTCTCTGAACTGCTCCATAGCCTCGTTTCCAAGCTCATAGAACAGAATTTCATCTGCAAACACATCAAGGGGAACGTTAGCTGGTCGTCTAACTTTACCTCCTGACTGGTAGTAATATAAAATTCCATCAAAGCTGGGTCTGTTCCTATCAAAGAAGTACTCATTCCTCATTGGATCAAAGTATTCCATCCTCTTCAAAGGGTCCCCTAGAAGTGTCTCAGGAAACTGGTCCAGTGTTTTAAGCTGCGTCTCAAAACGAAGACCGGCAATGTTGATGATGACTTTCTGATCTCCATCATCCAAGCCTCGTTTATCAACAAAGAGATCCTCACAGCACTCCTTAGCAAGCCGGTTAAAGATCATCTCACTTTCCTTGCTGCCCTCACTGCTTAGCAGCAGTTTAAAGTTTGAGATCATGCTAGCACAGCTGCTACGCCCCTTTCTGGTTGGAGTTGGCATCGTCGGGGACTGTGGTACTGTAAGTCTCTGCAGAATGGGTGAAGATGAGGTCGATTCCCAAATGTATGGGGGTATAGGGCTGCAGTGGGAAGGTGTAGGTGTTGGGTCTGTGGCTCTTAGATGGTAGTTGCTGGTTGGGCTGCTGTGCTCTGGGGGCATGTCCACTGTGAGAGCTGTGGTCTCATCAGCATAGGTGTCCACCTCATCTCCAAGGTTGCCAGCAAGGTCATCCAGGCTCTCAAAGTCTACCAAGGCCACCTCCATGGCTTTGGTTCAGCCAGTGCAACACACAGACTGACAGATGGGAGGTTCACACACCAGAGTCAGCAGCACCAGCAGCGTAGCAGAGCATTCAGGCTACAGTGTGACTGACGTAAATACAAAAACTCCTTCAACTTGTTTTTTAAAAATCCGGTTCCTGTAGAGTTGAAGAGGAGAGAAAGATTATCAGTGTGTTTCTGTTAGCTGTGCAGAGCTCACCAAGACAAGCATCAGGTCATTAGAATATGACATCTGAAAACACAAATGCTAGTTTCTTGGAGAATTATTTAGAAACAGAAAGTGAGAGACATAGTTTAAGATGAAAAGAAACAAAAGAAACTGGGAACAAGCAACGTTATCTACCAGCAATACAGCTAGAACATGGGGGAGAGAAAGCACAAAAACTAGTAAATCCTTTGCTGGTTCTTTCTTTTGCCTGTTGTGGCAGTGGCACTGTGATGGGTCATGTAACTTTGAAAACAGCAGACATTAAATAGGAGAGCAACTCAAGGGTAGCTACAGTAGGGCCTGACCCTTACATGTTCACATATCTCTGACTGATCAAATCATTATCAAATTGTTGACATAAACTTTACTACTATTCCTTTAAATAAGTAATACTAGTTAGCAATACATACTAACCAGTGCATATACTGGACACTGAAGTTATTTTAACAAACAACCTGAAATGATCACAAAAATAGCTCCTGCTCAAAGAAAAGGGATGAGAGCTGCACAACCTGTCATGACCCCGAGGGTTGTAGGAAAGGAGGATAGTCCGAGGTAACTGGGACTCTGCATACATTAGTGCATAATTAACTGACTGTGCAGTGATAGCATGAGCCTAGTTTCTACCAGACGCCAAGGCTCACATTTAAACTCCACTGTGCCATATATTTTGTCCTAGCTGTAAAAATAAGCTCTGCTCCAGCTTTGCTCTTTATATTTGTATTTACCTGTGTGTGTTTTTTCATCAGCATTCACATAGTATGAAATAGTGAGGTTGTGTGAAAGGTGCATTTGTGCCTGTCGGTGTGTGTGCCTGTGTGGGGTTGTACTGTATAGGTGTGTGTGTGTGCATGCATGCATGTGTGTAACTGTGTGAATGGGTGCTAAAGCCTGCAGATGTTTAATTAAAGACTCCAGAGATGAGTCACCACCTAAAACCAGAGCCAGTGATACCAATCCTCCTGGGAGACAAAGAGAGAGAGAGAGAGAGAATAACGAGGATGATATGAAAATTATTGGGGAAACGGATGTGGGTGGATGGGATGAGGACAGCATTGCAAAAAAAAGGGATGTGTCAATGAGACAGAATGGGACTTGATAGGTGGGTGGATGGATAGACAGGATGATGAGAGAGGACCCCTGACAAAAAAGGAGTCTGATCGATCAAAATCAGGCAAAAATAAATAAAAAATGGGACACAGAAAACCATAATGGTGACTACTGTCTTTCACAGGAATAAAATATGAAACAAGGATAAACAAGGCCTAAATAATTCTTTAGTATTGCAAAAATCATGTGCTGAATCATACGATACGAAAAACGCAAACTGGTAAATGATACAATGGAAGTCTCATTTCCTCTCGAGACCTCCTGACTGGAACAAGGTCAGTTTCCTCAATTGGGACTTTCTAATGATCTTGAAACAGAATCTGAAAATCAGGCTCAACTGTCAACTTAATACTCAGAAATCATTGACATAGACCTGCCAAACCAATTTATCAACATTTTCTGCCCCAAACTAAATGTACTTATAGTGTTTATTTTCATTATTGCAAACTAAATTATTAAAAGACTGATTCACAAAGACAAATTAGGGCAATTTTCTTAGTTTGGCATTCTGCTTATTCCTAAACCAGGGTAGAATCTAAAGGAAGACATAGGATATACAGTTAAATATGTTGCAACCACTCTAAAGTCAAATCTGCTTCCCGGACCCTTTAATGTTGAGGAATGAACAAAGTAATCAATAGCAACAATATTCCCGAACAGACTCACACAAAGCATATCAAGCAAGCAACAAACACTTTACCTTCCTTTGCAAGAGGTTTTTATACCATCGGCATCAAAGAATAAAAACAAGAGTAAGAGAAAAAGGGTCCTCCACAAGTCCAGCCACTTTACCAACTTTTCACTTGGGATCAGAATGGTCAGCCTCTCATGGACTACTTTAGGTAACCTTATGCTTGAGTAGAAACTAGAGCTGTGGCAAAGGGTACAGGCATAACGATGCACACACACACAAACACACAAAAGCAAGCATGCTCACAGGCCACAGAAAAACAAAGTCAGCAGTGGAAAGCAAACTCATTCTCAAGATTGTTAATTTTGCATGTGTGTGTGTGTGTATGTGTTTGTGTGTGCATGCATGAGTTAGATTGTTTCTCAAACCATGCATATCATAAGCTGTCTGTCAGGAATCTGAGTGAGGTACTCAAAGCTTTCTAGAGTGGAACATTGCAATTAGATCCTCAGATTTCTCCATGCTTGACTTGGGCCACACAGACACACACACACACACATCTGTTGTTGCTATCCTCGTGGGGACATCTCATTGATATAACGCTTACCCTAACCATCCAAATTACATGCCTAACTCTAACCCTTTCCCTAAACCTAACCATAACCCAATTGTAACCTTGACTGTAAAACCACATTTTGAGTGTGAAAAATGCCTTCACACACACACACACACACACTGACACACACACACACACACACACACACACACAGAGGTCATATCCATATCTGAGTTACTTACACTATCACAATCAATAATTGATTTTTAGCAACTCTCACATGTTCGACATCAGAGGAGTAGAAAGAGTGATGACAGAGTGACATGGGCAGAGAAACCAAAGCCTCCATTCTCAACCAGCACAGCCTTCCATCTTCCACTGCCAACTCTGCAAAGCTCACTGCTTCAATACTAATGTAACTATTTTTTTTCACTCTAGCATTCTGTATTATACATCCCAGCATTCGTGGAAAAAAATAGGACATATGTGCTTATAGCTCAAAACTCACCGGTAGTAAAAAAGAAAAATAGACAATTAATGAACAAATATTTAATGAAAATGGAAGTGATAAATACTTCAAATATACAGAACAGTGAAAACAAAATATCTTGTGTCCCTGACTATGACAGGACATCGTAAAACAAAGGTTTCATATGGGCCAATGTTAATGCATGGTGGGTAACTATTTTTACCATGCTATTAATATTCAGGATATCATATTGAGAAAAACTCACAAGTTCTTGTTACATATGATCCTTTAATGCTCACTGGAAAGTCCAGCACACAACAGAGAGAGAGAGAGAGAGAAAAAGCATTTTCTACCACAGCACAGGGATTTACATCCAAGCTGTGGTAATGCATGTTGCAATGAGCAGTAACTTTAAGTAAGCTATCCCTCGTGACTTTATCACATGTGTGTAAACATGAACAGATGTCAAGGCCGATCTGGCTTAATTGCAACCCAATCCTTTGCAAGTCAGATGAAAAAACATGTATATTTATGTCCAACATTTAACTTTGAGAGCTGCGTTCATTTGGTGAAATGTTTCTGTTTTAATAAAAATGAGTGTATGCTATATGAGCCACAGTCACTGAACATGTGTGAGACACATGCAGTGTTTCCACAAAACAATATCAACTTATTTAGAAAATCTGAAGCAAAATGTAACCTTTACACATGCACAGCGTGACAAGTCATGGAGGCTTTCTCAGATGTACTCGCCAACTCATTTCCAGCAAATTGGGTCTGTTTTAACAGCAAATCGAGCTTTGTCCAAATCTAAACATCGGAATAAAATAATATGTAGTAAAAACTATTAAAACAAAATGAAAGATTTACACTTTGTCTGTTAAAAGTTGTTTCAATTCCACTTAATTCCTGTAAACTAATTGAAATTTATCTCCTATAAATGATGCATTGTGGTCTTTAACACAAACTGCACTTTACTGAAGAATATTTGTGATCACAAGAATAAATTTACAGCTGAGCACAGATGTTTGCTCACCAGTGTGCACTAATTCCTGTTAACTTCCCTTTGTGTGTAAAGAACTAGCATAAAGCACGCTCTTCCTTCAAGGCCCAGTAAGTACAGTATGGTTGACCTTGCATGATGGACCCTGTGTTATGCTCCTGGGATGAGGTTGGTGGGGTGGTCTCTGGCTGTGTGAAGGCATTAGATGATATTTTTGGATCATAGTTTTGACCCTATTAAGAAGATTAATGCAGGCTGAGCAGCTCAGTGCTATAAGCCGAGGGATCTCTTCCGTCAGATTAACACAGATACCAGTGAGTTCTCACACACACGCACACGCGCACACACACACACACACACACACACACTGCCCCTGGAGTCACCTATTCTAAATTCACATTTCCTTATCGCTCACACAGAAAACTGAATAATTTCTGTATGAATGGTGTCTTAAGAATCTCCAAAAATGTTGTGATTCTGTAAATAAAAACATGATGCAATCATTTTATTCACAATAGAAAAGATATCAAATTGTTAAATTGAGAAAATTTACATTTTCTCTTTAGCAACTACATGGGCTCCAGAATGCTACGACTAAGTTCCCTTTCTGTTACTTGGTTGTAGAGTTTTATTTCCAAAGGTGGCAAAAGTACAGATACTTGTGTTAAAAAAATACTCCACTTCTTTACTCAAGTAAAAGAGATACTCAGATGGCTCAAAGTAAAGTAAAAAGCAGCTCTTTAAAGAACATTTCTACCAGCTATTTTTTGTGCAAAAGAAACTGAACCTTGTGCTATATTAATGTAAAAATAAAAGATTGTTGTAGTGGTGCGGCACAGCGCCCCCCCCTGCAAGTTCTATTAATTTCTATTGTGAGCTCCAGTGGATTTTCTTTATGTACAGACTGTGATCAGCTGAGCTGTGCAGTTGCTGCTGCTATGAGGTTTATTGATCTTCATGGATTTAAACAACTCAGTTCATCCACCTGTAAGTTGTTACTTGATCTTGTCTGATTTCCACCTGTGTGCTGCACAGTGTACAGTCTATATTGTCTTTATAATAGAGAGCATAAAGTTAATGTAAAGGTGGAATTCAGTGAAGGAATCTAAGCAACATCAGCTAAAATTTCAATGAATCTCTTTACTGACCATGAACGCCAGAGCTTCTGTGCTAACATAGTAGCTTCTGTGCTAGCATAGTGCGTTACCATAAACTTCAGGACAGTACCACAAACTAACCTGCTCCCACAGATACTTTGTGTGAGAAACTGCACAGCAACTGATGTTTGTTGATCAGTTTGAAAAGTTGCATTTGCAATTACCTGCCACTTTAAAAAAATGTATTCCCTTTATGCTTCCTCCTCTTTTGTTAACTATATGCTGACCACAACTTATGGACAACAAAAGCACCATTCAGCCCACTTTAAAACCTGAGCACGTGTTATTATTCCTTTTATTTAGATTAAAATAAGTTTGATATCCCAAAAGCAAACTGTGAAAGAAAATCATTTCCCCCAAATTATATGTATTACTTTACAGTTAACTATACAAACTGGAGAGTCCGTCATAGACCTCGTGCTCCACTTTTGGTGAGTGATAATTTAGCTTTTTATTGGTATGTTACTTTGCACTAATTAGCAGGTATTTGTATTTGTTGAAGGGACTGACCTAGTTGTAAATTGATGCATGCACTGCTTTGCAGATGCTCTAGCTGTGTATTGCCACCAGGAGGCACTGTCAGAATTCTTATTTGTGCCATTATTGGTCCTTCAGTCTGCTGTGGAGAAGACCGAAGTTACAAAGAGGGAAAACACATGTCTCCGCCTTGTGGACTGCTCACTGCCACTCCTCTTCCTAGTTACACCCACTTTTTCAGCGTTCAATCTATGAATAACATCACTCCTTTTGGCCTATGCCCTATTAGGTTTTTTGCACAATGACTGAAACCAGCACCACTGAATGACCAATGGGCTGTGAGGTCAGTTCCTTGATAATTAAATATGCAAATTGTCATGACTATTGTCCAACCAGGTTTTGTCATAATAAACCTTCTTGTACTCTATTTTAATTGTACTATATTGTCCTGTTATCTTATACATGTTTTTGAACATTAAACATTGTATCAGCCTTTGTTAGAAAAATAATACACACAAACTACACCAGTGTCCATTTGGTAAAACAGTTTTCATAACCTGAGCCAAATGCAGCCTTTTATTAGTGTAGTTATAAAATAGATGCACAATAGACCCTCAGTCTCTGTCTATACAGTATTTACTGTTCCTGAGGTCATGTGTATGCTGTGTGTACTTTAGCAGTATGCATTTGAACCTGAACCTTTGATGTAAGAAGGCGTGTCCAGTTCAATAAATGAACATGTCAGAAATATGAAGTCCCAAACAAACACACAGTAATACTAGAAAACTTTATTAATTAATGAAAAAAATAATTATATAATAGATTAATTAATAAATTGTGTAATAAATTGTGACTAAAGCATAAGAGTATTTTTGTTTTCTTTTATCTTAACTATTAAAACCTATTTTGCATCAGTTATTTATATTTAGTTGCTTATATTTAGCCACATAAACTGTGGTGGCTAGATGATGCTGATGCTGTTTATTATGATTATTATTTAGTAAGTACATAATAATAATAATAATAATAATAATAATAATAATAATAATATAGCGTTTACATCATAGTTATTTATAGTATAATGTTGTGCAATGTAGCAGTTCGTGGGTCTAAATGGAGATAAAAGTTAGGTGTCTTATGTTGTGAGTTTATCATGTTGTGATAGATTTAAGAAGATTATCCTAAGAGAAACTATGGTTTGCTTATCAACTACAGTTTAAGACCTGTCCATATGAGCTAGAGTATGTAAAACATCTGGAGACAGTTGCATAACCCTCTGTGTAGAGGGTCATACAGCTGTGTGTGCACAGAGAAAAAGATGTGCATCCTCTCCTCAGTCATTGGGAAGTTGTAGGCAATTAGACAAGTCTTACTTCCACACTTTTCTTTAGCAGTGGATGCAGACTGCCCTTTAATCAACCACTTCAGTGTGAATTCTGTTTGCACCTGACGTTTTTAATCTTGGGTAGAACAATATCACCAAATGTGAAATTGTTATTTGCATTATGGACATCAGGAAAAAAATGAGAGCAAAGGAGAAGAAAAAGTAATGAATTGAAAAAGAAAACTAGAATATCAAATGTGTCACAAAAGCAAAGGAACAATTAACAACAACAACAACAACAATAATAATAACAGTAATAATAATATTAAATTACAGAATTTAGAGCATTTAAAGCTTTTTACAGCAAAATCATCCAAACAAAATAAAAAAAAAAAGAATAATAATAATAATAATAGGCAATTATCTCCAAAGCATTTGTACATATTAATACACATACACAAATAAGTCTTAATAGTGTGAAAACTTACTTTTAAAGGAATAGTACTGCATTTTTTATATATTCATTTTCAGAGGTTAGTATAAATAAATACATTTGTTACTGTAAGTAGAATTTTAAGGTATCTGTATTTTACTTGAGTATTTATTTTTCATTTATTTACTTTTTACGTTTACTCCCTACATTTCAACACAAATACTTGCATTTTCAAAACAGGCTCGTTATTGTAGGTTCAACTGTATCATTGATAGAGCTTATACTCTGGAGTTAAAGTGGGCCAGAACAAGTGCAGGTATGTTGTAGTCAGCTTCAAGCTAGCACTACAGAAGAGGAACGTGCATAAAGGGAGAAATATTTCAACATGACAATGTTTCTACAGCATTTTTATGAGCTAAACACACAAAATCTTCGTGTGTACTTGTCACACAGTATGTTGTTAGCTAAAGGTCCAGCTGCTGTATTTCCAGGGAGAGAAAACAGTGAGAGCTAACTTCACTCAGAGATGGAGAAAGATGGAATGTACATCTGATAAAAACACAGATTTAGGGATTACATGGAATGCCATAATTTTTAATCACATATTGGATCTGTCAATTAATCAGATTTCATTTACATTTATACTAATGATGCTTAGATTCGCTGGCTGAATTCAATAATCATACCAGCTTTATATTTCTACTGCAAAGACAATGTATAGAATACTGTTAGTGTAGGAAATGGAACTCAGCTGTGAAACATCTGCTTGCGTCTTGTTGATTTCAGTTGTGTAAATCCACAAAGAGCAGCAGGCCAGCTGATCACAGCCTGTCCACTAAGAAAATCTAATGAAACTCACATTAGAAATTATTGTGAGCTGTTAGTATTTTCCCCCACACTGAGCCACGACAACAGATTTTAGTGTTCCTCCACCTGCTGAATCACACTTGAAACCCCAGACTGTTCTCATTTTTCTGTTTAGGCAAAGTAACCCCTATTTATTTTTTCTCCTTTATTGCTTGAGTCCTAAATAACAGATTAAAGATGAGTACATTCATTAGAATTAGAATTTAGATTTGAATAAATTTGTATTTTCAGATACTAATATTTTGTATTACATTAATATAGGAGAAGGTGTAGCTACCTGTGCATAAAATAGATTGTAGAATTGTCCTTCAGGGAGCAACTTTGGTACTTTTTTCTGTACTTTTGGCACCTTCGCTCATTTTGATTTGTTCTGTCTAAACATACTTTAAGACGTCTGGAGTGCAGTAAAATTCAGAGGTAACTTGACAGATGCTTACTTGGAGTAGATAATGGATAATAGGTACTGATTTGAAAACAACTGGACATGGATAACTTGAGTTTTTTGTGTAATATTACTAATTAGGCAGCTCATTATCTTTCTCATGAAAACAATTTTAAGATATAACATTTTGGGTCAACCTTAAAGAAAGATAGAAATGTAACAGTGACTTACAACAAATGCAGCTGAATTTTAAGCAAAGTTTAAAAAAAATAAAAGACATTTTATCTTTCACAACATGATGTCAATACCAACAATGGCAGTAAAAACACATATCTAGCTCTACATAGCATTATTATCACTTTGACCTTCAGATCAATCTATTGACCCTGAAGGAGAGGTCAGTGGTCACATGGGACATTATATTTTTTAATCCTTATGCGGTAATTTCAATACACACTGCATAGTTTCCAAGTTATGGGACTTTTTGTGTATTTTTAACCAATAAACCATTAAGTTGACCTTAAAGATACTGGTAGATGTTAGCCAAATTTTCATACATCCCAACAATGTTTTATCAGAATTCATTCAAAACTTTTAGAGCTACTGTGTTGCGTTTACAGACAGAATGAAGGCAGGCATGCATGCATGTGCTACATGCCAACTGCTTTTGTAGAAGTAATATTACAATGATAAGAAGGAACACAAACTGTGAAATCATATTTGTCATCTCTTCCACATCAGGCTTATAGCTCTAAAAACATGAGTAAATATGGTCTAAGGTATGTGTGAGATATTAATTAATTCTTCTGTTCAAAAAATATCTTTTTTTAATAGGGTCAACATATGCCAGTGTATTTGTGTAAAAGGGGTACGGGTTTTATTTGTCCATACAAATTGGTTAAAACTCTTTACAGAGACATAATTCTAAATGACAAGCCATCATTTGAAAGAAAGCAAACACACTGATCTACAACATGACATCCAAATATTCCCATATTAAGATTTCCTACTCCATGTGTTTGCCTGGAGCAGATTGATAATTTAAGTGCAGTCTCCGTGAGGCATTTATAAGATGTAAGCTGTTGATGCTGACATGGGTGTGTCTGCAGGCTGCAGGCCAAGTCTCAGTGCACAACAGCTGGGACTAAAATCCTCCCTTGGCATTTAGACAAGACACACATATAACAACAGCAACAGCCAAAATGAATTCCTAGTAAATTAAAAACTTCCTGTGGAGCATCTTAATGCAAAATAGTAGGCACAGTATCTATGGAGGCAATTACATGAGTCTAACAGTGCACACTGTTGACATTCATTCAGATGAACAGATTCAAATGACAAAGATGTTTAACTGTGATATATCACAGATCATTTACAGTTTCTTTCTCTCAAACACTAAGAAGTATAACAGCAATTCACATTTTGTAGGCCAATCTACACAATAAAATCAGCAGAATTAAAGAGTAGGAATCATAACAAAGGAAACAACAAGCAACCACCAGCAACAATAAAAACAAACTTATACTATGTGGGGTTCTTCCTACTAAAGCTATTTTAAGATGTCCCAAAGACAATACAGATCCTTTCTCAACCAATACAGAAAAGCGTGTGGCCCCTCTTCCATGAGCGATGTTGAGCCATGGCTGCAAGAGCTCATAAATACCCTTTCAAAAGTTAAATGTTTCTCAAGCTTATGTTTTTAATGCCCCCCTTGTTATCTTCATGACCTACCTACCTCCTGCCTTCCCCATGGCCTGGCACTTTTCCTCCACTGTGTGGATTAAGCCTGTTTCAGTTACAGAAATATTGAATTATTTTTCAGAAGCCTTTTTTGTGGCAAATCCAGACAGAGAAAATATGGCCATCTGGTCTGACTCTATTACATACCACTAATCTCAGGTGGCATACAAACAAGCAACACACATCCACATGCAGGCTTAAACACATACGCACACATACAAAATACACTGTGCATGTTTTCACCTGTATTTCTGAAATTACCATATGACACTGTACAATTTTTCATCCATGGAGACTCTTTTCAAGCAACGAGAGACTAAGTCCATGTATGCATTGTATCTACAATCTCTTATATATGAGCTCAAGTGGAACATAATTCCACGTAGTTTCCTTGGGGATTACTAAAGTATGTTGATTCTGATTCTGATTAATCGAGTAAATAATATCATTTTGTTGGCATTCAGAAGAAAGTGCTAAGGACACCTGTGCAGAGCTCATGGCTTTAGTTTTAGCCACTAGTTGAAAGTTTCAGAAACACAGATGCTAAATATGGGGAGACATAAATCAATATAATATTGATAATTAATAAAATTATTAATACAAGAGTGAATTTAATGGTGCTGAAATTACTCAAATGATCAGTATCTATAGCCTACTTCACATTCCTTGGCGGGGGGGGCATCAATGCACCAATAAATGGAGCTAATGGATCTAAATCATTTACAAATTGAAGTTATTGCTTACTTTTTGTTTTTAAGAAGCAGGCTTTTAGCTCTATGGCTGCAAACACAAAAGACTCTAAATAGCATCTCTAAAATATGGGGAAACTATAATGTCACGTTATAGGACGTGAGTCGCTCAGTCTTGACGTAATGTGAGCCACTGTTTTCAAAGTTTCTTCCGTTTCCCTCCTTAACCACAATAAAATAAAAACCAACCATTTTTCCCAGTTGCAGCAGGACCATCGTTCAGCACTTTAACCGTGAAATAGATGGTAAGCTGAAGGAAGCTGTGCAACTTTAGGAAAGTTGCCTACCTTGATTGCCGTGACGATCGCGCAAACTTCCGGGCGTTGTTGGCGAAAGTTTGATGCGCCGGGCCGTGCCGTGCCGATGGCATGATGAATGTCAGCTGGACCGACTTAAAACCACAATGCGCTTTCTGTCAGCCCCCATGCTGACCGCGCCGACAGCACGTACGGCCGAGGTGCCCCGGCCAATTATCCAGGGGCCAGATGCGAGAGTGATATAACAACAGCACGATGATTCCGTTTAATTTGGGCAATTCCCTAAAAATCCTTGTTTTTCTGCGTCCTCCAACCAAATCTGTCTCTTTATCTCAAAAGGGGAGGAGAGAGGGAGAGAGAGGGGGAGAGAGCGAGACTGAGAGGCAGATTAAAGCCCCAACCTCTGCCCATCTATGTTATGCTCTCTTGGCTGCAACATCACGATAACTTTCTATTTTCATTTCTAATTACATTGCTGAAGGAAGGAGAAGTCTGATTTTGTCGTCTTATGTTACACATTGCTTTTAAAATGGATTCGATTTTTTGCGAAATATTTGAAAAAGAGTAGGCTACTCCACAAATTAAGCAGTGTGTTAAATTACAATCTTAAGGTAAATAATTCAAATTATGTTGTAGGCCAGTAATTAATGCACTGTTGAGAATAGTCTTTGACAGGTTCACTGACTGGCGATCATACCACTTAAACGGGATGATGCCTAAATTACTCAGACTCATACTGTTTCCTTTCTTGCCTGGCAGGTAAGGAAGGAAACAGAATGAGTCTGAGTAATTTAGGCATCCCTATAAAAGCAGCAGGCAGAGAGGGAACACAGAAACCTGCTGGAGCTCAGTGCAGTGCAACTCCAACATTTAGAGACATATGGCATGCAGCAGTTTCTTGTATTAAGTATTAAGTAAGAACCTCAAGTTGTCAAAGCCACTGTGAGTTTCTGCATGCTGCCCTTTCTGTAATACCATAATAGGCGACCACATACACTCACTGGCCACTTTATCTGTACACTTTTTCAACAGTAACTTGATGCTTTTAGGTGTGTTGACATGGTTAAGATCAACTGCTCAAACTGAAGTTGAGCATCAAAATAGGGAAGAAAGGTAATTTATGTGACTGAGTATTTTAGAAACTGCTGATATGCTGGTTTAGATTTTTCAGGTATTGGTAAAAAAAAAAAAAAGCGAGAGAATATCCAGTGAGCGACAATTCTCTGGGCAAAAATGCCTTGTTGATGTCAGAGGTCAGAGGAGAATGGACAGACTGCTCCAAGCTGATAGGAAGGTAATGGTAACACCAGTCCTGATGCCAGTTCTGTGAGCTAAGGAGAGGAAACTGAGGCTATAATTCACACAAACTCACCAAAAATGAACAGTAAAAGCTTGGATAAAGGCTGCATGATTTGATTAGTCTCCATCTCTGCCTTAGATTTGAGATGGTAGAGTCAGAATTTGGTGTAAACAACATGAAAACACACATTCAACCTGCCTTGTGTCTGCAGTTCAGGCTGACAATGGTGTTATAATGGTGTGTGGGATATTTTCTTGTCACACTTTGGGCCGGGGATTTCACCCTAGAAAAATTTCACTAGAAATTTTGGCATGAGGGTGCCATGAATATCAAATTTAGTGGCAAAATGAAAGCCACGTTTTTACACATATGCTGGTGTTACATGCTGTAATATGCAAGAAGGTCCTGAGTTCAATTCCACCATCAGTTTGCATGTTCTCCCCGTGTTTGCATGGGCTCTCCCCGGGTTCCTCCCACAGTCCAAAGACATGCAGTTAGTGGGGATAGGTTAATTGATCAATCTAAATTGCCCATAGGTGTGAATGTGAGTGCGAATGGTTGTCTGTCTTTGTGTGTTAGCCCTGCGATGACTGGCGACCTGTCTAGGGTGTACATGACAGCTGGGATAGGCTCCAGCACCCCCCACGACCCTGAAAAGGATAAGTGGAAGTGAATGGATAGTTAAAATACACCAAATGCAGTAAAATGGTAAATGGCCTGTATTTGTATAGCGCTTTACTTGGTCCCTAAGGACCCCAAAGCGCTTTACACATTCAGTCATCCCCCAGTTAACACACACATTCACACACTGGTGATGGCAGCTACACTGTAGCCACAGCCACCCAGTAAGTATACACATGTGACATATAATACATACACTCTTTTTTTTTTTTTTATCAGAAATAATTAAATTGTTGCTTAAAGTTACACAAAATGCCAGAAATCTGCACTTTCATGAAACACTTTTCACCAAAAATTAAAAACTGTTTTTTTTTCATGATTTATTTGGTTAAGTTACAGCTTTTACTGTAAAAAACACAAAAATGTTCACTCAATTATTTTCATAACTTGAAATGCAAGTTGTAGAAATTATATTGAATGTTAATTGAAGCTAGGCTCAAAGTGTTAATGCTAGCTTATTTTAATAAACAACATTGTCATATGCAAAACTAGTGTAGCACTGGAGGTAGAACTAGACATTATTTTAGGTGGCACATGCCACCCCATGCCACCCCTGTAGATCCGCCCCTGACTTTGGGCTCCTTAGTACCAGCAGCTTTTTTGTTCAAACAACAAAGCCTCGAACAAGATAACATGCTATGTAACAAAGTTTAAATCATCTCAAACTGCCTTTTTGAGCATGGCAGTGAGTTCACTTTACTCAGATGACATCAACAGTCACCAGATCTCAACCCAATAGATCACCTTTGAGACGTGATGTGGTTCCAGCACCTTGGTACTGGCAAGCTGTACCTAAAAAGGTGGCCGGTGAGTATTCATATTTCCTGAGGTGTCTCTTCCTGCCAGTTCAAATTGTCTTGAGCGGACTGTTGTACTGAAATAACACTTAACAAATAAAATAAATCAGACATTGAATTAAATATGTGAGTAATGTTTTAAGGTGGAATTCCCACTTACTTACTCTGATTTCCTTTTATTTCCGGGAACCCTTTTTACAGAGCAGCCGTTCAGACAACAAAAGGACAAAGCAGGTGTTACTAATTAAACCAATGAACATTCTGCTCCATTTAGATGCAGACCCCAGATTAATGTGAAGCACCTGGGTTTATGTGGTTTTTCATTGGAAAACAGTTCTACTGCACGTTCACTGAAGCCCCATCTTGCATATTGAATGAGCCACTCAGGTCAAAAAGATACTCCTGCTGATTGAATAAGATATACTGACTACAGAGCTGAATCCTAATGTCGAATCATCAGTGTTTAAATAGATGTGGCTGGCACAGATACTTTCACAGGCTGACCTCTGGACCAGCAAACAGCCTCAGGCTGGGGAGGGGAAGCCACTGTCTGGGATCAACACAGTCACATGAGGTTGATATCCCTGTAAGGATGAAGGCTGCCCCCTGTAGGCTACTAGTGTGACTGCTCTTTGGGAAACAGTCTACGCATTTATTTGTATATAACAGCAGTTTAACCTGTTACGACACCATTCACACAGTATATTTATTCATGATGATGTCATTTTGATCACAACAGCATAAATTTTGATCATAACACATTTCCCACCATACATGTGCCCGTTTGCTTCTCCCCTACACTAGTTTCTTATCTGTTTATTTAAGAAAAGAAATGAAAAGTTGTTTAAGAGTCATTTATGAATAAAATGTATGTTTGTAATACATTGTATGCTTTTATTTTATTGTAATTTCCCCACTTTGAATGATTTTGTAATCTTTTTCAATGTCTCCCAGACCTAGAGTGCAGAAGCCTAAAGTGATAAAGAAAACAGACAGCTGGGCTGCCTCCCTTTTGGATATAAATCATTGAAAACCACAGTTAATTGGGACATTTAAGGAAACAGTACAAATATGATAAACCCAAACAGAAACATTACAACCTCAAATTCGTCATTTAAGTTGCCAAAAATAGCTTCTCCTGATCCTTTCCCAAAGATAAACCCTGTCTATTTTCCCATAGGCATCGTTGAGTCAGTGGCCTATGCATTTTTTTGCTAAATGGACTTAGATTAGCAGACTGGCCACAGTTAGGTTATGTAACGATCTCATCTACATCTTTCTAAATCTGAAGTGAAGAGAGCAGATATCCATTTTGACTATTCACTAAGTGTAATCTTGTCCTAATTTCAGTGTTATGTAGCCTACATTTGCAAATACTTAGGATATGCCCTCAGATTTATGCTGCATCGTTCAGCAATGTATAATTTACCTCACTACTCTGTTTGAAGACTGGACTTCCTCCAACATATAAACATGTATCTCATAGTTTTCTTACTGCTATCCAGACAACACAGGCACACATCCATCTGTCCATTTTCTTAACTTTTTTAAAAATTATTATTATTCAAAGCCATATGGGACTTGGAGGCTATCCCAATTATCATAAGGAAAGATGTAGGTTACCCCCTGGACAGGTTGCCTCTCGATCATGGGGCCATTTCTGGATAACTCTGTTCGTGTTTTAACAATCTCAGTTCATACTCATGAGCATTGCTCTCTTCTTATGGGAATCCTACGCTACATGTCTCAGCAGGTCTGAGCTACTGGGCTTCTCTCATTCATTCACACTTCTATTTCCCCTCCCAAAGCTGTTACTATCAACTCTTTTTTCATTCGTGTGACAAAAATAACTCAGACAAAGCAGGGCAAGCCAACTACAAAGACAACACTTATGAGACAATGGGATGTGATAGGAAAGCATAGGGAAAAAGAGGATTTCATGTCTGTCTGTTGTATCTAATATTATTAAAAGAGTTTATCATGAGATAAGTTGCTGTTTGACACCCTTTTAAAAGGCTAACTGATATCTTCAACATGCTATATCCTTAAATGATGAGGTTTTAAAGTCCTTATTTTCTGTTTGAGGCAGATTAGTGATGGAAAATTTACTCAGATATTAGTTGATTGATGCACAAATGTGCATAAAGAACAAAGGAGCACTAACCAAATTACTTAATGTGTGTTTGATGGAAATATGGCAACACATGCATATCTGAAATTTTCTGTTTGCAGTGTTGTAAGAGTGGAATGGAACAAAAGATACAGACAGAAAATAATTTATTCACTGACACAAAGTTGAATCTGTGAGAAGGTTGAAAAAAGCTGCAGAAAGACAGAAATAAAAGAACAAGAAAGAAAAAGAAGTCCAGAAAGGGGACAGGACATGATTGTTGAGCTTAGGAATTATTAATGGAAGTAGGATATATTAAGACTCTAATACTGTGCTGAATCTCAAATGTGAGCAATGACTGGGTGGAGGACAAGAGGAAGTAGATATAATTTGCTCCCCCGACTTACTGGCAGATACACAAAACCAAAAAAAGCAAGAAACATTTCTCAAATTGACATAAGTACTAAAAAAATATGTTTATGTATGTATGTATCAGAAAAGACTACTTTCTTAGTTTCTTGGTACTGCATTATTATTATTATTATTATTATTAGTAGTAGTAGTAGTAGTCGTATTTCTGATCTTATTTTCTGCTGCTGGTGCTTTTTCATTCTTAAAAGGGATACAAGCTGGTCCAACCTATTTTTTTACATTAGTTTTGGGAAATGTCTGTCTTCTATGCATTAACCTAAAACAGAGAAAGTAATAAAATCATTCCATCAAATAAATAAAATAAAATATTGGTTCAGTTAACACTGTCATGCCACCTTGTCGACACCAGGGGGCAGATGAAAATAACGCATGAAGGAGGCATAAGGTTAAGCAGCCCACTGGAGTCTGCCAGACAGACTAATAGAAAGCCGCACAGCTGATGAATGAAAGGAACTTCAGTCAGGTTCAGTTTATGTATCAAACCCAAGAATGTTGATGTGCGTCCCAACTTTGAAACAATCTCACTGCCTGCAAATTTCACACTTGAGGAAATCATGAAAACAGCAGGATTTGCAGATGTTCTATTAGTCAAACAAGGTTAAAAAGGAAAGTAAATTTATCAATTTGTTGTCTGAAGTAGTGACCAGTCTCACTGTGTTCCTATTATGTGGAAATATGACATAATGGAACATGAAGCCCTGAGTGAATATGTCTTTTATCCCAGAATGCTCGATCATCATATCAGCGTTTTGTATCCTGGATTAAATTAGTCTTAGATATCTTAGTGTGTTCTCAGTGGCTTGTGTTTTATTGGTGTGTGGGTGGAAAAAATGTGGATGGAGAACTGAAAGAAAGATCAAAACCACCCCCTGGGGGATTACACAAAATATTAATGTAATGAGGTTTGTGAGTATGTGTCTGTCTATAAATAAAGATATAAAGACAAACTAAACAATGACCTTATAATCAAGCTCTGGTTGGAGAGGTAGTGGAGCAGTTTTTCGCTACGAATTCAACACTACAGATGGACAGATGAAAGACAGACGGAGCTCAGTAAGACAGGGAAGTTAGAACATTAGCAGTTGAGTCTTTGTTTCGCCGCAATCACGTGTCTCTGTTATGTGGATCGATTTATTAATGGGTGTCAAAGCAAGTCCGCTGCAACAATTAAAGAGAATACTGGAGATTAACAGGTCACTGGAAGCAAAGGTATATCGTGAAAGCTGGCTATAGATTTTATGTCAAAGCTATAAATAACATCAGGTCATCTAAAGCACAGACAGACTGTCAACCATCCACCATCTAATATCTGGCATATTAATTAACCTTTTTATAGGTTTATGTATTTATCTTTGTCTTCCTTACCCAATATGATTATGGAGTGTGCACATAACACAGTCCTCTAGCTGTTTAAATCATAAACCTGTGAACAGAAAAAAGAAAACCTAGTGTTATTAAAACGGGGTCTTTCACCGTCCATACAGGACTGATGAAAAAGGAAACTCCCCTCCTCCACACACATGAATGTAAAGATGCACTCAGGCTATTAAGAGGGCTGCATGTTCGGGTATAAATCAGCTCACAGTACATCGGGGAAATATGTCCTGCACATGAGACACTCTCTTGGCCTAATAGATATTACCTCATACAGCATAAAAGCAAATGCACTTATGTCAATCAAAATGACTAGCTATACGAAAACATATTGGTAATATTGTGAATGAATGTCACTACTTTTCAAGGCCACTAAAACAAGAGTAATAAAGACAAGAGACAATAACCCTGCAGGCAGGAGGAACCACTAGTGGCCAATGTGACTGGAATATTGGCTATATGGGTAAGTTGATGTTTAATACAATCAGATAACAATCAGTGGGAAAACACCATCAGTTACCTCCTCCCACTGCTGTCCTTAGCTGACTTTCCGGACCCAGCCTACTGAGACGTCCAGAGAGAAAATTATACTGATATATGTCTGGGAAGGGGGATCAAATCATCCACTGTGCATCATTTAGTGTTTAGAGCGCTGCAGAAAGGGAGACAGATGAACTCACGAGGAAAATGTGTGGGAAATGAAAGTCGAGAGGGCCAAATAATAGAGAGGGGAAGGCAGACTTACTCAAGCAGCAGCGATAAGAGCAAAATGAGCAAGGCGACGTGAGGAGAAACAAACCAGGTACAAGGGGTAGTGCTAAATGGTACTGATTCAGAGAAATGTTTGCACTTGTCCCACTCTGATGAATTACAAGTCGAGGGCCTTTTGCTCTCTCTCGCTCTCTCTCGCTCACTCCCCTCCTTGCTGGTTTTATAAATAGGCCACTTTGCTTTCTCAGTAATCCACAGAGAGCATAAGATTCACTTAAGGAGAAAAGCGGGACACGAAGCCATTTAGGTGGTGAGGGTTGATACACTTTATGTAACGGACATGAGAGCAGATGCTCCAGTAGTGGTTCCCTCGATGTATACGCTCTGTTACAGGTTTTTCCTTTTTGTTTTGTTTTCTTTCTCACACAAAATTATGTCACAGCCGATTTCACTATCGTTTCTGTGACAGCTGGTTATAGGACACCACGGTGTGAATCCACATGAGAAAAACACAACAGCAGCTGCATGTTAGCATAAATATATTCTTGATATTATCAATGAGACCAGTATAATTCATAATAACTTTATAATATACATTTATTTTAAATAATGAAAGTATCTCTGAATAGATATTTTCTGTTTTTAGTTTATGTTCATAGGACATGTTAAGGACAGACATTCAAATCCATATTTCTGTGGGTGTAATAATATACAGCTTGATTCTTAGTTCCTTCGTTTGCATACAATAGCAGATAAAACAATCCTTGTACATATAGTGAGCATAGACAGCTGTAAGTATAGACAACAATACAGTCAATGAGCTGAGGATTATCTTATATTTCATTCACACATGTGTTTGCCTGTCAAACAGTTGAAGAAGACAGAGCAGAGCGAGTGGTTTTCTGAGAGTAACTTTGTACTGAGACAGGATTTATTTGACCAAGGTCTGCGCGTGTTTGCATCAAACCTCAGTCCATCCACTTCTGAGGCTCAAAGGCAGCTAATTATGACATTCGAATACAAAAACAGAGTGAAAAACAACAGGATTTGATCATTTCTGACAAAGCAAATTAGTTTCATGGATTTTCTATTACGCAGGAACCTACACATGGCAGAGTCTGGTTCTAAAGCATTAGGTACTGGACAACATAATTAAAGCAGCTCTAACTCTTAGATGCATTTACATGGCTACAGTGTAAACCCCAAAATCGGCAGGTTTAAGTCCGTTGTGGCAGCGAAGTCTGCCACAGAAATGCGTCTGCCAGACATGTCCATAAGATTACATCTCACGGTAAGCATCTGTGTACACTGTCTGTATGTTTTAAAATGCCCAGTGTTTGTATGAATGTGTGTCTGTGTACAAGTCCACTGGTGTTGTGCAGTACAGCAAAGACGTGTTATCCATGACTTAGATCCTGATGTGCCACGCTGTTGGTTTCTCTGAGAGTTTGTTGTCTTGACAGAGTGTCATTTCAGGTGTTGTATGCTTGCTAAGAAGAGCAGCAAAGACAGCGTCCAGCCTAAGCCTAAAGTGACTTAAATACGTAGGTGTTCCTGTACACAGGAGCAGCTCATAGTAATGCAAATACACATAAGAAAAATACAAGGGAGAAAATTGCGGCAGTGTTGTCTTACTTGAATTATCATACTTCCCTTCACAGACTTTGCTCTGCTTCCTTATATTTTAAGTCTTCAGTAACTTGGCTTTGCAGACACTGTAGCTTATCTCACAGGTCCACACGCACTTGTGGACATCATCACAACGGAGTGTTTCCTTTCAGTTTGCTTTGTTTAATATACTATGTGCATGTGTTTAATATATGCAGTACATAGGCTGTAAACACTGTGCTAACACTGAGCACCATTGTCATTCTAGCCTGGAAACAAGGGGAGCAGCATTTGAGAACAGTGACGTCAGCTTGTGTGTTTCTGAAAGCTCTAAGTTTCTCTCACAGTCCCTTTGTGTCTGAGTCTGTTTCTCTCTCATAAGCTCTCTCACCCACAAAATATTACACACCGAGGTTGATGGACCTATATGTTAGAGATGGCAGCACTTAGAAGATCCTTGGAGCATTACAAATACACTGACTGATCAGCTATGAATCTCAGTGCATCCACTGAGCTGGCAGCAGACGGTGTGCTTTCATGATACATAGATACTAGGTCGTGACTGCAACAGACTATAACAAATAGAAAAGTGAAGAGCTTAGGATGTTGTTAGCATCCACAGGGTGGATCATAGTTTGATATCATCTCCCATACTGGAGGTAGCTAATAAGCTGCCACATGAACACACTACCCTCTTCCATGTATGTAATTAAGTAAGTTTTCCTTTCTTTATTGTCAAATATTATTTATATTAATGCATGCAACAATGATTACTTTTGAGGACATGCAGCTTTGCAAAATCAGAACTGCATAAGTTTTGGTTAGTTAAATATGTTGGGCCAGGGGAATGATTTCTGAAATGGGTGCAGAAATGGAAAAAAAATTGATGTCTTTTACAAACCAAGATACAATTTAGCAGGTGGTGGCACATAACAACTTTCAGAGGAAAACAAATGTTCCCTTTTCAGGATGGAGGCCATTAAAGGATAACGCTGTGAAGCAGCTTGATTAGGTCAGATTACTCTGTTGTAACAGCTAACCGCTAAAGACGTCGTAAGCAGACTTGCAGTGAACTCAAATGCTGGCACTAAAGCTGAAGCTTAAAAATGACATATATACATTTTAGTTATTCATGAGACCTAAGCTGTGTTGATATATGCAACAGAATGTCAGCAATTTGCCCACAAAATCATTGTATCTATTCCTACACACATGGAATGCTTTGAAGTCAAGAACAGCAACGTTTATTTTGGGCAGTGATGTCAAGCTGAACACGTTTAACTGCGTGTCTAAAGTTACAGCAAAGAGGCTGGAAACTCACCCAGAACACTAAAAGAGTATTTCATTCAACATTAAGGCCATGAAAATATATGTAATAAGACCACGTTGATCATAAATTAATTATATTAAAAACACTCATTAGTAGAATACGTTAAGACATTCACTCTGTTCAGTGTTCTGCTGTTCACCTGCTAATCTGCACTAATTAGAGGCAAGAAAAGGCTTCGAGTGGAGAGAGTCATGCACCCTGCATAGACATTGTAAATCATTTTGAACTTCATCAAGAAGAAATGGCAGGAGAAGAATGTGGTGTGCTATAGCAGTACAGAATTACAGCAAAGCACTCATTTAGGCTGTTGGTATCTACCTGTCTCTGCTAGCTTGTACTAGACAAGATGTAGCAAGGGAATGAATACTAGTGCACATGGCCACCAGCATATTGGTGCTGCACTCTCGTTCTTTGTTTCTTAATTCGGTGTTCCCTCGAGAGAACACCGTGATCTGGTTGAAAATGATCTTTCTGTGTATCTGGACCTTGGCAGTTAGAGCAGCAGATTAAAGCTGCCCATGAATGCTGATCGAATGGCCTGTTTTATAAGTTATGACACGTCTGTAATATTGTTGGAATATTGTTATCATGCATCCTTTGTGCAGCAATTAGAGAAAGAAGATAAAAAAATTAGTGGTCCTTTTATATTGTTATTATTGATTATTATGGTTAGGCTACAATTTTGCTACTGTTGGAGGCAGGATAACTACTTTCACAGGTAAGACTAACTCCATGCAAACACTAACAATGTCGTGAATACGACAGCTGACAGTTCTATAGTATGAACATGATATGGGAGAGGATGTGGTCTTCTCTACTGACCCTTTCTCCACGTTAATCTCACTGATCTGCTCTGTACTCCTATACTGGGCCCCATACATTTATCAGTATGCGGACCTTTAGCTTCCCACTACAGTTATTGTAGATGCCAGCAGAAGTAAATCATCCGAGCTCGCATTATACATCTGTGCGCATCTTGGTGATGTTTACATAGTTAGTGTTGGCCAGGGTGCAGTTTCCTGTTTTCCTGGCCTCTGATCTGAAGTCCTCCATACTGTGGTTCACTGCCTCTTGGATTTCCACATAGTCAGACTTACTGAGAGTGGATCCGCTGCCGCTCCGACCGCTCTTCTTCAGATCGTCAGCTGAGCTGGCTTTAGGCACACTTGGCATATTCAGATACTGTGCCTGCTCCTCACCTTCTGTCTCTCTGTGGTAGAAGTAGTTGAAGTTTGATACAATGACCGGTACAGGCAGTGCAATCGTCAGCACACCGGCAATTGCACAGAGAGACCCCACAATCTTCCCCCCAATAGTTGTTGGGACCATGTCTCCGTAGCCTACGGTTGTCATGGAAACCACTGCCCACCAAAAGGCCTCGGGGATGCTGCTGAACTGAGAAACTGGCTCGTCTGCTTCTGCAAAGTAGACCGCACTAGAGAAGAGGATGACACCAATGAACAGGAAGAAGATGAGGAGGCCCAGCTCACGCATGCTGGCCTTCAGTGTCTGCCCTAAGATCTGGAGTCCCTTGGAATGACGTGAGAGTTTGAAGATACGAAATACCCTAACTAGACGGATGACACGGAGAATAGCCAAAGACATGGCTTGCTGGCCTGCCTGGCCATCCTCTGGCCGCTCTGCTAGTTCTGTGCCGAGGGTGATGAAGTACGGGATGATTGCCACAATATCAATGATGTTCATGATGTTGCCAAAAAATCCAGTTTTGCTGGGACAGGCGAAGAACCTAACTAGGAACTCAAAAGAGAACCAGATGATGCAAAGCGTCTCAACAATGAAGAAAGGATCTGTAAAATAAAAGCTTGCAGATGGAGTGGTGGTGTTGTATGTGGACTGGAGTGAGTTATACATCTCATCTTCGTTTCGATTAAGTGGCAGTGTCTCCAGACAGAAACTGACAATAGAGATAAGAATCACCATGACAGAGATTATGGCAATGATGCGAGCTGGTCCTGAGCTCTCTGGATATTCAAACAGAAGCCACACTTGTCTCTGGAACTCATTTTCTGGCAGAGGCCGCTCCTCTTCCCTTATAAAACCTTCATCCTCCCTGAAGATTTCCATAGCCTCTTCACCCAATTCATAAAACCGGATCTCCTCAGAAAAAATGTCAAGAGTCACGTTAACAGGCCGGCGCAGTCTCCCTCCAGACTGGTAATAATACAGAATAGCGTCAAAACTTGGTCGATTCCGATCAAAGAAGTATTCATTCCGGAGCGGATCAAAATACCTCATCCTTTTTTTAGGATCACCTAGCAGTGTCTCTGGAAACTGGGAAAGTGTCTTCAGCTGTGTCTCAAAGCGCAAGCCTGAGATGTTAATGACAACCCTCTCGCAGCATTCATGATCCGGATCAGAGTCGTAATGGTCATGAGGCTGACCTGGATGTGCTGCTGCTTCATCCGCAGGGTCGCTGGTAGCGACCGTCATGATGGAAGAAGATGGGACCTGCAGCTTTCAGACCGGGCGGGGCCACGTTGGGCCACAAGTAGGTAAAGGCTCCACACACTTGTACAGTCAGGCAGATTTGCCTGCTAAAAGGAACAGACAGAAAGCAGAGGTAGGTTTAATATTAATGTGATCAGCACATGCTTCACGCTCTACTTTTTATGGGACTTTAAACGAATAACTTGTTCAGAAACTTGTATTCACTGGCAAACATTTATGATCCACTTAGTTTGTCAATTTTTAAACCAAACATTTTTCAGCTGCTGTTATTTCCCAGAAATGCCATCTTATTCCAAAGCCTTGAAAGCAGAGCATTTGAAAATAACAAGTTGGTGGGGGCAGAACCATTTGCGAGCACTGGCTCCATTGTGTCTGTGTATTAGGTTATGAGTTCTCCCTCATATGAGCACACTGCAGGATCAATATGCAGGCCAGTAATACAGTATCCACTCTCACAGGGTGCAATTACAACCAACAAATCTGATTATGAGCTCAGTGCTCCACAGTCTCTGAGATGAGTTTCCTCTATAAATCTGGTGTTACCAGCATTTCCTACCAATGCTGAAAAAAAAAAACTCACTTAAATTAATAAACTTTGTAGTTTTTTCAGTAGAGAAGATTTTGGGAGATTTGTCAATTCAAGTGTTTGACACACTTCACATCTGTTCTGTTCATTAGCAGCTGCACAAAAGCAACGGTGGTGCACAAGATCAAAAACAACAAAAAACAAAACTTTTTTCAGCTTTTGATTTTTAAAATAAGGTCTGAAAAAATAAATAAATCAAAAGCCCCTACCTGCTACTTTTCACAGGCACGTATTGGGCTTGTTTACAGTCCTCTGTCCTCTGCTGGTAAATCTTAAGCAGAGTGCCCGGTCCTGAGTCACTCCCCTCGGTCCAAGCAGCTCCTTCCTGTCACTCATATATCATCCGAAGCTCTGGCGCTGCAGCAAGGCGGCAGTGGGAATGGGAGAGGGGACAAGGTGTGAGGATGCAGGAGTTACCTCCATCGCTTCGGTGACCAGCGGGCACATGCCGAGATGCAGCTACGCTACAGGCTGAAGCTGGTCGGGGACGACGGTGGGGGCAAGTGGTTTGCACTTAAACACACTTAAAATCCTGACATTAGTTAAATTTAACATGACACTATGCCGTCGCCCAAAACAAAAACAACGACAGCCTTGTTTGCTTGGCATCAGTGGACTTACTGAAGAAAAGATACTGTGAAAGCCGCCGACGCTTCAGGAGATTTAAGAAATAACGCGGAATCACCTGTTTGATTCCTAAGTTGTTTTAAAAAAAATTTTCTTTTTAATTATTTCAACGTAAATATCACCATCCTTTTTTTCGGATGGGGAATATCCATATGACTACACCAGTGATGCACATTACTAAGAAACAGAATGCGTTCACAACTCCATGGATGAAACCAACCCTCTGATGGCGAAATAAACTATTGCTAATAAATTTGAGTCCAAGCAGCCAAGTTCATGCATTTCAGACATTAAATGGAAATGTTGTAGTTGACTGCAAGCGCGAGTTAGTTTGGAGGGGCAGGTGCCAGACATGCTCAAGCCATTTGCAGCCCTTTCCTGTGCGGATCATGGAAATCCACAACAGTCTCCATGCACTAAACAAAGCAGCATAGCATTATCTGTCCGAGTACAGGCAGCATTATTTCAGATAGGCTAATGGCATGCAGGAATTCACCGCGATTGTCTTGTTGTTGTGCAGACGCATGTAGCCTATTATTGTTTTGTTAAATCCAGTTTTTCTCTTCTCAAAAGGTGTCTTGAGGTCGTTCGTCTATTTCTTCATATGTGCCCTTCTTCCCTTATTTGACTAATCAGTCCAGCGGCTGTGTCATCTCATCACGTCTAACTGTTTTTGAGCTGCCGGCTCTTCCCGTGTTTCTCATATTTCACCATAATTCACCATAGTTGAGATGCGTGGGCTGCAGTTAGGCATTGCAGCGCATACTAAAAGCTTCTTGTGCGCCTCGCCCCATCCCTTTGCGCTCCCCACCCCCCGACACTCCTGTCCTCACTCTTCCACATTAAAGAGGAAGCATCGCCCACTAGAGAGTGGAAGCGTTTCTAAGCAAAACACGCGCTGCTCAGAAGAGATTAAGGGGAAGAAGAAGAAGAAGAAAAACCCTTAGAGGCAGAGAATGTCCGAAAAAAATTTGAGCGATAAAATGTTGTTAATGACTTGGCTTCTGTTGTGTTTCTGATGTGGATATATATCCACATAACAAATTAGAATTGGGCTAAAGAGAGGCACAAAATAAATAGAAAGAATCCAAACACCGTGAACAACAGTGAGGGAGGATTGTAGGGGAAATTACACGTTTAAACAGCTTATGCACAAAACAACAAAATCCCAGGTGTTCAAAGTTATTTTTGACAGTCTTGAATAGTTTTGGAAGTCATGTCTCTCTAATGATTATAATAGAGTTCTTTATATGTATGCCATAGAAACACCCGTGTCAAGATCGCTTTGTGTGTGTGTGTGTGTGTGTGTGTGTTGACACATTTCGATGTTCAAGAGCAAGAAAAAAAAAGCTAAGATTAGAGAAAGATTACACTTTAAAAGATTGCATTTTTTAAAATTATTCTATTTATTAAGGAAAAAACCTGTCCAAACCTGACTGGCCCTATTTAAAATAGTGATTGCCCACCTCGTTATCAACTGTGATTAAGCTCATTTGTTGAAAAGTTGAGTTCAAATTCACTTGCCATATCCAGGCCTGATTACTGCCAGACCTGCACAATCAAGAAATCACTTACATAGAACACGTCTGACAAAGTGAAAGAGGCTAAAAGATCTCAAATTGAATCATCACAATCACAATCTAAAGAAATTCAGGAACAGATGAGAAACAAAGTCACTGACATCTATCACTTTGGATGGGTTACAAAGCCATTTCCAAGGCTTTGAGACTCCAGTAAACCACTGGTGAGAGCCATTATCCACAAATGGAGATATCCTGGAACCTTCCCAGGAGTGGCCAGCATACCAAAATTACTCCAAGAGTGAATCAATGACCTGGGAGGTCACAAAAGAACTGAGAACAACATCTAAAAAAACTGCAGGGTTCACTTGGCACGAGTTAAGGACAGCCTCATGTTTCAAAAATTGGACAGGAACTGGGCAAAAGTGGCATCCATGGGAGAGCTACATAGTTAAAACCACTGCTGTAGAAAAAGAAGACCAAGGCTCGTCTTACATTCACCAAATAACATTACGGTGAACCCCGAGACTTTTGGTGAAATATTTTGTGAACTGACAAGACAAGAGTTGAACTTTTTGGAAGGTTTGAGTCCCAAAACCAACACAGCATTTCATAAAAACAACATCATACCAACAGTCAGACATGGTGGTGGTAGTATGACGATCTGGGGCTCCTTTGCTGCTTCAGGACCTGGACGACTTGCTCTAAATGATGTAACCATGAATTCTGCTCTCTATCAGAAAATCCTGAAGGAGAATGTCCAGGCATCAGTTAATGCCATGAAGCTCAAGCTGACTTGGTTTATACAGTTTGGATTTAAACAGCACAGCTAGGTTTGGCCAGTTCCTCTTCCCTGAAATGAAATAATCATTTTAATAACTACATCTGCAAACTGCATTTATCTTTAAAATCTAAATTTATTTGATGATCTGAAGCATGATGAAGCAAGTGTGATAAATACAAAGCATAAGACATCAGGAAGGGAACAAATACTTTTTTATGGTACTGCACTGTATTTGCCACTCTGGTGTTATCAGGTTCTACTGATAAATGCCCTGGAACTCTTAAATCTTCAGTTGTTTGTGAATGTAAATGAACACAGCCCATTTCTAAATGCAGGAGAAAGCCCAGCTTCCAATATCCCGCGCTGGGTGTCAGTAGAACAATGATTCATCTTCCACCACCATGTTGAAAGCAATTATCTAAACACAGTTTCACTCACGGGATGAGGAAGAGTGCACTTAGAGTATGTTATAGAATATGGGATTCAGAAAGGGTGGGTCATAGTGACGTGAGGTTTATTTAATTCTTGCAGCTGTTTTGTGTTTTTGTTTTAAGATCCAACATCAGTTTTTCATGTTAGAATTCACTCTTCTAAACCATGAATACATTTTTTTTAAAACTGTTTTATTTCTTCAACCAAATAAAAAAATCATCAGCTAACTGAAGTCTTATTGGAATCCCACTATTAATTACTGTTGTATGTAGAGCTGTATAAGTTACAACAGTCAGGGCAGGGATGAGTCATCTTTTATCACAGGTTGGAAACCTACTACACAATGATTCATGATTTTTTTTTACATATATGCAGGGCATACTGCAGATATTCTAAAGCACTGACAAAGCAGTCTGATACACTGAACATACTGAACTGTCAACTCTGTCAAAACTCAGCACAGGCGATATACACACTAGGGGGACTCTGCTTCTGCTCCCATCGCAGGACGACTTTATTCTCGCAAGCAACTTCAGACATGCATCAGCTGTAACATTCAGTTACTGCTGATCTCTGGAACTGTGGATGAGGGAGAGTTTATTATTGTGTTATTGCACATGACTAATCTGCATATGTGTGGATGGAAACATCGTGTTTTTCTTTCTCTTTTGTATTGTAAAGCACTTAGGTGAATAAAATGTGATCACTCACTGTACATAAACTAAAAAAAGAAAATCTCTTTGTAACTCTATAGTGTGTCTGACATACGTCAAATTCAGTTTCATTGCACACAGGCATTGTGTAATATTTCAGATGAAACCAGGTATATATATATATATAAATCAAAAAATGCAGTGGTAACTAAAGTTTTGACCTAAATCATAAATTGGGTATTTCCTAGCTGGTACAGTGCTGGCCTTTGAATGCCCATAGACATATAAAGTATAAACAGTTTTATATCAATGCCACACAGTTTACCCAGAGTTTGACAGACCCCAAACCCCTTCCAAGACTTTAGATCCATCTCCAGTTCCCTCTTACCTTCAGGTTATGCCAAGTCTGAACCTAATAGGAGCATTGATTCTGTTTTATGTTTAGCCAAGCAGGCCAGATAAAATCTGAAAGGGAAACTTTAGATTGCTTCCCAACTATTGACCCCACATGACTGCAATAACCATGCAAACATTATTTTTCACTGTATTAAATATGTACCATGTTGTGATAGCCGGTGAATTTATTGGAGCTTATGCTCCAAAATGCTACCCGGGCACTCTTTTGTTTGTTAGTTCGTTTTTTCTTTCTTTCTTTTTTTGAAGATGGATTAGAGGAAGTAAATATGATGGAAACAGTCTTAATACTCGGGATAACATCTAAGTGCAGAGGTTACGCAGAACCCATTATTCCTGAAAGAGAAGGGCATACGAATATTTTGAAATGGCACGACTAGGATACGTGTGTGTCAGACACGCACACCTAAAATCTGCAGCCTTTCTCATGCATGACTGGGCGAGTGAGAACGAGACCGAGTGAGGGAGAGAGGTTGTTTATCTAAGTTATGACAGATGACTGCAGGGAGGAGCTTTGTCCTGTGTGACCTCTGCTGGTGCTGCAGCAGGTCATATCTTACTAATGCAACACACTCACACGTGCAGTGATGAGCTCTTGTTATCGGTACATTCCTTAACATACTGACTCCCTGTTTCTTTGTGGCTTCAAGCCCACAAAAATCCAAGTGCAAAAACACACACATTTCTTTATACATGTATAAATGAATATGAATACGTTTCTGAATTTACATCTAATGAAACTGCAGTTAATGTAAATGGAGAACAAAAATAAACTAATCTTTGTTGCAGAACTCGGCTCCTGTATGACACACCAAGGAGTTCATCAGCTTATTCTGGCTATTCATCCCTCTTTTTCCTCTCATTTTCTCCACCCACTCTTCACGTTCTCTGCATGTCTCCCCCTGGGGTCTCTCTCTATATTTAGAAAATGACCTTGCAAGTTCTATACCTGTCTGTTGAAAGCAACCGGTTTTCACGATGAGATATGTCCTTACCTTCAGAGCAGAGTGCTCCAGTATTGATTCTAGATGTGGTTTCACTTTCTGTTGTTTTCTCCACCTTAGAAAACAAGAGAAAATCAATGATCTTGCTGATCTGGAGGGTGTGGTTTAGCAAAGAGAGGAGTATACAAATGGCATGTATTCTGTATTACTAGATATGTGCTGCTGAGTCTATAAGCAACATATTAAAAACATCACCTTTGCATGGAGGCTCTTGGTGGCCTGACACATCCACTGAACATTCATTTTCACTAAGGAATTTCTGAAACTGTGGGCAGCAGTTAAGTGCTCTCTGTCTGGACAGTTCAGCTAAATGAACAGTTAATGTATACAAACCATAGTCTGTCAGCCACAAGCATCAAGCACCAGTCTGCCTGTAGTCTGTCTGTGTATATTTGTATTGTATTACTAAGAGTTGTGGAAAAACAACTATTGGGAAAGACACCAGAGAAATGGTGGAAATTGTGTCAAGAAGAGCTTATATTTATGGATCAGAAGACACTAGATTAGGGAGGATGGAAAGAAAGTCATCGGGAAATGCAGAAATGAGGGGTGCAGAAAATGAAAACGAAGGGGAGGGATGGAAGAACAGAGGTGGAGAGGGCAGCAGATAAAGGTCACAGTGACAGTGATGAGTCATGCAGCAGAATGCAGGAGCGTCTTTGTGTCTTTGTGTTAAACTGTCAGCCTCTCTACCATTTGTCTCTTTGCTTTGGCAGTAAAAGATTGCAAATGAACATCTTGCTCTTGCTTAATCTAAATCTTCTTGCAGGCCCGCATGTGTCAGACTGTGTGTATATTTGTATTTCTAAGGTATTTTTTTCTTTGCATTTGTATACAGAACTGGACAGGGAGTCCTGTGTTCTCTGCTACGCCTGCGGCTGAAAACTGGTACTGATCAGCCAATCAGCAGTAAGAAATAATCTGATTTTAGTGGAAGCACTAGCAACAGCATCATCATCCTTAGCAACCATCCTTTCCTGCAGTGCCAAGACTGTGGCTCTGCAAGCAAACATGGAAATATCACACAACTGGGAGTCACTAGGGGAAAAAACAACAAGAGGCGTGTGTACTGTGTCACATGACCAGGGCATTAAAGGCTTTATTATACTTTATGTTAAGAAAGTCGTGAGTTTATTGTGAAAGTTCTTTTATGAAGAATTTTGAAGCTGAAATCAGTCGACACCTTCCTTTATAACATTATTGTGTTCACTCTAATCTCGACTCTGATTTTAAGACAAAATCTAATTATGATTAAAAATAATAATTAGCAGTTGGTACTGTTAGAAGATGTCAAGCAGCCAATAAATAAAAAATGGTTTAAAATTAACATAAGATTAAAAATTTAATCATCAACAAACTGATCTCGCCTCGGGTCTAAAGCATAAGCATATATTTTAGAGAATACCATTCAAATATACCAAAGGATGTGATGGGAACGATTAAAAAAAGCTTACCCATGTGTTGATAAGTGATGAGTCCTGGCATTCTGTGGACATAGAATTTTATTCTGTGGAGTTATTTGATTATATTTTTACAGCTTGGAACTTTCCGCTCATGTATTAAACTCATGCTGTTTCTCAAAAACAACAGACGAAAATTGAAAATTCAAATTATGAAAATCAAATGAAGTGAGAAAGATGATGTGTGAAGGCTGTATGGAGGGGATTTACTTGTAATGAGGGCTCTGTAGACTTTCCCTTAAAGAGTCTGGCTCACTGTTTACCTGCCTGGGCCTCAGCTTCTCTATTCCCGTCCCTGATAGCATTGGTTTGGGCCACAGTATGCAGCTGTTTCAGTTGCTTCATATTTATTAAGCGAGGAGCATTTTGCAGCTAATGATCCAGACTTTCCCCTAAAGTGTTAGTAGAAGCCAAAAAAAGACTAAAAAGGAAACAAATTATGGATTAAAATTTTCCCCAAAGTGCAGTGTCTCTTGTGATAATATTAACCTTAGAAAATTTGTTTAAATTTTGTGTCTACAACTTCTTTCCTCTGATCACAGGTGACCAGAAACATTCAAAGGGACATTCCATCATCTCCCTTCAAGATCTGTTGGCATTTTGATTGTAAAGGTTTTATACTATGTGTGTGCTGGGATGATGTTGGCTCACAATATTGAAATTGTTTCAACTTAAACTTGCTGTTCACATCAAGTCCCTGCATGGTGAAACCCAGTCTACACAGTGTACAATTCTAATAAACACACTGATACACAAAATTAGACTTTGCTAGCCTCTACCTTTCCCAGAAGCTCTGTGCACAGTTTACAGTAACACCAACAGCTCAAGAGATTAGCTCTGAAATACACCTGCAGAGGGCAGAACCCTCCCTTGTTACTATGGAGAGTTGTTGTGCATTAGCCCTATGGCTAGTGTGAGGTCTGATGACATCACTTTTGTGATCGACTGCCACATTGTGCCTTTCCCTATGTTTGATACTGAAGGAATAGACAAGCAAAAGAATGAAAACAGACACAAATAGACTGTGAGGGGGATTTGCTGCGCATGTAAGAGGGGACAACCAAAGATATAGTGGTTTGATTCTTTCAGCCACACTTTTGCCAAGAGAGATGGCAGAGTGGTTAGTGAACTAGCAGGCTCGCCGCAGCAATAAAGCACACTTTCTCATACACAGCATGACAGCATGATTGCTGTAAACCTTTGTTACAATGTTAATATTTACCTCTTCGCCTGGGAGATGACATGAAGTTTTCCACTGTGCTCCAGCTCAGTGCTCTTTAAGGTGCAACCAGACAAACCAGGGGGCATCCAAACGTCTGACGTAGAATTAAATTTAGGAATCACCAAATGTTTCTTTCTAAATCTGTCAGAGAGACGTCTCTTTTATTTTTAATATTGCCCTTCTAGTTCAATGATGGAGTACTCCGTCATAAGCTTCCTGTCTGGTGCTGCTGCTACAGAGAGCTCTCTTTGTTCTTTCTTCTGTTGTGTTAGTGTGTTTTCCTGTAACCAAAGGACTCTGGGCCAGCACTGTTTTTCACTATTAAAAGACTGTCACGTTGCAAGGCTCTTCACGGGAAACACTTGTTAAACAGTGGCACATCCTGTGTGCCAACAGCATTTATGCACACAGTAGAATCCAGAAAAACCCATGAAATGATTGAATATTGCAGTACTGAAGGATTAAACCATTTGATGTCATGTACTTAATTGCATTATATGTTGCACAGGTAAGGCAGTCACTAATTCTTTGCCCAGCTATAAAACATTTCATGTATTTTCATTCTATTAACTCTTAACTGCAAATTTAATAGGTTTCTTTTATTGAACAATTTAGAGTGAGAGAAAGGCAGAGGGATACTAAACACAGGTTGTTAGTCTCCCTTCTAGTTAACTTAAAAGTGGAAATGTACTTTGGAAATGTATTGAATCCAGACATCCCTCTGGACATAGCTGCAGGAAAGTTTTCTGAATCTTTTGAGAGTGTCTATATTTCTACCTAAAAGCAAGTTGAACAGACGAACAAAAAGTATAAAACTTGTTCACTGATTTATTGAGGAAAATGATCCAACATTATATATCAGTAAGTGGCACTAAAACTTTGCCTTGCAACTGTAAATGAGTGCTTTTTCCTTTACAATTTGGCTACTTTCAGACTCTCTCTACATGGGTCATGTTTAAGACAGCACAAAAATAACACAGAACAAACAAGCCGCCCCATGACAACATTTTGCCCTTCCCCATAAATCAAGAGTGCACTCTGGGAAGGAGAAAGCCGTCCAAAGGCATGTGTATGTGCTGCATGTGTTTGTGTCTGCATAAATGCCTTTGTATTTTCCTCCACGTACAGTATATGTCAATGGAATAGCAGCGACCAGCACATGTACATATGCGTTTGTCTCACATATTACAAATACACAACACATAGAACTAACAAAGGCAAATGACTAACAGTCGTTGAATTTGTATCACAGTTTTATAGCAGTAAATTGTGGATGGCCTTGGTTTTTGCCACTTCTGTCTTAATGTTGGTCAGCTGTTGTCCATGATGAACATCTCTTCCCAGAAAGGTGAATACAGAATGCAAAAATCTTTGTATATTCCAGTAACGCGAAAGTGCTTTGCAAAATTGCTGTCTTGTTTTCTGCATCTATCCTTTTGAATTTTATATAGAAAGCATGTGGTGAAAAAGTCCATTGCAGCTGAATTCTGTCACTGTCTCAACAACTTCTGATCCTGCGATGGTTCCATTCACAGTGCTTTAGCCTCAGCGCGGAAGCAGCTACAAAACTGGATGTTGAGTGTCCATTATAAGCTTTTCAAAACTGCATGTTGTTGCATTTTGGAATGAGCTGTGGTTCGCTGGAGGGGCGTGGCAGGGTGATTAATAGGCACAACTTGTTAATTCAGGTTCAAGGGCACCAGCATGAGCAAGAAGGCAGGGCGGGAAGAATTAATCCAGAGAGATTTCTGTCTCAATTGCTAACTTGGCCAATCTGGCCCAACAGGAAGACCGGAGTCGCATCGCCCCTGAATGGAAAAATAAGGTCACTGCAGGTTAATGGCTAATCTAAATGCCTTCAAAATGACTCAGCTTTTCTAAGTAATTAGCACCTGTATCAAATCAATTTAGTTTGTTTACCTAAATGGGAGGCAGTCTAACTGGTTTCGTTGGGGGTTCCAGGAGGTCTGAGCAGAGAAAGAGTTCACCTAAGAGAGAAAAAGACAAAATGGGGAAGGAAAAGCAAAACTATTAGAGTTTTGTGGTCTCTGCAAAAGCAAAGCTACTTCTCTTCCTTCTTTTGTCTCATTAACAGTCGGGCAAGAACTGTGTAACTCTGAATAACGACTTAGTGAGGAGAGCGTTAAGGACAGGAAATTAAAGTCTGACAGACATGATTGTAACTCTCAAGTGACCTGAGTCGACTTGAAATTAGCAGAAGTGAACAAAAATTGAAAGGATGAGTGCACTGCAGTGTGCAACGTCTCTAACAAGCTATCGTGTGGATTATTAGAGGCCCGGGAAATAAAGGCTTCCAGACTGGCCAATCCAGTTAGGTGAAAAACAAGTGGCTCCCATTTCTGCTTATTCACTTTCTGATCTATTAGTGTTTTCCTCTGCTAGAGATTTTATGTAACATGAGAAATGAGCAGGCTTTTAACTGATGATCAATATGGAGCTCACCACTGAAAAAATATAAAAATGCCAGGGATCAAATTGAAAACTTATAATCAATCAACGAAAAGGTTTAATCTGAGGCACCTCCCACTTTGCCTTTTAGGGTATCCTTCCAAATGAAGCTACCATGATTATCGCTAATCCCTAACTGGAAAGGTACACAAAAGATGTAATTTTGTGTAATCATTTAATTGTGTAGTCAATAGTTTAAGAATTATTATATTTCCCTTGTCCTGGCTTTCGGAAGTTTTATATCTGCCTCACTCTCGTCTCTGCTTTCAGTTAAGTGACCAGAGTCAGGGAGGACACTGGGCGTAAACAGACATAAATCTGGAGGATCATCAGTGCAACGGTATCAAAGATACGACTGTGTTACATGAAAACGCACGAGTATTTTAAGACTTTTAAGACCAAGCAAACAACAGAAAACCCCCATTACAGATTCCATTTCTTACTTTTTAAATAATTACAATGTATTCAGTTATTACAAGTACAAGTCTTCTTTTTTTTTATTTTGCTTTCTAATATCACATCCCCTTCATATCCATGAGAAATGACAAAGGTCACAAAGCAGGGCACCTGTTCAATTAGGAGATTACGGCCACCAGGGGGCAGCACAGTACACAACCTGTATGAGCACGCTGTCGGTGTTCTTAGACAGCGTCAGCCGAAGGTGAAAGACACCAGGATCACAAATCCTACACAAACACTGACGAGGGTCTAAACATTAAAACACATACATGCATGCATGGCATCACTACACTGTTCGATGAAGGACGAAAGCCAAAAACCTTCTTACAATATACCGTTACAATTACTATATAAAATGGATTTGTAGATAACTGACTGGCCTTTAACCTGAGTGCAGGTTAATTTGGCGTCAGTGCGTCTCGTGATGATAACTTGTTAGATTGAAATGACCTGCCTGAACTTTCCATTCAGTAAATTGTAAATTGTAAATCTCCAAACAACAAAAGCACGGGTCTTATGCTATGACTTACGCCAAAGTGATCGTTCAGAATGAGACGAGCACCACAGTGCTTAGAACTTACCAGTTGTTTTAGTGGGAGAACAGCAGCCTCTGCTGAACGCCGACAGTAGCGCACTCAGGGCAGCCAGACAATGTGCTCCCAGTCCATTCACAATTTCCTCACATGTCTCTTCTTCGGCCTCTCTTGACAGACAGCTTTGGAGCTATCTGTGTCGAGCCTGTGCTGTTTTGTTGGACTGTTGTAATTAACAACCTCCTTGGTGGGATTTGTTTTTGTGTCGTTGTTCTGGTCACTGGGGGAGCTTGCAGATTAGTGTTAGTGGGTGTGTTTGGGCGTCTATTTTTTATGCAGCGAAGCACGGTGCCCCAACATCCTTCTTACACACCGAAGACAACCCATTAAGATAAAAATCTTCAATATTGCTCCCAAGCAATCTGGGAGGTTACTGTGGAAACAAAGGTGCCATGGTAACGGTGACTGGGGGGGTTACCGAGGTAACGACCGTCGCCATGGAGACTGCATCACAGTGGGCTATATTCGAGGCATCCGAAAAGAGACACGCTCCATCTTTGATCACTGTTTGCGTGCGCAAAAAAAAAGCTCAGTGTTTCTTCGCTGCACGTGTGTCTTGCATCGATAATGAGAACTGGAGTCGGCTGGCCCCTGTGTTTACATGTCGCCGTTTAACCATTAAAATAGCCAACCAGGAGAATGCATACAAAGAAATTGTTGGGAATTCTTATATATATATTTTTTAAAGAGAATAGCATTTGGACTAGACTTTAACGCACAATAAAGGCATAGCACAAAACGGTCTAATTGAGATATTATATGCTGAACTGTGTTTTTCAGACGTCACATGTGTTTAAACACGCACACACAAACATATTTAAATGATTCTGGATATTATACATAGCCGATGATGGACGGATCACGACCCATAACGCATGTTAATACAATGTGAGTGCCCTTCAAGTATTATACATTTGTGCACATCTGTCACAGTTATACAGCTTCTATGTCTACCTGTTGTGAAACATATACTCACTATTGCCCGACTCACAACAGGTCACCCCCCCTCACTCAGAGAAGAATGTAGGCCTAAAACTTTATAAGGAGCTCTTCATCTTCTTACAAGCGCGAATGGAACCACACAGAATTATGAATTCATACCACTGAAATGAAAAATCCCGATTCTTTGAATGGGCAGCAAAGCAGCATCTCTGAACATACAGGTTTCGTTCTTTCGCTTCTTTTTTCTGTTTTATTTTTCTTCTTTCTTTCTGATCTACAGCTGCTTCCACACGCTGGTGCGCAACGGCAGAACCAGCTGTGTGTTGATTCGTCACCACGTCCTGTGTTCAATGTTATGGCTCTAAAATAATGGCTACACGTCGGTGAAAATCTTTTTGTTTATATTCACACAATTCTGCGAGTTGTTCTGAGCGGTAGTGGGGAAGTTGGGCTGCTGTTTGAACGTGCTGTTTATCCCGTGCTCTTCTATCACCATGTACTCGCTCTTGCTGAGTGAAGAAGAAGAGCGAGTCTTCCTCAGCTCCTCGGTGTCTGCTAAAGGCTGACAGCTGCCCACGTGCAAGTACTGTGCCTGCTCCTCGCCCTCCGTTTCTCTGTGGTAGAAATAATTAAAATTGGAGACGATGACAGGTACAGGCAGGGCAATAGTCAGCACGCCAGCAATTGCGCACAAAGACCCCACAATCTTTCCCCCAATTGTCACGGGGTGCATGTCTCCGTAGCCCACTGTGGTCATGGTGACAACAGCCCACCAGAATGCGTCCGGGATGCTGTTGAAACCCGATTCTGGGTCGTCTGCCTCAGCAAAGTAGACAGCACTGGAGAAGAGGATGACGCCGATGAATAAGAAGAAGATGAGCAGGCCCAGCTCACGCATACTGGCCTTTAGAGTCTGTCCTAAAATCTGAAGCCCCTTAGAGTGACGCGACAGTTTGAAGATACGGAACACCCGAACAAGCCTAATTACGCGCAGAATGGCTAAAGACATGGCCTGCTGTCCGTTCCCTTGTCTTTCTGCCAGCTCTGTGCCCAGTGTGATGAAATAGGGAACAATGGCCACAATGTCTATAATGTTCATAATATTTTTGGAGAACGTGGCCTTACTCGGGCATGCAAAGAAGCGCACTAGCAGCTCGAATGAGAACCAGATTATACACAACGTCTCCACGACAAAGAAGGGGTCCGAGAACGGGCTGATGAAATAGGGGAGTGTGCCATTTATCACAGGCGCAATGGTGATTGGATCCCTGTTCTCATCCCTGAACTCCGGCAATGTCTCTAAGCAGAAAATGACAATGGAGATGAGAATGACCAAGACTGAGACTATTGCGATTCCCCGGGCGGGACCAGAGCTCTCTGGGTACTCAAAAAGCAGCCACACCTGTCTTTGAAATTCATTCTCAGGCAACGGTCGCTCCTCCTCCTTTATGAAACCCTCATCCTCCCTGAACTTCTCCATAGCCTCCTCGCCCAGCTCGTAGAAGCGTATCTCCTCAGAAAAAATGTCAATGGGCACATTCACAGGTCTTCTTATGCGTCCGCCAGACTGGTAGTAATAGAGGATGGCATCAAAGCTGGGTCTGTTCCGATCGAAAAAGTATTCATTCCTGAGGGGATCAAAGTACCTCATCCTCTTCTTGGGGTCACCCAGCAGCGTCTCTGGAAATTGGGAGAGAGTCTTTAGCTGCGTTTCAAATCGTAACCCTGAGATGTTGATGACCACCCTCTCGCAGCATTCGTGATCCGGTTCATAACGGTCCAGAGAGTGGTGGCCCGGGAGAGCCGCTGACTCTTCTAGCATGTTGTCACAAGCCACAACAGTCATCACGTCGGCTTCTGTCTCGGTGTATCCGTGGTTCACCAGGTTGTCGCCCCGGGTTTTGGTTGCGCTTGGCGGGGGTGATTGAAGGAGGCTGAGGTGGTCGTCCATGCGCGGTTGAAGACGCATACAGGGGCGGCCGCCTCGCCCCCTCCGCGGACCCCGGTCAACCACAGCCGTCGCCACCACAGCCTTGTCTCCTCTACGTCTCTCTCACTTTCTTCTCTCGCTTCACTTTCAATCCCCACTGTTGCTCTTCCCGCCCACGAGGAAAGATCTGGGTTTATAAACAGCCCTTCCACCCGCCCACGACGCGCCAGCGCTGGGTAACTTCACCCTCCTCCTCCAATCGTTGGACGCTCCAATATACAGAAAAAGCAACAGACGGGCGTCACTCAGCACATCGTTTGGGCGTGCCCACCTTCTTCTACCCCTCTCCCCGTCTTCTAGACGCGCGCTGACACACACAGACTCTCACACACACACTTGGCGAGTACAAACAGTCTCCTTTTAAACAAGGTCATTGCCCATAGATGGGATATTTTCAAATAGGCTGCTCATGAATATGTCACAGCTTCATTTCCACTCGAAAGTATCATAAAAGATGCACCAGCACCAGAAATAAATTAGGGTGTGTCCTGGTAAAGTATTGCACCTAATTCTGCAGGCGATAATATTATTTAAATTAGGCTCAAGGAAAATGGTTAACGATTGATATCCCGTCTGAAATCTGAAAGATAATTAATGCCGAGTCCCAATGGTACGTGTTAAAGTGATGATCAGCGAGCGCGGGGATGAGAAAGAGAGGAGGTAGTTCAGTCAGGTCGATGTGTGATGAATACATAACAGCAGCAGCATAAAATTAAATTAAATGTTTGGTGAAAAGCTTAAAAAGAAGCAAGTGCCGAAGAAATCATTATTAATAAGACATTAAGAGACACGCAGATCCTACCCCTCGTACCTCAGCTCATATGATACAAGGTCAGGTGACCTTAATAATGATGAATGTCAAAAGGGCAGGTACGGTAGACAGCACTGTCCTGGGATAGGTCTGGTTATATATTGTCAAAAAGCAATCTGAAATGTGACTTTTCCCCCCACTGCTCTCACTAATGTAGCAATAAAACTGACCACATATGGGAAACTTCTAGTAAGGGGATGTGTGTGACTGACAGGCAAGCTCATATGTTATCATTATCCAGTATGGCAGGAAAACGACAAGCAAATAGAAATTATAACACTTTTTATTGCTTCAGACAGTGTTGTATAATTTCAGTGTACAGTGTAGTTTCCAGATGTCACTTGAATGGTTGCTGTCCGAGGTACTGAAAGGGGGGGATGACTATTCAAACTATTCATTTATATTATTGTGTGTTTGTTTTTAACTCAAGTATGTCTGAGGCAGAACTTTAAACACAAGTTTAAACCCACTCTTTGCTTGAATCAGCACTTGCATCAAACAGTCCTCTGACACAGCCGCTAAAACTGATCATGAATTACTCAAAGACTCAGTGCAGCTTCTCTTATCTATTTCTTCATGTTGTCATTTTGAACTACGTTGAGATAAACATTTACGTTGGCTTCATTTGTTAATGTTTAACATTTAAAGGGGTACAGCCTACTATTGAGTCAGATATGTCAACCTTCACGTTACCACGCAAACACACCGTTATAAGTACCTTTAAATGCTAAACTAAACCGATAAATTAACTAAATAAACAACAAAGGTTTCATTTGGGCCACTGTATAGCACTCACCTCAAATAAAGTGACTACACCCAAAATACCTTACAGATAATTTCACTACAAGAGCTTTGAAAGACACAAAATGACCATAAAATAACTGTCATATCTATCAAAGCAAAAAAGTCTCAGAAGTAAATGAACCAATATTGACTTCATGTTTCTTCTGACGTGCAGAAAACATTCAATCCCAGGTTATCAGATATTCTGCTGTATCAACTTACTTAGCCCAGATTTTTTTCTTTGGCGCACACTCGTTTTCATTTCTTAGTGAGGACATCTAATTGACATATTGCTTTCCCTAGCCACTTACCCTAACCCTAACCATCAAAAATAAATACCTAACCCTAACCCTCAGCCTAATTCTGAGCTTAAAAAATGCCTTCAAAATCGTGGGGACAGGCATTTTGTCCCCATAAGTGAATGTTGGGCCCCACAAGTATAGTGCCACATCAGTTTTTTGGTCCTCACAAAGATGTCTAAACATGTACACACACACACACTCAGTGAAAAACATTAAGAAATTGTAGATTTTCCAAGCAGTTTCACAGCAGGGCAACGTGATGATGCGGTGGTTATCACTTTCATCTCATGGCTCGGGTGATTCTCTTTTGGATTTGCAGACTTTCCCTCTGCCTCTCCCTGTACTCCTGCTTCCTTTCACATTCCATACCTTGGCTCTCATTCAGTGGAGTAGATATGAGAGTTTCCAAAGCTTGCCCGAGCTAAATAAACTCAGAAAGCTTCAAAAACACATTTTGCCCTTCATTATTTGGAGATTTGTCAAGCTGCTTTTTGCTGTCCATTTTTAAATAAGGGTAATGAAGATGGATGTCCACTTAGGTTACACGTGGCCTGCTTATATATTTATAGCTGTTACCAAATATTTGCTTGACCATCTATAAGGTGCAGGTACAGCAGAGAAAGGCTTGGGATTGGAGAGAATTTCACTTTGTCATTGAAAAGATCAAAGACCGTGAAAAGGTTACAAGAAATGAGGACAGTCCCTGAAGGGGAGGACATTGTGCTGTTTCACACTTCTACAAAGAGCTGCTCTGGATTTGGGGATAAATGCAGAAATAAGAGAACACTTGTGCAAACATCACTGTGCACGTATGTGCCTGTATACTTGTGTACGTGCGTCTTTGTTGTGTGGGTGTGGGTGGGTGTTGGTGGATGTGAGCTGAAAATAAAATTAGATGAACGCATGAAAGAATGAAAGCTGCCTGCTTTAGCAAACTGTATCTGAGAACAGAAGAAACACCAGATACACATAGTGTCATTAAGATTTTAAGAGCTCTCTTTTAACACCTTGGGAATGCTAAAGCTCTTTTTGTGCCCTCACTCCCTGAACATCTTAGCCTCAGACAACATTTCAACAAGTGGAAGGAAGAAAGAAACCAAAGGGAGGAAAGAGACCTAATTGTAAGCTATGCAACTGTGAAAGATGGTAGTGCTTGGTGCTCATGAACACCTGCTTCCTCCAGATTAAATAAAATGAGCATTAGATATGTGGACTAATCTGAAATTCCCCCATCAACAATCTGCAGAAACACCCACCCAGATCCTCACACACTATTTGCACTGAACGTTTCTGGAAGCATAGAGTATTTTTACATCCATTTACATAACACTTATTTGAAACAGACCTACCTTAAATATAATGACTAATCATATAGTAAAACCAACCAATGGTGTCTTTTATTACCACTCTGAGGGCCTAAGTGGATTTCAAATACTGTTAAACTTGCAGAGACTAACCTTTCCATAGAAGAAGTGAGTTACCAGGGAGAGAGATAGAGAGCACGGCAGTAAAACCTGATGCTCATAACATCCCCTCCCTTCTCTCAGAGGCAGAAACCTTCAGCTTTCAGGTTCCTCTTCTGTGGAACCAGCTCTCAGTTTGGATCGGGGAGACAAACCCCGCTCTACTCTTAAGATTAAGTTTAAACTTTCCTTTTTGACAAAGCATACACTTATAGGGCCGGATCAGGTGACCCTGAATCCTCCCGTAGTTACTTTGCAATAGGCTTAGGCTGCCTGGGGATTCCCATGATGCACTGAGTGCTTCTTATTCACTTTGTGCTCATACACGACTCTGCATTTAATCATTAGGTATCATTCATCTTTGGCTCTCTTCCACAGTCATGGATGGCTGGCCCTCACTGGCCTTAGCTCAGTCGGAGGTTTCTACCTGTTAAAAGGGAGTTTTTTTTCATCTGATTGTTTTCTCTGTATTATAGTAAAGTCTTTACCTTCGATGTAAGGCACCTTGAGGTGACTGATTTGTGATTATATAAATAAAACTGAATATATTTTAGACCTATACATTAGAAGAGGAAATTACTGTGACAGACATTTTTCTTAGTGTAGATATTTAATCAATTAAACATTTAAAGTTAATAAATTTAAAGTTAATAAATTAAGGAAAAAACAAATTTTTGAGATTAAGCTGCCTAACAACTGATAGCTCCTTGAGTCAGGTGACATGTATTTATTTTTATGCAATTATAGTCCAATAAATACATTATAATGAACCATAACGTATTTCTGACTGGGGCCATTGCTTCACTATAAATACAACGACGTCTGTTTTGTTGATTATATTCTTAAAGTTAAAAGTAATATTTTTAATAGAAGAATGTTTCGGCATGGTAGTATACACGTAGTAAAGGATCTGACTGCTGAACAGAAGTTGTTGTTTTTATTTATTTTTCATTATTATTTTCTAGAAGCCCAACTCTGTGGTTATAAATGTAAATTGACTGATTTAATATAAGCAGTACAGACAGGGGGTTTCTGCAAATGTTAAATGTTATATTTGGTAAATGTTATATTTTGACACGTCTGTGTATGCATGACAATAACTGAAATGTGTTTAATGAGCGTAATGCAAACCTATTAGATAGGATGTAGACTCTGTCTTCTTATTGAGGCCACATTGAAGCTGTCTTGTATTAAAAAGGCCAGTCAGTCCACAGAGAAAAAGCTCAGGGACCGCCGAAGGGCTTTCTAATGTGGTTTCCACTCCCCATGTTAAATATAGGACCACCCCAACTCCCTTATCAACCTACGAAATTAGGCTACCTTGCGAATTGCACTTGAATTCTTCGAACTGGACTGAAAGGCGAGGAAACAAGAGCAAAGAGCAAGCGAGAGAGAACTGGGTCGGTTTGCATGAAGAACAGGTTTGCTGGTTACATTTGAGTAATTGCTCTATTTGGTTCTTCTACAAGGGATGCATAGCAGCCACCTTTCATGCAGCTTCTGGGGAAAATAGTGAATTTAATATTTTACTTAAAATTAAATAAAAAACTGTGACACATCTCATATCCGGCAAGCCATCCCAAGATTTTCATCTCTGATCTCATAATCATGATCTCATCTTGTGGTTTCTCTTATCCTCAGGAAATGTTTTTATTTGCCTGATTACCACCAATAACACCAGTGCCATTGTTGCTGCAGCGTTATCTCCCTGGAACTGTAGAAAAAGTTTGGTTTTTAGATATAAATGTCAGGAGAGGCCTTAGTTAGTCAAGCTACGCAGGATTTATGTACAAATTATACATTTTTATGACCTTTACTATTTTTCTCTTGTAAACATTTTTCAGATTACTACATTTTTAAATCAGCCATGAATATCCTAATTAAAGCAACCATTGTCTTGAGCCTGAGTGTTTTTAACCCTTTGAATCTACTAGTATCTATATTATAAATGAGAAACAGATTCTGTGGACTCCGCTTTTACAAGCAGTGCCTTCCCGTTACTCACCCAGTGACATGTCCACCACAATCCCACATCCTTTTCCTATACACATGCACATAAACTGTAAAAGCACTTCGGGGCACTGTAAATAGATGTTTACTAATGAAGAGGAGGCCCATATGGAAAAAGAACTTTTTATGTGTGCACTAATTAATCAACTGTCCATATTTGCATAACGACAGATATCGGGGCTGAAGTGCAGCTGCACATGACAAAGACCAAGAGGAGGTCGACAGGAGGAGAAACGACGAGGCCAGGGCCATCTGTAGAACAAAGGCTGACTGGAAAGGAGCCACATCAGGTCCTGCTGTAACCCCAGCAACGGAGAGAGGGATGTGGGGGGAAAGGGTAGGTACAGAGGGAGGAACACAGCTGAATCTCGGCTGGCTGTGACACTTTGTGTTTTTTTAAACCTGATGATTGCCTTCTCTCAGCACGCAGAAACAAAGAGATAAACAAACATGGGCATTGGGATAAAGGATGGATGTGGACTACCACACATGACTGCACTCAGTTTTTAAAAAAGGAAAGGGAAACACACGCATTTAAACACACTTTGGTTCTATCTGAAAACTGACTTTCCTGCTAAATGAATCTGCTTTTTTTGAGAGTTCAAACATGACTGGAGCATCATAAATATGAAGATGTAGCGGCAGGCGATATGTATGCATAATAGATGCAGTCCTACCAGAGCATATCAGCTGTACCACTAAGAGAGAAGGGGTTCTTCACACATCAGCCGTCAGTCCTATTTCGACACAAAATGAGGACAGAAAATGACAAAAAAAACTTTGTAGGAAAAAGTACAGCAAGAATGAAGTTTAAACTAAACCGAGGGCTCTGGTGTGTTACCCATTTAAAGCTCAAGAGATCACACAGGACTTTGATGAATTATAAAACCTTGTAATTATCTATTAATTAGTGTTTGTCTTTTTGTAGTACTGTTTTGTAGGAAGGTTCAGAGGAGGTTGGAGATTGTTACCATCATGGGCTCATCCGGTCAGGATGAGAATGAACAGTCAGAAATCACTTGCAGGGTTTTTTGTTTTATTGAATAATGAGCAAAAGGAAAGACACACATGGACTGCTAAAGAAATAAAGTGTGATTTAAGTAACTCAGTAACTCAAAATAATACATGAAGGAGACTCAACCAGAAACTCGCCTCAGCTGCCGCCCCATGTGGGACTGAAGAAAGAGGGAGCTGTAGGTGAGTGCAGTCCTTATATAACCAGTGACAGGTGAGTGCAATTAAGGGAAAGAACCACACCCAATAAAAGGTGAGGAAAAGAAACAAGGTGAAGTGAATGTGCTGAAAGGTGAGCCTTTACAACAAGTATTCAAGCCATGGTTAGGAAACACGTTTTTGTTAGCCTGGCTCTTAAGAATAGATAAACAGTTGATCCATAATTGTAACATGTGCCATTTATTTCATATATTAATCCATGAAACGTAAACCGGGACACATATTCTGTTCTGCCGGTCAGCTGTGGTAGCAAAGACCGTGTTGACAGCAGTCCGAGGACTAACAAGGAAAAAATGTAAGAAATGTGAGAAATGTGAGAGCCTTACGTCACTCCCGCCCTCTATACTCCCACCCTCCTCCTCATCCACATGTTGACACTTCTTACATTAAACTTTTCACATCATCTGTGTCCATGTCACATGCCTGTCTCTTCTCAGATATAATCTGCTATCATCTCCTCCACTTTCAGCTTCATTGTTTCCCCACTACAGTCTGGATGTGGTACATTTTTGCATTCTCTTTGATTTCACGTTTTACAATATTTTGCGTTTACCAAGCCAGTTATTTGTATTATTTTCATTTACTGGTTCTGGTTTTTATACTTTCTTTTATATTTTATATTTCAGATATATACTTGTGGCCACTTGTGTTTACACTTTATCTCTGTTTAACATATTCCTCTCTGTGCTGAGGTCTGGCTCTTTCTTTCCACTGCTCAGGAAAGCCACAGTGTCCCTACTTGGTCCAGATGGTGTCTGGTACATACAGTGAAACATGCTTGTGCATCCAGAGAAACCTGCTGTCTTCCACTTTACAGAGTAAAGGCCCTCTGTCAGCCACCACATGAAATATTTTTTAGACAAATTAATAAAACATTGCTTGAAAATATTTTGATTATCAACAGTGGATTTTGTCTTTGCGAGTGAAGTCGAGTGCATTTACAATGTACAGTCGTCTGGTTATGTGTTAAAACAGAAAAATGCATATTTATTTAAGAAATTTACTTTACCCTTTACCCAGTAAGAGAAATCTAGGGTTAGCACTGTGAAGAGCAACTGAAACTGAAAGTTATGTCACATCAAAAGATCGAACATACTGCAAGACGGAGCATCATACAGGGCTAACATTTGCTTTTCAATAAAAGTACTTTATTTATTAATTTTTTTATTGTTTTGGCGGTACTGCTACTTAACTGAATGTCACATACAGCTATGTAGCAGTATCTACATTAACACATGGACCAGTCAGACTCTAATGGTAAATTAAAATGATAAATGGGGACAAAGCAGTATTTATCTGAACAAACCATGCAGACCATCTGATGGATGGCTCTGCTAACCTCCAAGACCCCACACTGTCTCCATCAATATCTTCCGTCAGAATATATTGATCTTCTTCAGCTGCTTCCCACTGATCTGAATTCCTGTGCTATTTCTGAGAAGAAACATGGATAAAATCCACTGTACCGTGTTATTGGGATTAATAGATTACTCTGTGCGTCTACTTCTTTCAGATCCACTAATTTGGAGCAACCCCTGGTAGAATGGACGGGTTCTGTGCGTGCTCTTAAACAAGTAAATTGTAGATAACTTGCAGAACTGTCCACTCCCATCAGTCTATTTTTTATTGTGGTCTTACAATAGCTTTCCCATCCATCCATTTTCTACTTCCTGTCAAGGGAGCAGCAGTCTGAGCAGAAAAGACCAGACTTCCTTCATTAACTATCAACCATCTCTTCCAGGGGCAGACCGAGTTGTTCTCTCCCCCAGGGAGTCCTGGGTCTGCCCAGGGGCTTCCTCCCGCTAGGACATGCCCAAAATACCTCACCTAGGAGGCATCCATGAGGCATCCTAGTCAGATGCCTAAACCACCTCAACTGGCCACTTAAGGCCAATTAAGCACTGCTGCTGACCTGCACAAAACTCAAAATCTAAAAAATCTATAATGTTAATTCTAATTCTAATTATCATTGCATTTAAAATCTGATAACACTGACAAAAATGGTGCTGGTTCTGTATATATGTAGACCTAGACCAACATTAAACAGACATAGGCAATAGAGGAAATTACTACAATTCATTGCATTTTGACTGATAGCGTACAAGTATGTCTGTACCAACTTTCTTAGTAATTCAGTGTGGAACAAATTATTTGTGTTTAATTTTTTTAATCAATGAAAGGAAAATGGAGAACTGGGCCACCCATCAGGCTGTTTCCATATTTCTATTCTGTGGCTTTTTCCCATTATGTTTTACAGACGGACGGAAAGGTTTCAGTAAGGTACTGAGCCTCAGGATGTGTGTGTGTGTGTGTGTGTGTGTGTGCGTGTAGTTCTGGTACCATGGGAGGTCCAGTACTTTTTCAAAGCAAGCCTTAACTCCACAAAAGTAAGAAGTCATTATGTAACAAAACTCACCTCCCAGTGTGCACATACGCATATTATTAAGACATTTTCTCAAGTGAGCGAGTCTGAAATTCTGTGTCTAAAACACAGATTTGCGACAGGAAAATACAGAAAGTTTTGAACATGCCAAAACTCATCTGAGCTCTAACAACAGCGTGCTGCAGCAACAAGCTATTTATTATCATTATGTTTCTTTGACCGAGACTGTTTGCAAACATCTCAGAGAGAGGAGATGCCAGCATGCTTACACAGATTCAAACCAGTGACCTGCGGGTCACAAGGTGACCTCCAGTTTTCTCTTCACTCAAGTTGACCATCACCCAAACATCATGCGGGAACAGGCCCCAAGCCTCTGCAGGCTTACTTTACTTCTCTTTGGTTATCTCAACATGGTATACCAAGATATATTTTCTTTACTAAACAATGAAACAGACCCCAAAAAGTAATATTTCTGGTAGTGTCCATTTGTCAATGACACCTCATGTTGCTGGGCAATGTGGAACTTAACAGTACTGTTTTATAAAGGCATCACATGGCTGACTCACTACCCTTATGGGCAGTTTGGTGCAATTTGGCCTGTAAGGCAGGGTTAGGAGAGGTGTGTTCACATGTTGGTGCAATACTCTATGCCCTTCTGGCTGCTGTAAATAAATCTCAATTGCTGCATCCAAATAGCACAGCAAGTATCTGGCATTACTGGAAGTTTAGCAGGCACTTCCCCAGGAAATAAGGGGAAAACAGGAGGCAGGAAGTGAGGCAGGAAGTGACTGAAAATGTAAAGAAGGAATTGTTAGAAGCTCAGAAAACACTGGGAGAGGAAAAAAGTAAAATGCACAAAGCAAAGAAGGAAGTGAAATGTAAAGAACGAATCTGTAAACATGAAGCACTGGAAAAGGAGAAGAGGGGAAATCTGAGGCAAAAATCAAAACTGAAAATGTGAGGAAGGAGTTGCTTAAAATCCAGAAATCACTTGAAGAGGAGAAAGTTAAAATGATGGAATTACACAGAAATGACAGACGCTGAACTGACAAAGAAAGACTGTAAAAACGCACTCAAGTAGCTGCAAAAGCAAGAAAAGAATCTCTCTACAATTATTCTTCCACCTTTAACCCTCCCTCCTTACATCTCCCATTCTCTGCACCCCCACCCGTTAGCCCAAAGTTTCCTTAGAGTAATTTAAAAAAAAAAAAGTAAGTGTACTGATTGCTGCAGCGACAGCTGTAGAAGGCGTCCTGTCACACATGGACTGAAACACATTCGTGTCAAAAATATTAGCTTCTGTATTTGTTTATTGTTCTTCTTTCATGTTGGTCTGTTTGCAAACATCTCAGAGGGAGGACATCCCACCATCTGAACAGAGACTCAATACAAGAAGCTGCAAGTCACTAGCTGGCTGCTCTAACCTGCAGTATATCTCCTTCATATCTCCTTCATATCTCACCATTGAGTCTTTTAAAACTAGACTTAAAGCTTATTTTTACTCACTGGCATCTGAGTCTGTCTGATAGTTCATTGTGCCTCATGTGCCTTTTTTGGTTATGATTGTTTATGTTCAGCACCATTAATTTAATATCCTTTTATTTCTTATTACTTTCTTATTCCTGTATTTATTTTTCTATTCCCTTGTTTTTTTTAAATTTAGTGAAATTAAATAATAGTTTAAAATTACTGCAGTACCAAATACATAAATCAGTTTAATATATATCCATTACCTATGTTGGCGTTATCATGTAGAGGGATGCTGTGGAGCCTACCTCATCTCGTGAACGACTTGGTATGGCTAAGAAGAAGTGAATCTTCTTCCCTGGGTCTGAGGAGGTCAACACAGACATCAAGATCACCGAGCTTAATGACAAAAACAAAGCGATGGAGAAATTCACCTCGGTTCATATATGTTCAATTATATATTCAGAATTTCTAAAATGAATTTGTTATTGTGTGCAAACAGAACCATTTGTGCTTTCTTAAGAAAACTAGTATGTTAAAAAAAAATCTATGTTGAACAAAAGAACTTGGAAAACACAGAAATGATAATTATTGAATAAACTACACTAACGATAGGTTCGAATTTGGGAGTCTTCCTCAGTGCGAGCCTACCAGAGTGGAAACACCTCTGACGTGATTTGAGAAAAGTGAGGCTCGTTTACAGCAAGATATACAGCCCTGCCTGCTGCAAAATCTGTTATAAAACGTCATATTAAAACTGTAATGTAATGTTGAAAAGATGTAAATGATTTTGAGGAGAACATTTTAATAACAATTTGCAGAGTCTCTTCGGATAGTGGAGTGGAAATAGTGGAGTCTCTTCGGATGTCCCCGTTTCTGTTGTGGACAGTATTCAGGGCCCCTTGTTAGTCACGCAAAGTTGGGGGTCCCCTGTCCTTAGACGTGCATGCTCCCATGTTCTAACTGCTGCTGGTGAAAATAATACATGGCTGCTTCAAACATCTGAAACTCGCTACATTTACCCCCAAAGATGTAGATGTTGATTAATCACACCTCAATGCACCCTGTCACTTTTGTACACCATGACATATATTTGCACACATACTTGTCCTTTTATATTTATATGTAGATTTATATTTATACTTATATCTATATGTTTATCTATTTATCTTAATATTTATCTCTGTTTCTACACTATGTTTGTTGTACATTTGCTGCTATGGCAACTCAATTTCCCTTTGAGGTTAATAAAGTTTCTCTAATTCTGATTTAGAGCCACAGTTTAAAATCTGAATCTTAAAGATCAGCTCGTCACATGACCACTTTCCCTTGTGTACTTGTGCACATGCACATGACATTTAAGAATGAGAGAAAGGTGATGCTGGAAAAGGGCAATATACCTTTCCCTCAAAACACACACACACACACACACACACACACACACACACACACACAAAAGCACGTTGGAGCTCCTTGGCCTCTTTGTAACTCCTCTAATATACTAATATTAATATGATGATGATGCCTCATGCCGAGTATAATGCAGTTCTCTTCAGCTGCTGTTTTTCTTTTGTTTAGTCTTCAGCTCGTTAAACGCAGCTTAGTTGTACTGAGAACAGGCAGCACAATCAGAATATTCAGCCTACTGACCTTTGAAAGCTCCTGGGCTGCTTTTGCATGATCTGTGCCCATATTCCCTATGATTTTTCATCCACTCACCTTAACTGTATTACGCTGAAGCTTTACCTCAGAGTTTTTCCAGCTGCATCTGTTACACCATGAATAAAAACTAAGGACACACTGCTTCTTGCTTGTTTAAAAATGTTTGCAGAGTGGTGTGGAGGTAAGAGTGGATGTTCTAAATGGTCAAAAATGTATCATTTTAAGAAAAAGAAGATAATTTTGAATGTGGTGACAGTAACATAAGTTGAGACAGGGCCATGTTACCTGCCGTGTAGCATCCTCTCTTCTGTTAACAACAGTCCATAAACGTCTGTAAACTGAGGAGTCCAGCTGCTGGACTTAATGTTCCCGCTCCCTTTTTAGGCCTGGAATAGATTTTTTTTTCCAAAAAAAGAATTCCACATTTAGATTCATCTGACTGAAGTTTTCCACTTTGCCTCAGTCCATTTTAAACGAGCTTTGACTCTAGATGATGGCAGCATTTACAAATCATGTTCACATATGGCCTCTTCTATGCACGACAGAGCTGTAACCTGCGTTTGTGGATGGCACAATGACCTGTGTACCCAGACAGTAAATTTTGGAAGTGATCCTGAACCCGTGCAGTTATTTCAATGCTTGGGTTTAATACAGCATCACCTGAGTGCCTGAAAATTACAGGTAATAAATATTGATTTTCAGCCCTTCTCCTGATTCCCATAATGGTTTGGTGATATTATGATGAGATATTCCTCCAGTTTTTGCAACTTTGCATTTATAAAAATCATTTTGAAACTGTTCCACAATTTGTAGAAGCAGTTCTGTTACAGACTGGTGAACCTCTGGTCATCTTTATGCATTTATTGTATATTGCCAAACTCACAAGTCCATTCTTTTGGAGAGGTTTTAAGAATAGACAGACCTGTTAATTTTGTTTATATTCCCACTACCCTGTAATGGGTTTATATTTGCAGCCTAAAGTCTGGCTTACTTGCATTAACATCTACTTTGACTACATGTTGTAAATTCAGGGAAACAGCTTCCAAATGTAAATGCAAAACTTGGAATCAGCTCAAGACCATTTACCTCCTCTAACACTCACTGCTTTGGAGAGAGCGTGTTCATACATTTTCCAAGAACACCATCGCTTGACAGGCTTTGGATGTTGGCGTGCTGTGCCTGGAGCAGATGACCATAAAAAGCAACTTATGACAACATGACAGAAGTAAAAACAAAAACATTGGAAACCTTGGAGTCAGTGTGATGCCTGAGCTTTATGTTTACAGGGATTACTTTAGCATAAATATACCTCAATATTCGAAACCACATTACAGTTTTTCTCAAATGCTAAAACACATGTCACAAACGTTACCACCAGGTCCCCCAATGTCCAAACAACACCCTTCTCTAAAGCTACATAAACACAACCACACCTTCCCACTGCAAAACTCAAACTCCCACACCAAGAGAGCAGCTCGAAGCTGTCAAAACTGTAAACACTATACACAGCATTACACACTACAGCAAAACAATTGAAAACACAATGCTCAATTTGTGAGAAGGTTCTTTGGTTCATAACTGCCAATGCATATTTTTATAAACTGTACAGTAACGGATCGTCATAGAACCCTGCAGAGGATTAGGCATTTAGATTTGTGAGTTTCACATGAAGACTATGAATCTATAAAAACATCCTGCATGTACGTACACTACTGTAACACAACTCAATGCAAAAACAGAATCTATCGCACACAACAGTACTCTCGGAAACATGATCAGGGTGTGAAGTCTTTTTTATTGTCTACACGGTCTTTTTACAGTATTACACACAGTCACTGTGCGGCATCATGTCGCCGAGCTGCATTGGGCCACATCACCTCATCCACATCACAGGCTATATTGTCCCTTGCTAGGCACCGCGGGAAAAACGCCCTGGAATGGCGAATCCATCCCTGGAAGGCCTCCACTGGGATGTCAGCACAGGCCAGCTCCATTGCCCGTACGAGGTTCTCTCTTGTGTATGGCTGTCTGTCATACACCTTCCATCTCCATGATGAGAAGAACTCCTCTATAGGGTTCAGGAAAGGGGAGTAGGGTGGCAGACAGACGTTTAAAAAGTGGTCACTGTTGGTGGTGAACCACTCTCTGATTTGGTGTGTTTTGTGGAAGCGGACGTTGTCCCAAATGATCACATACATGTGATGTGCTAGCCTAGGATGGTGTTGTTGACGGTCCAGGAGGATGTCTTTTAGCTCCTCTAGGAAGGTGAGGAGACGTTGGGTGTTGTAAGACCCAAGGACAGCATGCCGGTGGACAAGCCCCTCCGTACCCATAGCTGCACAAAGAGTAATATTACCCCCCCGTTGGCCAGGAACCTCAGTGATGGCTCTTTGGCCAATGATGTTACGGCCTCTTCGCCTTCGTTTCTGGAGGTTGAAGCCAGCCTCATCCAGGAAGAGGTACTCATGGGGTCTGGCCATCGCGTCCAACTGCATTATCCTCTGTGAACATGGAAAAGCGTACAGGTGTTCAGAACGGTCAATCAGGTAGCACAGTATTGTCCAGAAGTAATGTAGGCCACTAAGCAACACAGTATGTCCACTAACTGTACTGTGGACATGGATGTATACGTACTTGCACATACTCGTAACGTTGTTCTATGTGTCGCGCAGAGTTGCGCACAAAGGGAACCCTGTAGACCTGTTTCATCCTCATCTGTTGGCGCCGGAGAACTCGGTCTATTGTGGACACGCTGACAGCATCAATGTTCTCAAAGTTTACATTATCTGCAATGACTTTGTCTCTGATCTCTCGGAGTCTAATGCAGTTGTTCTCACGGACCATATCTGCAATGAGGGTTTCTTGTGCCGCTGTGAATATGGCAACCCTCCCACCTCTATGTGGCATCCTTTCAGCTCTAAAGAAAGAAACATGTGTTGTCAATTGACTGATTTATATGTAAAACTACATGTAAAGTAACAGACCACTTTCACAGGCCTGTAAAACTGTAGTGTGACAAAGAAAGCAATAGCGTACTATACCTGTTGTGTTGTCTAAATGCCTTGATAATGGTGGCCACGGTGAACCTACTCAGGTTTGGATGTACTCTTCGTCCCGCTTCAGCCATTGTCATGCCATGGCCAATGACATGATCAATTACTGTTGCTCGCATATCATCTGTTATGATGGTGCGAGGTTGTCTTCTTCTCCCACCTGGACCTTCTCCTCTCTCTTGTTGGCCTCCTTCTCTTCCTCCTCTACTCCGAACTCCTCTTCTTCTTAGGCCTTCACCTCTTCCTCCTCTGATCTCAACCCCTCTTCCTCTTTGGCCTGCAGCTCTTCTCCTTCCGCACGCTCGAATGCCTTCATCCATTGTGATTGTTTGGCATCTTCACCAAACTATGCTTTTATAGGTGGGGTCACATCATTAGCAACAGGTGTCTTCAATTTTGAGTCGTTGTGTGTAGTGACTGACGCCAGGTGTGTTCCCTGTGTTCAAAGATTGGTGACTGTGGCAAGCATTTTGCATCACATGGGCTTTCATTTGAGAATATGAGCAGAGTTGTTTTGCAACATGTGTTTTAGCAAGGAAAAATGTGTTTAGATTCATGAGTACAGAGGGTTGTGTTTTGTGAATTGTGTCTTCATGTGACATGTGTTTATGGTACTGGAATATGGTGGCTACATTTAGTAAATGTGTTTAGACTACTGGTCATTTGGGTTACAGGATTGGCTTTTGTGTTTTAACATTTGAGAAAAACTGTAAACTGATGTTTTTATCCTGCTGCTGCCAGATTTCTATGTAGCAAAATAAATCGATATTTTGATCAATTATTAAGTCATATACTAATAGGGACTTGGAGGGTAGTGACCTAATGTTTAGAAGTCCACATTTAACTGTACAATTAAACAGCTGTATTGTTGTCTAAGAGCAGACACAGTCACCAGGGGTTTTGGAGGGTTATTGCACTTCTTCTGTTGGAATAAATAATTATAGTCTGTATTAAAATGAGTTGTGAACTGCCCGGGAAATGTGGCAGGTAACTGAGAGGACATTTACAGAATTGATGAGGATTTTTTTTTATCTTGGCCAATTGCTCATTGCTTGAATTGTAACACCAATAAACGTGAACGGTGAGTCACTCTCCTGTTTGCCTAAGATCCAGCTGCACTGACAGAAAGACCAATGTGTGCCACAAAAACTGTCACACTTGATGTTTTATCAGCATGTAGTTGTCTTGTTTCACTGAGCGCTCCTTTGTTTTACTTATAAGTACAAGGTCACGCAGCATATATTGCTACCACAGTTTTTCAATGAAACTAAATGTGTACATATTAGGATCATTTCTAGCCCCTTAATGTATAATTATGTGATTGTGCTGATCATAGTCTACCTTTTCCACTAGCTTCATAGGGGTTGTAAATATCAGCTTACATCTTGCTGAATTCACAAAGGGCAGTGCATATCAAAATAGCAGCTCAGATCGCTCAAAGTCTGTACACTGCAAGAAAAAACTGCTGGAGTTCACAAAACTAGTTATTGAATGACTTATTTCTAAGTAGTTATTTTTTCCCAGGCTGCACTGCTAAATGCAATCTTAGGTTTGCCCCAGATGCCAAATCCAACTTTAACCTCTTCATGAAAACTTTATTCTTGTCTACAGTGATTTTCTCAATGTAATTTATGCTAAATACTTATGCAAACATTAAAGCTACATCTCAGATGATCTCAATATGCATAATTTATAATGTAGTTTAAATGTATTAGACACTGAAAAAACAAAAGAGGAATCCTTTTATTTATTGCTTACACAATTTACTATCTTCAAATTAGAACGATAACCCGAATACATACAGAAGCCTTTCAACAGGACTGCTTAACATGCATCTTAGGATTGACTCAGAAGCCACTAAAGACATCCAAGCTCTTCTCTGGGGCACTGCACACAATGCATTTGCAATCGCATACACACATTTGCACAAATGCAGATGTACAAATGTCTTCCCTCTTGTGTGCATAGTGTTAAATGCTGTAGCCACAGATCATTCTTTCATTAGACTCGTCTCGTTTCCATCCATCTTCATCCTTCACCACTGGCCTCTCTGAAAGGTGTTGCCTTGATAAATTATTCAGTTTTAGCATTTAGAAATCTCTGCCCTTTTGAACAGACAACACACACATTTAAATGTGTGTCATATAAACTCTGCCCTCAGTATGTGGGACACCGTCTCCCCACTGCTACAGTTCTTTGATTTCTAAATATATATGTATTAAAAACAGAAGTGCAAAAATTATCTACAAACTGAAAGATGACTAACAGAACTGTCACTTTTATATTATATCAAATGCATATATATATTTATAAGTGCATAAATTCATGCATACATAACAGTACAGAGATACCACTGAAGGAAAGCATATTAAAACCGGGAAAACCATTTACCAGCTTGCAGCAGCCCAATCTGTGGGCATTTTAATTAATATGGAATAAGTGAGTTTTCCTGCCAAATATCAAATAATTTCCAGAAAGGAACATAAAATCAGCTTCTTCTTTTTTTAGCAAGAGACCGAATCACAGTAAAAACAGAGGTACATCTAAAGTTATCTGCATCAAGATTCCTCCTAAGTTTAATGGAAAGTAAAGGTCTGGCACTAATTACAGTAAAGGAGGAATACTGAAGGAAATTGTTTATCAAATTGAACTATTAAAAGGGGGAAGTAATGATGTCTAATACCCACCTCACATTCTTTTCATTCAACCTAATTTTTATTGCTTTTTTCTCCCTGCTGTGTTACAACAGGCACATCAACAGATTTCCTACCTGTTATTTTCAAAGACAAATAAAGCTTCTAAGAAAAATAAAATAAGAAGAGATTTTTAAATTCTCTTGTCACTGCTCTCTTAAAAAAACATTTTCATTTGGTACATCGTGTTCCTTTGATTCTGTTCTCGTTAATTAGAGGCACACGTCTTTCTGTTCCCTGTTGTGAGAGCACAATGTGATGAAAGAAGTAACCCAGTTTCTTACTTCCATAATAAGCTTCTGATATGAATTTCTCAACCACATATACACACAGATGCACACATGACACAAAGTATGGCTACAAAATCTGGAGCCAAAGCACAATAATGGCAACTTTAAATAATCGAGGGTTGAACACTTCTGTAAAACTAAAACGTTTCAAAACTGTCTTGAATGGTGCTGAATGACAATGAGTTTAGGATTCTAATTTAGTAAGTGGCATCATTTAGAGATTACAAAGTCACTACATCTGTGTTTCTCAGTCACCTCTGGTGGATTCTGTACTGGGACTCATTGCTATTTCTACAGAAGAGAAGAGAAGAGAAGAAGAGAAGAGAAGAAGAGAAGAGAAGAGAAGAGAAGAGAAGAGAAGAGAGGAAGAGAAGAGAAGAAGAGAAGAGAAGAGAAGAGAAGAGAAGAGAAGAGAAGAGAAGAAGAGAAGAGAAGAGAAGAGAAGAGAAGAGAAGAAGAGAAGAGAAGAGAAGAAGAGAAGAGAAGAGAAGAGAAGAGAAGAGAAGAGGAGAGGAGAGAAGAGAAGAGAAGAGAAGAGGAGAGGAGAGAAGAGAAGAAGAGAAGAGAAGAGGAGAGAAGAGGAGAGAAGAGAAGAGAAGAGAAGAGGAGAGAAGAGAAGAGAAGAGGAGAGGAGAGGAGAGAAGAGAAGAGGAGAGGAGAGGAGAGAAGAGAAGAGAAGAAGAGAAGAAGAGAAGAGAAGAGAAGAGAAGAAGAGAAGAGAAGAGAAGAAGAGAAGAGAAGAGAAGAGAAGAAGAGAAGAGAAGAGAAGAGAAGAAGAGAAGAGAAGAGAAGAAGAGAAGAGAAGAGAAGAGAAGAAGAGAAGAGAAGCTGTTGGAGGTGCTATATTAGGTACATGAGGTGTTTTGTTCGGTCTTTCTCTTCAGAGCAGGGCAAAGGGCTAATGGCACTGAGACTCTGAAAGGCCTGAGCAACTGAAGGAATCAGAGCAAATAAAAAATGCCCCAAAAAAGCAACATAGAGGCACACATAGACATTCACACTATAAAGACACACCCACTCTACAGTCCCCAGCTACACACTTTGACAGATGACTTCCTCTGGCATCGAGGGGATGTGAGAGAGTGTGAATTGAATTTGAGGGAAAAAAGAAACCCACACAAACACACACACAGACACGCACACACAGACACACTCCTTTAGCGCACATCACCACGAGGCCCATAAACAGAATGACATTGGCACCGTTAAATCTCAATTACATTGCAGGTATGGTGGCCTCAATCTCTATAAGACCCAGCATCATTTTGTCCTCCATTGTCCCTCGCCAACCTCTCTCTATTTTTAACTCTTTGTCTTTCAATTTACTCACAAGTTCACCGATTCTTAGTCTGGATTCACTCAGTTCATTCAGTAACCGTGTGTATGTTTTTTTCCAACATGTTCTTTGTTTTGTTCGCATTCATAAATTTTCAAATAGATATTTATCCAGAGAGAAGACTAGGGTTTGAATTTTTGTTTTTAAGAGAAAAAATCTGAGGCACGGCGAACTGAAGCTGCAGGAGTCGTGATTGTTCTTGAGGAAGTAATTTCAGACGCATGTGGTGGAACAGGGGCTAAGACTTATTGTTGCCTGATTTCATTTACATAACTCTGCCATGGCTAAAGGGCTGCAGTGCTGAACACATGGGTTATAAGGTGGGGACGTATACCTGTAAGAAAAAAGCCCATGAGATTTACAACATCATTTTTCATGCCAGCAGAAACAAATCTACATAAGACAGTCTACAGTAGTGTCAAAAAGTGTTTGCCCCTTCATGATTCCCTATTTTCTGTGTGTTTGTCACACTTGAGTGCTCTAAACAAATTAAAATATTACACAAAGATAACACAAGTAAAAAAAATGCAGTTTCTAAGTGAAGGTGTTTATTATTGAGTTGAATCCAACCTGCATGGTCCTCTATGAAACAGTGATCACCCCTTAAAGCTAATAACTGGTTGGGCCACCGTTAAGCCATTCAGTGAACTTGCTCGTGTGTTTTGGAGCATTGTCCTGAGGCAGCAAAACGGCTTCAGACCAACACATTACCACAACCATATTTTACTGTTGGCATGATGATCCTTTTCTGTAGCGCTGTGTTACTTTTATGCCAGATGTAACGTTACAGACACCTTCCAAAATGTTCAGCTTTTGTCTCATCAGTCCATGGAGTAGTTTACCAAAAGTTTTGGGGGTCATCAAGATGTTTTCTGGAAAAACTGACAAAAGCCTTTACGAGCCTATATGTATGGGCACCCTCGGCATTACAGGGATGATACTTAGAAGAAAATCCTTGGGTCCAGAATCCACGGACATCGCCCAACTTTGTACTTCCTCCCCGAAGATGCAGTGCAAGGCCACCTGTTGGGCTTCCTGCATTCAGACATGGTGATTGATGAATATCCCACTTTAAGTTGCTTTTGCAGTATGTTTTGGTAATGCATTTGACCTGAGTTATGTTGTCTCTTCAGTTTTGCATTTAGCTGAATCTGAGAAGATCGTATAGACCTGTACACTTCAGAATTCATCCTGCTTTTGGCAGGCACATTATCAATAAACATCAGTGATCCAGTCCTACTAGCAACCATACATGCCAGTGCCATAACTTTACCTTTACTATGTTTGACAGATTTGGTACGCGTCACCCCATAAGATAGAAGGTAGAAGTCAATCTTGGTTTCATTTCTTTTCTTGTTTTTTCACCAATGTGCAAGCTCTTGTAAGATGTTTTTAGCAGTCATTTGGCCTTGTTGTAAACCCTTTGTTTGTCCATTTGTGAAGGTATCTCTTGATCGTAAACCTAGGCAGTGACAAGCCTAGTTCCTAAAGTGTTCTTGACTTGATCACATGTGAAATTATTTTTTTCTTAGCAATGGAAATACTTCTGTCATCATGCACTTTGTGGTCTTTCAGATCTTTCTTTTTTTTTTTTTGAGCAAGCCAATGCATTCTCTGTTTTTTTAAGAATGCAGCAGATTATTGATTTGGCTACTCCTGAAGTTTTGTCATAGGCTAATTTGGGTTTTACAGCATAATGATGGCCTCCTACAACATCTCTTAGGTCATTAGGACAGTTTTTAAGCACAAATGTATTTTTAACATGTACAATTGACTCCAGATATGTTATCTTAGCTTAGCCTAACTTAAAATTGAAAAGATCAAATATAATTTTTTCTCACAGGCTTACTTGACCAGACTGGCCACCAAAGGCACAACAGAAATACTATTGTCTCTATTAATGTAACCCTCAAACTAATCAAAGACTCATCATAAGTTACCCAATACTAATTTGATCACACATCTGTGACACCTTCAAATGATGATCTCCAAAAGGGCAAACCAAACCAAAGAAGGAAAGAATAAGAGACGGAGAAATGAGAGCAGAAAGAGATTAAATGTGTGCTTTTGGGGGATGGTCATTCCATTAAACTGCTGACACTTCTCTGGCCTGTAATGGCCTTTCCCATAGCAACAATGCCCAATAGAGCTACGTTAATAATGTAACAGACGAGAAAATAAAGCTGCCAATCAAAGAGCTTCAGTCCCCACAGCACTGAGTGAATTATTCACCACAGGCACTGATTAGTACAGGCAGAGAGAACAAGAGAACGAGACTGACAAAGGTGTAGTGAGTGTGACAAAGGTGATATAACGGGAATGAGAGAATGAAAGGAAACACATAAGAGAAGAAATGAAGGCATTAACTTGGTATGCAATCAAAAACGTTGAAAGCATAGTTGTTATGGTATATATCAAACAGGTCAAGTTAAATATGTCTTCTTAATAATTACAACCCCATTTTACAATTCTGCATCAACATGGTGCACTGACCTTTGATGTCTCTGTGTGTATTTTTCTGCTAAAGATGCCTTCATTTTGTAAACTGAGGAGCTACTCCCATCTGTAGATCAGATTTCCTTTTGTTTCTGATGTGTGTTTTATGTTCAGAAAAAATAAGTCATGCACATTCACAAAAAAGGGAGCATTTGGAAACATGTTTTATCTTTTAACCGTTGTGTGTGTGTGTGTTCTTAAAGAATTCCATTCGCAAAGAAATCTAAAAGATGATCCACCGCTTCTTATTTGATTCAGTCACAGATTCCATGAGACTTTCCTTCCTGTTCACGTCTCTATTTGTGTTCCTCCTTTAGACATAACATCACTTCCTGTCTTTTTAATTTGCAGTGCTAGAAGCATACCGCTTCCTGGCAAACATTTAGTCATTAGCAAGCAATTAGTTACCTAAACACATTGAGCTCATGTATAAATTTAGCCTTTATATGAGCACTTCATGCTAACAAAAGCAATACAGGCATGGAAAGATGCTTCTAAATTAGAAGCTTGTGACAGGAAATGTGCCACATAATCTTTACACATGCATGCGTGCAAGACTGTTGTCCAGGTACACACAAATACTCGCAACATTTTCATAGGCAGAGGTTGATTTATTCTCATCAGGTTCTTTTGCTGTCAAAATCAGGTCTTTAACATTTAAAATCTGTTTACTTGGGGTTATTTACAGGGGTTTTGTGTTTATGCTTATTTACTTCAGATGTAATTCAGTTTGCTTTTATTCCTTTTTATCACTTGTTTAAAAACCTTAATAGAAGCCAGCCAGCTACCTTGTCCATTCCTGTTAGCTGTCATGTTTAACATTTTCTTGTTACATCTACATATGTTGCAGTGGTTAACCAACACCAGTCTTCCCTTCATGACCCAGTTTACTGTTTTTCCAGGACTGTGGGTAACCCTCCATGATGGAGCGCACTTGGATGAAACAATCTTTCCATTCACCAGTTGTGTGTGTGTGTGTGTGTGTTTGTGTGTGTACTTGTATTACTTATGTTATGAGGACATTGCATAGATTCTTTCCTTTTGAGGACAAAAACAGTTCCTTATTAATCATAACATTTGTGCATGAAGACTTGGATGAATGTCAATGTACATTTAAGTTTAGGTTAAGGTTAGGATTAGGGTTTGATAAACACTTGCAATAAGCATATGTCCCCAGGAAATGAATATAAATCAATGCAAAGTTCTCTGAAGTCATGGAAACAGGACTGTGTGTGTTTTGCACATGTATGTGTGTTTGTTGAGAGTGGAAAGACGTTGCTGAGTTTTGTTTTTGTCATGATTACACATGGTGGAATAACGCTTCAGGCGACCAGATGGAGTCTCTCTGTGAGAGAGCTACATAATCAAATTCATCTTTCCACTTCACCACTTATCCACTATGTAAGGTTCAACATACTGCAGTGAAAGTGATTAAGCAGTGTTCTCTTAACAAGTAGTCTTATTAAACAGAATGCATGAAAATTTTGACCCTAAAATTTGATGAATAGGTAGACAAAAATAGTTTAGTTTATGCTAGTGACCCGATGAAATACCACATTGTGCTTTCATATATTTATTAATGTAAATGCAAAATATGCCTCGAGCCATAACCTCACTGTAATTGTGTTACATTTCAAGAATGCTTTTTACAGTATTTACTAATTATTTTTATCTTGAATATGTAAACTTGGTTATGGGAAGTTGTTCTCATTGCACTGTTAGAAGCAACACCAGCAATAAAGCTTTTTTAAAAGTCACCAGAAATATAGTCCACAAAACAATACTGAGGTAAGACCTCCAATAACTGCTCCACATTTGAGAAGTATACTCAGCAAAGTTGTGTGGACAGTTTAAGGTATAACATCAACTCCACAATAAAACCTTCATAACTAAGAGCAGCTGAGCTGAGAGTTTAAATTCAGATATAAACAAAATAATGAGTTTTTGATGAAGAAAAGTTACAAAACATCTTTAACTGAATGCCAACAATTTAAGTGTATACAGACGACATGTCCCAACTCTTGCACAGTTAGTTAGCAAGACATAAAGAGAGACTCTAACTAAGCTACTAGTGAAGTATAATCTATAATGATATAGAACTCTTTAAACTATAACACATACGAGGGTAAATAAATACAAGTGCAAAACATCTGCAAGTTATCAACAGGAATTCTAATAAATATATCTGGCAGATCACATGTGGTGTAGCACATTATGGCTAAACATTGGTCTCATCTGTCCAAAGGAGAGCGTTTCAGAAGTGTGTGGTTCAGATGCAACATTGCACACTTAAAGGCCTTTGCTCTTTTCACACACTAGGAAGCAGCATGCACTCTGCAAAAAACATTTGTGTTGAGTTGGCTGTTGGTCTCTGCCCAACCCAATATCATGACTTTACTTACTGATTGTTTTAGTTACTGTTTCAGTAACTACTTTAGTATGTTGATACACTGGTTACATCACAGCAGTGCAACTCTGGATTCTGCCAGTTGGGGCCTTTCTGTCTCGAGTTTGAATGTTCAATTCAATTCAATTTTATTTATACAGCACCAAATCACAACAACAGTCACCTCAGGGTGCTTTATTTTGTAAGGAAGACCCTACAATAATACATACAGAGAAAAGCCCAACAATCATATGACCCCCTATGAGCAAGCACTTTGGCGACAGTGGGAAGGAAAAACTCCCTTTTAAGAGGAAGAAACCTCCAGCAGAACCAGGCTCAGGGAGGAAACTGCGACCGGTTGGGGTGAGAGAAGGAAGACAGGATAGAAGACATGCTGTGGAAGAGAGACGGAGATTAATAACAAAGACAGATATTAATGTTCTCCCCATAGTTTTTTTCTGGGCACTCTGGTTGATCCCACCATCTAAAGGCATGCACGTTAAGTTAACATGGTGGTTCGAAATTGGTCGTGGGCGTGAATGTGAGCGCAAATAGTTTTCTGTCTCTCTGTAATAGATTGGTGAACTGTCCGGGGTGTGCCCCCAGCCTGAAGACAGTTGGAATAGGATCCAAATAAACCACAACCTTGTACATGGCATAGGCATGTATATGACCTGTGGGTGGTTTCCCAAAAGATCAGATTGTTCATTGGATTGTTATTTAGCCACGCACATCTAGCGTTTAGGTGGTGTTGTATAAAAATGGCTGTAATTCCTAAACATATAATGAAAAATTGTTTGTAAAATTATACATCCAAACAGATCATATAAAACCATTTGAGCAATTACAGCACGGTTCTGAAACAGACTCGGGCTAAGTCTCGAAAATAATTTGCTGACCGAGCAAAGTAATTGTGATCCTTGTGGTTTATGAAGTTGGATCAGGGGGTTTATAAAAAATATATCTCAGACTGACACTGAGATGAATTGTTGCCAATTTTTTTGTTCCACCACTTTCCACAGAGATCAACATGACAACCACTGCTGCTCTCCAGTGGTGTGTACGGGGAATTGAAGAAGGCATAGTTTACCAAAAGCAAAGTTATCAGGAGTATAATGTTGTACAAATTCAGAATCCCAAAGTAAAGACAATATGTTATGTTAAATAACATGTTGTTTAACGTAACAAACTTTTGACATCGCTATCGGTGTGAAAAAATGAAAGGAGAGGAAAGTAAGTAGATCTAAAGAAAAACAACAACAAAAGAAAAGAGATGTAGAGAGAGAGACAGCCCGCCTTTTGTCCCCCACAACAAAAGAGCAGACAAAGAACCGTGGACACCTGATCACCAGAGCCTTGGACCAGAGAGGCAGTCTGCAGGAGGAAAAAGAGAGACGGACGAGGGCATGAGGTGCATTTGGGAACATGTGTGTGTCTGTGCAAATGTGTGTGTGTTATCTGGGGAGGGAGTGAAAGCCTGCAAACAGGTCCCCATTGTGCAGCAGGGAGTAATGAGGGAGGTAATGAGGGTTTGGGTTTCCAGAGCTGCCCATTACAAGTGCACCGTGTCTGGGCCCAAGGGAAGCAGGGGACTGAGAGAGGAGAAAGGGGTGGTGGGTATCAATGAAGATAGGGGAGCTCAATCAAGATAGCAGTGAATGGCTGTCAGTGTGAAACTACCACACAGAGATCAGAGAGTCAAAGTCGACTTTGAACTTCAGATTCAAAATCCACATCTGAAGTTATTAATTATTACTTATTATTACTTTACTTACATTACTTATATTTGATGGCCCCTCTAGGGACGAACAGCAAGCTAATATTTTTATTGTCCCTGTAGAATTATTACTGACCATGTGGGGGCAGCAAAGAACACCAGTGCTACACTGTAACAATGTAGTCAGAATTATCAGGTTAAAAAAAACTACCATTAAAGATATACACATCCTTCTATACTAGCAGTATTTGCTGCTGAACCCCGAGCCCTAACAACAGTCTTAGTACTTTACTTTTAATACTGTTAAACTAGGGAAATGTACTCATAATAAAGTGGCAAAATTAGCTATGCTTTTATATAACTCTTGTTCATGCTATCTATCTATTAATATATGTTATTAAGACTTTCATTAATGTGGATTTTATGTGTTTGTAGCCTTCTATTGCAGCTGATTTAGATTTTGACCATACTACATATTTTTAAAATGTAGCCGTAACAACAGAGAAGTTTTGGAAGTGATTTTCTTATATACAAAAATAAACTAACTGCAGAACATAATTTCTTCCTGAAATGTATTTCCACAGATGTATAAAGCACTCAGCTGAAGAATTAGCACATGAATTGCCTTGTGGAACATGCATTTGAGCAAATATTTCTATCTGAACTTGAATTAATCCATTCTCCAGTTCTCAGTTTAACTATGTCTGAACCTCAAACAGTCTGAAATTGACACGTATCCAGAGAAAGAAGCATTTTCACTGTGATACATATGACTTGCCCTGATTAAACGGAAAAAGATGAAAGGTTGTAACTGGTGAATAAGTAATACAAACGCATGCATACATACTGTAAGACAAAGCTGTAACTTCCTCTCCCAATTTAATAGCTAAACAAGCCCCCATAATGCAAACACTACATTTTTCCTGTTATGTGACAGACTGAAAGGCAGCAATGGAAAAAAAGGTCACATTAATAGCTAGGTGAGGAGCGATTTACTGTACATGTGTATGTATACACAGTAAGTTATAGATCTGTCATCTTTATGAAGCAAGTGTGTAAGCAGCGGGCCCTGCTACCTCGGAAATAATAAAAGATTCGACAGCAACAAACACAGGTTGCTTAATCTTTAGCGAAATCAGTCCAGCCATGTGAACTCTGGACGGACTCTTTGTATTATAGCCTCCCTCAGCTCTGTTCTTCTTGGGTGTATATCTTTTTGAGAGCTTTACCGTTCCAGCTTTACAAGTGTTTCTTTAGAAACATGGCACATCTGTGTGATCTGTGTGTGCTTTGTGTATGCATCAGAGCTGTAAAGCCGTGGATGTCACCTTGCCATCCTCGTGCAGGGCTGTCTGACTGTGTAAACTCAGGAGACTGACACGATACTGGGGCAAGGCAAGCTCACAAGTGGAATGTAAGCATTTGGGAAATGTGAGAACTTGTCTGCGACTTGCACTCTGTGTGCAATCCAAAGCACTATTATGCTCTGTGGTTGTGTGGATGTGCGTGTGAGTGGTCTCAGACCTCAAGGTTTAGTTTTTGTTTGTTTGTTTGTCTCTCTTGTTGATCAAGTGAATTTAAGACAACAGAGGTCACAGAAATTATCAGCTCACTACACATAAAAATAAAAGCAAAGAGTGACTTTGGAGGTACCAATTTAAAGGAAAGTATGGTCTGTTATGCAGAAAGAAGGAAAAGCAACCACACAGGAAGGAAACAACACAAATGTGAGCAGCATGAGAGACGAGTGTGTGTAAAAGGTAACACCTTTAGGTTATTTGGCATCTTGCCATTATACTTCTAAGAAACCTGTGCAAATCATTACACTATGGGCTCAGAAGCTGTTCTGCTCATCACATGTGGACACTTGCTTACCATATGAGGACGAGAAAAGTACCAATTCGAATGAATTTTAAATGACTTGGAGAGAAGCTCATCGAACTGCACATGTTTTATATTAGTGATGTCTGATGAGCACCTGTTGAATATTTTAGAGGCTTTAAAATTCTTCAATTTATTTTCTTTGTTCTCCTTCCCGATGTCTGCATGGGTTCTCTCCGGGTGCTCCAGCTTGCTTCCACAGTGAAAATGTATTTAGTTAACTGGTTAACTGGTGATTGACCATTTTGTCTCTCCTATACAAATGTGTAGAATAGACAAAGTAGTTAAATTTTCTCATTATTTCCCACAAACAACTTTCATGTAGAGATTTACCAATGAATAACACATATTTCCTGCAAACCTTGTTTTCACATAGTCAGCCATAACACAAAAGAAGAAAGTCTGATGTTTTTTTATTAAATAAGGCTGCTAGGACAACACAGGACAAGCTTTATTTACAAAATACAACCAAAATAAGATCTATTTGTATCTCTTCATCTTTCCATTGCTATAACCTACAATGCAACATGCCACTTATGATTGACCACAAAACAATAACTGAATTGCATCGTAGACAAGCAGAACAGTCAGTTCAGCAGAAATTGAAAAAGTCCAGAACACTAAAACCTGAAAACAATTACTAAGGCCAGCCAAGAGACAACAACAGAAACATGCATTCCAATATATGGTTATTTAGCTCTTTGGCCAGTATCCATGCCACCCATATTCCTCTGATGGATTGCATTTATGTAACTCCAACCCAAAATAAACCAGTGTGGTTTGAGCTATTAGTCTGCTAGCTAGACAAAGGCTTTTGTTGGGTTTGTGATAGAAGCGATAATTTGAGCTGAAGAAATACGTGTATTTATTTTAGGAAAACATTGGTTTGGGCTTTTTTTTTTTTTTTAAATTTAGTATTCCTCTTAACTTTAAAATGTATCATTAGCAATACACTCAAAATGTGTGTCTGCAAGATGAGATTTGTCACAGCTCGCTAAAAAGAGTACACAAATACCCCTATCATACCTCTGTCAGCCAATAAGTACCAAAGTTTATCCCACAGCTGAAAACACAGAGCAGCAGGCCACTGCAAAGCACCACATTGCAACTTCTCTTCTGCGCTTCCATTCTGTGATTCACTCTCTTCTTCACACACACACAATTTGGCCCAGGTTTCATTCATGCTACTCCTCCATTAAGGGTCCTGGTGGTGGCAGTGGGGCTGCCCTATCAAACGCCTGAGCCCTGTTTGATCTCATTCTAGATTTCAAAGAGGGACACCTGATCCCCGCCCTGGGTGAGGTTGGTGGGGTGGAAGGGGATGGGTGTGGGGAAGGATCATGGGCAGTGAGTTCAGTGTCTGCAAAAGATTGGTCTAGGCCCGGTCCCCTCTTTCTGCCTTTCCCCCTTGTCTGCCTCTCTTTACCACGGATTCTGTTTCAATGGACAGGTAAAGATGGACAGGTAGGGAGGCTGGGGTGGAGTCAGGGATCATCTCATATGACAAATCCTCATCAATTGCCACTTGTACTTGAAAATGTAGATTATAAACAACCACTACACAGTTTGTGAAAGACAAATGTAATTTTGTGTAAAGTGATTCCAGAATCCCAAACAGAAAACTGCAAACATATAATCGGATAATCAAGTAGCAGCTGTCAGATAATTGGATTAAAACACTCCAAAAGGCACCAGTACCACAGACAAGAGGTTCGATTTAGTGATTTGAATTGTTTTAAAGAAGGACATCAGTAATGATAACTTAAAGCAGTAATAATGTGTCCAGGAACACCAGCTACACATTGGTTTACTTTTTATGACAATGAAAGGTTGACACTTGTTTTGTCCTAAATTTTGTTGCTGGCATTGTTGCTTTGAACATTTAGTGTAAAATGAGACTTGCCTATAAAATACTGCAGCTATTTCTTTAAACAGGGCATTTTAATAGCCTTTCTCTGTGCATATACAAGCAGTTCAATGTAAAATGTGTACAGTTTTAATAGAAACTGCTCACACAGCTTTTTGGCATATGCACAAATTCTGTGTAAGAATGAACTGTTCTGGCCATTAAGCTTCTATAAATATTAAGTCTGGAAGGGAACTTGTTTTTTTGTTTGTTTCTAGTGAAACGTTTGCTTTTTCGGTCCTGCAAAAACACGTTTTTATTTTTGTGTTAAAAAGGGCTCATTTTTAAGTTATTTTTCATTGCGTGTATGAAGTGTTTTTAATGAAACTCTTGAGTTAGTGCAAAGTCTGATTGGGCATGTTATAAACCTGGACCCAAGGGGCCTAGTGTGTTCTGGAGCCATAACAGGAATCTTCACTGTTTAAACAATCGCCTTCCAAGCAGGTGGATTTCCTGCCAGTGGATGCGGATGTTTTGAACTTAAAGTTTATGATTCTTAAAAGACAACCTTGGAGCTGATTGTTGACCAAAGGCAGGCAGATGTTCACATCATCTATCAAACATGTAAACAGATGATTACTTGTTTGTTCAGACACAAACAAACAGTGTGTGCAATCATACAGAATACACAGTATGTTATCCTTTACTATACACATCAGAGACGTTCTTACACTGTTTAGAAAGATTTGAGTCACAGAACGGAGAAACAGAATCATAGCTTCAAAACTAAAAGGAAATGGTGAAATTCAAATCAAGATGTTTCCGCTGGACAAGGACAAATTATTTATGTTAAAAACACCATTAAATACATCTGTAGCTCCACCAAACCCCTAAATCATAACCAAGGCTTGTCTTTCCCTTCCTTATAAAGCAGAAACCTGGTCACACAGTGCAACACTGAAGACCCGAACTTACAGGGCCATACATTGCATCACAAATGGTCTGTTAAAGACTGAAGCAACTCCTCAAATGATTACAGGAACCCCCACATCATTAAACAACTTAAATGTATGCTCTCGAGTACACACACCATAGCTGAATTATTCTTGTTGATGTGCAAAGGGATTCAAGGGATCTGAGGTGCAATGACTTCTCTAGACCCTTAAATCACCCATGCGTCAATAAATGTCAAGAGAAATCAAGCTGAAACCTCTGATGTAAGATTCTGCGTACACATGTGTGCTGGTGTGAGTGCATGCATGTGCAAAATGTGATTCATGCAATGTCAGACGCAGAGGTGTCTCTGGGGCAAGTTGCACCACAATGTCACAGAGTCAGAGATGCCAAACATACACCTGTGTCTGGAAGAGTGTCTGTAATTTGACCCCAGCTGTCACGTTAGGAGAGTGCTGAGAAATATGTCCAGTGCTGAAAATAGTGAAAGAAACGTTCAGCAGCTAATTTGATCAATATTCTTGTATGGCACAGGAATAATTGCATACTTGTAGTTTTTCAAAGAGCAGTTACTAACTAATGAGACAGACTAAAAGTTATTGGAGGGGTTTATTCATATAGCAGCAGCTTTGGATCTGTGCTGATCTTTCCTTTTTTTTTTCTAATGAGGTGATTTAATGAAACATACACTTTGTAATGGGAACCTTGTATTGTGCATTATTGCTCTTTTACATGCTTGAAGACTCACACCCACACACACAGACACACACGCATTATTGCATGTCTCAGTGAAAGGCTGGATAATTATATGTGATTAAGTAGTGAGAAATTTCACACTGCATCAATTAACCTGGACTCCCACCCAGCAATTACAGCATTTCCATTTCGACTAATTACATTAGCATCACAGTCATTTCCAATGTGCTCAGGCGTTGTGGTTTTAGTGGTAAGTCTCCACTGCAGAATTCCTGTATGGAGTTCCCACAAACTCATGAAGTTTTATGCAGTTTCACTGGTTTAGATAAATAAAGACTTCTTATTATGACTAAGCAGCCAAATGCCTTAACTTTATGAGATTCTCTTCCATGCCATGAGCATTGCAGTATACTGTAGTGCATCACTATCAGTCAAGCCTGAAAGTGTTATAGTAAGAGTGTGGCAGCTTGCACATTAATTACAACAGTGTTGGACCTATTTGAGCTATTTGAAGCGAAAGTTTACAAAGGTATGATCATCTGTAGGACAAAGAGACCTGTCTCTCCGTGGGCTTTTATGGTCCTGCATATTTAAGCGTTGTAAACAGTTTATTCATCCAATTAAAGCTAATAATCCACGATGAACAAAGAGCAAGGTGGGGCAGCGTTTCCAAAACTAACTCCATAATTTGTCATTATGGACAATGTTTATGTTCACTTTCGCCTCAGGAGCCCTCACCGTCTCCCCTTCGTCTCCAGCCACATTCCTCCAGATGGGACGGGGTGTGTTGAGTCTGGTCTCCAAGCTCTTGTGCAACTTGAGCACATCACCTGGCATATCAAAAGCCAAGATTTGTTTTTTCATGTTATTGTGCACTTGAGTCAAACGGCCTATCTGGATAAATTATAAAGTCCCTGGTTAGAAAAAAAAATCAGCAGTGACAAAATTTCATGTGATTTAGATTAGCTGGGAAAACTGCAACCACCCCCACGAAACACACACACACACACACACCACCCCTCAGCTCTGACCTGTGTTATGGTTTCCAAATTGAAACTCAAGCCCACAGAATGTCATACAGCAGTACAATGCAGTGTGCTGCCCATGCTGTGCTCAGCATATGTGGGCAGGATTGGTTTACTAAGGTCCAATGTTTTATTTAGCATGTGTCAAAGTGGTTGTGTGTGTGTGCTCGTGTGTATGTGTGTGTGTGTGTGTGTGTGTGCTCGTGTGTATGTGTGTGTGCTTGTCATTAGGGCATGTACCCCATGTTTAAAGGAGCGTCAGGGAATACTAATCAACAGTCTATTACAAATGTGATTGATGCATTTTGGCAGACTGCATCTTGCATCGCTTCTGTGTGTGTGTGTGTGTGTGTGTGTGTGTGTGTGTGTGTGTGTGTGTGTGTGTGTGTGTGTGCCTGTGCAAGCACATGTCTCCATATGTGGATAATATTTTATTCAGCAGATGTCACTGCCCCTGGTCACACTCATCTGAACATGAAGACACTCAGATGCAACCTGAAACCACAGGCTTGTAATAACCCTGAAAACATTAAAAATAAAGGGGGAACATGACAATTACCACCTATTAGAGTCTGCCTTGCTCAGCTGCACACAGTGTACCCATGACATGTGGTTCTTCTCGCATGATTTTTTTGTTCAGTAGGTAAATAGTTAAGTTAAAGATAATGTCTATACCTGTTTTTCTATATTATAATGTGTCTCGGCAATGACAAATGAGTAAATATCAAAATCGTTTTGATTACTTAAAAGCTTTTAAAACTGATTGCAGCTCCTCACAAAGACATAAATGAAATTAATTCAAGCTGGAGCCCTCCCGTAAAAGGCTTTTACAAGCATATTCTTTACCAGCATGTTAACCACCATAATCACAGCAGCAGCCCTCCAATGAGCCAGTTTGAGAGGAGAGAGGAAATCATTTGTGCAAAGTAGTGATCTTTAGCCAAAACGATACTTAGAAAAGAATATCTGGGTTACATTAGCTCCCATCATTACTTATCTCTCCGTCAGCTTCTAAACTAGCTCTAATGGATGTCTTTCCCCAAGTATGTGAAATGTCTGTAATGTTCAGTTTTGCTCTCTTTTGGCTAAGCTTTTTAGTCTTTTACTTTATCTTTACTTCTTTTTCTTTTGGTTGCTCTTTTTCAACAAAAACCCTTCACTCAAATATCCGCTTCCTTTGTTTTGGTTGCCTTAACTTTAACTTTCACAGTCCAATTTCTTTGAGCAAGCTTGTGATTTTTGCAGTCAGATTATGAAATTGCTACTGGGAATCCATTCAACACAGCCTCCCTAAGAGTCTTTTTCACATGTAAGCACTTTAAATTGCTCCATGTTTATTTCCTAACGGTAGTACTGTTTGACAGCACGTAAACTTTGGTCCAGGCAGAATTTCTAGCAGCTCACTTCCAAAGAAATGGTCCTTAGAGATGGACTGTAATCAAAAGGAGCCATGCGAGGTTTTATGTTAATGGTGTGTTAGTTCACTTGAATTCCACTTAATGGACTAATTCTTTATGTGCTGAGTTCTTTTACAAGACTTGCCTGGTATTCTGACATAGGTGGCCATGACAACTGCTACGTTGAAACCAATTAGTCTCACAGTCTGGTGGTACAGAGGGATACTTCTGTATCGCCTGCCAGATGGCAGGAAGGTGAACAGGCTGTGTCTGGGGTGAGTATTATCTTTGGGCTCACCAATGTTAATCATGCTACAGATGGGTGACAGCAACATACTTGGTGATTTTAATCACCCACTGCAGAGCCTTCGAGCCCGTACACATCCATACCTTGTTGTGATTTTTCCAGTTTTATACAGTTTGTGTTTTGCCCTCTTGAGTTTCTTCAAACAGCTCTGTCACTCTAACAGTACAGTCAGTCAGGGAACACCCCTGCTAAATCTGTGTTGGCATTGATAGATTATTTCATTTCATCTGTCTGGTTAAATGGTAACAGTCCTGATTGCAGTATTGTTACCCACTCAAGATGTATGACAGCATGTATTAGGCTGTTTAATTGATAGCCTCTGAGAACATTGCGATTGATTTTCCGTGGCTGTCCACACCGCCGCAGACTCAAGAATAGGCCTCCATTCTTGTGTGAGTGCGAGACGAAGCTATAAACACATGTTAATGGCCACGGACACCTGTGAATACTTCACTCTAGGCCCCCTTGGCTCTCTTTCTCTATTCTTCTCAAACACACACTCACACAGACACACACACATTGATGTGTCTTTCCTGCAAGCTTCCCAAATCACGTCTGCATCTGTCAGTGGGTGTATGTAGTGAAAGTTCCTGGTTTTCCATGTTTTATTCTTTTTATTCTTTGTGAGTCATCTCCATATGTGTGCAGGCTCACACACATGCAGAATCCCTCCTGCAGACTAGCAATTGAGACCACCTGGTCACAATCAGTCAGGGCCAGGGGTTAAAATCATAGTGTCTTTAGCGTGGAGGAAAAGCGTCATGGGGAGACTGACAAAGCTGGAGGCAGGACTGAGTTGGATTTGAGAAAGTGTGATGTAACCACACTTCCCAAGCCTGAACACCTTCAGAATTCATTCATCTGTCTGTCGGATCTACCTCTGAAAATTGCCAGGCCCTCAACCGTGACGGATGTGGTTACTGTGTCATACAGACTTCAGTGCAAAAAATTTCTGCAAATGCTCTAAAGCCACACATTTAAGCATTTTCAGAGGCATAGTTCCAATTACACAGCTCTGATGTGTTACAAAGGAAATTTAATGGCTCAAAGTCTGATAGACCGCACATGTCAAAGAACTAAATCCTTCCTGTGAGAGGTATTGAGCCATGAGCAAAGGTTAACTGGGCCCCATGCCGTTTGATGCCTACTTTTCAAACCTCTGACTTCTTACATCAGAACTTTAGTGCAGGAAGTAATGCTAATGTCAAAGACTGGGCTATCTGCTGACATTACATACCGTTAAGTCAAAGTAATCATCCACAGATGTCCACAAACTCACACAGAGATAGAAACATTTGGGGTTCTTTAAGAATTGTTTTTACCCAACGATTTTGAGAGTGCACCAACAGATTAACACTGACAGGAGCTGACGGAGAAGCAAAAGATGGCAACCGTGGGTTTGATCAAAACAGGCAAGCAATTTCCTACCAACTCTGACCCATTACTGAAACTCAGCATTTGCCCACGCTACATTGTATCAGTCCCCAGGTAAAATCTGGGGCAAGTCAAAGACAAAGAAAAACAAAGAAGGTCCTAAGTAACGTGTTTTCCTTTTTGCTGCAATGTGATACTTTGCTTGTAAGGTCGAACAAATGCTGTGGAAGTCCATACTCTACTGTGAGGAGAGTCCTATGCTTCAGACAGTGTGTGTCCCTCACCACTATCATCCAGTATTGCAACTTTCTTGTCTCAGGTACTCAAATGATATAATGTTTTTAAAGAGTTTGAAAGTTTAGAGTCATCACTTTGTTTTGGTTTTCCCACTTCCCTTCAGCATTAAGTATTTTTTCAAATGTAGCTGGAAGTTGTTGGCTTAAAATAAGATGCAATCAGCCCTTGTGTTTCATCCTGCACTTACATACTCCTCTGTGCAAGTCAGGGACTCAGCGTCATCTCTGTTGTGTAGAAATCAGTCAGCTGGTTTTAATGGCTGCCTTGTCTCTGTGCCATATCATTCTTTCCAGAAGTGTTTCTCTTTTTTTCTCTGTCTTCTATCTCACTCTCCCTCTCTCTCTGTCTATATTTCTTTTTCTTTCCCTTCTAACTCCTTTTTTCAGGCAAGATGTAAACCAGAGATGGCCCCGATGGCAACACACATACAAAAGTTGTTGCTACAATAAGCATCTCATAACAAACAAAGAAATAAATGTGTGAAGGCAGAGGCTGTTCGCTGTAGCCCTTCAACAAGGGTTCGACACTCTGCAGGCCTTCCGTGTTGCAGCAGGAACATCTGACACTGTTAAAGTCAGCGGAGATAATGCGAACAGGACAAAGTGCCAGTTGGATATGAGATGAAGTACATTCACTATTTTCTTTCTGTTGGGAATGATAAATTGCTTTCTCCATATATCAAGTTCAAGTTCAAGGTTCTTTATTTGTCACATGCATAGTTATACAAGTATAACACACAGTGAAATGTAGCCTGACACACTCCTCGACATGTGCAAAAATGGGGGGGGGGGTAGAGGAAGAACATTATATTTATATATAGTATATACATTGGGTGAATGTGCAGTAGTAGCAGCAAGCAGGTGAATTCTGTACATTAATATGAATAGACATCTGACATCTGACATATTTCTCCATATATATATATATATATACACACACACACACACACACACACTCACATTTTGGGCTGTGTTTGTTTTTAGTTAAAATAGACAATCCCATTTGAACTGTTGACAAATCAGTTTGATTCTAATGCACAGCTGTTACTTAATATCTCGCTGCTACTAAATTTGTCCATCTCTTTACAACTAATGTCGGTTCTGTAGGACTTGTAGCCAAACATGTGACCCTTTTTCAAAACAATATAAGAAATACTTCAGTAATTTCATTGCCCTTTGTGCACTCGTGTTTATTACTTACAGGAACCACTTAAACGTGAATGATGATCCCATGAAGCACGTAACTTCTGTGCCGATGTTGAGGTTGAGTTACTATGGTTTCTAAACAAATCTACTTTGCAATAATGTTACTTACACTTCATTGTGGAGTACGTAGGAGGTAAGAACTTTCACAAACTGACTGGTTGCAATCGTGGCATCATTTTACAGGACCATGCTCAAATTCAGTGAGCTCTTTAAAATAGTGTACCAAAGGAAATTATGTCTTAAAACATGTTTGTTGTTTGTATTTAGAGTACATGCTGAATGTTTTAAATCCATCTCTTTTCTGAAAGAGATTAGGGATTAGACAAATCAAAGCTAGCTTGCACGAGGTAAAACAGAAATGTTAACTGTCCCCAACAATGTCACAGAAGTGACATATTTTATCATACTTTTTTTTTCCTCTCTTCTAATTTCCTCCTTATACCTTTTGGGTTCCTCAAGTTTTTGGGTCAGCTAAACAATATTATCAGTTCTATATCATTTGTCTATATTTATGCTCCAAAAAAGGCTCAGTGGGGTATCATATAAACACTCCTACCACCCATACATTATGTATCAAGTTACTTCCTAGTTACATCCCTACTTTTTTAGTCTATACATATACATACGGACTTGAACATGGGCATCTTTAAATCACAGTAACAAAGCAGGTCTAACATGGCTCACCATACCAATACGACAGTGTTGGAGACTTTGGTATTTGTATGAATAAATGTTTGTTTACAGTGAAATTCCTCTGCTGTCAAAGGCAGAAACACATTCCCTTGTAGGAGTGTTAGGCGTGAGGTCCGTGCCTTACATGTGGTTTGGTTTACTGTTATTGTTATGTTTTTTTCCAAACACAGAGTCTTGCATATGGAGATAAAAGCATAACTGGTCCCAAGCTGTAAATCTTGTGCACATACACAACGACTTCATTCTAAGATTACACGAATAACCATGAAGTGTTTCCCAGGTTCTCTTTTTATTCTCTGCTCTTCAGCCAACCTCAAGCAGCCGCTGCCTACAATGATGAAAATCATGGTGCATATATATCCCAAAACCATTCAGGCAGTTTCATCCCATTTTCCCTGTATTGTTGTGAAGCTGGTATTCGAAAAACTTTGTGTTCACAGTGGAGATTTTTGTTGGTTTGATTGTTTTTGTTTTTAGATAACAGCTACTTCCCCCATGATGTCCTGCAACAGACCCTATGCACTGTGCAGTGACACAAAAGGAACTGGATGACTTGGATAGTGTAAATCCATGAAGGGAAATGTTAAGCAGCTACAGTTACTCTTTAAGGCTTAATGTGTGATTCTGAGGCATCGTGTCTTACATATCCACCCACTTTTATGGAAAAATGCCACATTCGTTAAGATATCTTCTGGGATCTCTTTTCTTTGGGGGGAGTCATGGTTCATACCAAAGGCGTGATTATAATGGCGTCATTTTTAGTTTGTTAATGGTTTGAGAAGTGTAACACTGTGCAGTAAATGATCTTAGGATTGCTGAATAAGCACTAAACAAAAGTGCCTTTCTATGTTCATCACAGTTTAGTTTTCTTTGTTCTGGTAAAAGCCAGTCAGGCAATAGCTTCTTTAGCACATCTGTCAAAGTAGGTATAGCCAAGTGTTAAAGCTTTAAAGTAGGTGTAGGATTGGTGACAGCGAGAAGTAAGGTTTGCCATGGCGTGGTCAAAGGATAATTGAAAAATTGGTCTTGTGCAGTCCCAGTGGGTTAGCAGCGAGTTAGACGCAGGTTTATGAATGGAGTGCAAGAGACATCTTTATGGCTCTGAGGCCCTCCCTCACTGTTAGACAACACTAAACACCAGGATATCTAGGTTCAGCAGACCGCTGGGAGCCAAGAACATGACGTGTATGGATTTAAATGTGTGTGTATGTGTGCACCCATGCTGTCTCTTCCCTAGTTTCCACATGCAGCTCCTCAGAATTTGACAAGAATACTTTTTGAAAAGGAAGCCACTGCTTGGGGGGGGGGGAGCTAGGCTCTCCATCCTGCTCTATGAACTCTGTGGGATAAAGTGAGAGTGCATAGATAAAAACATATCACAGAGTCGAGCATGTTTTCTATGGGAAAATCAATGGAAAAACACGGCACCAATTACAGTGAAAGTTAGACTTGGCCATAAACACAGGCTGGAAATGCTTACTGAAACATTTTGCGTAACACGGTAAGCAGCTCCACCTTCATCGCATAGACACAGGATATTGAAATCTCTTTGGGGTCCATAATGAAATGATTATGAAACAGCCCCCATGTTTGAGTGAAATGTTGGAACCCTGTGCTGAATCGAGGGTGAAGCCACCACATCTTTTACCAGTTAAGGAGGCTTAGAGAGCAGCCATCTTGCTCCAGTGACCTGCGTTGATTAGAGAAGTGTCTGGCACAGAGGCAGGCTGTGTTTGCCAAGCTCTAACCACCCAAGAACAGCACTGCACACACACATGCTCCTTCTCATATACACACTTTCCCATAATCACACATACGTAGACACAATGAAATGAGAATTAATTTTATTATTATTATATTTTTTTTAATATATACAAGTTGTAGCTGGCTTCCGAAAAACATAACTACTCAATTTTGGGAATTCATACCCAAAATGTCAGCTGTGGGTCAGAGTGAGTCTGGGTTCCTCATCATTTCCAGTCATTTAGGATCAATTAGTTGCTTCATTCCATTCCACTGATGCTTCCTTTGCTCTACATGGGATTCAATGGGGTGAGAACTGTCTTGTGGAATACTGTAATGGGAATGACTTGGGAGTTAATCAGTATTGTCTGCAGAATTACACAGGCTGTGTGAAATATTCCACCAGTCAATCCAACTGAGCTTCTGCTTGGACGATAGTTATATCTGAAATATATTCAAATCAGACATGATCCCAAACCACAAAGCCGGGATAATTGCTGAAGGATATCTCACTCATAATCCTTCATCTTTTCCATTTCTTGTGTCACTCGTTTCACCGTGGTTTTCTCTGCCACCCCGCCCTCAATAGTATTTAGCGCACAGAAACATTGCGAGTGTTTGACCGTGCCTTTTGCACCCAAGAGAGCCACATTAAACAGCTCAAATGAAAAGCAGACAGATGTGCACTTAAAGGGAACATCTGTCCGGACCTATCCTCGTGTCAAATGAGGTATCAAGAACTATGAACCTCAAAACAGGTTTTTTCATAAAGAATTGGAAAGAAAGGAGCAGAAAACCCCCCAAAACGTTTTGTTATCATTTGGCTTTGTTTACACGAGGAGGTGTCTCACTAGAAAATTAAAACTCCATTTCCACTCGAAAGACTCGGTTTCTTGCTTTTTGGCCTAATCTAACAACAGAAAAAAACACCTTTGGATGCTGTTTAACTTTTGGCTGGAAGTGCAAACATGATCCCAAAGCCATCATTTTAGAGATTTGAGCAGCGGTTTGGATTTTGAGTGATGGCTCAGGGGACAACGTTTCAACATTTTCTTCAAAGATTAGTATTTAGAAATTGTTATGTCCTGAAAACATCACACTTGAGCACAGCTGGTGTTTAAAGGCTGATTTCCAATTATTACTTCTTAGCTCTTATTTAATTGTTTTCTAACTCAATGTGGTAACTGATGAAATCTGGGAACATGTTCAGATGTTGCAACAATGAAGTCCGGCAGGCCAAAAAAGGCAAGTGGCCAGATGATCAGAGATTTTGCAAACAAGCCAAACAGAGAGATTGCAGACAATATTCCAGGATTTGTGTATCATTACTGGTTTATGTACCCTATATCACTTGCAGATTGCCACTTCTTCTTGCCCTGTCAAACCTACAATGTGTTACATTCTCAGCAATTAACTTCCACCATCAATTTCTTAATAATGTGGTTAACAAGGGTTGTGGTAGGACTGGAGCTTAATCCCAAGTCACTGGGTATGAGGTGGAGTACAGCCTGGACAGGTCATCAACCCATCACAGTTCAGCCATCAAAAGCTAGAAAAAAACTTTAATGCACACATGCACACCTACACCTAGAATCATAACTTAATCTGTTTAATAACATGCATGTCTTTAGACTGCAGGAGGAACATGAGAGAACAGGACAGTGCTTCTAAAACATAAAGTGGTGTGCATAACCTAAAAGAGGCAGCTTTAGAGTCCAGCCTGATATTGTTAACCAGCAAATTATTGGATTGCTTACAAAAAAAAGTTCAGTAAACAACAAATTTTATGAAATGCAATTTGGTAAGCAAAGTAGAAAAATTTAATCAGGAACCATTCCACTATATTTTATTCAATGCAAGGTCCAATTATATGAGAAATTAATAGACTGAAAATTACTCATCATATTAATTCAGTGGCAGAGATGGAGGGTCGGAGCCCATAAGAACCACGGTAGTCTAAGTTGTTAATATCTTCAAACAGGAGCACGAGAACCTTGTTGTTTTGCTTGACTGGCACAATGGCTGAAATAATATTCTGTAAGAATGTTTTAGATTGTTTTTGGCTTTAAGGCCACTCGATGTGGTTTATTACAGTTTTTCTCAAATGTTAAAACACAAAAGCCAATCCTGTAACCCAAATGACCAGTAGTCTAAACACATTTACTAAATGTAGCCACCATATTCCAGTACCATAAACACATGTCACATGAAGACACAATTCACAAAACACAACCCTCTGTACTCATGAATCTAAACACATTTTTCCTTGCTAAAACACATGTTGCAAAACAACTCTGCTCATATTCTCAAATGAAAGCCCATGTGATGCAAAATGCTTGCCACAGTCACCAATCTTTGAACACAGGGAACACACCTGGCGTCAGTCACTACACACAACGACTCAAAATTGAAGACACCTGTTGCTAATGATGTGACCCCACCTATAAAAGCATAGTTTGGTGAAGATGCCAAACAATCACAATGGATGAAGGCATTCGAGCGTGCGGAAGGAGAAGAGCTGCAGGCCAACGAGGAAGAGGGGTTGAGATCAGAGGAGGAAGAGGTGAAGGCCTAAGAAGAAGAGGAGTTCGGAGTAGAGGAGGAAGAGAAGGAGGCCAACAAGAGAGAGGAGAAGGTCCAGGTGGGAGAAGAAGACAACCTCGCACCATCATAACAGATGATATGCGAGCAACAGTAATTGATCATGTCATTGGCCATGGCATGACAATGGCTGAAGCGGGACGAAGAGTACATCCAAACCTGAGTAGGTTCACCGTGGCCACCATTATCAAGGCATTTAGACAACACAACAGGTATAGTACGCTATTGCTTTCTTTGTCACACTACAGTTTTACAGGCCTGTGAAAGTGGTCTGTTACTTTACATGTAGTTTTACATATAAATCAGTCAATTGACAACACATGTTTCTTTCTTTAGAGCTGAAAGGATGCCACATAGAGGTGGGAGGGTTGCCATATTCACAGCGGCACAAGAAACCCTCATTGCAGATATGGTCCGTGAGAACAACTGCATTAGACTCCGAGAGATCAGAGACAAAGTCATTGCAGATAATGTAAACTTTGAGAACATTGATGCTGTCAGCGTGTCCACGATAGACCGAGTTCTCCGGCGCCAACAGATGAGGATGAAACAGGTCTACAGGGTTCCCTTTGAGCGCAACTCTGCGCGACACATAGAACAACGTTACGAGTATGTGCAAGTACGTATACATCCATGTCCACAGTACAGTTAGTGGACATACTGTGTTGCTTAGTGGCCTACATTACTTCTGGACAATACTGTGCTACCTGATTGACCGTTCTGAACACCTGTACGCTTTTCCATGTTCACAGAGGATAATGCAGTTGGACGCGATGGCCAGACCCCATGAGTACCTCTTCCTGGATGAGGCTGGCTTCAACCTCCAGAAACGAAGGCGAAGAGGCCGTAACATCATTGGCCAAAGAGCCATCACTGAGGTTCCTGGCCAACGGGGGGGGTAATATTACTCTTTGTGCAGCTATGGGTACGGAGGGGCTTGTCCACCGGCATGCTGTCCTTGGGTCTTACAACACCCAACGTCTCCTCACCTTCCTAGAGGAGCTAAAAGACATCCTCCTGGACCGTCAACAACACCATCCTAGGCTAGCACATCACATGTATGTGATCATTTGGGACAACGTCCGCTTCCACAAAACACACCAAATCAGAGAGTGGTTCACCACCAACAGTGACCACTTTTTAAACGTCTGTCTGCCACCCTACTCCCCTTTCCTGAACCCTATAGAGGAGTTCTTCTCATCATGGAGATGGAAGGTGTATGACAGACAGATGCCGCACAGTGACTGTGTATAATACTGTAAAAAGACCGTGTAGACAATAAAAAAGACTTCACACCCTGATCATGTTTCCGAGAGTACTGTTGTGTGCGATAGATTCTGTTTTTGCATTGAGTTGTGTTACAGTAGTGTACGTACATGCAGGATGTTTTTATAGTCTTCATGTGAAACTCACAAATCTAAATGCCTAATCCTCTGCAGGGTTCTATGACGATCCGTTACTGTACAGTTTATAAAAATATGCATTGGCAGTTATGAACCAAAGAACCTTCTCACAAATTGAGCGTTGTGTTTTCAATTGTTTTGCTGTAGTGTGTAATGCTGTGTATAGTGTTTACAGTTTTGACAGCTTCGAGCTGCTCTCTTGGTGTGGGAGTTTGAGTTTTGCAGTGGGAAGGTGTGGTTGTGTTTATGTAGCTTTAGAGAAGGGTGTTGTGTTTGGACATTGGGGGACCTGGTGGTAACGTTTGTGACATGTGTTTTAGCATTTGAGAAAAACTGTAATTCAACTAATTAATTCATCAGCAACAGTTTTGGCTGTGTCACGATTTGTGTTCAAGCCTTTACGATCCAAGATTTTCTCCAAGCTTTAACTTCTGTCAAAGCCAGCTGTGGACTTGTGAAGGAAAAGACCCTGAACTCTACAAAACTTCTGTCATGATGCTCCACAGCACCAGACAAATTACATCTGCCTTCAGTCTGATCCAATACACGCTACATTTTCAGCAGCTGATGTTTTATGGTTTGGAGATTCCTGTGTCCCTTTGTGAAAAGCCTTCCCCATCCCTCTCTTACTCGCTCCTTACTATTTCTTTTCCTGCTCCACTTCTTCTCATTCTGGACACCCTAATTGCTTTAGCAGATGCTAGCTTAAAATTGCAGATAGTGGCTACTGTGTGGCAGCAGATGTGCCCCGTATTCTGGGGTGTTTATAACTATAACTAAGCTCTGCAAGCCAGTACCAGCCCTGCTGTCTGTCAGACAGCAGCAGCAAGCCCACCACACACAGAGGAGGTGACGAGTTTAAAGGACAATAGGAGTATTTGTGCACCATCAGCCAAGCTGATCCTGGGTGCCTGTTGTGTATTGGTGACCTTGCTTTTTGAAATCATGCAAGTGCCCGTGTCAAATTTAAATGCATTTTCTCACCTTCCCATTCATTCAGTTTGGGATATTCATGCAGACACCCAGTATTTGCATATAAACCTGATGTTTTAAAGTAACTGAATATCTGCCCACTTCAATGTGAAGCTCTACAAAATAGATAAAAATGACATTGTGTATTTGTGGACTTCAGAACGACCTTAATTCTTTCTGGCAGAGATTAGGCAAAGTACTGGAAACATTCCTCAAGGTCCATATTGACAGCATAGCATCACACAGTTGGTGCAGATATGTCAGCTGCACATCTGACCAGAATCTCCTGGTCCATCCCATCCCAAAGGTCCTGAGATCTGGTGACTGTGGAGAACATTAGAGTGGACTCACTGTCATGTTCAAGAAACTAGTTTGAGATGATTTGAGCTTTTTGGTATGGCACATTATCCTGCTGGAAGCACTTGTCAAAAGACAGGTACACTGTGGTCATAAAGGGATGAATATGGTCACCAACAATACTCTGGTAGACTGTGATGTTTAAGTGATGCTCAGTTGGCTCTAAGAGGCCCAAAGTGTGCCAAGAACATATCACACATCATTACAACAGAAGCATCCTGAACTGTTAATAAAAAGTAGGATGGATCCAGGCTTTCATGTTGTTTACAACAAATTCATACCATCCAAATTTTGCAGCAGAAATTAAGACTCATCAGACCAGACAACGTTTTTCAGATCTTCTATTGTCAAACTGTGGGAAGCTCTTTCTAATTGTAGCGGACAGGAGTGACACCAGGTGAGCTCTTCTGCTGCTGTGGCTCGTCTGCTTTAAGGCTTTTATAGATGTTCTTTTACATATCTCAGTTGTAATGAGTCATTATTTGAGTTACTGTTGCTTTCATTTTAGCTCAAAGCAGTCTGCCAAATTCTTTGCTGACTTCTTGCATCAACAAAGCATTTCGCCCAGGGAACTATCATTCTATTTTCTATAAACCCTAGATGATTGTGTGGGAAAATCCCAGTAGATCAGCAGTTTCTGAAATACTCAGACCAACAAATCTGGTGCCAAGAACCGTGCCACATTCAAAGTCACTTATACCACCTTTCTTCTCCATTATGTCTGCATGCCTAAATGCAAAAGAGTTGCTGCCACGTGACTGGCTGATTAGATATTTACATTTCACAGTGAAAAAATGTGTGATATGTCAAACCTTTCTATCAGCGTGTTACCCCAAGGAAATTAAGGAAAGTAACTACAAAGATACACTCTTATCAAGAAAATGCTTTTTATTGATTGATTGATTGATTGATTGATTGATAAGAGTAGGAGGAGTCCTGAGCTTTGGTGGATATGCTAAAGCTTTTGTTCAAACAAAACAGATTCTGAAGGGTTTGTATACTGATTCCTCAGGTTATGACCCTAAACTTTATTCTGCTCATTACTCTGAAACATTTAAGAGATATTTGAAGTACATGTTTCTAAAGCAGAAGCATCACGTGGAAGTAAATTCTCAATAACACTGATGCTGTTGTTTATATCAGTAATTCACTACATCCAGGGCCTTTCCAGTAAACTCTTAGCTTTAGTCAGATCTAAACACACGACAAAAATGGTCTCGAAGACTCACACAAACCTCAGTACATTCGATCTGGTGTGGCCCTCTAAGTAGCATATATCTTTGTATGTTGTGTACATGCCACAGTTCATCTCTGACCCTTGGTGGCTCCAGAAAATCTTGTAAATTCCTCTGTATTAAATGCTGTGTGATATTCTGGTATTTAGCTTTCTGCTCCCTGCGCCGACTCATATTGACATGATCTTTTATTTGCCTAAGTACATGAAGAACAGCTCAGGACAAAGGAATGACCCTAAAAGCTCATAAACCTTAAGAATGAACAAACATTTTTTCTTGTTTTGAGCGAGTGCTGAAAGCCTTTCTTGGTCTTCATATGTAGCTCTGGTTCAAAGGCTTCAGAGTCTCATCATTTAATGCAACAAACCACTGCTCACCTTTACATCTATATGCCATCATCCTAGACGTATGTTAAACCTGCACTGCTTTTATTGACCAGCAGGGGCTAACTTTATCAGTTGTTTCTAATATGACGTCACATGACATCTTACTGCTTGAGATTTGTCTGCAAAATTGAACGTGATGCAAGATGTTGCTAGGGAAAACTGACAAACTATATGTTCCTTGATATTGTTCTCATGTTAGGTGAAATCAGTTTCAAAGAAGGTGCTGCAACAATGACTACTTGATGACTGCTTTGGTTGTTAGCAGATCCCCACAGTGGCCTGTAGTTTATCGTGTTTGTCTGAAAACACTTAACTACTCACCAAATGGAAGTATAAGTTGAGAAAGGCCAAAGCACACTGGAAATGGAGAAGGCTCACCTTTAAACTTGGACCTCAGAGCTGAAGACAACATGTTTCAAAAGCCACAACTTTTAGTCTGAAGCTGTGTTTCAGCGCAGAGTTTCTTAGATAAGATGTATTTGTAGTTAAGTTCTTCATTTTCATGCAAACTGTGGGTGACTGTAGCAATAACAAAGAGGCTTTTGCTAAATAGCTGAAGAAAATTTTCTCTAGAAGAAAATGGGGGTCAGTGACCGGTCTCTAGGCCTGTGTGACTGGGGCTTTAGTAATTATTTTCCCAGGGACTGCAATCAGCCTCCAACAACCACTCATTTTCCCTCACGATGGGTGGTTGCCAGATGGCCACTGACCAGTATCTAAGCCTATGTGACTGGGGACTTTTTCACTTATCCTACATTGTCACAAGTCCAAAATGTCCAATGAGTTAATGTCACGTGGTTAGCACATATTCAAATGTTTGCAAAACCTCAATAGATGTCTGATTGACTACAACTCTATGGGAAAATAACCCGTCTACTTCTTTGATCTATGAACTCAGTAATACTTTCTTGATGAGTTCATTGTCATCAGAAGTGAGTTTATGATCAGTGGGTTTCACAGTTTCACAGAGTGGGGTGTTGTTTAGAGCAGCCCTTGTGATTGACAAATCACTGCTGTTGTTATTGAAGTTCTAACATCATAAAATACTTTCTCAGCTAATACCTTTGTGGTTACCGAAAGCCCTTACTGCATGTCATGTTGAATGCTTTGGCCTGGAAAGATGTCTTGACACATATGAAGCTTTTCCAGTTCTGCTGCTGTGTGTACACATGGGAAAACAGCACCTTTACAGTTCGCAAGCTTCGATGCGAGCCCACTGGGTTTATAGAGGGTGTGTCTCTCCCATAGACCAGGACTGTATTGAATGTTAGAGGTATGAGGGTTGCATCTAAATTTTTGTGGGGGTAGTTAATCAAGCTTTTCCTGAGAAGTATAATCTAGGTACACCGCTGGTTTTCACTCTCTCTCCTGTGCATTCCAGCTATGTATAGTAATCCTACTCAGGTTCTTACATGGGTTTCATCCTTTACCTGCTCTTGTAAACCACATTTTACATACCCAAACTGTACAGTTTAGTTAATATTCGAATCACCAGGGGATCACGTTAGTCTCATAAGGACGTCACAAGTTAGTTATATTTGTTGGATATGAGCAGATTTCTTAATCTGTTTTCCTTCCTTGCAACAGATGACCCATCCTTATGTAACATGTTATCACTGCAGAGTTAAATATTGGGATGCAATCTTATCATGAAGCCCACATCATACAATGGACCCCCATCAATATGAAAGAGAGGTTTGGTATTTTTTCTCAGAAAAACCCAGAAAAAATGAAGTGTCTCGGCGCACACATGGCAGGAGACTTAAACTATTTTTAATTTTAACAAAAGGAAACGCATTTTCTCACTAGACAGGTGTTGTGTTTTGCGCGCGTATGAATGAATCCCTGTGTATTCGGTGTTTCTGAAGGTGTGCAGTTATGTACATGTAAACAATGTTTAACCTTTTAAAAGCTTCCTGTGTGGGACTTTTGAAAGACGAGCAGCGTTCTTTGTCTACTTGCAACCCACTCTGCCCCTCATTCCCCGCCCCCAATGTTTCCTCCCATCCTATAGTTTTCACCCAACCCCTTTACTCTTGTTATCTGAAGTCTTAAATTCGCTTCGACACCTCAGTGTTTCAGCAATAATCCCTGAACCATGATCTAGCCATTTCCATATACAAACATTGCATTTACATCTGTGATTGGGGACAGGAAGACCATAACCATGTGCTTCCATAACAAGATCTTTCCAAGACTGCTTACATCAGCCAAGGCTGAAATTCCTTCCACACTGTGCACACATTGTCCCTGAATCCAGGATATCTGGATCCACATTAGATTCTTAAAAGCATCGACAGCATGTCTCACATTTTTTCGTATTTCAGTTTTATATGTATTTTTATTTGATATGACACAAAATGTTCGATGGGGAAAAAATCCTACATCCGACCCCTGAAGTCAGTTCTCATATGGGTGAAACCGGATCCCTGGTAAATATTTTACATAAATCTATATTAAAATTGGGAGTTTAATCCTGCTAACAGACACAGAGAAGCAAACAAACACACTTTAAAATCAAATGCTTTGTGACCCATGCAGGGAAGTCTTATGTAGACATATAAGCTACAGGACTGCTGGAAAACAGGGCTCAAGTAAATTAAGGAATTTTTTGTTTGTTTGTTTTTTTTCTGCTTGTTTCCTTATCCCGTGGGTTGAACATATGCTAGAATTTAAAAGTGATTTGCTAACTACTCATCAAGCATTAGTGAAACTGTGAATAGTGTGACACAAAGCAGAAACAGAGAATATTCACCTTCAAAGTAAAAGTAGAAAGGCACAACTTTGAAGGTGAACAGACTCCATTTCCAGTTTCCACTTTCTCAAGTTTCACTGCTGCTCAGTGGTTGGCCAGACGGACCTGTGTCACCCATGCAAATAACATGCAGCAATCTGCTAGTGAGCAAAGCAATCACAAGGAGGTTTTTGGTGCGACTGGTTTCACCCAGTGTCAGACAGCAACCTTCAGGAACCACTCGCCAACTAATCTGGGAATAAATGTGTTCTCCATAAGGAAAGGTTGTTTCTGCATTATGCCAACTAACCTTTAGCTGCTGAAACTTATCTCAAGCAGGTTTTGTGATGTTTTCTGCCTAATTTCTTTCCACTCTTCATACTTCATCATTCGTCTTCACTTTATGGCAAATAAAAGTTTCGAGTTTGTGGATTTAATTATTTAATGAATTAATTATGAATTACTCAAACCAAATGTAAAAATTAATATATTTTTGATGAATGGATTAAGTAAGGCCAAGCATTGATTTATGACACTGAATAGAAAATGGGATGGGATGATGATGTCAAGTGCCGTTTGTATTCTGAATACCTGCTCGAGCTTTCTCACCTCTGGTTTCGTAGTGTTGATGACAACGGTTATGGAGTGAAAGTGAATGACTAAAGTTCTTTGAGTAATTCTGAGTAAAAAGAAGTGTGACGTGTAGAAATCAGAGAATGCCTTCTGATGAGCGCTGAACTAGGATGTGAGTCACAGCTGGTTTGACTCCCGGTGGATGCCAGGAGGATATTTTGGTCTTGTGTGTCATATCTATGGAATTCATTTGAAAGGGCACCAAAGTGGTTCAGTGGTTGCAACCGTTGCATCAGGGCAAATGACTCCTGGGTTCAAACCCCGACGTCAATGGGGAGTTTGCACGTTAACCCTGCACTTCTGGACCTCTGGAAATTCCAGTCATTAAAAAAAACATGCTACGTCAACCCTCCGTATCCAGGTCCAGGGCAGTTTTGTAAAAGATATTCCAGACTATATTTCCTGGTAATGCTTTAAAAAAAGGAGTGTGTGTGTGTGTCGATGATGGGAACAGTTTTCTTAGCAGAAAGTGGTGAAAACTGGATTCTGCCAAAGAGAATGTTTAAGTTTCTTTGTGCTATTTTGGGTATTAAAGTGGAAAAATTGGTGGAAAGTTACCACGAAACAGACTTTGATATCTGAGTGAACAGGAGCCAAGTGATTTCCTGTTCATAGCTGGTTCTTTTTTTTCTTTTGATAACATCTCCTATGTCATGACATACTGCACGCTGTATCTTAAGTCTGCTCTGCCATTTCTATTGCCAGCTCAAGTGTGTGATATACATGCATACCGAAAGGATTTAGAACCACAGTGTGTTTTGAGGCGGAGAGAAACATATTTATGCTTTGTGAGCTGTGAAGCAAGAGACCCAGATATAGCAGCTCATTTACAGGACACGATGCCCTCTGTGTTCGTGGGACATGCAGTCAGTATAGACGTTTATAGAGACATAGTCACAGAAATATCATATTCAAAAAATAGCTGATTTTCTAATATGGACAATGCAGTCATATCTGAAATTAGTTGGTATGTTTGTGTTTTATTTACACTATATTTACACATTTTAAAAATTAATCTGGAACATCAATTTATATGTATTTGTTTTCCTTGATTGGTAAATCCATTAAATCAATTCTCAGAAATGAATGCTAACAGCATTAAAAAAGTGCAAGAGTCCTCTGACAAGACGTGAGCAGCGGTGTCTCTACAGTGGGATGATGGCTCTCATCCTTTGACTTTGGCAAAGACCCAGAAGTGAAATTAACACAAGATGTTGGTAACGTAATTTTGCCAAAATCTCTGGGAATGAGTTTCAGTAGCAGTGAGCCATGTTGCAGAAACAATGGTGAGAGAGGCTAAAGGTTAATACACTTACTTAGCCAGTATCCAGAACCACAGTAACAGACACAGGCGCACATAAACACACACGGGGACTTGGGGTTTAATGAAGTGCTTGGTTTCCATTGAGAGCAGATTAGGGTTGGAGGGCAAACTGTGGGAAAAACTGGAAAACTATTCAGTTCAGGAAAAACGTCATAATATTTTCATGCAAAAGGATGGACATTTTGGAGTTTTTTCTGTATGTTCAGGTATGCTTTGCTGTCACTCTGCATCCATCGGTACATTGTGTGTATGGTGCACAGTATGCATTAGTTTGAGCCTGGCTGTTTGCGGGCCTGTGTTCTATGCAGACTGTCCTTGGGGGGACAATGGCAGGATTCTGCATAGCGGAGCCGTGGGAGGAAGGGGACAGAAGAGTCAATGAGTGAAGAGGCTTCTGGATGCGTCAGCACAAGGCCATGATGAGGGTGTAGGAGGACGGGTCCTCTAACGCAACAATGCATCGAGGAACATCCATTCAGTTGCCTCACAGGACAACACGCAGGCAATATAACATTGGGTACACATTGCTAACAAAGGTGCAGGTGAAATTAAGCCATCCATCTCTTTGACGTATGGATGACTGGGACAGAAAGTGTCAGTGGCTGATTATTTTGTGTAGATTTCCACTAGTCATCAAGAAATAGATCAAAATGATGCTGGGAAATGTCCTCATTGCTCAATCTGTTTAAGTATAAAAAAGCAGGTATAAAAATTGATGTCAGACATCGGTTGCATTAGGATAATGATGGATCTCATTATAGTTAGACGATAGATGATTGTTTATGCATCCACCGGGAACATTTTGCTCATATGACATCTTTTCAAGATTGATGTGTAGCTCATCATTTTTTGCAATAGTGCAAAAGTTAAAACATAAATTATGTGATCAGAATAAAATTAATATGTTCTTTGAAAAGGCAAATTAAAGAAAATTTTCATTAGTTATGAAAAGGGCAGGTCATAAATCACAACAACACAAAACTAAGTATTCTTCTATTTTTTTCATTAAAATGCAATATTATGCTAATTGAGAAGTGCTGATTTATTTATAAATAAAATACTGCAGTGTAATGTAGTGAAATACTTTAAATGTTGACGTCTTTTTAAAGAGTAATCACACAATTATAACATCTATTATTACCTTTTCAGTTAAGTTTGACACAGTTACATATACCAACAATTTATCTGAGTAAATGTTACAAGTGCCACTGCCTTATTTATGACAAATCAATACAACAATATTCAAAACAGACATAAAATGTCTCAGTGACTTCACTCATGGAGCTGTTAATGTTAAAGTTCAAATACTTAATTAACAAGGATTGTAATCTTTTCAGTTATATTGCTTGTTTGTTACCAGTGTTTGTGGCCAAGTGAAAAAGAGACACCGTGAGACTGTTTAAATGTAACTAAACACCGTTTTTCTGGCCCTGGGATAGAAGAGTCACAGACATTTCTAAGTGTCCACTAGTGAATGTTACACTATGTAAAAAATAAAATAAAATAAATCCAATCAACCACAGAGAGCCAAACCACTTCCCAACATCAGTTTACAGTCGAACAGGTTCCAACAGTAATTAAACAGTAATCAGCTGTTTAAGCAAATCATCACTGTAATCTTGTGAAAATCCATTAAAACAGCATCAACAATCATTGCTCTGGCAAATGTGTTCTGGTGTGTTATGTGGATGACTAATAAATGCTTAACAACAGTATGGCAAAGTCAGAAGTATATTACATCATTCTTGTAACAACTGACATGAATGAAGATGTTTACGCCTACCTGTGTGGGCGTACACGTCTGTAACTCAACGGTATCTTTGAGCGTGGAGAAACCTGCCCGACCGCTTCCTTCCGGTATTACTTGGAGCATAGCTGTTGATCAGCTTGTCATTAAGTGCTTGGATGAAAATGGTGAGAAAATTTGGGTTTATACATGGATTTATTGTGGGTTCACTGCACTAGTTTGATGTTGTAGCATATCGGAAAGAAATGTACTCATGTTTTGTTTTGTGTTTTTTCTGTTTTGTTTTGTTTTGTTTTGTTTTGTTTTGTTTTGTTTTGTTTTGTTTTGTTTTGTTTTGTTTTGTTTTGTTTTTCTTTTGTGGCAAGTGAATAAAAATTAAGAAATTAAAATAGAAAAAATAGGGGAAAGAATATTCATAAAGCCAGATGGAGGATGAAAGAACTTTTTTGACGTTCTGTCAAGCAACATGCGATAGTGTTAGTCGGAGGCTAAATGTGCTTCTCTAGCCAACAACAGAAGGTGGGGCAGGTTATTCGTAATACAGGAGGTTTGACAACATCCACTTTTCTGTCACTGCATGCAGATTGTCCATCTCCACCCATTTCCATCTCATTAAGCTTTTTATTATTGTTATTAAGCCTAGTATAAGCTTCTTTTAAGCCTATGATTATTACCACCTTATTGTTGGAAATAATGGTGGATTTTAGTCTTTAAGCTTTATAAAGCTTCATAAAACAATGTCTATATATGTATGTCCCCTTTAATAAGTATACAAGAGGAGAGAAATGTTGCCTCCTTTTGACTGGGTGGTTGCCTAGTCAGTGGCTTATCTTTATCAGATGTTATGATACCATGAGGTTGTTTGGTGGCATCATAACATCTGGTAGCAATAAGAAACCTCAAGAGCCAAGGATGCATCTGTGTGCCAAGTTTGGCTGCTAAAAGCTTGAGTTCAGCTCCTGATTGACACAAACAAGCACATTGGCAGAGAATTTGGGTTTTATAGCAAAGCCGTGTAGACGCTGTAAGGGATTTGCTCGTTCCGCATCACTTTGAAGTCACCTGTGGATGTTTCAGGCTCTGGTTGCCTAGGTGACCGTAATATATTTAATACCAGTTCATACATAAATCAGCTGGATTGTTCACTCTCATTGGTAGTCACTTCAGTTGTTCACCTGAAAGATGAGAAAAGTTTATCATCCATGTCATGTTACCAGCAGTTATGCCTTTACACCATTCACTTTATTCACTTTCTGCGATCTCCACTCACCAAAGTGCTTCCAGTCTTGAGGTAGCTCACCTACATTAGGCCCACTGTCTTTATCAAAACCAGACACACAAGTGGTTTGGTCCAAATAGCAACACAAAAGAATCATTTCACTGCTTACATTGCAAAGTTTATATTTCCCTTCATGGAACAGCAAGGTCTTTAACCATCAGCCGAGCTTTGCATTGGGTTCTGTTAAGAAAAACCCTTCAAGGATTTGCTACGCACAAACAAATGCTGGATCCATATCGGCAGGAGAGAGTATGAAAAAATAAACTCATGCTGTCTTCTTTAGGAAAGGCAAACAAATCTAACAATGGGCAAACTTTCCAAGTCGGATAACACAGGAGATAGCACTGATGTACTCACTGTTACAGCTGATGACCATTTTAAGGGCTTCCCCTCTCTTTGATATATGAGTCCAAGAGTAAAAAAAGAATCTCAATAAGGCTTACCTATGAAGAAGAAGAAAAACAACAGCTGCGTGCCTCGTTATTGGACTTTTAAATTGTATGAAAGCATAATAGGTATACTTAAAATAGTTTAAATCATGTAAACCTAAGGTTTAAACTCTTATATGGAGGCACTGTTGACCGCCGCTCCACCATAGCAGCCATAGTCACCCCTCCTTAGCATTTTTCACACCTAACCAACCCCAGAGTGGGGCGTAGTTCAATAGTTTGCTGTCTGAAGTCTCCCCCTTTAGACGGAGTCTCGATAACCACGGCTCAGGCAGTTTTGACAGTTACAAAAACCTTCACACATACACAACTTACAAAAAGCTCAAAAAGAGCTTTGCCACCTTTGGGGAAATGCCCACTTGGGCCTGAACTCAACAGTAGGGGGTCAAAATTCTTGAGCAGAGAGAGACCCTTCTCAAATTTTCACCTGTGTTTTTTCTTCTAGGCCCCATTTGCAACCAATATAGATTTCTCATTAACACTAAAATAGCACCAGCTTTTCTTCTGAAACTAAAGGAATTTCATTTTCCCAAGAGGAAGAAAAAGAAATAACACTGACACACAATCCTTCAGTTCCCTCATTTTTCCTCTCTAGGTCTGTCAGGAGATGGGTAGGATGTCTTTCTGCTCAGTGCCAGGGGCTCTGACAATGATATGGTTCAGGTAAGAGAAGCTGTGAAAAAGAAAAATTACGTACAACCAGATAGAGGCCGAGAAGGGAAAACCATAAAATGGGAAAACAAATATGGATAAACTAGGAAAGAACAGAAATATCAAATAGACTGTTGTGATACAGGAGCCTGGAGGGCCTGATGAATGCAGGGCGTGGTTGATGGGACCTGTGTGTTTGGTGTTGAGTTTTACGCTGCCGTATTTCCCTTCTTTTCTTCGACTGAAAAGTAACAGACATGAATTCCTTGTTGCAACAGACCATCGAAGTTTTATTAGTATTAGTCCATGAATTTCACTGAACTGTGCACATTTTCTAGGGTTGGACAGCAGAAGCGTGCGACTATTTGCACAGTCAGCTTTTAAAGACAGGGATTTTACAACATCCCTAAAAGAGTTAATGAGTTATTTACCGTAGCTGGCCTCCATAACTATGCTGCACTACTAATGATATATTTTAGAGTCTGTGCGGCTAGAAGTAGCAAGAAATGACTCATATAGTGGAACAATAACGCAATCAATGGCCCTCCTGACCTTACATATGACTTCAACTCTCACATTAACTGTCTGAATCAAATGGAGGCTTTTTCCACTGTTTTATACACACATGGATGAATGAAGAAAAGAAAAAATGAATGACACTATTGAACATTTATTAAAAGCGCCACTTTTTTTCTGTCACAGACGCACGTGGATAGGGTAGGCACTAGGACCTGCTGTGAGCCAAACAGCAGGGAGGAGAAGCTTTGGGACTCTAAACTTTTAGAGCAGTCCATTTCCCAAAGAGTGTGGGAGGGAGACAGACAGAAGTGGATGGCCCAAGACCTGGATTCACAGCTTTAAAAGTAGGAGCGGGATTTTGAGTTTGGGACAATTCTTCCCCAGGCCTGGAGAGAGTGAGGTGGAATATAGCAGACTTTCTGTGGAAGTTTTTACTCAGTGGGGAGAAAGAAAAAGGAGCATTAAAGGGTGGTGAGTCCTACCTTGCTTTTTTTTTTTTTTTTTGCTTTGTTTTTCTTTTTATTAAACACTGTAAATATGTGGGGCGTGTATCCACACATGGCACAGAAGCAGAATCTATTACAGAAACTCTGAGAGCATGTTGTTAAATGTAAGTTGAGCCTCTAAATTGAGATTGAGAACAGCAGCAGCCACTTTTCTATAGAGAGGGGGGATTTCAGCTGACTGCAACATACATGAGGCCCTATTAAAAGTTTACCGAGATAATGTTGCTGATGATTGCATTTCTGTGTCATTTTAATGTTGTGAGCCGGGTACAGAGGTTTTTCAGGTATTTGCAGATGCAAAGATCAAACGGAGGAGGACAGGGTGTAGAAAGAAGGAGAGAATAGAGGTGAGGAGTAGAAAAAAAGGGGGTTCTTCAAACTTCAATGGGAACCCGTTTACTGTTCAGAAAACTCCTGGGACATCAGGTTACCTTTTCTTTTTCTCCCTCTCTCTCTGTCTCTTTCTCTCCCCCTCTTTTTTCTATCTGTCGTTCTCTCCACTCATGTTACACAATTCTCAAAAGACTTGCAGATTCTGATGAGCTCCAGTGTCCAATATGAAGCATGCTGAGGGTATCCTCACACCTGGGTGGGGCTTGTTGTTTATAAGGTGTGCTACTAATCATTTTTTAAACTCTTTAAACTAAATTTTTTAAATTGTGTTGTGCGTGTGTGTGTGTCTGTGTGTGTATGCAAGCAAGCAAGCGTGGGTGCTAAACACAGACCTCACGCCTGCCACTCCTACGAGGGAATTCCTTTCGGGGTTTGACAGGAGAGGAATGTCACAGTGAGCCAATGATTACACACACAAACAAACATGAAACAAATCAACAGTGTCACTAAAGGCTTCACCTTTGTCATATACGTGTGGCTCTCTGTGAAAAACATACATTCATTTGTTCTAATATAATGTGCCGAGGATGCTGTTTGGTTGTGGTCCATAAAATTACCAAATCTCAACATTGATATATCAATATAGATATCATATAGATAGGTGTTATGTTTTGTCACCTACCTACTTACCTGTATTATCTGCTTCAGCAGCAGTGTACTGTATTTATGCACCTTTGTGTTAGATAAGAAAATAAAAACAGCTGAGGTTACTGCAGATTGGAAGGAGTAAAGAAGTAAAGTTTCTTTAAAAACAGTAAAGTTATAAGTAAATGGCTGATGTTACTGGAGGGGATGTGATTGCCTTCATCTCCTCTCTGTTGGCCCTCTGTTGGCAAAGTGCTGCAGCAACCTGACTATATATCCTACATGACAAGCTCTTCTTTATGGTTAACGCAGGAGGAGTCAGCCGAGGTTTAGTTAAAATGAATGTTTTAACTAAAAATAAAACTTTAACTTTAAAAATAAAAATAAGCTGGGCCGTATTCAAACTTCAGGTCTGAAATGCGTTTTCTCAAGCAAAACAGGTTCTTTTTATGAAAGGGAAATCACAGTAACTGTTATTACTGATTATATCTAGAGTATGCCTTGTTGACCTAGCTGCCTGTCTGCCATCTATGCAGACCGACCTGGACACTTGCTAAATTTGTAAAAGTCCAATTTATGACATATCTCTCTTTTTTGCTTTTACCTTTTTTTTCTCTAATAATTAGAAAACAAAAGGTTTTCCTGTGTGTAACTTTGTTTTCAATTGAAACAGAAATGGTTTTACCCTGTAAATCTTTCAAACCTAGCAATGCATCCAATGCCAATGCTAAAAACAACTTAAGCCATATGAACTACCGTTCGTATATGTATGGAGGGCAGATGGACAGTGCTGTTTTCCCCCGCAGACAAAGATGTCTGTGATTATTCATGACCCTCTCAGGTTTCCCTTTGAAGCTGAGTTACAGCTTTCCCTATGTTAGCACCAGTGTGTGCAGTTGTGTATGTGTGCATTAGTGTGTGTGTGTGGGAGGGAGAGCGTAATAGAGTAACTCTTTACAAATGAACAAGTATTAAACTACTTAAACAATGAAGAGGAACATATTCATGTGAAGCAAAGACTGGCCATAAGGAAACATACTAGAGTGTTTTTATGTCACAGCTATTTACCCAGAAAAAAAATAACCATATTGACCTTTTTAAAGTTACAGACCAGCGTAATACATTTATCCCTTCTTGTTCTACATGCTGTATTTTTATCATTTTGTCAGTTTAAGACTCACACCACTGACAGTTTGTTGCTCTGCTTGCTATGTGGATAAGTGACATAATCTGAATCTGCAGTCACTCGGATTTTGACAAGAACAGGATCCACCCCTGAAACACATAAAGGAGGGAATGATGTGGGCTGTCTAGACTGAATGGTTGTAAAGGACACCTGGGCAAGGGAGAGGCTGTGACAGCACACCTGTACTGTCAGTTTATCTTTGATTCTTTAACCCGAGGCCAGCGACAAACAGCTCTTAAAGTGACTCTAGATTTGCACCATAAACACCATAAAATAAACATAGTTGGGTTTTTCAATGAACAATGAAAATTTGTCTTTATTATATCTCTTTTGATGGACAACTTTAGTTAAAATATCAGTTGCACTTTGATTATTAATGTGACTAAACTGTGTGCCAAGCATTAGGATTATTCATGCAGTAATCTGCAGGCTAATATAGGATGGGAGTCATGTGACGTAATTTAGGTGACGTTTTAAAACCCACAGCTTCATGCTACTACAGTAAAAATACCATCAGATTACACTCAAGTACTACTTGCAGTACTAGAAAAAACGGGGCGGTGCCAGTTGGCAACAGAATAATTAAAGGTTTCTTCACACTGAATGATAATGTCTTATCAGACCACAAAAGCTGGAGGCAGAATAATCACAATCCTTAATAATCCTCCAGTTAGATCAGTGGTTAATTGCCCAATTAGTGACAGGTAGAGATTTTCAAACACCTGCATTTACACCTGCCCACAAGCGTTATCTGCACACCCGATCAGCCTCTGAGTTGCTTTGCAAGACTTTTCCATGCTTCATGATTCTTCATGCATCCTTTAGAGTAACACTTTTCGTAGCATTACACAATAGGTAGTAAAAGTAGTAATATTGTGCGTATTCTAAATCCTTATGTGCTACAGTGTGGTCAAAATATATCATTGGTGATGTGAAGATGAGATTTCTCGATATAAAGGGTTATTTGATTATTTTACCATTATTTTACAATTTAGTAAACTAGCAGTTTTAAGGTGTAGGTTTTGTTAAAACTGTTTAAGTCAAACTTTGACTTTAAAAAAATGAATCTAATAACTAAAATTTATTAGGTGAAGGAATCTCGTTTCTTTCTCTATGAGTAATGGTTATGCTCGACAAAGCAGAAGGAAGCATCCCTCTTTCTCGATAATTCATGGGTCAGAATGTAAACCCAGGGCGCTGGTTATCTTTTGGGTCAATACACAAAGTGGGGTGAGAACATCTGGCGTAAAGTAAACTAGTTGAAGGGTCTGTCTGAAATCAGTGGGAAAGGTAAAAGGTCAGAGTTGGAGGTTATACCTCTGTGCTTGTGTAGGAAAAGCGGGATCTGGAGGCCACTGCAGGTCAGAATCCCGAAGGAGCACTGAGCAGAACAGACAAAAAATATATATGTAAAATATCAGAAATGTAACATCAGCTTTCTGCTGTAATTCTTGTTGACATCTCTTTGACAAACATCTTCTCACAATGTTTGGAAGGAAACGTATTCAACAGAAATCTCAGCTAACATTGTTTGACATTTGTAACTTACTGGATTTGAACAGGGCTCTTGTCAAACATGTGCAGGATTCTTTATATGGACCTGGTTTTCTGCCCCTTTGCGCTGCACACAAACACGCTTCTGTGATCGGACTTTTCCACAGATCCACTGAATCCAGTTGCAATTCTGTGCTGAAGATCTGATTTTGACAGGTGCTGCATCAAAGGGTTATGTCTGTGTGCTCTGCATTTTTTTCCTGATCTTATTTCTATACGTGTGAATGTGTGCGTAGTACTATATATGCCTACAAAAAATACATCTAAATGTACTGACATGCCTGCTCATTCCACATAAATGCCTCTGTGACTTTTAGCTATGGCTTACTCTGGTTTCATGCATGTGCACGCAGCACAAACACAGTAGCTGAAAAATGGCCAGATTACGCTGGCCTTTCTTACAGCTATAATAACAGTGTTGTGGTCTTAATCTGTTGACTTTGTGCTTGTCTGATGTTGTGAATTGTTTCACTGCAACTCCTTGTTAGATGTGTGTGTACATTTGGATTAACGTGATGACACTGTCTCACTCTCACTTTCCTTTGCCTTTAACCCAATTGGTAGTTTAACTATAGCTTGTCTGGACATGAAACTTGCTCTTGTTGCCATCAACAGAACAAAATACTTGGTCTCCTCAAATATTTAGATTCAGTACAAAAGCCTCGTGAAAATAGCCTGAAATGTCCTTTTTTTGTAACAATGTTCTTTTTTTTAATCTACACAAACATCTCTTCTTATAAATTTTAAAGCGATACAATTTTCTCACCTGGCTATCAGATGCTATCACAATACAGAGTGTAATAGTAATGGACACCAAGCCCAGCAGTGGGAGAATGGGGTTTGTCAATGAGTATTCACAAAGCGCATGTGTGTACATGTGTATGTATACATGTTTGTGTTGGATACCCTTCAAACACATAGACACGCCTTAGCCCCAAGGATACAAGCGAAGCCTCTCATTATGCACTCATTTTGATTATGCCGATTTCAGAATGCACAGAATGCATGAGGATGAGCCACTGGCTAGTCGTAACAGATTAGCCTCCTGCACAGCCAGCAGGAGTTAACAAGGTGTTGTTCTACATATAGTTGTTTCAGCCAGACAGGATCCTGCAAAATACCAATACATCAAGGACTTTACAAGCAATTTTCTCTCCTCCAAACTATCCGTTTTGTCTGTCATCGAGTTTTGTTGCAGTTGAAACTCACGGATTAATGGTGAGTCCTCAGGACTTTTGGGGAGTATGACGCTGCAGGCAGCAATTTCTCTCTGCTAGATTCTCTTTTAAGCCTTGTATTAAGCTCCATAGTAAATATTCATTTATCTAAACTCCTGTTCCAAGTCACTTACATGCAAAAAAAACATACACGTACACACACATAGAGCTGTGCTGGAAAGTAGCCACTTACTCTTTCACCAGAGCTCTGCTCACACAGTGAACATGGCATGCTGCTAACAGACAGAGGATGGGCCTGGGAGGTCCCATGCAGACAGGTGTTAGACATCAGCCAGAGGGGAAAAGTGTGGGAGGGTCAGGAAAGGAGGGAGATATGAAAAGGGAGATAGAGAGAGTGAGAGACATAGAAGCAGAGAGAGAGAGTGATGACAGCACGATGTGGAGACCACACAGAATAGAAAATGGTTCGGTCAAATCTTTAGTAAGAGGTGTCAGAGTACAATCAAACAAACACTGGGAGGGACAAAAACAAGATTCTTTGTACAATCTTGAGCAGATTCAGTGCACTTCTGACAAGCCTGTCTATAAGAGTGCAACAACATGGACTGCAGTAATCCGTTTTGTTTGGTTAACTAGAGACGAAGCTGGGTATCCTGGTTTTCATAAAGTTGGTAAAGTTCAGCCTCAAATTTGACTTTTTTTTGATGCATTAACAATATACAGCACTTATGCCTCCTTCAGACATCCACTACTGTCTTTCAGTCTGACTTAATGTGAAAGTATCTGTTTCATGTATGATTGTGCATCATAGTCACTTTTAAAAGTTAATGCTGCAGCCTTACTAGATAAGAATAAGAAACATTAGAAATATCCACAGATTCCTGAGTGTCTGCCATTACAACAGACAGGAATGTGCTTTTTAACAATTTTAGCATTTTAGCACAAACACTAGAGCACAGATGGATGGTAGTTCTCATGCCTTGAAGACAGGCTTCCAAAAATCACCTAGTTTCCCTAATTGCCCCACAATGTTACATATATCACAGACTGAGATGTTAATAAGATTATTACAGATTGAATCAGGAACTAACAGCACTGCGTTTTTCATTTCAGGCAGTGAGTGAACCTTTATAAGCTGCTGTTCACTGGCTGTCTGTTCCACTGGACCAGGCGTATAGCAGTTATCGGTTAAGAATAAAACCATAGCTCCCAAATGAAAATAAAAACCCAACCTAATGCATATTTACCAAACCCAGAGTGAGCGCTGCTTTCAAAATAGTGGGGCCAGTTTTTTCCTTATTATTATATTATTGCTGTCTTTTGAGGTGAGTTGGGTTGTGAACTTTCTGCCATTATAACCACAAAGTTTTTGATTAAGAGTCACCAGTCAACAACCCTCTGGCAACTTCTTGAGAATAACCTGTATTTCTTGACTGTTTGGCGTGTGGTTGCTGGGGGTTGCTGGGTGAAATTAGTCTCAAAGAGAGTGTTTTTGACTGCTTTGCTAACAGTTTCACATGGAGGTTTTTGTTCCATATACCACTTTGGGAACAATTTCACCTGCAGACTACAAGCAACCTCCCACAAACGCTCTCCAATGAGTCAGAAAATATAAATGTAGGTGTGTGTATATGGGGCTTAGCAGTTGATTTCACAGTGACAGGAACCATTCACAAATGATCAGGGAATTTCCCTAGCAACTGGTGGTTGCCAAGCACTTGCCAACCAGTCTCTAGGCCTGTGTGACTGGGACCTAAATTGTTTCAATATTGCCTTTTTATTAAAATCTATAAAATATAACACAACCATTAGGGTAATTAATATAGGTTATTAGCCTTATCTTTAACAGTCCTTACAAACATTAAACTGCCTGAAAGAGTTGGTAGAACTAAAGTAAAAAGAACATTTGTTTTCTCTTATCAAATTAGACAGATTCATGTGTTCATATGTTCTCTAATTACATTAGGCTAAATCAATCACCTCTGAACCCCACAGAGGCAGGACTGTGAGTGCAGAATATTCCATTGGTTGTGAATATAGCTTTGCATTCAGCATTGCTCTGGGTATAGATTGCTGCCAATGCCATTTGTGTTATTTTCAGTTTGACAGTTACAATCTCTAGTGGATAATATTATTACAATGTAGTTCATCCTCCTGCTTCTACTGTGGCTAAACAACTTACTCAACAAATCAACATTAGGATAAACTGTTTGAAATAAAGATGGCGCCCACTGCAGCTAGACACCCTTCATGCATGTGAATTTTCTTTGCATATTTTGCTTCTTTAGCGTCATGGAGCAATATTGGTTAACACTTCGCCCTAGACCCCAAAACAAAAGCAATTAATTAGTTAAATCTAAAAAGTATTATGAGAAAGAAGTGGAAGGTAAAACTATTCAGCCAGCCTTTCAGAGTGTTTCCTCTGTATTTGTTGACTATGTTTTAAAATTAATTTGAATTAATTTGAAGCGTCATGAAGGGATGTAACCAGAACTACTTTCCATGTATTAAAGTTTCTGTCAAACGTGAGGACTAGTTATGTTTCCTGTGTCGTATATGTTACCATTACCAAATTCAATTAAGAATATTTAGAGAAAATCTTGCGTGCATATCTTAGTGTTTGACATAGCATATACTCAGTCTTGCGTGACCACACCCGTGCTCATGGCGACAGACAGACCGCAACATAAACGGTGCGTAATGGAAAGTTTTAGTCTCTTAGCAAGCACATCTGTATATTTACGCCCATGTTTCACTTTACGTTACGCTGAAATTTACCTGGATGACTCACTCGGGGGTTGCTCAGCTGCTGATTTGTTTACAATACCATGAGGTGGTAAAATTACACACATTTGTCTCCTCAGATACTGCTCTGAAAAATACTCTGCTAAAGGTTTGAGCACTAACATTCAACTTCTTTACTCAAGTAGAAGTGTTGAAGTACAGGCTCCGGAGTGTAATCAAGCTTTGGAGGACATTGCTACCAGCTAACTGAATCTAATGCCATAATAGTATCATACAAAATAATATTAATATAAGGGAATACACAATTTATTTAAACTTAAATACCAATTCTAATGAATATACTCACCTTGAACATAATGTTATGAAGGACACAAGTAAAGGCAATGAAAGGAAATCTAATAAATGACTCTATGGATGATTTTACTTCTTCACCTAAAACAAAACATAAGTATAGCCAGGGGTTAAAGTGGGATTTGGCAGGTGACATTGGTAGAGCATGGGAAAATGAAAAACTTAGAAATACATTTTGTGTACATTTTGTGATCAGCTGACCTGTGCTGGTGTTTTATGTTGTGATCGGCCAAATGAATTATTAAGATATAAGCAGATCTTATAAGAGCTATCGTCGCTGATTCTCCAGCTTTGACAGCATAGATCTAGTATAAAGGCAGAATTCAGTGACTTAATCTAATCAAAAACATCACCTTAAATTTAATTTGATTTGTGCAACCTTGATGTAACATAACACTGTCCATGAACATCACAGCTGCTCCGCAGCAATATTCATGCAGTGCCAAATTACAACAACAGTTGTCTCAAGGTGCTTTATATTGCAAGTGCCACAATAATATATTACTGTAAACTTCACCGCAATCCTGAAAACTAACCAGTTTAGCCTGCTCTCTCCCTATGCAACCTTTGAATAATAACAACTCAGTATACTTCAGTTTCTTTGAAGTATACTGACTAAGTTTATTTTTTTCCCCTTCTTGATTTCTTACTCTTTTTCATATTTGTCACATTTAAATGTTTCAATTCATCAAAAGTAAAGATAAATGATGATTTCATTTATTGAAGGAAAAAAAGCTGTCCACACCTACATGGCCCTATGTGAAAGAGTAATTGCCCCATAAAGCTAATAACTAGTTGTGCCACCCTTGGCAGCAAGAACAGCATTTAAGCATATGTGATAACTGGCAATAAGTGTTTTACATCACGGTGGAGGAATTTTGGCCCACTTCTTTGCACAGTTGTTTTAATTCCATCACATTAGAGGGTTTTCAACTATACAGACGTGAATTTACTGGTGTGTTTCGAATCATTATCCTGCAGCATAAGCAAAGTGCACTTAAACTTTAGGGCATGAACTGATGGACTGGATATTCTCCTTCAAGATTTACTGGAAGAGTTCATGGTTCCATCATTAATGGCAAGTCATTCAGGTCTACACCACCATGTCTGACGGTGGGTATGATGTTCTTTTTATGAAATGCTGTGTTAGTTTCACACCAGACCGAAATAGTGCGAAAAGTTCAAATTTTGAGTTTGCCAGTCCACAGAAAAGACGGACCTCCAAATATTTACCCACATTTTTGTGCCTTTTTCTTTGTTCTTCTTATCCATAAATCATTAACACTAACCGTGAGTGCTGTTCACCACTGTTCCACGTTTTCTCCATTTATAGATAATGGCGCTCACCGCGTTTCACTGGAGTTCCAAAGCCTTCGAAATGACTTTGTAACCTTTTCTCAGCTGCTCTTGAGTTTCTTTAGATCACTGGATTTTAGTCTAGTTAACTCAAATATAGTGAACACATATGTAACAAAGAAAAAATCAGAAAAGGGACAAAGACATCTTCACAACAGTGCATGTGTTTGTATTGATATTACAAATATTCATATTGGAAGATGGATCAAGTCAGAGAATTTTTTAATCCTAAACCACTCTTTGCCATTTTGATTAGATAATACATGTTCCCCAACTGGACGAGTAACAGCATGAGTGAAACTCTGCATAAATGGTGTTTAAGTTTTACTCTAACAATAAAGCCGCAATATGATCTAACTCAAGCCTGAAACTGCTGGTTTTCTGTTAAAGCTATTGAGAGAAGAGACAAAGTGATGAAACTCCAAGTTTTCCTTTCTTTTGAATGCTTTGTAACTCCCCATTGCCTTTATTTCCTCCCTCTGACCCTGTCCCTGAACTCTTCTTTGTCTCAGTGTCTGTTCCACTATAAACTTGTCCTTCCTTACTTTGCTTCTCACATGCTCCTTTATGTGTGTAATTCTCTAGATATCTTATTGCCCATATGCATCCCGCCCTCCAATATTGCTGCCTCTCCCTATCCCTTGATGTATCTGATTCCTTCCTCTCCATCCTTCTGTCTTCATCGCTGTCCGTGGCCAGACAGGCATTCTTGCCTCTGGCCCTCCTCATGTCTCTGTGCTGCTGTGGGATTTTTAGATGCTCACCAGGAAGGGGGAGTTATTACCAGAGCCAAGCCAAAAGATTAAACACTTGTCACGAGAAGATTGTTGAATGTCAAGGTCATAAAAACTAGGGTTCTGGAAAACATGTTAATCATTGTGTTCATCCTGACTTCAAGGCTTGGAGGATCAGCCTCCCACGTCCACTGGTCCAGTGCAGGGAGAGGGTGGGTTGATTGGGGATGGGCCCATTATGTGGAGAGAAAGAAAGGGGGTGAAAAATGGAGAGAATGGCTTTCACTAACAAAACTGTGATGCTCTGACTGAGGTTTTGAGTGACTTCCAAAAGACTGTCATGTCTTGAACTCGGCTGGAATCGAACAACCAAAATTTTTAGTAAGATTATAGAATGAAGAAGTTGAGCAGTTTGGTCAGAAACAAAGTTATAAAACTGAACGTGAGCCAAGATTTTAAATCTTATTGAACAAATTCAAAGCTGTCTGGTACTTGTTATTGTGAGTTCAAGAATTGTTCTCCTCAGCGGCTGTGGTCTGAGAACACTTCGGCTTTATATTTTGCTCTCAGAAGAAGGTCCAGCAGAGTTTGGCGATTGTACATTAAGAGAGAGTTGACTCTAGCATTAAAACAACAACACAAACAAACACAACAGGGGAAGAGACAGACAGCAAGCCACACACACTGGCGCCACTGTGACTTAAGTGTTCACTTAGATGATCACATATTACTAATTGCTAAATGAACTTAAGTGACAGAGTCAAGGCCACTCTCCCTCCCATTGATCACTGGTCGGTGCCCATATACGCCATCATCCATTTGATTAAACCACTTCCACTCCTTTTAGTTCGTCCCAGTAATCACTTCATGTTTCTCAGGGGGTTTTGGCACTGTGTGCTGGTACCCGTGATCGGCCATCAGCTCAAAGACCTCCTGGCAAACTTCTCGTTTCGGGCTGCTCCATCTAGCTCCCTCTGAATACTACCATCAGCCACTAAACACAAAAACATCTGCATCTCATGACGTCTGGTGATGTCATATTTTCATATCAACTCAGCTTACTAGGAGCAGGTACTGAAAAAGTTTCACCTAATGGAAACCTCTGGAAACCGAGTGGAGTCAAGCCAGCCTAGAAGGTATAAGTGGAGGAGGGCTGCTGGTGTTCTTGCTTTGTATCAGAGGCGAATCACTCATGTTGTTCATTAATAAACAGTTGTGTTGCATTGCTGACATTAATCTGATATTTTCATTGACAGTGGAATAAATTTTAGCCCTGTTTGTACAAACAAACTTGTTTCATTTTGAAGCTTTGATTTGCTACTTTTGCTTCCAAATTACTGCTGGAATGAAAGTATTGTTTATATTTTAGGTTCCTTTCACGAACACCACAATGATTCAGTCTTTCTATTATGATGAATCAGTGTTCGACTTACTGTAAGACATCATGTGACAACAGTGGAACGGTTGACGTCGCACTGCAGCCACGTCTTTGCTTTGTCTCAGGTTTACCCGTAAATAAAACATGACTGTGGAACAAATGTTGTCAAGAGATGAAATTGAATGTGTTGCTGCACGAAGTTTCGGCAACAAAGACTTTCAGGTCCAACAGTATAGGAAGAGGCCTGGGATTCTTGGAACTGTTGTTCAGTATTTTGGTCGCCCTTAAATGCCCCGGGGCTTTGTTACATTGTGGAAAGCTGTGACTTAAAGTCAACATAACTATGTTATTGCATCCATATTCTGCCGGATACACTGTCAGCTTTTATTTGTATGTATTTGTATTTGTATTCTCTTGACACAACACTTTGACATCTACTTCTCTTGAGCAGTTTAATAAAAGTGTAAAAGTGAAGCCATATGCGGACACAAAGCCCAGTTATTCCAGTTCCAAGAAAAATTCATTCCACAGGAAATGCTAATAGAAATCCTGTTGTCCTTGTGTTTGGTGAATATAAAAAAGTCAATCACTTTAAGGCTTCTGAAGCAGAAGCCAATATATATATTATTTTATCCCATAACAAAACATTTATGTACGCTCTGACTTCAGCGAAAGTTGGAAAGAAGAAAGACCCTCTCCAGTTAGAGTCTATGGATTTTATCAGAAAATGGTTGCGTAATTTTCCCCAAAGACGAGAAGATAATGGTCTGACTCTGTGCTTTGCACCTGCAAAGATGCACTATAGTGCTCAGATCTGCTTGCTGTTAGGCACAGAAACAGCCATGTACTCAGGAAGTTACCTCTGGCTTTTAACTGTGAGAGCAAAGATGAACATTAGGTCAAATTCCAGGAGCAAAAAAAATAAAAAATGGAGAGACAGATAAATGAGAGACAGACGGAGAGAAACAGAAACCCAGAAAGCACGAAACAGCAGGATGAAGATGCTGGCTCTTTGCCAGTTTGTTCCCTTTAGTTTCAACACCATGGCTCCCCTCTTCCCTGATATTCTCAAGATGCCCTCGGCAGACATACAGAAGCTTTTATTTTACAACAGCTGATGGCAAAAACAGCTGTGCAAAATAGAGTATATTCATAAAGAATCATTTAGGTGCTGTCCTTTGGATGGTTGCTTATCAATTACCATTCCCTACTGCCGATGTCATTTACAGTCCTCTAACACTGCAGGCAAATGTAACTGAAATGTTTGCAGAAAGCCCAAAGCTGTGGTTTATTTAAGATGTTTTTTGAACTACTGAGCCAAATGTTCAGCTGGTGTGATTGCCAGCATGCCTCTCTATGGCTGCCAGTACCATTTAAATGAACGCTCAGTCTTTTGATAGCTACTCATTTGCAGAGAAATACATTTTAAAGTTGTATGTGCTGTTACCTGTGCATAGTTAAACCCTTACATATTTTATTGTTGGACATAGTAAACCGATCGAGTGAATTCAAGTTCATGTCGAGACCTCATACTTTGTTTTTCCATCCTGTAGCATTTGCCAGCTCCACATTTTGCACACCAAATGTTATTTTGTTCTCCATATCTCGCATCATTTGTCATCTCTGTGACGAGTAAAGTAGTTTAGCAGGTTATGTGTGCCTGCAAGTTTGACACTACCTGTCTCGTTCTCCCTGTGTCCTGTGGCTAAAGCAGCAAAGTTTGGTGTTTGAAGTATGTCTGATTTACAGCAGGTGCTATTGTTGTCCATGTAAATGTCTTTTTAACATAAAGACCAGGGGGCGGTACAGAGAGGAACAAGGGTGCAGAACAGCACGCCACACAGGCTTAAAAAATGTCAGCATCATAGTAAATGGAAAACTGAACTATCATTAAACTCCTCTAATATAGTTTTGTTTCTGTTTCTGTTGGTGGTGGCGGTTAAAATATATATTTTTAAGTTAAACAATTAAATTCACTTGAGAAAAATGCCCCTAAAAATGGATTGAAATTTAGAAACCTTGATGGCTCTAAGGCTAAATGGCTTTATGCAGACAATTTAAATTACAAATTGGCAAAACTAATGCTTAGTTAAGACAACTTAAAAGGTAAAGGTCACATCTGGTATCAAGAATCACCAGATACAACCTGAGAAACCAGGAGAATGACAGAAAAAAGTGTGACAAACTGGGAACAAGTAATAAACAAGATAAATAAGATAATATGGTTACACTGGTAAGATAAGGCCCACTGTGAGACAGCAGTTTTTAGAGAAAACTTTTAGCATGATGATAATCTTAAATTGGCAGCAACCGAAATCAGGAAAAGCACAAATGCCACAGAGAAAACAGAAAGAAGAAGTCAGCTGATCGAGGGTGAAATAACTCATAACAATTGGCTGAAATATGGAAGAAATCCACACTTATAATGCGTAAGAGAGTCCAAACATTCTTTTAATTTTGGTGACTGCTGCACGTTTGCTGTGCCAAAAAATAGGAGTTTTAACGTGTTTCCAAGAAAAGACTCAGCCTTCCAAGAACCTTTGGGGAGTGTAATTTAATTGTTATTTTAACGCTGCATGACATCATTTTACGTGACAACAACTCCTGGCAGGTTGTTGTATTGGTTTCACATGGCAGCTAATCGAAACTGTGACACATGATTTTCCTTCTGTAGCTGAAACATCGTGAATGGAAGCAGTGTAAGGATTATTTCGAAGCGTTATGTTATCGGCGAGTGTGTCGCTGTGAGGAGAAAAGTTCAAACTCTCTTACAACAGTGAGTTGTGACAAAAAGACTTTCATTTCAAACTTTCTCCAAAAAGCAAAACTTGTTTAGATTGAACACAAACTAGTCCGATTTTTTAAACACTGATAACATTTTTAGAGGAAATAAATATATCTTCAACATTTGGATGTGTGTTAAAGCAGAGAGCACGCTGACCTGGCCGTCATCCTGCCTGATAATTATTTCCAGTGGTTGACAGCAGGAGGAACTGTGCTCCACTGGGTTGATGAAAGACACAGAAAAGCTGTTTACCTTTCTCTGTTTTGCTCTCGGCCTCTTTTCTCTCCTCCTCCCTCTATCTCTGCCGCTGTCAGTCTCTCTTTCTCACCCCCTCATAATCTATCGCCGCTGTCATCGCTCTGAGAGAGCGGCGTGTGTTTGTTTGACACGCTGCTCCTGCATATCTTTTAACAAGGACATGTCACTAATAACTAATGTATCACACAGACAGGAAGACACCCTCGCTAACTGTAAACTAACCCCGGAGCGATGGCAGGCGATGCTCTCGTGCCTTGTTGTTTCACACGAGTGTGTAATGCTGTAAACTGTAGTCTGATCATTAGATCATCTTGTGGACTAGCAGAAAAAAGAAGTGTTACAAAGTCAGTACCAGTAACTGCGTGGCTGGTTTCCACTGTCTTTGGCTACATATTTGGTCTCTAAAGTCTTTTTTCCCTTCCTGTTGCCCAATGATTAGTTTTCTAGGTCACAACCCGGCAGCTGTGTGACTAATGTCATCTTTTCCACTTGCTTTCATCAACTTTGGTAGTCTGGTTTGACCAGGTAGTGCCATGTGGTGCGTGGAACCCCAGCATGTGAAAGTGATGGATGACTCAAGAGAAAATGGTCTTGATTTACAAAGCTGGCCAATCAGCTTATTGTGAAAAAAGGGAAGCTCCTTATATTGATGGATGAATCATAAAAGAATATTGAACAACGGTTTTGTTTATCCACCAGTGTATTAATACAGCATGTGTGGTGTCTGGAAATATGAACCATACAGTGTCTGTCCTTTCTCTGGTTTGTGGTTTAACGGTTTTGGAATGCCTCTGTCATTCTTGGCCACAGGACTGTCTCCTTCTAGCTTTGCTGCTCTTCAAGGTACAACATTTTACTTTTTATCACTACTGCAATGATCTTCCTTCTCTAGTGTTTGATATAGGGTGTTAGCACCTTAATCCTAAATCTAGGATTCTTTTTTCCAGGCTCAATGTGGGCGATGTTTTTAAACTCCAGTGTAAAGCGCAGTAGTGCTTACACAGAATCGTAAAACAAACAGTTTAGGGAGGAGATGTAAATCCTGCTCAACGTTCAGGAGAAACACTAGCTTGTGTGTTTGTTTTTCTGTGTATGGTATTTGTGCGAGAAGGTCAGAAGGAGAGTCAGGCCGATTCTGATGCAGTGCTGAAGTAATTCTGTAAGTCAGAGGTGTTCTGCTCTGACCTGTGTGCTCATGCTCTGCAGTGTTTACGCTCCACCAGCATTAAACGTAAGCCACATATTTTTAACATGAGGATCCTTCACCATAGGCCATGCAAATAGTGAGCGGCACATCAGCCTGGATCAATCAGCTCACTGCCTGTTTGGTCCGGCTCCATGTGTGCAGGCTGTTTAAGTGTGTATGGTTGTGTTTATTGAAGCTAAAATACAATACAAAACCAGTAGGTATGTTTTATAAAACTATAGCTGTTTCCATCATCCGTGATTACTTGACTGTTTTACTGATCAGCTGCCAAACTCACTTTTTGGCAGTGTTTGAATAAGTATTAACATAAGACGTCGTAACAATAGCACGGCGTAAAAGTATTGGATGCTTGTTAAACCCTGCATTAAAAGATTTACACAAGTAGAGGGCGTGGATTTTACTTTCAAATGCTAACAATAACAAAAACAAGAGTATATGAAAAGCTTTGTCTAACCGCAGGAAAGCTGTAGCGTTAATATTTGAGTAAAGAGCAAGCTCCATAAAACTGCACTGAATACAGTACTCGAGTACTGCATCATTACCTTTTACAAAACCAGCAGCAGAAACATGTTTAAAGAACATTAAAAGTCAAGGACTTTAACATTCTTAGCTTGTGGGAAAATACCTGAAGAGTGATTTAAACCTCTTTTAGCTGAGCTGATATTTCTAATGGGAACAGAGCCAGTGACATTTTGATATTTTTCAGCTGTTTGAAAGGTGGACGCTGGTCTGTTCAGACGCAACACTGACCTCTGCTGGTTATAAGTGCTACACTGCAAGGATTACAGCAAAACTGGTTTTTGCAAGAAAACTGTGAAAAAAAAAATCATGTTTCTTTTTTGTTGTTGTTGTTTTGCGAAGATTATCATATATCACTAATTGCTTTTTCTAATTTCCTCGTTTCTATAATCTCCTTTCAAAAGGCTCCGCCTCCCACACCAAAGCAGTAAAACATGTTAAGTTAAATATTTACAACACTAATAAACTTGTGTTCCAGCACTAAGCAAGCAAAGTGAAACACCGACACAAGTTAAAAAAAATAACAGTAATGCTGTCACACCAGCTTCCACTGACCTCTGTGACCTGCTGGGTGTTTGTCTGGAAGGAAGTGGGTGTATTCACACACAACTCGACGCTGTGCAAACGATCCATAAAAACAGCATTAACAGTAATAAACAGTACACATACAGATGCATGGCACTATTTTTAGTGCATAGGTTCACTATGTAACGAGTAACACTGGATGAGGTGTTAAATGCCTCACATTCCAGTGTACGGAAAACGCAAGCTCTTAAAGTTAAACATGGTGAGTGTGTGTACATGGCATGAGATAAGGTTAGGTAATGATAAATTGTGTATGTCGGTAAAAAAAAGGGTGGCAGGTTTGCGGGACTGTCTAAATAAACTAAACCGCTCTGTTAAGCATGTTTACATTCCTGATTGCTCTCACTCTGAATGGCTTTTATGCCCATCTTGTCCCTTTGCAGGGCACTTAAACACATACTCCTTATGAGTTGGAGGTTTGCCTTTAAGATTACTTTTCCTTTGATTTGGTTTGATCTGAAAAACAATAGCTCCAGATGTATTTATGAAAATGTCAACGCGTATTATATCTGACTAAAATAACATTTGCACAAGTATTTAGTGTGTATTTGTGTGTCTTTTGCAGAGCTGTAGTTCACGGGGTCCAGATGGCAGGCATGAGGGGCCCGACCTGCATTGGAGTCTGGCTCTAGAGTCCACAGGGGCTCACACTTCAACTGGACACATTCCACAGGTGCACTTAAACACTCACCAAGAGTAACACGTAAAAAACAAGACATAGTTGAGCAGGACCAAAGAAGTTCTCAGTGAATCAGAGCAAAAGAGTCAAACTAAGAACAGAACTAATGCCCCCTTAATGACAACATCAATGATTCTGAATCTTAGATGTCACAAATGCACAGTAAAGGTAAAAATGTTACATTTTCCAAGTGGATTGCTCACTTAGAAACAATTTATCAATCCTTTCATAAGTTTTTAAATTAAAAAATGTGTGAAACTTTTCACTTTAGACATTCATGTGACATTATCTCAATTGCGTGTTTGTGTTTGGTTTAGGACGTGTGCCCATGAGGTCGTCATCACTGGTCCTGCTCCTCCTGATCGGCGTCCAGGCTGTACTGAACATGGGAGGTGGATTGGCCCGGAGTGCCGGGGCACCCAACCACAAAGTAGGACAGCAGACGGCAGCCAATCACAGAGCAAGACAACAGCACACAGTAGCCAGGGACCATCTTACTGAAGAACACACTTCGAAGCAGCATCATAGGACCAGCCACCACAGGACCAAGAGGCCTCATCGGGCAGCTTTAAATGCAAAGGATAGGAGCCCTCTTGTTGGGCGCTCTACGTTGGATTCCCTCCCTGACCCCTCCATCCCAGTGGTGGATCCCAAGCTCTTCTCCAAGAGACGTTACCGTTTCTCACCTCGTGTCGTCTTCAGTGAGGTTCCACCATCACATGATGCCCTAGAAGGTGAGGGCTATGAAATTGATGGAGTTAGAGGGGTGAGGGTAAGACGCCGAGCAGGATCACGCACCATGCACCGAGGAGAGTACTCGGTATGTGACAGCATGAATACCTGGGTGAGCAACCTGACAAAAGCCACAGACATGTACGGAAACGAAGTGGAAGTGCTGCCCAATGTTACAATCAACAATGTGGTGAAGAAACAGTACTTCTATGAGACCACCTGTCGATCCCCTACTCAAAGGGGTTCTGGAAGCGCAAATGGAGGGAAGCCGGGGGGTTGGGGTGGAAAACAAGGTTCCAAATCGGGCAACTCGGGCTGTCTCGGCATCGACAGTCGCCACTGGAACTCCTACTGCACCAACTCACATATTTTTGTAAGTGCCCTCACCACCTTCAATGAACAGACAGCCTGGCGTTACATCCGCATCAATGCCGCCTGTGTGTGCGTCCTCAGCCGGAAGTCTTGGGGAGGAAGACGGGGGCACTGACTGAGGCGGACGCCCCACCACCAGACTATGAACCGAGCACAAACATTTCTCATTAACAGCCACTGCAGCTTTATTGCCAATACTGTAATCCTTTCCCACACATCCAGACAAACACCCCCACTGACCAAAGCATCCAAACAACACACGTACTTAATGCAAACACACACATCCACACACTCGAACATCTGTCCAGCCCCTCGGCCCCCCGACCCTACCTCAGTCAAAGAAGTCCTGGTTGTTTTAAATTATGAGGACTGCATGTCATATTTATGGTTTATACAGTCAAATATAAAATTATATACAGTATGTGTATATATACAAAATGAATTCAAGCTTTTAATGTTGATGTTATTGTTGTTTTTGTGTTGTTCATGCTGTTATTTATTAAACACCTCAGTACTTGCCCGGTTTGTTGTGTCTGTTTGAGATCATGCTGACCGTCACACATCTGCAGGTCTGATCAACTCTGGTTGTTTTTAACATCTTTTAGCTCATTGCTTTACAATTTTAGTTTCATTGTCATCTTCTGTAAACCATTACAAAATCCAACCAGCCATTATAAACAGGTTCGATAAACTTTAGCGTTTAGCTCATGATAAATCCAAAAGCAGTAACCTTCGGGGAAACAAACAAGACGCTAAACTTTATTTGATGTACTTATGTTTTCTTTCTTTATAATCTTTGCTTATATTAAATATTGTAAGCATGTTCACATATAACAGTTAAAGTGGGGAAGAGAAATCTCAACATGTGCAGTAACACGGGGTTTCTAACAGTCATTGTCTTGTTTAAATGATTCCCACGTGCAAAAGCTAAAAGTCACAAGCCCAGACACTGAGTCACCTTAAACATTTTCCAAATATTGTTACCACATAATTATTATTATTATTCTATTTTCTTTTTTGTTCTTTTTTTTTAATTCCCAAATTTTCTGGTGACTCATGTCTCTGCATTAAGATATTCCAGCACCCAAAAGCAGAGGAGGCAGTAGAAAGACTTGTATGTGAACATCGATGCCTGAAGGAATGTGATTCATTCCATGCAGGCACAAGAGACGTGCTTTGCATTTTATACACACAGATTTATTAGCTGTGATGTTCCCAGTGTTCCCAGCAGTAGTGGTGACTTCTCGTCAGCTTACCGGTGTAACGGGAAGTCTCTGTGCATTTGTACTTGGAAGGAATGAATATTGCATAGAGACAGGTTCACAACTAAAGAAAAAATAGCAAACTGTATCTTAGCAAGGCACTAGGGCCACAATGAGTCACTACAACAGCTTTAATGTTTCTGATCTTAGAAAGTTTGGACACTGGTGGGAAAAACATGCACATTTTTTCACGAGATAAGCTAAATGCAAGCATTTTTTCACATGTAAATGCAACATCTAATACATTATTTTTCAATACCTTGTTTGGCCTTAATCAGATTATTAGGACTTGTACTGCAAGACAACTAATGCTTCTATGGCATGATCAATTTCAAAGGTTTTGATAGCACTCAGCAAGTGTGGCTGTGGAAATGTGAAGCTTACAAAGCCATGAAAGACTCTCTAATCATATCAAGTCAAACATGAACACCTCCGAGGTAAAATATCAATCATCTGAAATGTCAGGAAATGTCAATCAAGGGGAACTGAGGGAAAAAAGAACTAATATGAAACATGTCTGCTAGGCTGGGAGGTTGCACAAAAACCTCATTGTGACTATAAAGAAAGTAGTTTAAGGAAGTAGCCTTGACTTGTTTACAGCAAAGGTGTAACCCTCCAACCTCATCAAAAATTCAACTCAAAATCTATTGATAAAACAGTTCAGCTTTGGAGGAATGTTTGGTCAAAGATATGAGATGCATTTGATTGTTAAACATAGACTAGAAATGTGCTTTTGATTATGTGACATAGGTGCTGATACAACAGATCAATATTTCAAGCAGCCAAGAATCCACCATAACCTAAAGCACTTTAGGTTGTCCTCACCGTTCTCTCCCACACAACAATGACTGTCCGGCTGCATTTTCAGTTTTCTATGGGGCACAATTAGTCTTGACTGAAGCTGTTGACTAAGGGATACATAGTATTGATTATATTTGAGCTAAAGGCCCCTTGTGATGCATGAACTTCAGTCACCATTTTGCATATTCCTGTGTTGTTTCTTTTTTATTTAGGAAAATATATTTATCACATTCCCTCTGTACAAGACATGTAATCATAACAATAATTCATGGGCAACAGTGAGACTTTGTCATTTGACTTGATGTTGTGTTTTGATAAGATCTGTGACATGCTAATTAAATACACTAACCACAACACACCACCTATCACTGAAATATGAGGTCTTACTGAGAGTCCCGGACTTGGCCCATGCACTCGCGCATTCATGGCTAAAGCCTCTGTTTAGGTGAGAATCTGCTACCCTCTTGTGGTCATATAGAGAACTGTACTTAGCAGTCAGATGAATAGCAGAGAACTTCTCTCACATAACTCTATTTCTTCCAAACAGCAGTTGAATTCTGCACCTCTTTCACATCCTTGCCAGATACCTGGCTGCACTCTCACCTGCACTAACCCTGCGGGTTCAAAAAACTTTATTTATAGCCCTCTAATAAACATAAATGGCGTCTTAAACACACACATTCAACAATGTTTCCAGCAATATTTATAAAACCAACTGTGGTTTAAACAGTTCACTGCGTACTAATTTGCATTTTCACATTCACACACTCACAGTCTAAAAATAGCTCCAGCACTGCCTCAAGCTCCTTTCACACAGAGATCTCTTATTTTATATTACAAAGACGTCTTATATTTACAACCACAACCAAGTGAAACTAAAAGCAGAGTGTAAGTGCAGGTTATTCTGAGGAGCTGTTTGGATGATGCTATTTGAATAACCAGGTTGTTCAAATTGTCTTTTATTTTCTCTCTTTATTTTACTTTTTTTTTTTATCTGTTTGTTTGTGACGTTCTACTTTAGTTCTACTAAATCTTGATGTAAAAACAATTGAAACCTCTATTAATTCTCACAGCACACACAAGAAATTGAAAAAATAAAACACACCAGCATTTATTGCTGGAGAGAGGTTACTCCTGAAAGTAATATGTTAGTCTTAAGTATATACAATGCACTCAATATATTTTTATATATATATCCAAACTCAGTAAATTACTATACATCCACTACGGCAACTCAAAACTTTATTTATAGCCCTATTTTACATTAACATGTAACAGGTCATACACAGTGCTTTTGAGCTCTGATCGTGTTGCCAGGAAACCTCATCACAGCAAGGCTGTCTGATCAAAGGGGGTTTTTTTATGTTAAAATGGTGACCTCAAAATACCTTTCACTTTGGAAAGAGCTGCTAACAGGCGGTCTGCTAACCCTGACATATTTTCCTTTGAGTTTGCTGCAGTTGCTGTGAAGTTATACAAGACACTTGAAGCTTAAATCAGTGTCTCAAAGGAGAAGCAAAAAATCGCTTTGCGCATTATTTTCTTTGATGAATCTCCTTTATGTGCACTTTTCTGAAATATATTGAGGTCATGGAGGTGAGCACGACTCAAAACAGTGACTCCATTACATTTCCAGCACTGCACACGTGCTATCAAAGAGTCTTTGAACGAAGCCCATTGTAGCATGCATTTGGCAGGGTGCAAACTCAGTGAAGCCACAGAAAATTAATTTTTGGTGTGACCAGTAGATGGCGCTATGCTGCCAGGGCTAGACAGTCCGTTTAAACGTGCCTACAAGTTTGGTGCTATGAGAGCGTTGAACATCTCTTCATTAATATGAAATATGAAATAAATTACAATTTTGCGTGAGGCTGCATTGATTTTACAGCTGGCAGGTCTCACGGAAAGGGCGAAGGCCTTCATCCAGACAAGGATGAAACAATGGGCAAACATCTGCTCTTAATGATCCCACACATTCAAGAAACAAGAAACAAAAGTATGATCTGCTTACAATAGAACGCCAATAACAGTGATGACAACATGCTTCCAAAAAGACTCGACTTATACACGTCGACTTCCAAGTAAAGTCAAACCTATCAGTCATCTTGAAATACCAGAGCCATAATAGATCAACTCAATGATTGACCCATTAAGTATCTTGTTGAGCTATAAATGATCCAGCTGGTCATTTGTTATCTATTTTAGTGGAGGCTATGACCTGCACATACTTTTCATGTTCACATGTTTGGAACTGCATAGCAACTGAGCCACTAACAGCCAACAACAGCGAACAAGCTGGGACTGAGTGGTCTTATCAGCCTTTCCACTTTTGGAGCTGCTCTGAAAAGTGTCCAGTGTAAGCTTTGTTGTGGTTTCTTCATCTTCCACAGTTCCTCTAATGGGTCTCAGAACACAAATGGGGGTTTTTAACTGATTCAGTTCTGAGACAGATGCACATGCGAATGACTGGAAACAGTTGCATGTTTTCTCTAAAATCTCTACCATGTCAGTTCGATCTGATTCTGCTTTCCCTTCAGCTTGGCAGACCACTTTGTTTCCAATATAAGGACATTTTTTGACCAGTGTCTGACTGCCACTGATAAAAAAAAGACATAAATAATTTTCTCGCTGCTTCCAATAGCTGTATGGAAAATATGTTGAATATGGTGCTCTGCAGTTATTACATGTCATCGATGACAAACATCCGACAGACGAGCTGCTCTTTCCATTTCATTACCTGCGCATATAAGTCTGTTAATTATACAGTAATGGTTCTTTTGACCCAGTGATCCAGCTGCAATATAAAAATAAGAACACTAACAACCTGAACTGGTTACCTAACTTAGTAATTTCCATTATTATATATTATTTTGCTATAAATTATATTGTACGTAATATATTGTTTGAAAGGTGTCTTCATTTAATTATTTAAACAGATTTTAGTGACATCAATATGTTGACATATTTTATGTGAGTAGGAAGAAAATGAACTTGTATGAACTCATCCCACCAGGATTAGATTAAGCACCACAGGCAGCTAAGGATAGAAACTGTCTGTTAGCCCCCAGGCCATTCACTGAAATTTAGAAGTAGTAACTTAGCAAAGAATAAATAATAAACTTGTCAATATATTATCAGACAATTATTTCTATTTTATGTTTTTTACCCATCTCTTTCTACACCAGGCCTAAACTGGTACATACTCTTTCTGGGTTTACAGGAAGTGTTTGCCTCAGTGATTGCTCATAGGAAATGGCCCAAAACTATCGTACCTGTTGCTGAAATCTTGAGTAAATATTGTTATCTGTTGTGATTACAACAATAAACTGATGAAACATGCTTTTAAACTTAATGGCTGCGGAGACATACTTCCTTTGTTTACTTGCTTTTCTCCATACTTCATGTGTGCATAACAAAGCTTTTGATCAGCCTAAGGTGTTAAGAATAGGAATTAATGCAAACAACATAAAATTCATGTAATCAAAAACATGTTTTAAGAACTGTTGAATTTCTGAGTTTCAGCAAGTTTTTTTTCATCTTTGTCAAAATTACTTTTTGAAAGCACAGCGAGCTGAAAGAGAGGAAGGAATGTGCTTACACACCACTCTTTATCATTAGTTATTATTCACCTCTGGCTCTCTTCCACAGTGTATTCTTTCTCTTGTCTTCCTCCCATCACTCCCAACGGTCTTGGCAGATGGCTGACCCTCCCCGAACATGATTCTGCCAGGGGGTTCTTCCTGTTAGAAAGGAGTTTTTCCTTCCCACTGTCACCAAGTGTTCCATCAAAGGGGATCATTTGAATGTTGGGGTTTTCTCTCTATCATTGTAGTGTCTTTATCTTACAATATAAAGTGCCTTGAGGCAACTCCCGGTTTGATTTAAGACTGAATTGAAAGTTTGCGCTGAACATACATTTTGAGTAATGTAATTAATACCCATTTCTAATCACCAACCAGTTAATTTTTTTTATCTTTATCTGGGACTTTATTGTATATTTCACTTTCCACATTGAAGGTAGGCTGCCGTTATGTAGAATGCGACACATTTCAAACAAAAAACAGCAAATAAATATACAAAGCCAAAAATAAACATCAAAACATTAAAATTTTATTAAAAATAGTAGCCTAATTCCGTTTGTGGGAAACTGATGGCTCCGTTTACAGGCAAATAATAATAAAAAAAAAAACATGTCCCCATTGAGCAGTCTCAACCCCCCCTTCTGCCACCCTCTGCATTATTGAAAGGGGCGGTCTGGAAAGAGTCTAAGCGGATCCTGCAGTGTGTGTGTGTGTGTGTGTGTGTGTGTGTGGTAGAGAGAGAGAGAGAGAGAGAGAGAGAGAGCGAGGCTACCGTGACAGCGTCTCTTGATGCTGAAGAGCTGTCGCAGTGGGCTGAACCGCTGTTTCTTCTTTGTTCCGTCAGGGTAACCATCTGAGTATTTTACGGAGATAAACAGAATAAAGTGTCATTCAGTCGCAATGGGGAAGGTGGAGGGAGGAATGAAATGCGTGAAGTACCTGCTGTTCGTGTTCAACTTCATATTCTGGGTAAGTGGATGTTTTCGGTTCTGGTGCTGATGAGATGCAAGTTGCGCGTAAATAAACGACGAGCAAGTGCAGCAGTGCGGAATACCAACTCTCACTCCGCGCGGCAGACTTTCGCGTCCACGTGGTGTTTTAGCGGTGATGCAAAGGCGCTTTGCAGTTTTCACCCACGAATATCTGCTTTGTTTAGTTGCTTTCCAGCACGGGTTTAGGCTGTTCTGCGTGGCGCTGAAAGGGTGACAGCTAGAGGTTTTTTAGTTTTGGCTCTCCGGTCTCAAATCAGATTTTCCACAGAGGAAAATCCCGCCCCCCTTCTTCTTCCCGGGGAAGCGTGTTTTTGAAAGGAAGACTGAATGAAAAGGCAGAGAGGGACACAGATTGAGACACAGCAGCGTGGAAAACAAGCTGAGCTCTTTGCGCCCTGTGCTGAATTTCCTCATTAACACAAACTGTCAACTGACTTGTAATCAAGAAAAGCTCTACTCCCACTTCTGTTTTCTTTACAAGCAGCACTCAGAGATAAACTCATGCTACTCCAGACAGTCAGGTGGCTGCCAACGATGGATATACGTCGGTGTGTTATTTTGTCTTGTGCACATGCTTTCCACGTGTGAATAAACCTCACAGGTTTGGCTATTCATTCCTTACAGTGGTAAACAAGCACAAGATATTCTTTGTGTGTGACCGTGAGTGTTGGGCTGCACTTTGCCTTTATTTATGCCGCTGTTCACACTCACCACTCATGGACAAGTTTCTTTGTGTGTGTGTATCTTTGCGCATGTGAAAGAGACTTTTCCAACAAGCATCTGTGGAGTGGATCAGGCGCTGAGCGCCCTGTGAAAGGATCTATTGTGACAGTGGGACAATGGCATAATTTCAGGCTGCTGCTCGAGCCCTGGCTGCTCCTGCCCGGCTAAGCAGCAAAGCTTTCATGAGTCCCACTTCTCCTACAATTGACTGGTCCCACCATTGGCAAACTCCACTATCCCTGGCTTGATGGCACCTGTGAGTGGACACTTGCATGCCGAGGGTTAAAAATGAGAGATATGACAGAGTGAGAAAGAGTTAGCCGTCTGATAGGCAAGAGTTAAAGATTTAGAGATGGAGGATGTACAGTGAGGCAGACAGTGAATGTGACAGAAGAGAAAAGGGTCATTGGGAGATTGCGAGGGATAGTGTGTGCGTGCTCACATGGTGTAAGAGGGACAGTTGGCTTGAATTTGACCCAGATAAAGACAGAAAACAGATCAGTATGAGCGTGTTGGAGTGCTCTGTGGATGAATGCCGACTGCTTGTGTTACAAATGAAAAAAAAGAAAAAAACAGAAACTATTCTTCATTTGCAGTTTTTAGTCTGCTTGATTACCCACCACTCATAATCATTGCACGCCAATTCCCGCTGGGCCGCAGTCCTCTCTGTTGTTTATGGAGTGAGTGATGAAGAGAAGGGAATGATGAAAGCAAATAGGATTTCTTTGAAATCCCCTCCTGAGCCCCAGTTGACGGTTGAACACTAATACTCTGACTGTAGACCGTTAAACAGAAAATAAATCGTTTTTTTACCTCAAGTATATAAAGAGTGATATTACTGTAGTTATACACATGAAACACACACAGACACACACTCCATCTCCCACCATTCGGGTGAGATGAGATTCCTGCAGAACCCTGTTAAAGAAAAGGCCACTGATTAAACGCAGGCCAAGCTATTGTGTATATTTCACCATATTTCTTCTGTAAACAGACCATCAGTACCTCGCTGCCTTGTCTGCTCTGTGTTCTTTGCCCTATTTAGTAAAAAATTAAGCCAGCAAGGTAAACAGAAGGCTACAAGGCAAACACTGTCTCTGAGTGTTGTGCACAAAAGGTGCAGTAGGAAACTTTAGTTTACCAGTTATCAGTCCAACAGAAAATAATGTCCTTGTTCTTGTGCAGAGATTACCATCTTAAAAAGGTCACACATGATTTTTTCTTCCACAGTTTCTCAATTTGTTACAAATGATACCATTTATCTGATGCACAGAGTCAAACTGCAAGCAACGTTTTTACTTATGAGTCAGCTAATGAGCTAGTGACACTGGGTATCACATTGAGGGAAAGTTTTGTTCTCTTGTTTTTACATCTAAAGAGCATCCGATGCAATTTCTAAATAGAGTAGGATCTAAGTATGCGCCAGCTGCTTTTTCACGGCTCAAACATATCAAACATTTTAATCTGCATTCTGTAAATCGTGGTATAAATTAATACAAAAACATATTTTTCCCACAATCAATTAGAAAGGAAGATGTACTTTCTTTCTAATTGAAAATGAAAGCGCCTGCTGGGGAGAGTACCAAGTTTTTCACAGAAATGAAATGACCTTATCCAAAGCAAATGAAAGCCACAAGACTCATAAAGTGAAGATGTAACAGTACAAAGAGAACTGAAACAGAAGTGAAAAACCCTACATGAATGTTTATACATTATTTAATGCAACCAAACCAACCAACTAAAAGACAAACAAAACAGAGCACTGGGGTCATCTTTACATGTAGGACTTTTAACACGCATGCAGCAGAACAGGGTAAGAGTAAGCTAAAGGGACATCACTTTAGCAAACATTCAAATGTCAGCTGGGATAGTTTGCAACTCTTCAAGCCACCCTATTCTCAAACTGCTGAAGTGATTAAGAAAATTGATAGATGGATGGAAAGTAAGTGGCTTATGAACCTAAAGGACACGGGATCAAGAAAAACTAGTATGCCATGTTGACACGTTGAGCAATTAATTCCCTTGTAAATGTCATACTCCACTGGCTCCAGCATCACAGTCCAGCTTACATAATTCTTGTATGGCATCATGTTATTTGACATTTTCTGTTTGCTTTCCTGCTGCCACATCAGCTGGAGCAGGTTACTCATACTTTGACCACTGTCTGGATAAATTTAGAAGACATTGTTTTGAAGATTTCTGGTAAAAAGCCTAAAAAAACACTTTTTGTAGATGTGTTTCACTCCACCAGTCCCGCCTGTGGCTGAGTACAATAGCATTTACTCCACCCATAATTATGTCGCTCCTATTTACACTTTGCTGCTGCCCATCATTTTTAATGTGCCCTTGCTTCTGTTTTTTCCTAAACATGTAGTAGACAAAAGACTATTTTAAAAAAAGCTTAACCAATCACTGCTGGATTTGAATTGTTTGAAAGGGATTTTTCTTGTTACTTTTATAAACTATTTTTGGTTTAATATACAGTAAAGCTCTTTTTTTGTCTGAACTAGAAAGTGGACAATGCCACAGACTGTCTCTGACCAAGACCACAGCCCTGTGTCAGCTCAGCCCCTGTTTTCATGGAAATTCCCCTCACAAAAACACTATGTAACGGCACTTTTAAAAAGCAGGCCTTAAACTGTAAAAGGACCTCAATAAAGCTCCAATACTAAGATTTCCATCCGTTCCTGCAAATATCCAGACATAAAAGGCATTGGTGCTGAAGGGGGGACGCAGGGAAAAACTGGTGTTTTTGAGACTTAGGCTATACAGAACCCACCCGAGAGATTTTTAAAATGTGTCCGTAGTCTGTGCATGCAAGCAGAGGAGTCTTCTAATGACTTACTCCCTCCTTTTCTCTCTCCCATCCCTATCCCAGTCTCTCTTTCATTGTGTCTGTCAGTTTCCATCCTATTGTGCACTAATGCATATAGTCACAGGGAGACAGTGGGTCTTTGTCCTTTGGTGAGATTGGGAGGGCGAGGCTGCGATGAGGTGGGGTTAAAGAAGGGGGGCTACATGGGGATAATCAGGGGGCGGTAGCAGAAAACAAGGGAGGGGTGTGGCAGGGGAGTTGGGGGGAGGGGGGGTAAACCAGGGGGATATGAAAGCAGAGAGGGTATTAATGGGACCTTTGGGATAGTCCGGCTCATGATGGGAATGCATTTAGCGTGGCAGCTACTGACTGCAGTGTTTTGAAATGTGATTTGGAAAAAGGCTTTTAAATGCAATCACAGCAGCAATGAGCACAAACCTCGTTCAACCTCAGAACCACCTGCTCTTCAAAACAGCCGCAGCACGATCTACAGCTTGCTCTTCCAACAGCACTGTGTGCATATCCACAAAATCCAGTAGGAAGCAGTAATCGCTTCACATTTTGCACCAACACCATCGCACCAGGTGTTCTGACAAATACCACCGTTAAATAGATCCAGCGCCCCTCTCCACGCTAATCCAGCCTGGTTCAGTAAGTCTGCAGATCTACAGCCTTTACTTCGCTGTGCTTTATCACTTTGGACCTGCTAATCCTGAAACCCCAAGAGCTCAGCTGTCCCATACATCACCACGCATCACACTAAATCCTCAATTCGGGGGGAAACCGGCTTCCCAGCACCTGTCCCATTCCGATGCTTTACAGCTGAGCTGCTGGCTTCGCTTTAAACCAACACTGTAAAATACTACCTGTGGAAAGAAAGAGGCACAGGAGTCAGCAGAATAAGGGGAAAGATTAGATATACAAAGCAAAGAAATGGAAAAAAGAAAGAGCAAAGTAAACAAAAGCAGCATTAAGATGGAAAAGTTTGTTTTTGTCTGAATTTGGCAGCAGAGCTTCTTTCTCCAAATAAATTCACCTAACAGAGCTTGAGGACACATAAACAGACACACAAACATCGGTCTACCTAAATTCTAGAACTAGGATGCCAAGAAACCATGTGACTCCTAAATACTCACAATTTAGACAAGTCGTTTTATTTCTCCGTGCACACAAACACACACACACGTATCGGTGCTGTTGTTTTGAAGCTCAACATGAAGGTTTTTAGACTGGATTATCCTCAGGGGGCCTCAGGGGGCTGAGCGATCATTAAAACCTCTCTATACTGATCTGTAAGTGGAGCATCCACAGCATCCACCCCTGCTACTCACATCTCTGTAAAAAGGGAAAAAATACACACAGTTGAAGGTCTTTACAGCACTTATGGAACACGTTCTTGCTGTATAACGCTCCCTGAAAGTAAGAGGCTTGAGTATGATTTTGTTTAATGCATAGTAACAGAGGTTTAGATGAAGGAAAATATGAGCGACATGTAACCACATTTCCAAACAAACAGGAGAGCCTGTTTAAGCCCAAGGTGCCACAGTGCTGCACACAGCCAAGCTGGTCATTTTCTCCCCACTGGGAAGCCAGTGGTTGTTAAAGGGTGTTTCCGTGTTACGTAAGATGGATTTGCTCTGCTCCAGGGCTGAAATGCTCAGATGATCCACCCTTAATGTGGACAGACATTTTCACACAAAAGTGTGACACGTTCGCCTGTCTACTCCTTTAAACTGAATTTATAAAGAGAGTGAAGGGATTGTTGTGTCTTTCAGGAACACCAGGAGGAGGAAGGAGAAAGCCGGTTTGCAAATGGAAAAAGAAAAGTGCTCGGAAAAAGCAGTGCTTTTGTGATCCTGGCTTAAAACAGTGACACTGGATCAAGAGAAAAGATAGTATTTGTATGAAAAACATAGTTCAGTGTAAAATCTGTCCAAGAGTCTGCTTATTTTTGCAACTCAGTGCATTAAATGCATCTGGTATTTTTGAGGGTTTGGTTACTATTAAAGCAGCACATCATTTGTCAGCTATTTTCTATCATTTAGTTATATAGAGAGTATGTCTCCTCTCATTCTTTCTCCACCCAGCTGATGGGCTCCTTCGTTCTGGCGGTGGGACTGTGGCTCCGTTTCGACCCAGAAACTGTTTCTCTGCTCAGCGGCGATAAGGCACCAGATACCTTCTTCATTGGTGAGCACCACAGCGCACCTTCGCTCATCTTTACAGCCAAGTCTGGCACGTTATAAATGTGTAACAATACGCTGAACCACATCCAGCACAATGCTGTTGATTTAACACACGTGTGGGTTAATTCACCACAGGTTTTGGTAAAAGCTCTGTAAAATGCTTGTTGTCAACTGAATGTGATGAATTGTGTTTTCGTCACCACTGGGAGTTGTTTTTCTAGTAAAGTCCGGTTTGGGTTTGGGTTTTAAAGAAACGCAGCTGGGAAATCACTTTAAATGGGTCAAGGGAAGGTCTGCTGTTTCTGTTAACAATTAAGCTGAATATTAGGAATAGAAATGGAGAAGTAAGGCAGGAATTGTGCCAATTGAGTGCCCTTGTTTGATAAATGTGCATTAACTTATTAAAGCATCAAATGTTCTCTCACACTTTTTAATTTAGCAAACTTTCATGCTGGCGATGAGTGGGAATAACAGGAAGTGACTGTGGTGCAGTGTGAATACATTAGTGGACTCGCACGGGTGTGCACCACCTTCTAATCGGTCAATCTGCCCAGATGGAAAGAAAGAGGAGGAGGGGAGAAATACATGGACAATTAAAGAGAGTTACATCATGCAAATGGCAAACCTTTGAAGCAAAAATTGGACGTAGCATAATAATAAAGCGCTGAATGTTGAAGGGGAGGAGAGGAGTGGATTTAAGGGTTTTCATGTGCTGAACGCATAGTTTGTGTCATACTTAAGATATTGGTGGTTTCTTTTTAGGAAAAGAGATGCTTCTACTCTTGACTCCTATTTAGTTTTCCTCTCCCAGTCCAGCTAAACTGCTTTGCAGGATAACATGGTGTAATGGTAGACTACCTCTGGGAGAAATATTTGCTTACAGAATCCTGTAACACTGTTAAGGCATTTCAACACTTCTGCGAGCGTGCCTGTGAACTGAAGTCAGACGTCCATTTGATTTAACTGAGTGGGTGGCCGCTGTCGGGTCCTCTGAGCGTCTAGTGCTACACATGGGTTTGACAGCGAGCGCTGTACCCACAGCTGAGCACCCTCAACAGTTGCTAAGGCTTGTTTCCATAGCATCAAACCCACACAAAACTTTCTTTTTAGTTGAAAATTATTTTTAAGATGGAAGATAAAATAACTTGGGACAATCTGATTTCCAGTATTTTCTTTCTTTCTTTATTTTCCAAACAGAACAACAGTTTTGTTTAGCTTGTGGCGCAGTGCGCGCAGCAACATCACTTGTCACCAGATGGAAGAAGTTAAAAGCTAATTATCCATCCTTAACTGACAGCACATTTAACACCTCCTGCTGTCAACTAAAACTCTTTACAGGCAACTAAAGAAAAGCCTGCATGGTTACTGTATTGCACTTTGAGAAACCAGACCTCTCTGTCTCTCTCTGACCTGACCCCATATAACATGAGAGCACCCTCCCTTAAACCACCCTCTGTGGAGCTGTTGCCTCACAACAGACCCCACTTGCATGAGATTATGGAGCGGATCTGTTGAGTTCCTCCCTACAGACCAGCCCATGATGCACTGTGTGTTTCCTAATGAGACACTGAATGGTTAGCCAAGGGGCATGACATGAAGCATCCACCTCCCTCTAAGTCAGGCTTTTGCTTTTAAGGGTATTTACTGAGGACGCCATTAAAGGGCACAACAAGAAGGGCTACTCTTAAAAGGGATGTGGCCAAGCACCAATCTACATAGCAAACAGCACAATCAGAAATTATAATGCCTCTGTTTGTTTTCCTTGGCACTAGCGACTAACTCAGATTACAATCCTAGTCCTATGCTGCCCCCTTTTGGTGACTCTGTAACATAACCCAATCACCATAAGAACAAGATGTGGGGAAAAAGCTGAGCATGTTGACATGAACACAAGAAATCTTTTGTATACCATTCCTGTTCATATTAACAAGAACCTTTTATGTTCCTCCAGGTGTGTACATACTTATTGGTGCCGGCGGTCTGGTGATGCTGGTCGGTTTCTTTGGCTGCTGTGGAGCCGTTAGAGAATCACAGTGCCTGCTGGGTTCAGTGAGTAAAAATGCACACGAATCATAAGCAAAACTCCAACTGGAATGCACTTTTGCCATTTTATACTTCCGAGTAGTAAACGCTTAATCCCTTTTTCCAGTTCTTTGCCTGTCTGCTGATCATCTTTGGGTCTGAGGTGGCAGCAGGAGTGTTTGGATTCTTAAACAAAGACAAGGTACATTCATTTTTTCACTGCTTTTGAAAACTGCAAGCAGTACGAATAGTCCAAATTCACTTTTCTTGTCTTACACAGATAATTGAAGATGTCCAGAACTTCTACGCAAAAACCTACAATGAAAACAGCAACGGCACTTTGATCCTCTCGTACCAGAAAGTGGTACATATAGAAAAAAAACAATTATGATCAACTATGTATATAAGGAATCATTGCTTTTTTTAATGCTCCCTATAATAGGCCTTGTCTTCTCATATTTTTTCTCCCATTTTAAGCTGAGCTGTTGTGGAACTATAGAAAACCGATGCCCCGATGCTGAAAAAGACACCAGGGTAAGACCTCGAGCAGCTCTATACAATCAGCAGAAATTAAATTGGTTGATATCAAATGAATGAGTCTGGTGCCTTACGAAACATCTCCTCTGCAGGACTGCGAGACGGGCATCAAAGACTTCTTCAACAGTAAACTCTTCATCGTCGGATACGTGGGCATAGGAATTGCTGGTGTCATGGTGAGCAGGGAGAAGAGAAAAGTCAGGAATGCACAAACGTACGTGATGACTGATAATAAGATGATTTTTGTTTGCTGCTCTACAGATCATTGGGATGATTTTCAGCATGGTGCTCTGCTGTGCCATTCGCAACAGCAGGGAGGTCATCTAAGACGGATCCTTGGCCTCTGCTCTGACCTGCTTCTGTATCCAGCCCGTAAAGACTGTACAGCAATTCGTATTAAATGTCATCTCCTGTCTGTCTACCACCTGGGGAGCCAGGAAGTAGAACATGTTCGAAAAAATTCCTTTCCACTACAGTGCTCATCCCCTCCCTTGTGCAATGATCTTTTGGTTTGTTTTGTCGCTTATTTATTTCCAGTCCAAAGCAAAGTACCACAGTCGACCTTTCACAGCATTCTGGGAAGACTTTCACATATCAGGTGGGAACAGTACAAATTCTATTGCGGAGCAGACAACCTGTCAAATAGCTTTTCCTAATGGCCATTTTGGACCACCACAAATTTTGAACCCACATACTATCACAGCAGTGTCAAAGCTTTTTCACACAGCCTTGACACTGACCCCTGGGCTGTGGGAAACTTAAGCCTGAGAAAGCAATCTGAGGTGAAAGCTGCTGAGTTTGCTTATCTGTGCGCACAGAAACACACACACACAGACACGCAAATACAGCTATGTTGTGCTACGTGAGCCCACGATCTTAAAAAAGATTTCTGCATCTCAGAGACCGTTTTGATTGGTTGAATCGGTGTGGAGCGTTACTCATGCACGCTGTATTTTGATCCGGCAGGCATCCATTGGGATGCCCCATCACAGTGTGAGCGGACACTCCGTGAACCACTCAAACCACACAGGTTACACTAAATGACCAAAATCCAATGATCTTATTAAAGAACTCGTTCATATTTAGGGAAATCCACCTATTTGATTTATTTTTAGAGTTAAGTGAACAGATTGAGGCCCAATAAACACACATTATAGCCAGTGGCCAGTAAGCTTAACTTAGAATGAAGACAGTCAACATGTCGTCTCGTAGAAGTTCACACTTTTTTTGTTACCTTTGGAAGGATTCAGTTTTTTTCCATGTGTTCAGTATTTACTCTCAAACAGTTAAGTTGTGGATGTAACTTCCTATTTAACAAATATGAAAGCAGCATTCATCCTGTCATGTGGCTCTTGGACAGAAAGTGAGTGTATTTCTCAGAACTCTTTGCAGAACTAGGTTACTTTGCATCATAATGTACATATACAAGCATATTATGTTGTCTAATTTAAGTACTACATTCCAAGCTGGTGTGTGCTGATGAGTTAGGCAGATCACCAAACAAAATTCCTCTATTGAGCAGAAATGAGCATGTAGGCTACCCTAAGAGTTACACAAATGTGCTTTTGCAAATCCAAAAGAATATATATTAACTCCATTTAAAAGCATCTTGTGTGGTCCAATGAAAATAATCTGTTATGTAATAAAGCGTCCCATCAGACACTGTATAGAAGACCCAGATCCAGCGGTCATGTTTACAGGCTAAACATGGACTATCCAGTCAGCGGAGAATAGGCACAGGTGGTGGTTAAATGTGCTCATCTAAGCCAGGCCTCTGATGTCTCCTCACTTGCGTCAGTTTTCTCTCGGTGCCTTAAAATTACACCACCCTCAAAAAGAAGCAGTAGAATAGTCTCTATATTTGACTCAGTTCATTAACCTCAGCGTGTAGGAGGGAAGGATAGACGACTCAACCTGGATTGTTTCCACCTATCCAGGTTAAATCAGGCCATTGTTTATTCTATAGGACGTTTTCCAGCAGGCAGGACAGTAGGATGTAAATATGTTTCTTTTTCTATTGTACATTGTTTGTGCTAAATGTGATAGTTACTATTTAACATGCTGTGTTTAGACAGATGTTGGCAGTAGCTGTACAGTGTAATAGTGGCGAGATTGTTTGTAAAGGTCAAAGCAAATCCACACAGCTCGAACAGCGTCTTATTGATGTGCCTTTCTTTAAGCTGGTCGGTGAGCTGAACGTAGTGAATAAATGTAGCAACAGCGTGCACGTTTGTAGACTTGGACTGCAGTTAGCTGTCAAATGTATTCGACGAGTAGCAGACGGGGCTCGACTCGCCATTTTATGGCGTGTTTCACAGTGTTGCGTTCAACTCGAGCTCAGCCAAGGAAGCTGACGTGGTGCGAGCAACGACTTTCCTGCCAAATATTTCAAAAGGCTTTTGGTACCAAGGAATTCTGTAACGAGGACTCAAAACAATCATTTTAATGCTGATTAAGTTCCAACAATCAAGCTGCGTCAGACATAAGTGCTGGTCAATATTACTATTCTTTGTTTTTTGTTGTTTTTTTCCATTGCATTGTAATGTGGCACAAGCGATGACAACAAGTGAGACTTGATAACCACTTCAGGGTGCCAGTAGGCAGTGTTTACTCTGAAGACTGAAGCAACACAGGACTATCACCAGACTGTCACATCAGAGGCACAGTTTCCTGCTACCAAAGCCACCAATCTGTTGCTGTCTTCCTCATTTCTATTTGTTAGAGCAAATCTGGAGATGTAACACACTGTGCACCTCAAAACAAAAACTCTGTACACAGTCAAGCCTTTCATAGATGATTGTGTGTTAAATTATTTTGATACCATTCCAGGCCTCTCAGGAATATAGGTGTTTGAAGTTTAATAAAGCTTTTTGAAGGTTTTGTAGAGCTTCACGTGTCTGTCCTTCCATTATTGCATCACAGACATTTGCACAAGTCCACACAGGGAGGACATGCTGGTCTTTATTGGCCATTTCCTTTTGAAAAAGTGTTCAGTGGTAGTAGATTTACAATTGTATGTGGATGATTAAAGCAGATACAAGTTTATATATAAACTCTAAAAGCATTGACGTTTCTTTTTGCACATAGACTTTAAATTTTAGATTTAAAGTGTGTGAGATTGTTGTTTAATATCTTGGGATTGGTCCACACGTTCACGCAGGATGTCAGTGACACACTCACGGCACACTTCTAGCAATTTCCATTAATGAAATCCATCTGCAGCATTTTCCTGGATGCGCTCTAAATGTAGCGATACTTTTACCTCACATCATGAGAAGTGCTGACACAGCAAAGCTCCTTTAGAAAATAAAATGCAAATGATTTAGTAGTTTCTAAATGTAGCACTGCACAATTTAGAAGCAATGGTGATCCCCAGGAAAACCAGTGAAATCTCCAGTGATTAAGTAGGTTTCCAGATTTAGTTGCATGAGTTTCATGTCAGAGGTTCACATTTCTGCACTTGATCTTTAAGGACAGCTGGATATTAAGTTAAAGGTATAGTTATGTGTGCAATCCAGCTGGCTCAAGGACTGCCCGGGGTGAAATTACCTCAGCACTGCAGCACGAGCACTTTTACTGCCAAAATCTGAACCACGCTTGTGGTGCATGTGTAAAGGAGCAGGGTAACACCTTTCAGGCTTACATGAAACAAAATATTAAATTATCTGAAGTTAATTTGCTGCCTGTTTCCCATCAGCGAGTGATTATAGACTATAAAATTCAACACTTGAAGCCACACACACTCAACACAAACAACAGAAATAAACGCTGCATTTACAGACATTTATTCAGCACTTATGTATTTACACGTATGATTCTGAAATGAACACGAAAAATAAACTTTTCCCATGTGGCTCAAAAACGTTCAAATTAAAAACTGCTCTAATTTAGCTCAACTTTGCACAGTTTGAGAAAACTGAAGAAAAAAACCTGCATATTTACATTGGTAGAACAGTTTAAATGACTTTAACCCATGAAAAGGTCGAGCAGGCAGAGAGTGCAATCTATCATTACACTGTTTACTGCCTCTGAATGCCTAACATGTCATTTTTGTGTGTGTGCTCCTGCATCTCTGACAGCTAGAAATCAGACAGACAACCACAACAGACTAAGAGAACATGGCTACATGTAGGTCATGTAGCACCTTTTTTCTTCCACGTTTGGTCCCAAATGCCAAATGAATCCATCAATAAAGTCTTTACCATTAAACAACATTTCCTTTACCACAAAAATGTGGTTCTCTAAAGTCAGCTGCAGGTGGCCTTGTTGGGCTTTATTTATACAAACAAAAAATACACAGAGTTGTGTAGAAGAGACTCACAGTGCGCGCTCAAAACTAAAATTCACTTTAGATCAATCACAGTTGTGTATGTGGTGCGAGAATGGGGAACAGGAGACCTCTTAACCAAACATTTCTTCTTCTTCTTTTCTAAACCATCATCTCTAGATGACAGAATTTGGGACGAGGTTATGCCCCTTTTTTATTTATCCTCTTAAAACAGGACGGAAGTGAAGTAAAAATGTTCTACCACTATTGTTTTATGCTAATTGGCACAGTTATGTCTCTTTATAACATTAAATACCATCACCTCATAGTTGCCAAGATAGAGCAGTTAGATGGAAAACCAGATTAGGGTTGCAATGAAAGGCAGGTGATGGAGTAAAGCTAAGAAAGCAGTGAATAGTCTGGTGCCCCCGAAGCAGAGCTCTGGGCAAAAGTGAGGAAAGCTCTCTCCCCCAGAAAGATCCAGTGAAGCACATAGACTGGTAAACTTCAACCTCAGTCTCTTAAAAAAAAGAGATCTTCATGCTAAAGGCATATTTTTAGACCATTTTAAAATGAATGGCATATCTATGATCCATTTAGCATTTTACTCGAAACCTCCAACAATAAAGAAGGTACACAAAGAGCTGGATCCATTGCTACGCTCAGGGCATAGCTGCTGTAATTTAATAAACCAGCAAAGGTTGGAAACAGCTTTTTTTTTTATGCAGAGCAGATGTTGTAGGGTGTGTACCCCAGCAGGAACTCTCCAACACCCACAAAGTACACAACCTGTGCAATGCCAAAGAGCGGGGCTATGACAAGGGCCCGGCAAGTAGCTCCCTTGAGGAAAGCTCCAGGACCCTCTTTTCTCAGGATCTTCCTGCAATTAACAAGACAAGCCCAGAATTAGTCTTTGATTTATGCTATCGAGGCCAAGCCAAGCAGAATGTTTGTTGGTGTGGCTGAGAATCCAAAGCTATGATTTAAGCTATGTTTACCTGATACAGTCCACCACGCCACTGTAGGTTTCTTCATTAGTTCCTTTTCTGAGTGACTGGAGCCTTGTTTTGACAACTGCATGAGACAGAAAATTAGAAATTATGCAAATAATATAATTAAAATGATGTTTTTCTTTAAAATGTCACTTTACTTCCTAGTGCACCAAATTAGTCTCTCACCATCACAAGGACTGACAGCCACAGCGGCGATGGATCCAGCCAAGCAGCCAGACAGAAAGGACCAATAGAAAGGGACGGATGGGTCGTCAGATGAATGCTGGCCAAGCTGGTGCACATGTGCAAAAAGAGGAAAGTACACAACAGAGAACGGGATGTCCCTGAAAAGATAAAATACAAACAAACATGTTTGGATTGATAGACAGAAAGATGTAAAACTGGTTAATTAAGCACATGTGATATGGCAATACATTTGCACATCTCACCTCATCAATGTGGCCCCAAGACCCCTGTATAGTCCTGTAACACCCTTGGTCCTCAGCAGCTCTCTGGTGATCTGTATGGCAGAAGTTCGCATGGCTTGAGGCCCAGGGACGGTGTTATAGGAACGGCTAAGAACTGCGCTGGTCCTGCCCATCTTCAGAGTTGTTACAACAGCGGGCATCACTCTCTGCTGGGCAGCTGGCAGAAACAGGAAATCTAAGTGTTTGTTTTAGAGCTGAAACACCCCCAAACACCAGTTTTGTTTGGGGGGTTTTGCAAATGATTTGCAGATGTAGATGGTTTTACCTATCCTGCCTGCATCCTGCAGCTGGATCTTGAGCATCTCCATGGGTGTGGTGACAATGACCTGGCACATCCCCGCACAGCATCCCGCCAACATCTCCTTGAACACTGTCAACTTACCACTAAGGACCCAAACACGTAGATTAGATAAAAAATAAATAAATAAGAATGACACTGGATGTTAATATGTTCTTAATTAAGTGCTACTCACCCATCTTTGCTCAACATGTGGCGAAAGAAATCATTAGCAGCTAGTTTGATGGCTTTCTCTGGGGTTACCAGGGTTAGATTTACTGCAGCACCTGCAACAACAAACCTGCTTGTGACAAACTTCCTCCTAATGAAGCAAAAGTGCAGACTTGCTGAAACATATTAACTCATCAGCCTGACAGCACATTTTCCAGTGCAGGAAAACAGGAGTATAAAAACTATCCTGATTGTAGGAATGTGCAAAGCAAAACGGAAATGTTTAGCAACAGAACAAAATAGCCTGCCACTAAGCTACCGTGACACACAACTGACTGCATTTTTCGCTGCCTTGCACTAAACCATTAATGGGCCAGTTTACTCAGGCTTTGATCCAACACTGAATGTGACTCAGCATCTGTGCGTCTTATTAAATTACCCAGTCTGGTTGTATTGGTTCCACTAATTTCAAATAAGGTCAGGCAATTAAAATATGTCATAGATCTCTTTGCCTTTACATATATCTGCCAATGTAGGTAATGGCAGTTCTTGCAAAACTAGATAAAGGACTTTGGGGCAAACAATCACTTATAAAAATTGCAAGTATGGACAAGTATTACCTCTGTACATGCCAAAGTAGCCTTCAGATTTAACTGTCTTCACTAGGCAGTCCATCCTGATGAGAAACAAAGAGAAACATTCAGTGTTATGTGTTATCATTCAGTGTAGCAGAATGGTGCAATTACAACATAAGTGTCACTGAAACATAATGATGACACAGCAACAAGAACAAGAACTTGCACAGTAGAAACAATAATGTATTAACATGCATTTTTTAAGAAGAAGAAGCACTGGATTATGAAGATACAAATTATACTAGTGTTGTCTCAAACTATCAGTGAGTTAACATTTGGCAGGTGCCGGTCTTACATGTTCTTGTAGATTTGCTGCCCACTGCGCTGGTTCTGCAAGCGCGTCTTGGCCAAGTCGATTGGGAACACACAGGTGACTCCTACCATGCCTGCAATCCCTCCATTGATCAGTTTGGCTGGTAGACTGTACAAAGGCAAGTCGCAACAGACAAGGACATAACAATCATTCTTTTTCCCACCATTTCTGCAGTTACACAAAGAAGGGCGTTGACAGGCGAGGCGAGAAAACCTGCTCAAGCTAAGCTGAAGTAATATGAAAGCAACTCATTATGCTTCTTGGTGTGTGACCCATACTAGTGTATCTCTTTGTAGAAGCTATAGAAAATAACTTGTTGACAAAGTAAAGCAAACAACTCACATATAACTGTAATAAAGTGCTACACATCGGCACAAGAGCAAAAAACAGGTGGCAAATTCTGTGTTTATTGTATAAAACTATTGGATTGACAAAAAAAAAACAATTAGAACATGCCTCGTTCCTATTATCTCATCTAACTTGGTGCACAGGTCCATACCTTATCTGTTGTTGCTGGGCCATGGCTCTTGAATTTGGTGAGTGCAGAAGTTGTTTTAGCACAGAGGGAGAGCAGGCTGAGAGTCCCTGAGAGACACTGAGCAAGGCAAGAGCAGAAATAAGCTCAAGGTGGTATATATAGAGGAAAGTCCGGCCCTGCAGAGACAAGGATAAATTTGACTCTCCACCCACTGCATTACCAGCCAAGTTAAAATCAGGGTCAGTTACCCACCAACACCAAAGCACAATCCTAATATCCAAATAGTTTTCAAGGCAGGCATACACCCATCTGCAGTGTGTCATTTCAGATGAATCCAGCTCTTGTCTCGAGGCGTCTTGATTGCAAACATGCACTCATACAATGGATAAAATCATAAATTAAAAAACAAACAGCTACTGCGTCTCATAATAACGTGTGATCTGAATTAGAAAGTTAACTACATCTGCTCTGCCTAATTACAAAAGCCTTACAGTTTTTTGCTTTTTGGTTGTTGTTTTTTTAACCCGTCCTGCAACTTTTTCCCCGGGTTGTTAAATTTATTTAGATGTGAAAGATATAGTAAAACATCGGAGCTGTATTCGAAAGAATCGCGGTTACTTACCGAAAAGAGCTGGGACAGCACGCCTTAAAATAAAGGTAAAGACTTTAACGCTGCTTCATATCCACCGGTCATTGTCTTCGGTTAATAAATTAATGAATGAGTAGAAAGAGGAAGGAGACAAGCTACAGCTAGGTGCACCTCAGACCTGACTTGGGAACCAATAAAAATTGATTCTCTAAAAACTGGGCGGGACAAACAGACCATGATGCAACATTTATAACCGTTTCTCTCAGACATGTGAATCAGCCGAGTAATCCTGATATCTCTGATATGGTTCGTGCTGGCTCATAGCAGGAACCCATTTCCTGGAACCATCATTCTTGCTATTGTTAGGTATTGTACTGGGTCTGTTCATGTTCCATTTTATTTACGTCCCAAATTATCGCCACCCAACCCCCTAAGCTAAGCAGTAACCAAATTAGCCTTTTTTTTATTTAATTTATTTGTTTATTTGTTTATTTCAATGTATTTATTGTAATTTCACACTTTTAGTCATACATGCTAAGACAAAAAAATCACAACTGTGTTGCATGAACAGACTGTTTTATTGCAATATCAGATGCATAATAAACTAGAGAACAGAACATGAGATGCACTACAATAACATCAACACACACAAACACGTAGTCATTTTCATTAATAGCTGAATCACTTCCGTGCAAGCGCGCTGCTGCTCGTATTGGAATATTGTGAGATTTCCACAGCAGACTGGTTCTGTTTCTTCACACTGTCAAGCGTCGTGAAGCACTGATCATAAGGGATACGGCTGGTCCGGACGCAACGGTGTGTGCGTGTGTCACAGCGCCTACAGCTGCAGCAGTGGGCTGCGGGATAATACAGCTGTGGGTTGACATCCTTGGGACAACCAGGAATATGGGCAGCCCGGTACGCCAAGGAAAGAGGAACACAGCTACGCTGGATCAAGAAAGTCCTCCCAAATCGTCCCCTCAAATTAGTGTCCTGGAAATGAGGAAACAAGGCTGATGACGACAATATTCAATGAGAACAGAACAAGATGCCATTAAGATTTTTATATGATTAATATGTGACAAATCCGCAGAATGTGTTACAGTTTGATATGTCATCATTACCTTCATCATATTTATTGTTGTCTCAAATATTCTCATAATGTCCATCATACAGTTTGCTTAACCTTTACATCATTGAGTTTCCATGAAAAGTGTAGCTGTGTGCAGAAGTTGTCACCTGGGTGTAACAAAAGCCACTGCAGATGGTAGTGTTGATGGCCACACACTGGGTGCAGTCTTGCTTCTCAATCCATAAAGTGTAATTCTTCAGCATACAGGTATACACCACACCAACCATCAGCACACACAACAGCAAGGATTTCAATGCAAACAGAGGCATGCTGAATCTGTAAACACATATGAATGTACGGACAATTGAAGATACATGCAAGAAAACAAAATAAACAGATGCAATCAGAACACTATCAATGCAACGTTTGCTTAGTTTCACGCAAACCTAAACTGAAGAGAAAACAAACTGTGACATATAACCTTAGTGATATCTTGAAACTACAGAAGTGTCAGTTCATTGCAGAATCTGTTATGATGAGACGAGTTTGGTTCCCTCCTGTTCCCCTGGAAGTATCTGAAACTATAAAGGATGCCCATCCGCTTTTATGGAAACCTTAATCCACCCTGAGTGCCCCAGTAGACTTTAGTATACATCATTATTCCAATAATCGTGTCAATATCACTGCAGGTTGAAAATGCTGCCACAACATCTGTGCAAACCACAAACAACAAGTTATGCAACTCCAGCCCCGACCCTCAAACGTGTATGGCTGGGCAAAACTGATCCATGTGACTGATTCCACACGTTTTAGGTCGTGAGACGCGAAAGAGTCAAAGAATATTCCTCAAACTCAGTGTCCGTTTAAAGGTGCATTCAAACTTGTGTCAGTAAAACACATTGTAAGCTCCTCATTTAGCAGAGTGAACGCTCACTCGTTGTACTTAATGATAATAATGTTTGAGCAAACAAATCATTTATAAAATGTGGAACTAGAGAAACAGATTCCTCTGCCTTTATGTTAAAAACAATTAAAGAAAAGTATAAAAGTTCCAAATAGTAATCAAATGGAGACAAAATCAGAAATAATCTCATTTTACATTTTCAGTGGAGATTATTTTACTTATGAATTCTGCTGTAAGTGTAACTGCTAATATTGGTTTGGCCTGGCTGATGCTGGGTCAGCCTGTGTCCTACAAGTAAGGTAAAAAGGGTATAGCCTCTTTAGCTAAGCCATTAATGCTCCCATAATTCCCATCTGTTCTTAATAGAGGTGGCCATGTGCCCTCAGATTTTTCCTCACTAAATGTTGTAAATAAACACATTCAGCCAACAGAGAGGCCTTTAAATCTGCAGGCATTTTAAAGAACTGCACATGTATAAATTTCAAAATTCTTCACAACTTCATTAACTTCATTTTTCTCTTAGTTTAGCTCTTTTTTCTTACGTATTCTTTTTTTTTTTCTGACTTGTAAATAATTTCCCCCAGGGATCAATAAAGTATTCTGATTCTGATTCTGATTCTGATTTAATTTTATTCAAGACTCAACTTTACATAATAAACGAGATATAAAAATTTAAATGAAAAATATGCAATTTTGTGTATAATTATAAACATCAGAGAAACCCCCAAATGCAGCTTCTTTTTCTTACAGGTTAAATCTCTCAACAGTAAATGTATTTCTAACTTTGATTAGATTAAGCTCCATTTTTCTGATGATAAACCATATAAAATCCACCCTGAAACACATTAACTACGGTTTTATTAAATTATTCATCTTACACTCACCATGCAGTCTGACAACTAAAACTTCTTTATTCTTGCGGCCTGGTCCCTGATGTTGTCACTTTGTTTTCGCTCTACATTTAACATGACGGTCGCAGTTATATACTGCAGCCATCAGATAATTACAGCAAACTGGGTCGTGGACGGTTCACCAATTATCTGTGCTGACACACATCCCGCTTTTTTGAGACCAGCGGATTATTATTTGTAGGAGGTATGAGAGACGAGAGCAATCAAACTGATTCATATCTCTCTCCAGACATTACTGTGTCAGTTTAATACTACACGGTACATATTCTGATTAGTGAAGATCAGGGTTAACTTACTTAAGTAGCAATATTAATTACATAAATATTTACATTTTTGACTACTTGCAATAATCCTTCCATAGTATATGGAACTGGCACACAAAGCTACTATTTCATTTAGAAAAAAAAAAACAGGTTTGCACACTTTCAAGTAGCACGCAGAAAAATCAGACAGCATGCATGTTAAACAATTTAAAATATTTGATACTTACAGGTTAACCTGTAGGTTACAATGGGAATCTTAAAGATGTTTTGAGATTTAGCAGATGCTGCTGGGCTGGTTTGCTGTTCTGTGGTTAACTGCAATAGTCAGTCACACAGATAGAAGGATCCAGAACTCATCTTGGAGTAGGCCAACTCAATAGACATCATTTCATTTGCCTCCTGTTCAACCCACTCTGTGAATGTGTTATCACCGTGGCATCACCAGATGATGTTCTAGGTTTAACTCTGTGGCTCTGTGTTTCAAGATCATGCGGGCAACACTTCGTGTTCCAATAAGGCTAAAAAGTGGGGCAGAAACATGAACTGGTTTTTTTTGGGGGCAAAACTGAAGCTGTGCACCAAGGACAGTAGGACACAATATGACCAAGGAGTTGTTTTCTGAAAGTTTAGTTAAGTGGTTACATGTTAAACAAAAAAGCAGTATTTTTTTTCCTAAGCTTTATTTTCATTTTTAAATTAGAATACAAACAAAAACAAACAAACAAACAAACAAAGCAAAAAAACTAACAGAAAACTCACAACTATGGGACAGAGCAAGTATCAACAAATAACCACAACATGGCAGGCCATTGTGACCACAGGAGCACTCCCAGGTGCACACTCCTGTATCTTTGCCTTTCAAGGATAACCTCAGACATCCGAAAACCAAACACAGAAAATACAGGCATAATAATAATAATAATAATAATAATAATAACATTGATAATTACAGAATTTTTAAAAAAAAACAAACAAACAAACAAAAAACAAAGAACTCAAAAAAAACAAAGTGAGCAAAACAAAAAACACATCATGTGAACCCCTCCCACCCTCCCCCCACCCCTTTACCCCTGTATGGCTCTCAACCTCATCACATTCGTGTATCCAGACAGCCCATATTTACACCTATCTATAGAAACTCTCATGCACAGGAATCAACACCCCCCACGATAAAACTGCAGCATTCAGGAAATCGAGTCAGGAGGGCCTAACCGGGGATCAACTCAAGGCAGACCCAGGGGGATTTGCGTCATCTCTATGATCTGTTAGGTCCAAAGACGGTCGTACTGACTGGAAGGGGCCCCAAATTTTTTCAAAGGCTCCATATTTCCTTTTTACACTATGCGATATCTTCTCAGGTGTGCAGTAGGACGCTAGCTCATTAATCCAGTGTCTCAATGTTGGAGAATTTTCAGATTTCCAATGTAGCAGAATACATTTTTTCACTGCAGTACTCGCAAGTAAAATAAAATATTTCCTATGATAATTCACATTAATAGAACCTGTGTCACCTAGAATCCATAGTTTTGGGTCCAGTTCGATTTGGATCCCCATTACCCTTGAAAGTATTTCAATGGCCCGTCTCCAGAACTCTTCTATCACTGGGCAATTCCACAGATGATGTTCTAGGTTTAACTCTGTGGCTCTGTGTTTCAAGATCGTGCGGGCAACACTTCGTGTTCCAATAAGGCTAAAAAGTGGGGCAGAAACATGAACTGGTTTTGTTTGGGGGCAAAACTGAAGCTGTGCACCAAGGACAGTAGGACACAATATGACCAAGGAGTTGTTTTCTGAAAGTTTAGTTAAGTGGTTACATGTTAAACAAAAAAGCAGTATTAAATAAAGATCCACAGTAAACACTTTACATACAGGTGCATCATCCGTAAAGACACAAGTGTTCCATTTGAAAATGCATTTATTTTTGTATGATAACTTGCACATGTAAGCAGTATTTGAGAATGCAGACGTTACCATATGCAGACTCTGATATCGTGAGGGGTCATAAAAAACAATATTTTGAATATGAATATTTCCTACAACTCTGCATTTCATGTGAGATGCATATTTATGATTTGCATTCACAATGTTGTCTTATGCGTGTGCCACAGTCCAAAAAAGTCTACTGTCATCAAGAGGACATAAATGACCCTCAAGTCACATGATCCTTGATGGTTCAATATTTGTGCAAAACGTGGGGGGAGAGTAGTCTGAATTGGGTTGTGGAGATCTGCCCCAACTCATTCATCGCACTCAATCGCCAGCCGCGAGCGCTTCCAAGTCATCAGAGAGATACATCCACCTGCCAACCGGCTTCTCCTGCTACACCTGCTCTCACTGACCCATACTTTCTGTTCACTCGCTCACCCGGATTCAGGTGATGCCCTGCAAGGGCAACGATTGGCTCCTCTCTCAGACCTTCCCTAAGGTGATTGGTAGAGTGACAAGCACTCGGCACGTGACCTCTTCAATGAGCTTCCTCCCACGGATTAGCACGTGCTGCACACCAGGTATAACTGCGGTCAAAAAGGCGCGTGGAATCTTTATCACGGTTTGTTGCGTTGACGAGTATTTTGGGAGGGTTAGAATTTGAACTATCCCAGAGGGAAAACATAATTCACAAATATGTTTAGATTGTTTTTAATTTTATTTTAATTAATTTAAATAAAAGAAGGTACTGAACGCCCCGTTGCATTCTGGGCCGTTCAGTACACGCCTTTCACTGCGATTATTGTTATTTCGATCAAGAAGACTTTTTAAAATGTATTTTATAGCGCAGAGAAAAAACTTATAAGCAGGAAAACTTCAGCTAATGTGTGAGTACAACCTGTTGGTTGTTTTTAGTGTTGTTAGTGACTTTATAGGAAACCTTTGTCAAGATAAGGAATTTAACAAATAACATTTCAGCCAATGCTTTCAGAAGATCTGATGTTTGCTCCATTATGAAGTTGTTGCAATCACGACTACATCGCTGAAATCGGCTACAACAGAAGACGAGCAGCCAAACCCAGACGTGTATATAAAGCTGTGATTGTATCCAAACACTAGATGGCAGGCAAACACAGTATCAGATTTGTCTTCTCAGCTGTGAGGGGACTCGTGTGTTCCTGCATCTTGTGATTTTATCAGCTTGTTTAACTCTCCCCCACGAGCAGCTGTAAGGTGAAGAGTATAATTCACACAAGCAGAAATGTTTTATGAAGCTCCCAGACCCCAAGGAGATATAATTAACTCAATGCTCAGAGGAACAGGTGTAAAATGAATATGGCCAGATCACAGATGGCATGCAGGGAAATTTGGTTCTGAGCCCACAGAAAAGGTATTTATTGTGTTTTCGTACGAAGGAAATGAGGCTGAGTCGCTGTTAAACGGCATAGCTTTCCTAAACACGTGCACAGAGAAAGCTCCGTAGGCGGCAGTGAACATCCTGCTTCCTCAGTCATATAATAAATGGTCAAGGCAAGGTCCTCTTCACACAGAGAGACAGCCACAAATAAAGAGTGGATGTACATCTTGATGGGGGGGACAGTCCAGATTTCCAATGAATGAAATCAGAAAATACAGTATCACCAAGGACAACATGTAATAATCTGTTTTCTGGGGCTTTTCCATCTATAAATGATTCTTTTCTCACCAGCTGCTAACACCTTTGAATTGCCACCCAATATGGAAAAGAAAGGTGCCATAACGCTGATTTTAGAACGATTTGTGTTTTCTGAGAATATCAAACAGCTCAATATGTTCTGTCATCTGAGGCTTTTGCTCCCTACAATCAGCCTATTTTAAGTTGGGTAACAGAGAGATTTTTAGTACTAGGGCCATTTTTGGAAGGAAGAAGAGAAACTGCTTTGACCCAAATCATCTCTGGTGTCCTTGAAGACACTTATTAAGAACCTCGGGAATCTGGAGAACACCTCTAGACAGCTCTTCTCCACTTCTCCTCTACTCTCCTTTGTGATCTTCCCTGTCCTAACTTTTATTCCACCTTCCCTTTTTGTCTGTGTGCACCTTCACTTTCACTCACACAGACCCACAAGGCTCCCACAGGGGCTCAAAATCAATCTCACGGTGCTTAAAATAATCAACCTAGTTGAGGCAGAGGGCTTACCAGTAACATGTACAGTAGCTCACTTCCTCACTCCTTATTTTTACTTCCACCCCACCTCCCTGATTGTGAGTGACTGCCAGCCATCTCAGGATTTATTTTGCTTTCTTTTCATTTTAATATTTACCCAGGCTGCAATCATTTCATTTGGAGTTCAATTTTTTTGTCATATAGTTCATATAAATGATTGTATGTCTTTGCTCTGTACTACAAGCTGTACTACATCTCTTGTCGAGTGACAGCTGGGGAAGGCTCTTGCTCCTTACCATCGTGAACTGGATTAGCACTGGTCTGATGACTGGATGGATAGATAGGTGGCTGGATGGGTGAAGTCATGTATGGGCAGGAATTCATATATTTAGATCTGATTCCAAATGAGTACCAATTATTTTCTTTTTCTTTTTTTTAATCTTGTAATGTGACTGCTGTAATTTTCATCATAATCTAAATAAATATTTTCGTAAAAACGTGCAAATCTACTCTATATACAGTTGCGGTCAACAGTTTGCATGCGCTCATCATGGGCATGAAAGTCGTGGTAATTTGGGGCTTTTAATGATTTATTTTTCTGGAATGATTGTACACAATTCATCTTTAATGACTAAAAGAATATTACTTGTGTGCTCAAGTTTGAATTTAGCTTGGATTTTCTCTCTTCCACACGAGGACAAAAGTATATACACAACCTTAAAACAGTATATTGAGTTTATGCATCCCACTAATATTTTTGGTAACCATCAACAAGCTTCTGTCATAGTTTGTCTGATATTTTTGGGAAAAAGCCCAATGTTACCCTGCTTTATCCGTTGCAAAAGCAGATTTGATGTATGTTTGACATAAATTTCCTGTTGGGACACCCGCACCTCGCCTCTGTCAGTGCGCCCCAGGGCAGCTGTGGCTACAATGTAGCTGCCATCACCAGTGTGTGAATGTGTGTGTGAATGTGTGGATGACTGGTTGTGTAAAGCGCTTTGGGGTCCTTAGGGACTAGTAAAGCGCTATACAAATACAGACCATTTTACCCAATCATGTCAAACCATCCAGCTGTTTATTTGAGCTGAAGTTGAAGAATTTAGAGGTAGTTCACTTTTCCATGCATTTTTTGCAATGTACCAGTGCCACAGGCCACAAAACAGCCCCAGAGCATGACGCTACCACCATCATGCTTGACAGTTGGTGCACTGTTCTTAGGTTTGAAAGCCTCACCTTTCTTTCTTTGGCCCATTTGACCATAAAACCATCTCCAGAGGCATTTATCTCGTCCACGTGGGCAGCTCAAAATTTCAGTTGAGTTTGAGTTGAGCTGAAGCTTCTTTCTTGGTCAACACCCTCTCAATCTGTGACAATGTAAAACTCACCTCACTGTGGACACTGGTGTTCCAGCAATTTCCATATCATGGCAAACACTGAGCCTTGGTGGTTCCCGGGGTATTACTGAACATCCTAACCAACCGCTCATCTTTCAGATCTTGTCAAAGTAGAGATGCATCTAAAAAAAAACCTTATACTTAATATACGATTGTTTGGTCAGTCCAACGAGTGCTGTCATGCAAATCCTTTTTATGCTGCAAAGAGAAACTCGCAATTTGCATCAATCAGTATCACTAATGATAATTAAATAGGCTTTAATTATTTTTAAGTTCAAAGGCACTGTAAATCCTTCAGCACCACCACTAAAAGAATGACGTGACTGCATGTATATATTTGAGCCTGTATGTATATATGTTATTATAGCCTCTGTGGATTAGAAATCCTAAATGAATTCAAGCTTGTGCACCCAAGTGTTCTTTTTGAAAGTAATTAAAGATAAATGCTGTACAAATTAAAGAAACTAACAGCCCCAAATTGCCAAGACATTCATGCTCATGGTGAGTGGATGTAAACTTCTGACCACAACTGTACGCGTATGTATGAATTTAAGTAATTCACACCATAAATGTGTGGGTGCAAGATGACTCACTTACTGTACACGTGTGTGAAAACCTGCCTATTTACTGAAAAAAGAAGGGAGATAAAGGTTGCCGGCTCCACCTAATTGGTGGCACCTGTCACAGTAAGATTTGACCCCCAGAGAAATATCATCGATCACCCGGGACAAAAATAGCATCTGGAGCCCAGCTTCCAGCCAACAATGAAACCTTCTCCTCCTCACTCGTTCTGGTAATTAACAAAATCATTCACACAGACGAATCTAGCTGACGATCTTCAAACAATACCCATTCATACCTGTTACAACCTTTAACTAATGAGCTCTCCTTCTGTTTAAGCTGCTACTTTGAGGAAAACATTTGAAAACTGCAGCATGGCCCAGGTCAGATCCAAGAGACACGTTAGTGAAAAAATTCATGCTTTCTTTTCCTTTTTCTTTTCTTGTCTCATATTATTGATTTTTAAAGATATGCAAATTTGTCCCAACACAGTGCTCAAGTCAAGAGGCAATGCCCGCCCTACATCACAACTCAAATATAGCTACACCAATTAAGGCCAGTTCTTGTATGCTACACTGGGCATGTGGAAGAAATCATTCTCCATTAATGTATTATAAGTCTCTTGATGTCAGATTGTGCAGGCAAGTCAGTGGATGAAGAAGACAGATAACTTTGGGGAGGAGTAGCACGCTTAATTGGATTCTGCATTATTGTGAACAGGACTGTAGAGATGACAGAAATGCTCCTGATTCAGAATCGTTCGTTAGTGGGCAAAATAAATGGATCAGGGTGTTAAGTTTAGCCCTAATTATTCTGTTTATCTTTTTGTTTAGTCCCTTTATCTCCCTTCCTTGCTTCACTACAGCTGTCAGAGTAGGAGTAAAGTAATTGCAACCTGTCTCTGGTCTACACTGGCCATCAGCCCAACATAGAGAGCCAGAGGAGGGCCACAAAAAGAAAAGAAGTGGGAAAAAAAGATGTGTTAACAAATAAACTGAAGGGGGAGGGTGGGGTGAGTAGACAATGTAGAATCTATAACAGGGAGAAATGGAAAATATAAAGGAGAGTGACCAAGTGAACAATGCTGATGAAGATGAGAACGAGAGGAGAGAGGGCCGGCGAGATGAAAGGATGGAGGGTGAGCAGAATGGCAGAGGGAGAAAGGGAGGGTAAGCTTCCGACAAAAGGAAGTGGGAGACGATCCAGCAAGGCACATGGTGTGTGTGTGTGTGTGTGTGTCTGCGTTGGTTTGTTTGTTTCTCACACATGTTTGAGCACCAACATGGTAAAGGAGTGCAAGCAGTAGCTGGTCACAGCCCCTAATAGCATTATATTACTTGGTGCCAAATCTGAAAGGCTAGATTGCAGGCTGTTAGGGATTTAATTCTAAATTAAGCCTGTAAGGAGAATGTTTGCATGTAAATCCATGTACCAAACCATTACTCTGTGTGTGAACACAACAGCTAGAAACATGAAATTAGAGTACTGAGACAACTAAGAGAATGCCGAGCTTGGCTCATAAAGCTGTCAGATGTGTGCCCGCATATGGATGTGTGCTCAGGTAAGGCCAATAATTACTAAGATGCTAAATGCACATTTTTCAACCTTTCATTCAAGCCTGTGAAGTTTATATCAGCTGTTAAGCCTCCAAACTCACACACATGCAAAGATTCACATTCAAAAACGATTGGAGTGCAGCTAAAGCGTGAGGAGTGGAGGAACAAAGGGGAAGCAGAATGTGACAAAGTGAGTGAAGAAAGGCCAGAGCACTGACTCTCCTTCTCCATGGCTGCTGGCCTTGAAGCCTGCTGACTCCGAATGCCACGTTTGGCAAAGGAATGTTTACTGTGAGTCCTCAGAGCTATGATGCATTTTAATGTAAATATAAGGAATTATGTTTTATTGTTTGCTTTGATTTGGCTCAGCTCTTCTCCCTTTTCAAACATGTTTTTGTCCAAAAGTGGCAGATCTTTAAAGTGAGTGGGGTTTTGGCTCAGTGTTGATGCACTTATCGAGGTGAAGGTCAGTGCTTATCACTACAAATCCTATGACTCAAAATGATGGTTCGTAATAAAGCATAGTGGTCACATCACACATCTGTACCAACAATTACAAATCCTACTCCTGTGCCCTCTTAACCATACTATATTTATTAGAATGCACAGCAGTATCATTGAACAGCATCTTTTTTGAGCAGACCTGCTGATTTTGTGATCGTATATATTATTTGAACTTGTGGAAAATGTTCACTTATTCATATATCTCAGCAAGAAGCCTGCTTAAAAGATGGTATACTTGAAAAAAACCACAAGGTCACTCATTTATTCAACAAAATATCAAGCTGTAATTTTATTCAATTGAAAAAACATAATATCAAAGTTGGCATCATAGGCTACAGTGTCCCCTTTAGCAACAATAACTTTATTGAAACATATGCAAACATACATGGAAATCCGGTATAAAGAGCAAAAAAAGATATTCGTATGAATTTGAAAGGCAATATCTGACATGACCTCCTTTATTCTTAAACACAGACTGAATTCTCTTAGACAAACTTTCTTCTAATTTCTTGAAGTAGTCTTCAGAAAAAGTTCTCCAGGCTTCTTGAAGGATATTCAAAGCTCTTCTGTGGATGTTGGCTGCCTTTTGTTCTGTTGTCTGTCATGATGATCCCAGACTGCTTCAATGATGTTGAGGTCATGGCTCTGAGGAGGCCAGTCCCCAGAGCTCGTACCTGTGATGGTGACTGATAAGTCTTCTATTGTGTGTTTTTCTATCCAGGGAGGATTTCACTGCAGTGTGTTTGAGGATGCCATGCTGACAAATGAAGCATTTGGCACTCAGGTGCTTTCCAATAGGTGAAAATGTGACAGTACTTTTCCTTAAACCAAAACCAACAGAAATGCATGGCCCCATCACAGAGCCTCCATCATCTTTTACTGACGGCTGTAGACACTCACTGTTGTAGCTCTCCTGACCTCGGTGATTTGAACTAGAAATTAGAAATTTGGATGGATGGATGGATTCATCACTCCATAAGAGATATCGCCCCTCTGTTTCAGCCCAGTTCTAGTGTAATTTGGCATACCCCAACCTGTTTTCCTTCCTTAAGAATGGTTCAGAAGTGACCCTTTCACCATTTGATGAGGCTTCAATAACAGTGGATGGATCAACTGAAGATCCAGCTACAGAAAACCAGGAGAACTGTTGCTCAAGGCCACTTTAAAAATACACAAAGCAAAATGTAAAGAAATGAGAGGTGGCTCAAACATGTTGCACAGGGCTGTATTTTGAGGAAACAATAATCAGTCTTTGACATCACCTTGCTGGCTTCCTGTAGCCACCCCTTGTGCATAAGAGAGCGGCTGAAAGTAGCTTCTACCTCCTGCTTTAAATTCCTTCACTGCTTCGCTGCATCGATTCAGTCATTCTGACTGAATCTCATGACTACGGTCATTCTGTTACTCCCACTATTTTTCTTTTTGTAAGGTCCAATTCAACTTCAATTTTAAGCCAGTTGTCCTCACATTGTCTTCAAGCACTGTTTGATTTGATGTAGAACTCATAGTTGAGTCAATGACTGCAAGCTGCCCCTGAGGCAGTGAAGAAACCGAGAATCACAAAATTCCCACCACTGTTTTGCAGTTTGTGCAGCTCTTGGCATGATCCTCACTGATGTGACTGTATGCTTACATTTCTCCTGTTCCTTGAGATTTGACTGTATCTCTCTGTGTGTACGTGTGTGTGTGTGTTACACAAACACACCTATACACTCCTTTGTATGTCTGCATTCACAGCAAATGGAAGCGGCAGTAGACTCAAGGTCTCTTGTGAAAAAAAAAGACTGCAAACACCTGGACATAAAAACCAAAAGCATAATGCCACACACTGCATAGGTGTGTGTGTGTGTGTGTGTGTGTGTGTGTGTGTGTGTGTGTGTGTGTGTGTGTGTGTGTGTGTGTGTGTGTGTGTGAAGGCTGCTGGAACAAAAGAGGAGATATCTGTTGCCTCTGCATCAAGCTCAACTTGCTAACTCTTTCTCCTTCACACATGCACACACATGCACACACACACATGCACACACACACACACACACACACATGCAGTTCTTTCTTTTCCTTTTCCCCCTCAAACACACACATGCACAAACACACATATACGAGCAGGCAAGCGACCTCACAGACGCATAGAAACCCAGTATTTAGTTCCTGCGTCATTACAGTAGCCATCTGTCAGTATGCAGGCACACATACACGGACTTGGCTGTGTGTATGCATCCACTACTCACTCACACACACACACACATACACACTAGCCAGAGGAATACACTCACCCCAGGAATATCTCACCCTGGTGACCCTTTGTGCCCCGCACGCCCCGTTGCTTTGATTGATTTTCTATAAAGCTTCATATTCTTGGCTCAATCTGAGAGGTGAAAGGCTTTCTTTCCCTAGTTTTCTCATCCATTGTTCTGTTTTTCTCCTTTCCCTTGTCTTTCTCTCCATCCCTACCCACGTGAATCTGTCTGTTTGTTTGAGTCTGCCAAAGGCTGATGTCATTGTCCACCAGCGTACTTCCAGTGCGTGAGATGAAATGAATGTTAGATATAATCCCACGGTTTTAATCCCGGCCACTCCCAATCCGCTGCCTGCACACACCGGACAGCCGGAGAAAAATCTTATGATCAGCACAGTTTTGTTTAACCGTGAAAGCACGCAGTGTTTGGAGAGGAGTGCGGGACACACAGTTGGGCCTCGAGCAGCCTTTAAAAATGATCTCACATTATTCAAAGATGCCCACCTGCTGTGCTCATAGAGAAAGAGAGGGGGGGGGGAGAGAGAGAGAGAGAGAGAGAGATGAAAGATTATTTATTTCTCATGGGTGGGAGACAGTGAGTGAGCGAGCGAGCGAGTGGGAGGGAGGGCGGCAGTCAGAAGCAAGCAAACTAATTCTCAGACAGTCGTGCCAGAGCAGGAGCTGCAGTTCACCTCGCTGACTCTGTTGGTTTAAAAGCCATTTTAAGTGTTATTCAACCATTAATTTATTCCCAAGTAACAAGTAGGACGATACTTTCCATTTTGGACAGGGGGCTTCAAACACGCGCACCCGCACTTCTTCCGAGCCGCGACAACTCAAGGTAAGGCTTCAAACTTCAAATGACAAACGCGAATTAATTTCATGTCTCCGTATTGTATCCTGCGTGGCTGCTAGAAAGCAGTAATTAAATAAAAGATTAGATAAAAGAGACGCTTTTTCCCTTTTCTCCTGGCGCGCTGCTTCTTCGGTTACTGCCGATGTGCGCGGTGCAGCCAGCGTGCGTAAAGCAGCTGCAGCGATAATCTCCAAAGTGGCAACCAGCAGGACTCATAAAGTGTTGCTGGCTTCTTCTCGTGTCATAATGAAAACAAAAGGAACAGATTACATCTAACAAGTAACAACGACTATTTTTTTAAGAGTAATAATAAACGACGCTGTTGGACGTTTGTAACTTGCTGCATTAAGTTTTCGTCCTCATGCTACTGCACTTTAAACAATTCTACAACAAAAGTCTGGAAAATACGCTTAAGGAAAAGTGAAAGCGTTCGAAGCTCTTCGTCTGAGAGGTTTTTACAAGTGCAGCTCATCCACTTTGTCCTTTTCACGCTCCCAGCACAGCAGCTGTATTCGTTTTGAGTAAAATTAAGAGACCCCCTTAGAAGAAAAACAACCTAAAACCTTCACATATTCATCCTCACATCCTTTTTCTCTCTCTCTGCTAAACCGTACCCAGCTTTAGGTTTACCAGGTTTTTTCTTTTTTTGGTAATCATGCATTTTCTACACTTACTAAGTCAGCATTATGAGTTTTACGCTGAATCAAGGCGGCTGATTACGTTTAAAGTGGGCTTTTGAAATAAGTGATTATGCTCAAATGCTTTGAGAGTGACTGCAGAAATCATTTAATGTAGTGGCCAGTTACAGCCTTCACAGAGCACCACTTTTTTATAAAAGGGGCAGCAAATGCAAATGTACTGTTTGAATAATTTTATTCAAATATATTGAAACCGATAAAGAGTTTATTAAAGACACAATGGATAGTACATCATATTTAATTTTATTTTTTTTATGAGGCCACCCCCTGCTGGCCTCGTTAACTTCATTAATGTGAGCGCCTGCAGTTTGATAAAGTGGGCTGGCAGAGTGGAGAAAACATGAGAGAAATCCATGTATATGCTGCTACACTACTGCACCCCAGAGAGAGAGAGAGTAAACGAGGTTGCTGAGCTGAGAAAGCAAACACAGTGGCCAAGGAAAAAAATGTGGATGTTTACATATTCATCTCATTTGACTTGTAAGGGCTGCTGTGTATTTCCCAACACAGTTTCTTTTACTCTGTAGATTTAGCGTGCTTTGATTTTATGTAACAAGGCAAAAAATAACGTTTCAAGCACCACACAGTTCACACCTGCATGCTGAGCTGTCAGCTTCACAATATGCACTGTCGGTATAGTTATATATATAGTTATAGTTATTTCTTTATTCATTCATCCTTCCAAGTCTTCATTTCACCACCCGCTGCTCTTTCATTTGTGGCCACTGTCCCTTAAACCTGTAAATTTTTTAATGCATCTCTTGAGACCTCATTTAGAGTTTGTAGAGAAAAGCTCCAGCCTAAAGCACAAAAGGCTTTCACATCGCTTGTGAGTTTTGTCATTGTATTGTTCATCGCGAAAAGGCAGCCGTGCTCGGGTTTAGCTGGACAAGCCAAAAAGCTGACAAGCCAACACTTCACGTTCCTAACCAAACAAAGGTGGTTTCACTGATACACGGGATGTGTGTAATCAGGTGTATCTGTGTGCATTTACTTTTTTTTCGTTGTTGTTTTTTGTCAGTCACCAACCTGCTTGTTTGATAATGGAAGCTGCGGCTCAGGTCCTGCATCCACACAACAGAGAACGCTGCCTTTTAAAAGTCAGGTTTCATTTTGAAGCTTTTCATCCGGCTGACCTGACATGCAGTCAGAAATGTTTGCAGAACCAAGGACGACGAGTTGCGTATAAATCAGCTTACTGTAACATAAAAACTGAGATATAACATTTAGTCATGTGCAGTTTATGTGGCATGTAACTGACACAGTTTAAATCTGAGTGCTGACCTGCTTTACCTCCACTGAGCCTTTTTATAATTTGATCACGTTTGTTTGTCTGTGTGCCAGTGAGCTTGTTTTTTATCTTCAGAATATATGAAAACGAGTATTTTTATGTTGTTTTTAAAATATTTTAGCATTTCTTCAATGAGAAACTGATTATTTAAAATTGGTGCACTTTGCTGGTGGGTTATAAACAGTGTTACACAACACATATTGTATGTTTCACTTCCTCTGCTTTACCTTAAACCAGAAGAAAGGATTGCTTGAAATACCAACACTGGTGGTACCCATCAGCCCAAGTATTTCTTCATGAAGTGAAAGGTTAAAGGAAATGTGCAACTAAAAAGGAAAATCCTTAAATATAGAAAAAGTAAATGTTGTTTATTAATAAGGGTGGAGAATGTTGGGGAGAGAGCGCCGCATATCCGGTTTTATCTGCTCCTGCAGATAAAAGGCAATTTTACAGATTTATGATTTCATCAATAGCTGACCTAATAGGTAGATGCTGGTGTATTGTGGGCATCAATATCCCATTCTGAAGTAATGGTATGCCATAATAGTAGCTGATAACTGTGGATGCTGTAAACACCCTCTGATTCTGGTTGATTCTGAATGTTTCCCTCTGAGTCTGCTGCTCAGAATAGAGTCGCAGACTTTGGTGCAATCTGTAACGGCCATGTCCATGACCACAGAGCTTTTCCATCACGGCAGCCCTCACAGATTATTTATGGTGGTTGCAGGAGATCCATCAACATGACTTTAAGGACCCTTCGTGTTCGCTCTCTGTCACTATATTTGGTAGGCAGTAATGATCCTTACGTGCCCCCTGGGACTTGTTGTCATCAAGAATTTGGCAGTATTCGTGGCAAACACCGGGCTACCGGAAAGTTGAATAGATAGAAAAAAGTTTGAGAGCAAATACAGAAGTGCCAAAAGTCAAATCAAAAACTTGTTTTTTTCCCTGCACACATGCTACCTATGTTACATAAGCATGAGCTTCAGGATAAACTGCACACACAGCATATGCTTGTGTTTTTTCTCCTTTACTGAGTTTGGTGCCAGAGGTTTCTAATGTCCTGCCATCCTTGCTCATCTTCTGCCATCCTGCTCTCTCATACTCCCATGTCATCTGCTCTCTGAGTCTGCAGCTGAGCCTTCTGTCCCTTGCTGAACTCTAAATGTCTGTCTGTCTGTCTAGTTATATATATAGCTAACATATGATAACGGTGTCAAAAGTACATATTATAATATATGGCTAATACAGCAGAATACAGGACTGAAAAATGAACCAGAAAAAAGCTTTTGGCCATTATGGAAAGTTACCTCTGAAAATTTTATAACTTATCCTGGAGTTTTACTGGTCAGCGTAAAGTTCGAGGACAGGCTGCCTTGATTGACGGGTTTGCAGACACACAGAGATCTAGGGAGAGAGAGGCAGACTCTGTGCAAGGAACAAGTTTTGTTGCACTTGGCTGAACACAGCACAAAATATGTAAAAACAAAGAAAAAGATGTCAATTTGCTAAATATTTTCAATTTAATAAAATATGCAGCAGCAAAAAAAAACTACTATAAAAGTGGTCTGTGGAATATAATACAGAAACATGGTATCAGTAGTGGTAGTAGCAGTTGTATCCAGTAGCCTAGCTTACTTTAGCCTCAAACAGGTCACCAAGCTGGACCTCTCTTCTGCATTTGTTTCAATGGGATTAGCTGACATATGCATATAACATGAACTTCTGTGTAATACAACCTATGCACAATGTTAATTCAGTTATCTAGTTTACTTCATGCTAATTAGCCCGTGCAATGTGCCCATGCGGTTTATAGATGTGGTTTGCTAACCAAGCTTGCCAGGTTCAACTAATAACCTAGCACCTCACCTTTTTATCCAGGTATGGTAACTTAAGCCAACACTGCAGCTTCAGAATGCCCAATGTCTGATGCCATGGTGCAACCTGATATCACGGCAAAGCATTTAATAGTCACACCAGTCCACCATGTCCATTTCACACTGTGCCTCTCCAAAACAGGAAATGTACACACGTGCAGAAGAGACATTTTATTTCAAGCCAACATGAAAATAATCACAGGAAAATGTTTAAACAGACATTATTAACACATTTACATATATAGACATATTAGCCGACTAGCTTATTAATTTCTCACAATTACCATGGAATGTACTTAATATGTTTTTAGCTCACTACCAGCTTCGTGGCTTTGCATATATTATCTCTCCTTGCTGGAAAAACGTCTTCTCCATGTTTTGGAGAGGCAACGTGTGAAATGGACATGGTGGACGGTGTTTCTGTTACACGTTTTGCCGTGATACTGGGTTGCACGGTGACTGCATATTCTAGTCTTACATTCATTCGTTAATGTACAGCTAACGCAGGTGATCCAAATGAAATGCCTGATGTTTCATCAGGTGCAGTTCCCCTTGTGAGATTAATATTCTAGTTATTGTGCATGACAATTAATAAACTGATGCTCAAATAGACCAGACCACAAATTTCATCTGAATTTAAGTTCAAGTCATAAAAATGTATGTAGTATATGCTGTACTAAAGTATATACAGTATTATATGATATAATATGGCACTGTCTATACTAAAATCACAGATGTCATCTACAACCTGAGATCTGCTGCTGTCAACTGGATTGGATGGCTGAACATTTCTCAGAATATTTGTCCTTAACAGAGAAAGGCTTAATATTAATATTCCAACCTGTTGTTAACAAGTGGTAAGCTCAAGGCTGACAAATAAAGCCATTGTAGAAGTGCCAAAATCAGTTATTTTAACGGCCACTCGAGAGTGACTCAAATGACCCATATCGTTGTAATGCCAAACTTCTGCATTTCCACGCAGCATTTTTACAGCCAGGTGCAAAAAATAGACTCATCTCTATAGTTAATTTCCCCTTCAATAACAACTCTGTTGTTAATATTTTCTATAACCTGTCCTGTGCAATACTTAAAATTTGGTTTTGATTGGCAGGTGTGCTGACACTGGCAGCTGTAGCTGAGCTGTCACCGTCACTGAACTGGACCTGTCAGCTGTGTTTGTGCTGCTGGCACTCTATGGAGGATTTTTATTTAAAGGAAATATCTCATAAATAATATGGTCTGCTATGAGATAAAGCCAGCCTTTTATTTGGACTCCAGTGTCTGTGAGGGAGATTCTAGTATTTTCTTAAAGCGTTTTCACATCTATAGGTTGTTTACTCTGGACCAAATCAGTTAAAGCTTGTAAACTTATAGCTTTTCCCAGTGATTTGGTTTCTTTTCACATAGAGAAAATTCCAAGTGAACTCCAAGTGATCCAAAATGTGCCACTACGAACCATGTGAGAATGTTGAGTCCGCTCATTGGGCAGATGTGTCTGGGTGGGAGCAGCAAACATAAATGCAGGAAAAAGGTGCTGTGGACTACTGGAGAAGATGAAGAATGAAGTTTACTTTACAGCTAGTTGCCAGCCTGTGCACACCTTTGCACATCTATAGTACTTTGCCACATCCCAGAATACAAAGCATACGTGGCTATGGGATGTTCTTTATCCCATAGCCACGTACACCGTGCAGTTAGTTTGGATCAAGGTCAGATCACATTCACACCATAAACTTAGTAATTCTGGAGTTTATTTGCAGTTGTTTCGGGCCACATCCTAGTGTGATTACTGTGTTCATATCTGCACAAATGAACCTCAGCAAGGGGGAAAACAAACCACAGTTTTAGAACTTTAATTATCAGCTAGACTATCTCTGCCTGTGTGACACACCATGCAGTTTATGGATGTTACATCTGTATCTTATATGTAATCTATGACCGTCAATCGATATGGCTGCTGTAAGTTGGAAAGGGAAGTGCTTGAAGTGGGAAGTGAGAAGCAGCTTCACCCAAACTTGCTGTCCGTCACATTGAATGGCAATGAGATATTTTTCTTGAAATCTAATTCCTTCCTAGCCAATAAAAGGGGGCAGTTATAAACAGCAGAACCGGGAGATGTCATTCTAAAAGAAAACCTGCAAGTGGAAGAAGCTGAGAAACTTTCTCTCCTTCTTTCTCTTCTTCGGCCGCTCCCTTTAGGGCTCACCAGAGCGGATCATATGCCTCCATCTCGCCCCGGCATCCTCTTCTGTTACACCAACTCTCTGCATTTTCTTCTGTTGTATCCCTTTTTCCTTCCTGCCTGGGAGTGGATTACTCAATATCCTCTGCCCAGTATCTTCTATCCCTCTGTGTATGTCCAAACCATCTCAGCCTTGCCTCTCAAACTTTGTCTCAACCTGAGCTGTTCCTCTGATATTCTCATTTTTAATGCTGTCCTTCATCCTCACTCCCAGTGGAGCTAAGAAACACATTGAATAGTTTTCAGTAGTCTGCTTGATCTTACTTAACTGCAAAAAATAAAAAATAAAGTGCCTGCTGTATAGATTGTCATGCTGCGCATTTGTAACCCTGCAAAAAAAACAAAAAAGTGGATAAACTGCAGCCAAAATATTTATGCCAAAACCAAATCCTTGGCCCAGCAATGTGTTCGCCAAATCTGAGCCAAATTCCTCTGGAAATATCTAAAATGTAGATTCAGAGATAATAAAAGAGTTTCACCACATTTTACCAATCCAAAACTCCAAGGAAGGAACAGCTGTCTTTCCCACATAAACAGACGCACCTACACACACACACACCGTAGATGTGTTTTCCTCTCTGCAGTAAACATCAGAAAAACAGAGAAACCACAACATTTAAAACTCTGACTAAAAGAATCAATAAAATTCTACCAATGCGTCTGATACCTTCTGTCAACCTGTGCCAACACTGCAAAATCCTCACTGACTCATCAGGCCAGAACGAGATGGATCAGCTCTCGTAAATGTGACCTCAATTTACTGCAATGTAAGATGAGCCGTGTTGCGCTGATTAAATTAAGTCCAAAGTTTACTTATAGAGAGGGTTAAACAGAGAAAGTTATACTTCCTGAAATGTTACACAATAACACTGTAAATATGCTTTCTCATTACTCTGGTGTTTTATGCATGGTGTTGTTTTATGGCTTATATATGACTTCATTTCATTTTAATAAAGTCTATTCATTTTACCCAAGGCGATAGCAGCAGATCTAATTTACACTGCTTTCTTCTCAGTGTTTCAAAAGTTCGCTAAGAATTACATTGACACCTCAGTAAGAAAACACAGCATGTTTGCTGACCTTTCTCAAAGATATCTGACTTTTGCACTAAAATATACCAACTTGAAAAGACAAGCAAGAGACCCTCTCAAGGCTGGATGTTTGCAGGCAGCTTAATCATACAGATAAAAGATGGTTTTTTCTTCACTTTGTTGTGGGATACTTAATTAACCAGTATTCAAGGCCTTGTAATATATGGAGAGAAACTATGAATTAGTAATGAGTTATCCAGTCCCCGGTGCTCTCCAGTGTTGGAGGGAAAAGAGAGAGAGGGATTTGAAGTGACAGGGAAAAAAGGGGACATGGAAAGAAAAAGATAGATTAGAGCGAAGGGTAATACCGACAGAATGGAGACAGACAGAGTACTTCATTAGAGCAGCTTTCATTACAAGATCCTGTGTATATTGTCCTCTCTGTCTTCATCTGTCATTTTTCCATCTCCTCTTCCCCTCATTTTTTTTCTTTTCGCTTTTCCTAATATTTCATTTCTCAGCTTCTCTTCGATCATCTTTCTCTTCAACCTCAGGCCTGCTCTCACTTTCCTCTGTCTTATATTTTCTCCACTTCTTCATATTTATCTATGTCATTACACTGATGTGAGAAGAACTGCACCGGTCTTTTGGGACGAAGTGGGGAGACGATGAAACTCGTGTAGTTTTCCCTCCACCAAATAGCCCTCTGGAGGCCAAGCAGCAATCTCTAACATACATCATGTGGCCCAATTTTGCCTTATCTGAGCCCACTCACCTGTTCGTCGGGGTTTTACTCATGCTAGTGAAGACTGAACAGAGCTAAAACCGGGGCCCAACATTTTCTTTGAGTTCAGCAAAAAAAGAGTCAAAACTGGGCTAGAATCTGGGCCAGCAAACAGGCACAGATCAGAAAATGACACAAAGGGTGCAAATGGAAAACAGAAAGTTCCCCACCTCACCGACTGTAGTCCTTCTCACCGTTGTAAAGATGAGACTATAAGGAAAATCCAGAAGTACAATCAAACTTGCCCATAAGTGTCATTTACTACTTCACCGTCATCATAAGGAACACTCATTTATTGCTTGCCCTATTTGGGATTCATCACTTGTTCTTCCCTCACCAGCCCTGTCTGCATCACCCCTTATGTAACACCCCAAGCTGTCGTAACGATGGATCCAACAAGCCACTGCATCATCAGGCCTTCAACTGTTGCTCCCCATCTGATCGTAATGATGGCTGCCAGTGCTACTACCCCTCACATTCTGGTAACTGTCCCCCTGAATAGCACTATAGCTTGAGCAGGCTAAGGACAGCTGCAGCACAGCACATTTTAATTGAAAACAATTATGTTAGGGACTTTGAACCAGAGGGAACGGTTCGCGTAGAGGGAGACAGATGCAGGCAATTAAGCATACTGGGAAAATAAGGTAAATTTGAAGTGCTGATTTCATTACACCAGAGGGGACACACTGAGTGTCTCCACTTTCTGCACTGTGGCCGAATGCATGGATGCATGTAATGTATAGTGTTTAGTTTCAAGGCAGCTTCAAGAAGAATTACAAATACAGAAATTAGGAATCGCTTTTGGATCGTTCAGCAGCCGACAGACAACTACGGGCACGGTGGGATGGTGGGGGGAGTTCAGAACTGATCCAGATTTATTGGCTCAGCTGGCTATAAAAGAAGGTTTATCCTCACATTGCATTATGCAAGCCAAAGTCTCTGCTAGCTACAGGTGAAAGATGACTGCTCGGCAGACGCAGATTCTCCCAGTATCTCGCTCCTCCTCCCTCCTCTCTTTTCTCTATATTGCCCTCTCTTAGGATGGATGAGTTTAATACTGAGGTGGTTAGAAACAAAGGCAGATTTCCTCAGTGAAGTTCATTCTTTATATTCTGAATGACTCACGGGATGAAAATCAAGCCTTCTCCTCATCCTCTTGTCACCCAACCATATCTCCTTCCTTTCCTTACCCTTTGGCTTTTACTTTTTCTTGGCTTCCCCTCTTTGTTGTCTGTGCTCCTGCTATGCTCTCTCACTCTGCTCCATTACAGAGGCTCCCCAGTGATTACTTTAATGCATCTAGCCTTCAGTAAGAGACACTCAGATTTTGAAAGGTATTGATGGTAACAGATATGCCTGGCCTTAAAATCTTCTACTCATTCCTTTCACATATTCACTCACTTTAAGCAGGTGCATCTACATGATTTACAATCCAAGCTTGGAAGTATTTTTCTATCCTAGACAGGATAGAAAAATACTTATAGAATTGTTGTTTTTGTAATTATTATGTTGGAAAATCCAGTTTAAAGGTTAGTGTGAAATAGAGCTAGAATTTGTTGCACATTGGTGCTTTGTTTGTGCCAATGATACACAAACCAAGCGCATCAAAGAAAATGTAGTTTATTTTAATGATACATTGGCAAGATCCTGCTTCCAGCTATTTATCTCCACTCTGTCCTTATCCATGGAGAGAAAGCACTGTTAGTGCTCTTGTTATGTAAAAAGGAAAAAAAGAGAAAAGTGTATACAGTCTAATGGCTGAATAATTGAACATGTCAGTATGCATGCTGCATAATCCATTCACAAAATTGAAAACCCTCACAAATATTGACAAGTGGTCTCTTGCTTGCCTTTAAAGAGACATGGCACTGAGCGAAGAAACAAGTAGCTGCGGGGGAGCAGGAGATAACTATTGCAGTCTGGCTTATCAAAAACACAGCAATAGCAAGAAAAATGGTGAGAAAGCAGCTAAATTGGAGAAAAGCTAGAGCATACTCTGCCTTTGCTCTGACCTGGTTCCAGTTAATCCGCCTACTTTACAAGATGAACATTACCTCCTCACTGTATTTATAGAGCCTTTGTGTGTGTGTGTGTGTGTTTAAGCTGTGGGTATGTGAATGTGATTCTTTTGTTCTAGGTGTGTCCGTGATTGTAGAGTAAATTCACTCTACATTCATGGAAAGTCTGTTTAATTTTGGGGCAGCAGGTCTGACAGGGGAAAACGACCCACTGTGAAGTCACTGCTTGCTTCCTTAATGCTGAGTCCTGCAGTCAAAGAACCATGTCGTGCTTTTGCTATAGTTGTTAAATACCTCTTCCAACAAATGTCTTTAATTAACAGAATTAAGGTTTCTGTTAAAATGCAATGTGAGAAATTAACACTGGCTGAAGACCCTTCCTGGGCCTTCTTATACAACAGCTTATTTGTTATCCTTTTCTCAGAAAAAAGGTAGAACTTGATGGAACAATCGAACTTGATTCTGAAGCAGTTAAAGCCAAGGAGATGGTTCAGTCAGCACGTGGTTCTTTTTTCCTTCTCATCCATGTCACACGTTTGTGTTGCAGATGTCAATAAAGGTGCAGTAATGGTGCTTATATATATAGTTAGCTCTGATGAGGAGGATCAAGGGTATTTGTTTTAACTGGTAAAATATGGCAATGCATGAGTGCCAGCTAAAGACAGACTTGTTGTGTTTCCCAGGAAAAAGAAGTCAGTCTGGTATAAGTTCATTTTCTAGCTATAAGCAAGAAAGTACAGGCGAGGAGGAAGAGATCCAGAGTGTTCAGGGGTCAGGACAGCAAGTGCTATTCAATAAACGGAAAAGGTACATTCATGTTAGGCTATGTGTCTTATTCCCATGCAGTACCTCCCTAGAGCAGAATACAGGATTCACCCACCTGTCAAATTCCACTTTAACTTTTAGCTCCCATAATAACCTCTGTTAGCCAGAGATGTCGTTGTTTCTGTTAGCTTTAAACAAAAGGATATGTAAAGAGAGAAGGAATGCTCTTAGACTTGATGGCTTGATTTCCATCATGTGTATACTTTTAAGGAGATTTGTCCCCCAACACAGCATCTAGTTTTAAAGCCATGACACCTTACATGCCAAACTGAGCCTCTTCTCAAACTATCAGCTGAACAAAGGTGCTATCACAGTATTAGCGAAAGCCCTCACTGAAAGACAACTCACAAAACTGGATCGTAGTAAAATGATTCAAATACTAGCAGTGTCGTCATCACAGGTAGGCTATTTTCATTCTTTGGTCCAACTGTTTTGCTTGCTGGCGAGTGCCAGGCTGTCACCGTGGCCTTCACGAGGTGTTATGATTTTATTTTCAGTTTGTTTGTACTGCTGCCTGTAAGAGTGAATTAATGTAATGGTAATCGTTGCCAATTTCAGCAAAATAATACAGTACCTAAGTCTTTATGCCACCACAATGTTTCTGGCTGTGCTACAGCTGGCAAACGAAGTATGACGCTTTCAAAGCTCAGTTTTGGCAACTTAAAGCACTTCGTTTAGATGGATCATGAAATTATTATTGTTCTGAAACAACATAAGTTACAGCTCAGGCTGATGACAATTACATTCTTTTTTTTTGTCCAGAACAAGGGAATAGACCAATTTATTGACTCTACCATGCCAAGAGTTATATTACTCTTTGAATTCAGCTGTTTTCAGTCCCGTTGCCACATGTGTATGAAATTAAACACCAAGCCATGCAGGCTGCTTTTACAAACATTTTTGTTATAGAATGACTTGCTCTGCAAAGCTCACAGAGTTTGAGTATGGTATTGTAATACGATCCCACTTTTGCAGCCAGTCAGTTTGTGAAATGTCTTTTAGATATTTCGTGATCTGTAAGCAGTAGAATTGGAAATGTTTAGGAACCACAGCAGCTCAGCAAGTGGCAGTTTGTGTAAGGCTGTAGAGCAGGGTTGCCAACTGCAGTGTTACAAACCCCCTCTGGCATTAACATCAGCACAAAAACTGTGCACAGAGAGCTTGGTAGCATGGTTTCTCATGGCTAAGCAGCTCCTGTATGTGTGTTTTTGTCCATATAGTGTACATTGCAAGTGTATCTTACTCAAATCCCAAAACTAGACATGTTGCTTTTATAACGCTTTTATAATATTTTATAATTATATTATAATATAATATCTTCACAAAAAAGGGGGATGGCAGTGACCTTGACCTTTGAACACCAAAGATCATTCTGTTCATGTTAATATTTGTGTCCAAAATACTTTAAGGTATTCCTAAAGAACTGCATCCATGAGAAGGAGACATTCTGAGAGATGGATGGACTGACACTACAGAGCTTTCAGCCATGGCTGCTGCAATCACAGAGACTTGCCAATAAACTTGATCCAAAAAGCAATTCCTCTGACTTATTCGACCAAACAGATTTATAATTCCCAGTTTCCTAAAGCTGTATGTTGAGACAGGGAACCTCAGTGTGTGAACTGTGGTTGTATTTGCACTTTTGTCTCCCTGAGAAATAGGACCAGTGAAAACACAAAGAGCTCATTATTATTTAACTGGAAGTTGTTTTCTCCACAAGAACTATCATCTAGCAGCAAATTTCTACATGAAGTTACCTCCAGTAAACTCGACAGGTATACTGGATGCTATAAGGTGTGAGCAGGATACCCACTCACTGTTTAAAAATAGAGAAGGCCCTGACAGTCCTACACAAAGCTTCACAGCCGAGACCTCTGTTGAAATGGTCTCCAGCCTTATGACTCTTATCCAAAACTTCAATCACTGCTCCCTTCTCCTCCTCTTCTCTGCTCCTCCTCCCCTTTCTTCCTCTCCTTTCTCTCTCTCAGGGGAGGGGATTTTGCTTCTATAAGTCTTTTATCGCACTGAATATTTCACAAAAGTGTTTTTCTTTTTTCCTCCACATACGCACATTCCTGACTTTCTCACGGAAGAGTTCTCACTTTGACTCCCTCACACTTTTCACATCTGTCATCTTCCATGTTTGCCTCCATCCTTCATTCTTCCTTTTTCTTGTCATCTTTATCACAATCGTGTTTTATCCCCCGAATGCTAGTGTAGCACGAATGTTTATTCTTTTTTCCCACTAGAGTTGTTTCCTTCTCGCTTCCTTTCGCACTCAATTAACCCTCTTTGCTTCTTCCTCCCTCATTTCAACAAACATCTCCTTCAGGTAACATCTTTTCTGACTATTCCAGGAATGCATTTGAATATATGGGCCTTAAAAGGATTTAGCACCTTGTGGTCAATACATTCTTCTGTTTGGCATCTATATCAGCTTCCTGCTTCATTTATTCATAACATATGCTTACATGGATAAAGCGAATAGTGCATCTGGTTGAGTTAATTCAGTTCTACGGCTGGAAATGAGTTGCAATATGTTTGGCTAAACTTGAATTATTAATTCCCTAGTTCAAAAGAATCCTTTTAAACAGGATTGGTTGCGTTCGTCACTGCTACAGGAAACCAGCAGCCAGCTTCATTTATTTGTGTGGTCTCGTAATAAAGAGGTCTCCACACCGGTACCATTTTTACTCTGGTAACTTGTACAGCACTTTATGAGCACCTTTGCACTTTGTTGAATGCACTTTAACTAGAACTTTAATTAGCACCGCACTTTAAGCATAGATTTGCACACCTATAACCATTTGCACACAAGAAGTTCAATTATTTATTGGATATTTATTGAGTATTTTAATCATTAGCAGGTAGCCTTTTGTTCCAGGACCTGCACAGCTGCTCCTCATTAAGAAGTGTGGCGGTTCCCTGTGAGGAGAAAAGAATCGTTACCGGGAGCAAATACAGTCTGCTGTTTTCTCTCTGGGAAATATTTTTGTGTAAAGAAGTTTCTTGTTGAGATGTGATTACTCACCTGTCTTTTTGGTTTCCTGTCCAGGCTGTTTGACCAAATTAAACCTTTTAAAGGTTGCAGAGAGGCCATGAGTTAAGAGAGTGTGGGGAACTTCTGTACAAGGGTTTTTGGTGTTTTTGGTGTTGGTTAAGAAATAAAATATGTAATTGTTAATAAATAGTAGTAAATTATATATGTTTATTTAAGAGAGTGCTTGTTGTATATAGATGGTGTAATGTTGGAATTTGGTAAACTCACCTGTGAGTAAATAATGGTTTAGTCCTTTAATAGCTGGCTGCCATTTGTCATTAGACAGAGTGTGGTTTGTGCTGCTGTTGGAAGGCTTGAGCTGTCATTAATAGTCCATGGAGCTGTGTCCTATGTGGACAAATACCCTCTCTTGCCTCAGTTCAATTCAATTTTATTTATACAGCACCAAATCACAACAACAGTCACTTCAAGGCGCTTTATATTGCAAGGTAGACCCTACAATAATACCTACAGAGAAAACCCAACAATCATATGACCCCCTATGAGCAAGCACTTTGGCAACAGTGGGAAGGAAAAACTCCTTTTTAACAGGAAGAAACCTCCAGCAGAACCAGGCTCAGGGAGGGGCGGGGCCATCTGCTGCGACCGGTTGGGGAGAGAGAAGGAAGACAGGATAAAGACATGCTGTGGAAGAGAGACAGAGGTTAATAACAAGTATGACGCAATGCAGAGAGGTCTGTTAACATATAGTGAGTGAGAAAGGTGACTGAAGAAGAAATACTCAGTGCATCATGGGAGTCCCCCAGCAGTCTACACCTATTGCAGCATGACTAAGTGAGGATTCAGGGTCACCTGAATCCTCAGCCTCAGCCTTCATCTACACTGTAAATCTAACCACAAAAGACCGCCTTGTGACAGGTCTGCAGAATTAGTCTATTTTACACCATTTGTGTTTGTTTGTCTCATCAATTCAGGCCTCATTGTTTTGTGTGCTTTTTCTGTCTTGAAAATAAGAAATTAAAGCTTATGAATAATTTCAGTAAAGGCTCTTATCCAATACCAGAGTACAATCACTTCTCAAAATTTTCCAAAATTAATTTGGAGGCATCTCAAGTAGATCGCTGTCATTCTGACCACAATAGCCCGCCTCCCATTTCCCTCTCTATCTTTTCTTTCCCATTCATCGTCATCCACTTCTGATTGTGGTGACAAGCGTACAAGTCAGACATTATTTTGAATACAATGTATATCCAGATTTTCAAATGAAATCCCATTAGAGGATGTGGTTAATATTTCATACAGATGCACAAAGCTAAGGATGTACATGAGCCTGCATTAGCCTCGAACTAATTCTACCAGTCATCACTTACTGTGAATCCTATGAACAAGTTAAAGCTTAAAAGGTACAATAAAAGTCTTCCAGCCTGAGAGACACCACTTTTTAAAAAATCAATTTCAGTCTATTATATCCTTACATGACTTGGGAAGATATGCAGTAACAGAAGAAAAAAATGTGCCAGGCATCAACACAATACAAAACAAAATGAATGTAATAAATTTACAGACAAATTCTGTAGAACTTTTTTATTATGTGTATATATATATATAAATATATATATGGCTGATGTGGTCTAACTATGAGTGCAATACAAGTACAAAAGTGCTGGTTCTCTGACCTGTGTCTGTGTGTGTGGGGAGGAGCCATCTGTGTGTAGTTACGTATCTGTCCTGAATATATGCCCAAACTGGATCATGCAAGCAGCCATATATCATCCTCATCATCCTCTCCCTCGCTGCCTCTTATTTCTCTTTTTTCCCATCTTGATTATCTTTTTTTATCCCATCGCTTAACCCCTGTCTCACCCACTCAAACCTTGAGACCAAGCAACGCAAGTCTTGTGCTTGTCCAAGTCACACACAGACATGCACACGTGCAAGTGGTTGTGCATTTGCATTCAGATGGTACATAACAAGTGCCTCTATTATAGCAAAGGTATGGTGTTTGGTTCTCTTTCTGCTTAAACCCATTTCTGATATAATATTTTCATATCATCACATCACAAATCGGCTATCACCATTTCCATTTGCAAAAAAAGAAGAAAATTTTTAAATGTAACAGCTGCATCCTTTGTCCTTTTAATTATAAATGCCCCTTGTTTAGAATTCAATTATGTAGCTATGCGTGTTTGTGTGAGGGATAAGCCTTCGGGATGCAGATTACTGCAGAAGTGGAGAAATGTTACGGCCACCTCGCACAAACTAAGAATCTGAAAACTCACAGACAACCCATGGGAAGATAATGAGAAGCCAAATTTGGCTGAGAGGAAAAGCTGAACAGATTGTTTCAGGTTAACATGCACTGGAATATTCAGAAATGTGAGGCTTAACATACCATCAACTGTATTATTTAGCAATAAATAAATAAATAAAAGGCTACTGTAATGAAAGTAAGCTCCCATCTACAGCCACAAGATGTTTTGTTCCTGTGTAATAACTGATGAAATGAAGTCACCATAATAGATCGCTGCTTGGAACCTTTTTAAAAACAACATCTTGCAGTCGATCCAGGAGTTACAGCTCACGACAGGCTGTATTTTATATTCCCTGCTGAAGTTTTTATTGATCGAGGTTTGGCTCAAAACAGTCAAGAAGAATCTTTGTATAACTGTATGAGACACACGGGCTATTTTGATGGACAACAGCAAAGTGACCTTCTGTTCTTGGTCGTACAGGCACATTTACTTCAATCTATCACTATTTGGCATCATAGTCAGTAGACATGCAACACGTGATGTAAACAGAGGAGGAGAAAGCGAGGGGAGTGAGCAAAAGGAGTGAGATGCTTTGATGAAAATTAGCAGAACAGCCGGGTTGGCAAAACCAGCAAGAAATGTTAGTTTTTTCATTCGATTTTGTGCACATCTTTACGTGTCTCTTTTACTGTGTCTTAGTTTGTTTACTGTATGTGTGCAATGTGTGTGGGTGTGTATGTGCGCGTGTGTGCCGGCAAAGCGAGGTGTGGATTGAGCCTCTCATCTGAAGTCCAGCTTTTTGGAGAGGCACTCTGTGCGGTGCGTCCAAAGACCATGTTTGGTCACAAAAGGAATGAATTAATGCAGTCGTGATCAATGGAGATACCCACAAAAACATTAACGTCCGCATTGACACATACACCGATGGATGCTGGGAAAGAAGGTTTTGCAGTTTAATTTATTCACCTGAGAATAATAACAAGTCCAGTGGCAAAGTACGTGTGCATGTGTATTTCTTTTGTGTGTCTGAGTGCGTGTAGGTGGTGTTTGGGTAGGTGCATTTGTGGTTCTGTATGTGTTGTCAAAGACTGAAGAGGGATTTGTGTGTGTGTGTGTGTGCGTGTGTGTGTGTGTGTGCGCGCGCACCCACCTGCACACATGTGTATGACAGCTCTCTCTCCACAGAAGCATCTCTTGAGCATCTGAAAGTGGATTAAGTGTAACCAAAAGTGCCCCAAACACATGCAGAGAATTCAAGTTGGCTGATAAAAGTTGCATCAGCTCATGGCCCTAGAGGGAGCTGCGTTTTGAGACACTGACACATTGTGTATTTTTTAGAGGAAAACCACTTGACAGAAGTTGTTACTCCTCCCTGGTGACCCTCCAGTCACAAACACTCATGTACAGTACACACTTGCACACTGCCTAAAAGATCGTCACGTAAGCTTCCTGCATGCCTTCCTATGAGTATTACAGCATCCCTTCATGATCCCAAACTCATGAAACATATCCTCTCTCTGTCCTTTTGGCTTGATCGAGCATTTCATGTCGACACGGTGTGATCGGGGTGAGGAGCTGACAGGCGACGTTTAATTCTTGGTTCTGTGTTTGGCACTGGAGCATTTTGCAAATGTTTCCTAGCAGGGAAGCATGAACATTAAGAGTGTGATTCCACACTGGCATGCATTACTGAAACCCTTAATAAAACATTTTGGCTTGTTGTTGATTTTTCATTTCTGTAATTGCTGTTCTGAGGGTATTGCTCTGACAAAGATACAGACACAGCACAATCAAGAGGAAGCGTTGTATAGTAGCTCCAATTAATAACACGCTTGAAGAATGTGTCACACACTTTTATTGTTACATTGTAAGCTCTGATTAATGCTGGAAAACACAGAAGTGAAGTTCAACAAGCCACTTGCTCTCAACAGAGACTCTGACTCTGATTTAGTTTTTGTGTCGATGCGTTTTAGTGAGTGCACAAATGTAATAAACTGATGATAAAATGCTTGATGCCCCAAGAGTACTGCCGGCCGAGCTTTGGTAATGGTTGATGTTTTTCATTTGTACAGATGTCCTATTGTAGAATCAGAAAATTTACTGACAAAATAAGAACAGAAAAATGGAGCCCACAGCTTCTAAACATTGCTTGTAATGCTCTTGTGTTAATGTCAGGCTGACAGAATTACAATTACAAATCAGTGTTGTCTGAAAGGTCCTTTTCCCTGTGCTCATTATAGTGTAAGGCTGGCAATTTCCAAGCACTAATCCCCACATGGGTGAGCATTTTTAGACATCTCGACTTCCTGGGAAAGAAATACGAGATTAGTGGGAAAACAAGGCCAAAATTCTCAGAAAAATAATTAAACATTTGACTTTGATTTCATACAACCAACACCTGCCCCTGGAAAGAAGGCCATTGCATTTCACTTCTGGTGATGAGTCAGATAGTAACTGATTATTTGGGAAAGTCAAGAATTTCAGTCCGTTATAATACCGATTAAATATACGCCGGTTTAAGCAGCCAAGAAATAGATCTACATTGAGGTGGCTCAGGCATATGACTAGGATGCCTCCTGGATGCCTGATATGTGATTCGTTCCCATGGGCAGGAGGTTCATGGCAGAACCAGTAGACACTGGAGAGGTTAATTCTTTCAGCTTGCTTGGGAACACCTCACCTCAGTGTTTCCCTGGAATGGCTGGTGGAGGTAATTCTGCTTTAGCAGAAAAAGATGGATGGATGGATAAAATGGTACTATAATGTACACCTATTACAACACACAGTTTAAGGTTCACATATAACTTATACTCTACATCCTTATCAATGACACAAAACCTTAGGTGAACCCTTTAATACAGGGGTGGGCAACTCCAGGCCTCGAGGGCCGGTGTCCTGCAGGTTTTAGATCTTGAGGGCGATCGTGGCTCAAGAGTTGGGAGTTCGTCTTGTTGCCGGTTCGAGCCCCGGCTCCGACAGTCTTGGTTGTTGTGTCCTTGGGCGAGACACTTCACCCTTTGCCTACTGGTGGTGGTCAGAGGGCCCGGTGGCGCCAGTGTCCGGCAGCCTCGCCTCTGTCAGTGCGCCCCAGGGCAGCTGTGGCTACAATGTAGCTGCCATCACCAGTGTGTGGATGGGTGGATGACTGGATGTGTAAAGCGCTTTGGGGTCCTTAGGGACGAGTAAAGCGCTATACAAATACAGACCATTTACCATTCATCCTGGGTCAGCACACCTGAATCAAATGATTAGTTCATTACCAGGCCTCTGGAGAACTTCAAGACATGGTGAGGAGGTCATTTAGCCATTTGAATTAGCTGTGTTGGATCAAGGACACATCTAAAACCTGCAGGACACCGGCCCTGGAGGCCTGGAGTTGCCCACCTTGCTTTAATATTTTGCAATCAACTGCATCAAAACCACAGATGAATTTTTCATATCTGCATCTTTGCGAAACAGTATCCAAAGATTAAACACGTAGGATTTTTGAATGTAGCATTTGTTTTGACCTTGGTCACAGCAAACAGCTGAGCAATCGATTAGGGTAACCAAATGTCAAGCAAAGTACAAGATGCACCATCAAGTTGTTTGCCAGCTAAACTAACAGTTGGTCTGTCAGCTGGTCCACCGACTTGGTCTACACTGAAATGTTTCAACAGCTATCGACGTCCATGAGATCTTTTACAGACATTTGCAGTTCAGAAAAACTGACTCATGCACATAATGTAAATGTTATAATGTTAAAATCCATAGAAAACACGTCACCACAGCGTTTATGCATTCAGCTCAAATCTAGACACATTACCTTTAAACTTTGTTTACCGTATTTCTGAACAGCAGTGATTTTATTAACTCCAGCTCCCAATTTTCTCGTTACCATCAGGCCTTCGGGTTTTCTTTAACAAGATTAGCAACGTTTTTGCATCGTAATACTTGTATTTATATAAAGAGGAAGGCATTAAAACAGACAAGGCAACACAACATGAATAAAACCACAATTTGGAGTGAATGAATAGAGGACGAGGGAGAGCGAATGGGGGAGGTGGGGGCTCAGGCTTTTGTTGATATAAATGTATTTTTTACAGTTCCTCTTTTATGAGACAGAAGAAACTATAAACGTGTAAATGCACCAACATGTTTTATGCAATAGATTTGCATAATATATTCATGAAGTCTACTTTTTCACTTGCTTATGATCCTCTACTCACCTCCCTTTTACTCTGTCTCGCTCTCACTTACTGTCATGTGGAGCTCTGTTGTGATTTTCCATTCCGCTCTAGAGGAAGTGCTCGCTCCTCGTCTGTGTGTGATTTTGTATGCCACAGTATGTATCCGGCTCATGGATGAAGTCAGTTTTTGTCAGAAAGTTACTTACACAAACACACACACTCAGAAAAAGCTATCACTAACCATCATTCGGTCTGACAGTTGTATAGTTGTATAGGCACAGTGTGTGTGTGTGTGTGTGTGTGTGTGTGTGTGTGTGTGTGTGTGTGTGTGTGTGTGTGTGTACCTGCAGGTCCTGCCTCGGGCTGCTCTGGTGTCAGAAAGAACAAGCCTGTCAGCCAGGTATTGCATCATTCTGTGTAAGCTACAGGCAAACACACAGACACACATACAGACACACACACACACTTTTGTCAAAAGGTACTCTGTGGCCCCTCTCCCTGAGGATGCACTTACTGTGCAAGACCTGCACAGATCCACTCATCCACTCTCTTAATGAGGGGACAGAAAACAGAGGACAGACAGTGGGGTGGGGGTTGAAGCTGACAGTATTACTATTACTGACAGAGTCGTAAAACGTTTAGAAACACACAATGTATATATATGTATATATATATATATATATATATACATATATGTGTGTGTGCGCGCGTTTTATTTGGATTGTACTTTAACACTATCAGAGTGAAGATATTTAGGAAAGAAAGAACATTTCGGCCGGTTCTCATCTGTTCACAATTCAAGTGTCAGGTTAGAATCAGGTTTAGGTTTGAGAAAAGTCTGGGTGTGATAGTAAAACTTAAGGGCAAGAGCCCAACACATGCATTATGTCAGCAAATGTCTTTACAGAAATAGCAGTAAAAGCGACTGTGTGCAGCAACATGAATTTGGCTAAATTTCCTACGTCTGCATTTGGAAAGAGGTTCCTGTCTCCGTCTCTCTCTGGGCCGATGTGATGAATTTTCATCAGTGTGTTTCCTTATTAAGCCTGTTTCTGCCATGCCTCGCAGTCACACAAACACATTAACTGTCTCTCTCCCTCACACACAGACATCGATACACACACGTGCACGCACACACACACACACACACATAGACAGGCCTTAGATGAGAGCCACTCTATGAGAAATGAGGGAATTAGTGCTTATAACAAGCTCGACGAAGACCCCTTACTGGGAGCGCAGTGGAAGAAACAAATGTAATAGATCTTGATGCGACACAGGAATCATATCCATGCATAACAGCCATCGTGTGACATTCAGACACACATAACTCTTCATATTATAAGTTTACTGTCCAAATGTGTGTGTGTGTGTGTGTGTGCGTGTACGTACATGCATGTGTGTGTGTGTGTGTGTGTGTGTGTGTGTGTGTGTGCGTGTACGTACATGCATGTGTGTGTGTGTCCATATTTCAGATGATACTCCATTCACCGTCTGTTGTTCATGCTTGTGTGCTACAAGTAAATGTACTACATTTGATTTTTATCAAGCGCAGTAATGATCTGATAATTGGCCCTTCATCTGCTTCTCTTTCTCATACCTCTCATCCTTCTCTCCTGTGTACTCTGTCATGTCCTCACAACTCTTTTATTTGTCCCACTTTCATGTTGCAGCATCCTGATAAGGTCTGGGACCAACCTCTGCTGTGTGCTCTGCTCAATATGGGGCACACACTTGTCTACTCGGGCAATGAGCCTAGTAGGAATTGGTGGACTAATTTCTGCTTAATGGCATTATATTCTTACTGGGAATGTGTTTTGTGGACCAAAATGACATAAATGGCAATATGAAAGGGCTTATTTCCTAATTGCACCTGATGCAATTCTTACATAATGTTGTGGACTTGATGTGAAGGATTTTTAAACCCCCAAGCGTTCCATGATGAAAAGTCAATTTTAGCCTTGTTTTTCTTGTCTCTGTGTTAAGTCAAGTAAATAACAGGAGCTCTTGACTGATCAATAAGGAACAGGCTGCAGCTGTCATGTCTTGTTATACATGGATGAAGAGGCGCACGCTGATTTGCACACACAAAAACAAGCACATGAATATCAAGACGAGGGCAGAAAAAAACAAAGATATGGTTATTATTTTTAATCGTATTGAAAGTATGAAACACTGAGGTAATGATTTGCTTAATAACCCTCTCAAGGCCTTTTAGGAACTCAGAAAATTACCTCCTGTCACATAATAGGTTTGTTTGGACATTTTAAATATATTTAATCGTCTTACTCTCACACACACACACCAGTTTGCTCCGTGGTGTTGTGGTCACACGTTCATCTCCAAAGCAAACGATCCCCAGTTTGGTCCTGAGGGAGACATGAATCCTTTTGGGGGCACCATCAAATATGTGGAGCTACCTTCAGCGGTGACCCACAACAGGATAGATTTCTTTTCTTTCTCCAAATTCTTCCTGCATATCAGTGGCTGCTGTATCAGTATTAACCTCCGATGTCGCCTCCCCCTATCCCGGCTCCTCCATTTCTCAGCCTGGGTTTGAAATGATCACCTTTACAGGTTTACTAAGTCAAGGATTTGGAAACAATAATGACACAAAAGCTTTCAGGACAAGTGAAAGACTGAGAGAAGAAAGCAGGAGAGGCAGGGAAAGACAGATGAAATGGTGAAAACGTGCTATTCCTGGGGAAGACGCGCCTGTGTTGATGCTGTGAGGTAGGCAGAGTGCATGTCTAACACTAACGAGGGGCCGATATATTCAGCATGCTGCTCTGCCAAGGACAGTTGTAGCAAAGCTCTGAAAAATATACTGTCTCTGCGTATGGAGGCATATGCACCCTGACATGCGAGGCCTGTCATGTTTCGTTCAAGTAAATCTGCTGCTCTCATTCTTCTCCGGAGGCAAACATCGACATACTTGTTAATATTTTTCCTTCACAAACACACACACATGCAGACACATACACTTTGGTGCCGTTTATCTTATTATACTGTGCATCTCCAGTCACCTTTTAACAAAGGCAGTGCAGCATGACTTAATCGAATTGTGTGGATATCAGGATTTGCATTGTGGTGATGAAGATAATGACAATGTTGTCGATTTGCAAGCAGCATCAGTCTGACAGTGACAAGGACATACTGACACAACTAAGCACTTGACTGACAACACAAAAAGCAGCTTCACACAGCAGTGGGTGAAATATTTACATAACATCCATTTGCAATTATTCTCATCTTTCTAAAACTGGAAGCACATCCAAAGGAAAAGTAGACATAGCGCCTCGTCACACACAGCGCATGCCCACTGCGTTTCTTCGTTATGTTATTCTGTTTGTGTTTAGCCCTGAGACAGCGTCGATTTGCCAATAAGAAAGAGACCGTTTCCTTTTTTTCCAGAGAGGCCGACTGAGCCTGTGCCAAGTGGGACAGAATGGCCAAAGACATGAGTGGCGTTAAATAGCAGAATCATAACCTTGACGCCAAGAACCTCTGAAACACTTCCCGTATGAGCCGATAAAAAGCTATTCTGTTTCATTTCATTCTTTTTTTTAGCCTAAACACAGCACTTGTGAACAGCCACACAGACACCCACAAACGCAGAGCTGTGCACCGGCAATTTGATTTAGGGGTGCCGAAGATGAAGTGTGATGTCTCGGATAGCTCGGTGCGGCTTCACACCTAAGTGTGCGTGTGCCTGTGTGTGTTAATGGGTGTGCATTTTATAAGAATATAAGGAAAGTACGCAGCAAACTCTGCAGTTGTTACAAGGCTTCCTTTTTTGTTCCCTGCCAGCGTTTCCTGAATTCTACATTATTAAGTAATGTCAATGGACTCTTATTTAAAATTTCAAAAGTTCAGCTGAAGTGAGTTAAGATCCATGTAAATCATGTTATTCCCATTTGTGTTACAGTTTTGTTTAATTATAGGAGACTCAGTGCTTATTTTGACCACGTTTGACAGTGTGAGCTGAATTGAGTCTCCTGAGCTCTGCGCTTGTTACGTTTTGTGGTCTAATTAGAGCCAGTATGAAGGGACAGTTAGTTCCTCATCCCTCAGAAAGACCGACTTCTTTTGTAAGTACTGAAATCATACATTAGTTAATCCCTTCTTTTTAAAATGAAAAATATAAAAATACATTTTCCCACCTGTAGGTGCTCAGTCATGTCTCCACCAGAGATGGGCAGTAACGCGTTACTTGTAACGCGTTACTGTAATCCGATTACTTTTTTCAAGTAACGAGTAAAGTAAGGGATTACTATTGCAAAACGGTAATTAGATTACCGTTACTTTCCCGTAGGAACGCTGCGTTACTGCGTTACTAAAACCGGGATTTTTTGCTAGAATGTCTCATGACAGTGACGTAAGCGCGACGTTCGTAACAACAGCTGTGTGCAGATCAACAATGGATCATATATCGAGTGCAGGAGAGAGTATGAGCGTGCAGCGTTTAAAGCGTGGAAGTACTGACCTTACTTTGAGTTTGATTCCATAAAAAGTGACAAAAACATTAGTGTCCGTTGTGCGTGGGAAGAAAACTTCTTTTTACAGCGAAAAAAAACCCCTAAACTTCCAAGCAAGCACCGAGTAGCTACGACGTGATGGGAAACTCACAGAGAAACTCGCGGATTCTTCCACTGACCGCTGCGGCTCACCTGCACCAGGGTAAACCTCCGCCTACCTCACTCCTGCTTTACAGGTGAAAATAGAGCAACAGGACCGCGAGTCTTTGACTTTATTTATTTTCTGCTGTGTTTTACTTGCATCTATTTGAAAGACTGAGTGTAAACACAAAAAATATTTTATTTTATGTGCTGGAATGTGCAGAAAATAGGTTTAAATGTTAAACTAATTTCTTCCAGTCAGAGAATGTTGCAGATAATTAAATATTTGCTTGATGCATAAAGTTAAAAGATTAAAACTAATAAAACAAGTTTTAAAAAGAGACTTTTCCATTTGATTACATTTGTATGATGGATTATGCAGAAAAAGTAGAATTGGGCTGAAAGATCTATCACTTTATCACCTATTCAGGTTGTAAATCGTGTTTTTAAAAAGTAACTAAGTAACTAAGTAATTAATTACTTTTAAAAATAAGTAATCAGTAAAGTAACAGGATTACTTTTTGGGGGAAGTAATCAGTAATTAGTTGCTGATTACTTTTTTCAAGTAACTTGACCAACACTGGTCTCCACGTAGCAAGTTTGAATCACAGCTTGACAATTAGCACAAAAAAAAGGCATGACTGAAAAAATCTGAAAATGTTAAAAGGAAACATTTTTTGTGATGCTGAGACTCCCACATCGTACAGCAGTCAGAGCTACTGATTCAAAGTCGAACCTGCTACTGAGAGATCAGTGATGGCATCGCTTAGAAAGGCTGGAATGTTGCACTGCACTTCAATTCTTTCATTTTATCCCTGATATCGTGCTACCTGCAAATCTGTGGCAGATATTCAGGCTGGTGGCTGTAAAGTTTTCTTACAGAGAGGTTGCCCTGTCATGCCTTCAAGTGCTTTCTGACTCCGGGGACATCCTTTCATACCCTTACCAAACACAGTGAGTCTAACAAAGCCTGTTAACATATACACACATACAGCCACATGTGCCCACACTTACACTCGCAAAGAAACACACTCACCTGTGCAAACATTTGCACACAGATAGCTGTGAAGCTGTGAGGTTGATAGGTACTCTCAGTCTGCCTCTGCAGTTCTGGCTTTCACACTTTGTTCTGTTCTCATGTACACTATTTTCTCTATCCACCTTTCCACTTAGTCACAGTGCACTTTTCACTTTGCTTTTCTGTTCCCATTATTTCTCACCTTTTCCCTCGTCTTCCATCTTTTCCAGTCCTTCCCTCTCATCTCCATTCTCCTCATATCCTCCATATATCTCCTCCTACTCCTCGTCAACTTCAAGGCTCGCACTGACTCAGTATTCTGCAGGTACGGTGTTTTTATGGCAGTCTGAGAAACATTCTCTGTTGGCACAAGGAGAGAAAGGGTGAAATACACTGTAACTGAAAGAAAGTACCCTAGACTGATTACATCCTTCCAAATCGAAAGCACAGACAGTTATTTAGTGTTCTTTTTAAGGCCATCCACATTTCAAACCCTCTGGGAATTTGTACTTCACACAAAGAAGTGAAGTGCTTCATTTTAAGTTTCAACTAAACCGACACCAACTGTTAAACAAACTGGAGGAAAAGTTTTTAAAAGCGTTAATGCCAGTGTAAAGGCAGAAACAGATTTATTTTAATAGTGTGTATAGTGTCTGCAGATGGGGACAGAGCAAGAAAGGGATGGGCTGAAAACGTAGCATCTCGAAGTTCTTGGCAAACCCATTTCCTGACCCTTCTGAAGAATAATACTTGGGGCTTGGCAGCCTTTACTTTATTTCAGCGGGTACACTTTGTTCCCAGAGGGATGGATGTGCTCCATTCATGCCAGCTTCACCTTCACCGTCCTGGACCTTGTCATGGGATTGTTGTTGCGCTTACATAATCTTCTGGCAGTACTATGCATTTTCACCACTAAATACCTCCCATCTCACCGGGGCATTACACTCACACAAGGATGGACATATGGATGCATATGTACACACAGGCACGCACACTCCTGCTCAAACCTCTATCTGTACTTGCGACTTACCCGCATCGGCCTTTATACTTGCTCAGGCACACACTTTTATACGCCTGCACATACACACATTGTATCCCAGCACTCTGGATTAGGGGTACAGATTAAAGATTACGGCCAGCACTGGGATTACACAGTACTTTCCTGCCCCTCCTCCATCACAGGACAAACCCACCTCTGGCCCTATCATCTACACTGGTGATGTCATGCACACAAAGAGAAGAGAGAGGATTTTATGTCACTGATATTCATTCCTTAATCCTAAATTAGCACCCACAAAGTGCCATTTCTGCTAAGGATCGTCTTTCTCTTCTGTTATATATATCTGTCTCTCTCTCTCTCTCTCTGTTACACAATAAACAATGAAGTCATCTTTACATTACTGGCTCTCTCAATGCAATTACTCACATTAATCAAAGCTCCTTCTCAAATGTCCCATTCCCTCCCTATTGCGTCATTTCCTAACTCAATTGAAGAGACTCATAGATAGAAACAATAGAAATTATATGACAAATGGGAATAGGTTCGATATTAAGGCTCAGGTAACAGTACTCGATGGAGGAGAAGGACCTTGAGGATGGATGAGTGAAGTTTCCAGGGAATCTGTCTCCTACAGTAGATGGTGTGCTTAAAAGATGTGGGTGAGGATTGCCTGAGGACTGTGGTGAGATGGTATATCGATTGCTGATTCACTATCTAGATCCTTCATATTCTACCTGGGCGTTTGGAACCTCCTGTGGGGTCACAAGCTATTTTAAGGTAGACATGATAAGAAGATTTTATATGTAAATATACAGTATTACATACAGTATGTGCAGTGTTAACAGTATGAGTTACTATCAGGTGAAAAGACCAGTGCAGTATTATATACAGTATATGCGAGGCTAGCAGCAGGAGTTACGATGAGATAGAAAGGAAGTATTAAAAGTCATTCTGTGTCATATCAAGACTGACAGACTGTGAACAAAAGAAATTATGTCATTAAAATCTAGCGGTGTCAGTGTTACTCGGCAGTCCAGCGATTGGTGAAGAAACCAGCTGCTTCAGGGATGCAGGGACTCTGCCCTTTGGAAATAAAGTTTAACTTGAACTTGACAGACGTTGCACTGAATCTGCAGACTTTAGCAGAGTAAAGAGAAGCTTAGTGGGTAGCTTAGTGTCTGTTGACAAGGCTGGCATAAACCAGGCTGCCAGAAGCATCGGCATTCACATTTGTTCCGAAACTGACACGGTTGTATCTGTGGCGCTCCATCGTAGTGTATATTTTAAAGACTAATAGTAATGACGCTCCTTCAGTCTCTTCTGACTTCAACAACTGGGAAGCTTTCACAGTGTTTCATCAGTAACTCTGTTCCTCTTTAATACGCTTGTTTTTGGCTCTCCGTTTCCTTTTATCTGTCTGTCACCTGAAGGTATCTTCAGAATAATTTATTTGACCCCAATAGTGAAGTGACTCAAAGACCTTTCTCTTCATTTTTCATTTTTGTTTCTTTTTAGGTGAATGCCGTCATGCCATTTGGGTGCCTTGCCCTGCGAGATGGGCGAACGTATGACACGATATCTGATGTCACAGACAAGTATGAGTTCGGACAAGTCCTGCGAGCGTAAGTGCTATAAAGCTTTATGCATGGATTTCTTTTCCCTCCTCTCCATTGTAAACATTTCACAGGCACAAGGTTTTCATTCACCTCATTAGTTATTTTCTGAATTGAACAGTTCTCACCACAGATTTGGTTTGGCATATTAGAAGGTTTCACTGCAGGAATGACAGAAGGTAATAGTGTGTAACAGACAAATGTGACAAATTGGTCCGTTTTAGCCAATTGTCTCAATATTTTTGATTGTAAAAGTTCAGGAAACACATTGTTCGAAGGCTATTGTTTATTCACTGGATCTGTTATTTATTCAAAAAATATTTAGACATATTGCGTAAGACCTCTGAAAATCAGTTTGCTGCTCAACTGGCTGAAAACAGACCATTTTCTTCTGCGCACCCCTTCGAGAAACACGAACTCACACACACACGCAGGCATGCAAACCATACACACAAATACCAATCAGTGTAAGAGGCCATATGGCAACATCAGCATCTGGCCTCAGAGATTTCTGCTCATCTTTTATATAACACACACACGCGTGCATGTACACACACACAAACTTAAAAACACATTAAGTCAGAATTAAGTGCAAAGCTTTTGCTGTAGGCCTGTACATGTGCTTCTTAAAATTGTGTTTATCGCTTTTTCTTTTTCATTCTCATTGTGAAACATTGCAGTTTAATTTTCCATCACGAAGCTTCCCTGAATCCATTTGGGTGAAGTACTGAATGCCCCAAAGGCTCAAAACCTAATGCCGCCCAGCTGATGGTAGCTGTAAGACCCATTTCAACCTTTCTATCCAAAGCTTCACCTCCTAATTAAATTATTTCACTGAGTTTCACCAAAGCAGCCAGTGTACTCTTTGTGCCCCTAATTTGAATATTATTCTGTCTCTCCTGGACCGCGCTCTCATACAAAAAATATCAGAAACTTTCATCCTTCTTCCAGCATTTACTCTTTCTGCTGTTCTCAGTCTGTCTGTCTTTCTGTCCATTTCTTTTTCTTATCGCGTAGGAAGGAGTTCTGCGAGCTGTGCCTGGCAAAGGACAGACAAACAGACAAGGTGTTTGTCTGCAAGAAATTCCTCAAGAAAGATGGCAGGAAAGTCCGCAAGGCTGCCAAGAACGAAATCATGATTCTGAAACTGTACGCAATCAGTTTGTGAACAGATGGATGTATGATTGAGCAATGGAGAAAGGCGGAGAGGAGGAGAAGGAGAGAATGTTTGGATATACAAATTTTCAAGTGAAATAAATTCTGCAATAATTCTGGTTGATATTGTAAGCTGAGATGTGAATTATGCTTTTTGCTTTATTTAGTCACCTGACAGACTCCTTAGCACCTTACGTTTGCACGTAGCGTCCTACAGTCTGTGACTTCTTTTGCCTCTTCCAGGATAAACCATCCAAACATCCTTCAGCTGATAGATACGTTTGAGACTCGGAAGGAATATTTCATCATCCAGGAGCTGTGAGCGTTTCTTTGAACTTTTCCACCGATTGTCTTTCTCGCGTTAACATCATTGTCAGTATCTGTTTGAGTGTCGTTTTTTGTGCATGTGCCGTAACACAAATCCAGCAGCTCGAGGGTAGGAGTTGAGTCTATCCTCTTATTACTGTGTGCTCTGTTGTTCCCCTCAGACACAGGGGAAGGTGTTAGATTTGATGAGATATTTGCTCTTAGTAACACTCAACATTACTCAGTGCTCCTGAAGCACTGCTCTGCTACAAGAGAGTCTCTGTGGAGAGCTTGGGATCGATACACTAGAACTCACCTAATCCACATCACTTGTGACTTGCACATTTTGATATTTTCAGCTGTATTTGAAAGCAATAATAATGACTGGAGCAGAGTGGACACATTATTTATGCCGTGTTACTGAAACAGAGAAAGACAAACTGCACTTGCAGTCATTTGTGTGTACATCGGGCTATTTATGTGTAGCTCACACATTAGCCCAGGCACCAGACCTCCTGCTGGAAGCATTACATGATAATCATTGTCATCATTCATCTCAAAATTTAACTAAGTATGTTAGAGTAATGACTAATAGTATCGTTTTTAATTGCTCAGCAGTGCTGGCTCCAGCCTAGTAGAGAAGGTTGTTTATCCTTAGTAAATAAAAGGAAACTGTGCTGCAAAAAGACTTAAAGTGGTTTACAGTGTTTCAAAATAGCCTTTTACATGTCATGGGATTTTTAGTAATATGTGTACTTGTGCCTGTGTGCACGCGCGTGTGTGTGTGTGTGTGTGTGTGTGTGTGTGTGTGTGTGTGTGTGTGTGTGTGTGTGTGTGTGTGCGTGCGTGCGTGTGTGTGACTGCACGCAGTGCCACAGGAGGAGATGTTTTTGACTGGATTCTGGACCAAGGGAACTACACAGAGAGAGATGCTTCCAATGTCATCAGACAAGTCCTGGAGGCTGTGGCATACTTACACTCCCTCAACATAGTTCACAGGAACCTGAAGGTACATGCTGACTGCCTTTCTGTGTCTTATGGCGCGTGTGTGTGTGTGTGTGTGTAGTGAGTGCCACTACCATAAAAAGATAAAAATAGATTAGTGACTAACTAACTTTGTCGAGTGAGCGCCATCACACTCCAGAAAGCAATATTAAGTATTTAGTCAGCACAAAATCTTTGGAGACACATAAAAGCATACTTCTGCCATCCCGGTAATGACTAAACGTTTGATAACATTTTTACCATGGGAGTAAACACTGTCTTTATGGCTTGAAACAATCTCTAGTGACAGACACACATGCAGAGAGATTCATATCTTTAGCGGACATCATCAAACCATTAGGAATGAGCTACAGCATCTCGTGGGCTTCAGACTCCCTCTACTGGTAAAAGATGAAATTTTATTTTGCTTAAACCTAGGGGCAGAAATCAGATTATAAACCAATCAAACCAAATCAAAATCAAATAAAAGTGAAATTGAAATAAATGCAGGACTAGAAATTACTTCTTACAGGGAAACCAATATGCTTACTGTACTTGTGTTAGTGTGTTTGGGTTTGGCTTCGTCATGGTCCAGAAACAACATGATAATTTGTATTCCAGTATTCCAGCTACATTGCTCAATCTGCTGGTTCATTACATCTTAATTTTGCTTGTCTTGCTAACAGGTTGACTTATCAGTGTTATTGTTCTGATTTAAGCATGCCTGATGTGAAAAAAAACTAAATTACCTCTTAATCTGGCCTAATCCCTCTATTGTGATCATAACACAAACATTCAAGTCACTAGAGCAGCGTTGCTGTGAACCTTTCTTGTATCTAAGGTTCTAGAGAAAGTCTTTTCATCTTAGTGAATATCTTTGTGATGTCTGCTCAGTGCTAGTGCTGTTAGCTACATTTGGCAGAGTCAACTACTTTATTTTGCTGGACCATCTTGAAACCTAGATTGGGATTAAGGGATCGTCTTTACATTGTTTTCATTTTTACTTATTTAACAAAATCTTCTCTGTGGCCAAAGCTAATACTTGATCCTGTGCAGACCATTTGAATTAGTGTCCCTCGTGGCTCAATACTAGGACCACTTTTGTCTTCTATATGCATGCTGCCTCTGAGACAGATCCCTCACAGCCATATGCCCCATCACAGCTATTTAGATGACACACAGTTATTTGTCTCTTTGCAATCAAAGGTCTACACACCTCTATAAGTGACATCAAATGATGATTACTCTTGTACTGATGATTTGCACTGGAAGGCTGTCAGTTTTGCCTTCATTAGCCTACTAATGACTTTTAAGTAAATGGCCTTGAGCTATATGATATCAAGGACATATTAACCCCTTATGTGTTATTATTACCTTACTGGAACTGTTTTTTGACATATCAGGATAACATTTAATGCTACAGCTCCTACAAAATAAAAGTTAAGTAGATTAAAATCATCACCTTTTGGATTGTTAAGAATTTTCACCACTGTTTTGTCCAAAGGTCTTTTAGTTGTGAGATGTTTGAGGGCTCTCTTGCATGCACTGCATGTTTCACATCCCTCCCAGCTGAATAGATTTTTCTCCTGAAAAGCTTTCTTTGGTCTACACAAACACATTGTTCCTAAAGGCATCTATCTTCACTGGCAAACTGTAGTTTTGCTCCAGTACTCATTTTCGACAGGAGAGATTTGTTTTCTGAGCTGCTGATTACATACAAGAATTACCTGCTGTCATAGTTTCTTGCATGCATGAAGTTTTGTAGTCTCACCTCTTTGAACTTGAATATACTGGAGTTTATGCAGCTGTTAAATTATTTGGAGATCCATTTTCGCAGAAATGTGTAAGCCAACAGTTTTCATGAGACTCACTAAATGTATTACCTCTTTGTGCAAAAAGTACATAAATGTACATTTACCACCGTTCACTGTAAGTTATTGTTCCTGTTAAGTCCAATAGTACAGAGCATAAAGACTGACAGTTCCTTGGATTTGTACAAGTACAAGAGTTGTTTTGACAAATTTGATGGACATTCACTTGGTCCTGATCTGAGCTCATCTGTTAAAATACCCACCATCGGATGTTTAAACCAGTAGCCCGTTTCCTTGACGTATAACTCCATGGTTGTCGTTTAGTACGTGTGAAATTGTGTAGGAATGCTATTTCTTTTCTCATTCTCTGTAGCTGGAAAACCTGATGTACTACACAGAAAACAACCATAACAAAGTAGTTTTGCGAGATTTCTACCTGTCCAGATTTGAGAACGGACCAATCACGGAGCCATGTGGAACACCGGAATACCTGGGTAAGTAACTCTAGACGTCACTTTACAGTGTGTGGCTTTGTTTTGGAACCACATTTGCTTTTCAGTTTTTCTCCATCTATTATCCTGTTTTGTTTTTTCCCATCTTTGTTTTCTTCTGTTGTGTAAATATGACTGAGGACTTGTGCTACTGAGCATTCAGAGTTCAACCCCAACAACCAGCCATTACACCGACAGAAAACATGAGCAGAATTGCAAACAATCAAACTCTTCTATTCTATTCCTCTCATTTCATGTGCGCTGTCTCTCCTCTCTGTGTCACTGAGATTTATGTGAGGGCAACTTGAAGTACACGACTGGGCCTTGGCCTGATTCTCTCACCGAAATGCCAGGACAGTTATTCATAATGCTGAACTGAGTAATTACACTAATAAATAAGGGAAGCGAATAGTGGCCCTGGTGGGAAAATGATGCAAAAAAATAAAAAGAGGGAATTAAAACTGGAGATAGCCTTCGGAGGTAAGTTGCCCGTGCAGCTTAGAGGCATAAATATGGTGTGAAGGCTTGTAAATAAAATCCCAGGACATTTCTCTGCCTCTTACACACATTCTGTATCTGCTTCATTCATTGCTGTTTCTCAGCTCCTGAAGTGGTGGCTCGTCACCGATATGGCCGTCCAGTGGACTGCTGGGCTGTGGGTGTCATCATGTTCATACTGTGAGTCTCACTGCTAATTACAAACACTGTGATGTAACGCTCACTAGGCTTTAACAGGATTACTTTGTTTGATATATATATATATATATAAGGTCTGTCCATGGGATAGTTACACTTCTTCTTTCTCTTTCTGTGTTTGTTTGTTTTTGTTGGTTTTTTGTCTTTTTGCAGCTTGTCGGGTAACCCTCCCTTTTACGATGAAACAGAGGAGGAAAACACCGATCTGCATAATCGCATCATTTTCTGCCGGATTGTTGCTGGGGATTTTGAGTTTGATTCTCCTTACTGGGATGACATTTCACCTGCAGGTATAAAACTCCACCACATGGTGGCAGTGGATACTTCACTTTCTTTCTTAATACGACAGTTTATCAGTAAACTTAATTTAGAGCATCAGCAGGTAAAACATTTTGTGGCACTTTGTCATTTTTATCAAAATTGCCATCGTCAGGAAATATTTTGCAGAGCAAAACTGAAAACAGCACAGAATGTTTTAACGTTTTCGCTTTTTAAAGACTGCATATATGATTTCTTAAGATGCCTCGTTTGCCTTTTCATTGCTCTCTCTCTTTCAGCTAAGGAGCTTGTCTGTCGCCTGATGGAAGTGGACCAGATGCTGAGAATCACAGCGCAAGATGCGCTTTTCCATGAGTGGTAATCATGTGTACATGCTGACAATAGCAACAGAAATCTTGGCACACAGCTACATTTACTTGTATGTTGTGTCTCAGGATTGCAGGGAACGGTGCATCAGAAAAGAACCTGAAGGATGGCGTGTGTGCCCAGTTTGAAAAGAACTTTGCAAAGGCCAAATGGCGGGTATGTATTCACTCCTGCTCTGTAAATGTGAGATTAAATGAAGTTGGAAATAATAGCAGCAGAGGCATATTGGAGGAGAAACCAGGTGAAGACCAGGGTGTTAATGTGCTTTTAGCTCCTAACACAACTCAGCAGAGGTATGTTTAAAGTCTGCGAATGACATGGTGGAACTGATAAGGCGATCCAGGGATGAGACTGGTGAAGACAAAGAAGGAAAATGGTGGCAATGCTAACCTCACAGCTTAAGTAACAGCAACAATCCTCTTCTCTCTTTCTCCATGTGGTTCCCAGGAATTAAAGGTATTGTTTTTCATTCTGAAGGACAGTGGAAGGGCAGAGCATGGGGAGAAACTCACATTTAGTCCAGAATGACTCATGATAGCCAAATATGCTTTTAAATTAAAAAGAGGTTTTTAACAGAAGCTATCTCTATAAAAATCAGTTTGGAAAAAATGTTATATTAAATGTTAAACCCAAGTCAGCTTTGAGATGTATTGATCATGTCAGGGGCCGTTGAAACTCTTCCCAAGCTCTGTTCCTGCCCACTGTCACTCTGCCTGTCCCAGAAGAGATCCATCCACTCTGCCCCACTTTTGTCATTGGATTACACCCAGATGTTCAAAGTGGCCTGCTCTACTCCTTTCCTTCTCCTCATCTGCACTGGTTTATGAATCCAGATCTATAAATGTGAGATAAGCAGCAGAGAAGCAAGGGTTTTTTTTCTTCACTACTTTTGTAGTATTTAAATTAGTGTAGATAAGGAGAGGGTTAAATGGAAAGGACATAAGGGTTCTTAGCCACTGTGAACTTATGAACTGCCGTGATTTATACTGTAAGGCCCTCTGGCATTCCTCTTACGTGAATCCTGGCCCATTGTCCCATACTGTTGTTACATTTAAATCATTTTTGAAGCAATGCAAAAAAATCTCAGTTAAGAGATATTGTTCTCAGTAGCATTTTTGTGTCCTAGTGGCTTTTCACTTCCAGAGAATTCAAGGGAATTCGTTTCCCTGGTTTATTAGCAGTTATTAAGCTCACACGTTCCCCCCTGACTCCTTCAGTGTTTGTAGAGCAGAAGGAATCAGATCGGTGTAACATTTATAAGAAGGGGATTTATACACATTTGCTTGATTACTTTTTCCAGTCAGCAAGCACTCAAGGAGTTTCTTGGGGAGGGTGAGACTTGAGATTGATTTAAACCAGGGCACAATATGTCATAGCCTTCTGGAAGTAAACAACCGGCACTAATCTTCCTTCATGTCACACAAATCATATCTCAGCTCTTAGTACGAAGTTGCAAAAATCATGGTGTGTTGACAGGCTTTTTTCTCAAATGCTTGTACTTGAAGCTTATTTTTTAAGCTTTTCCATAACTATGTTATCAAAGTATTTTTTATTAGCAGGGGGGAAAGAGGAAGTATATTTTAATGAAAATGAAATGTGCTGCAAATCTAATTCTTTTCATCCTAACCATCCTTCTCTTGTTTTTCTTCTACTTCTGTCTGTTTCGCAGAAAGCAATCCGTGTCACCACCTTCATGCAACGCCTGAAGAATTCAGAAGCATTGATTGATAGCTCTGCTGAGGTTCAGGGCAGTGAGGAGGCAGGGGATGGTGAAGGGGGTGCTTCGCAGGGAACAAGTGATGAGGGAGAGAAAGGGATGAGTGATGGTGGGGTAACATCAAGTAGTGTGTCTTTAGAAGTTACTATTGAGAGTACGCCCTCTGGTATGGACCAGAGTAAAGAGACAGTTAAGGCTGGAGAAAAACAAGAGGAGGTAAAGATGCATATAGGCCCATCGGTAGGAACTTCGCCATCAGGTGTAGAGGACCTTTTCTGTCAACCAAATGCAGTCCCCAACTGTACCCAGGAACAGCCTGACAAGGTTGGTGCAAAGAAAGGTGCAGGTGACGGAACCAGGAAAATGGCTGCAAATTTGGGCCAAAATAAAGTTGTTCCAGAATTCAAACAGACGCCTGCGGTGAGCCCTGAGGCCTCAAAGCTATTAGACAGCACTTCGGGCATTAATCTTGACAAAAAACACATATCGTCCTCCCCCGACCCCAGCAGCAGACGTAAAATGGCTGCAACACTTCACGCACCTTCACACGCAGCATCCGCTGCTGCATCAGCCTCACCGCTGAAGAGACCAGTCACACAAAGCGAGCAAAAGGATGAGACTGACGGAAGTTGGTGTCAGACACAAGTACCTGAAGCGGTGGCAGAGAAGTCTGTGGTGGCGCCAGTTACTCCAGCAGTGGGGCCAGGTACAGGGGTGGATGGAGGACTAGAAGTTAGGCTAAGGAGCGATGAGAGTCCAGTAGATAGGCAGGACAGGAATGCCAGAAGACCAGATAGATACAGCGCTGAGTTTAGTATACCAAGAGCAGGTGCTACACCGGGACAGGCTTGCTATGCAGTTGGAAGCTCTGCTAGTTTGGGCCGTCATGCCACACCATACAATCCAGAGGTTGGGGCTATGGGGATGGGGATGGCTGGGAGCTATGGGAGTCCATACAGTTCCCTGTATACGAGTGGAGGAGGTGTAGGGAGGTATGGAACTGGGCTACAGCACAGTGGGGGGAGCAGCACTTCAAGCGATTGGCAAATGGACAGTGTGATCGAGCAGATAGAAAAGCAAATGGCTGCTGTGCTGGAGAAGATCGAGGGAGACATGCCATCGCTCCTAGAGCAAATCAGTGACTGTCCTGCTGAGCAACCTCGAGCTCGGAGCACACACGCTTCTCCCGCCACCTCTCGTGCACGCCCCTCACAGCGGTCCACATCTGCAACCACCGGCACCCCACCACCACTTCCTACCTCTCCCAGACCTGTGCTGCCATCTCTTCCTCACATTAGCATTCCTCCTCCTGCCTACCCCCCACCATCTCCACCCACAGAAGCCTCACCCCAGGCGCTGGGAGAGCAGGAAGACAGAGATGGACAGGCGGCTCCTGCTCATTCCAGCCAGTCACCAAGACCTGGGATAGGCAGGGGACTATGAGGCAGGTGTGCATGATGCAATACACAAAGGCAAAAATACCTGGAACACTGTATTCATAGTTAAACTTAAGGATTTAATGACTGTCTCACCCAGAAGGACTGCCTAATTGTGCGCAAAAAGAGAAGTTATTACACTGTTGTTTGGTTTGGCTGCATATTCATACCAGATGACCCTACCCCCCTCTGACATTCCAAACACTTTCGTCACTGGAGTCTAGAGGGATTAGAGTACAATATATCTCTGTATGACAGCTTCACAGATCAAGATCTTAAAAGTTTGTTATGCTAAATCCAGATTGTGTGCCTAAATGTTTACCACACAACCACCTCATATGGAAATCCAAGCACTCAACAAATTTGCAAATTATGAAGCTGCACAAATAAGAATGGCAAAATTCTCAACTAACAGTGAAAGAAAAGCTCTAAATAAAGTATTATCCCCTAAAAACTGTAAATAAACAGAATCAAACTAGGTTCCTAAGTCATATTTTTCTTCCATGGTGTGAACTTCCTCATATCCAAAGTGACATTTACTTTTTTTTTCTTTTTGTTCAAAGCAGATTGTCCCATGATTTTTTTTTCAGTTACTATGTATTTATGTGGCTAGTTATTCTGTTGTGATGGTTGGTGTCACAAAGTTGTACAGAAATATGTGAAACTGATCTGATAAAGCCATTCCCCTGGTTGCAGGAAATTATAATTTGTTTTATTAAACGGTATATTTAAACTTAAACTGTCACTTAGACTTATGAGTTGTTCCACATCTGTCAGAGAGCTGGGGGAAATATACTGTATAAAGGCTTTGCAATAACACAGTAACACTTACATTTTCTCTCCTTTTTTCCCCAAACATTTCCAGATAGTTTGTTTTCATTTGCTCCAGTTTTGTCAGCACATTCATTTGGTACCGTTAACTGGACAGTCCTGCCTATTTTATCCTTTTCATCATAAAACTGTTCTGACTTTTGTTCTGCTATTGGGTGTATGTAATACCAGATTCTGTGCTTTTCTCCTGAACAAGTCTAGATCTCCACTATTCTGTCCCTATGTAAAATGTGCACTGTTTGCAAGTCTTTCAATAAAAGTAAGTCAGTAAATACATGCATATATATTGAGTTGTTTAAAATCATTTGATCACTCTTCAAAAAAAACATTTTAGAATTACAGCCGAGTTTTGTTTTGTTTTTTACGTGCTTAATCAACATTTATCCAAAAGGCAGATTTCTGACAGGCGTTCTATTATGTTATCCTTTATGCCTACAAGTCCCATAAGGCACTGCGTGAACTTCGGTTTAGTCCATGCTTGTAAGGTACGGGGGTGGCAAAAGTAGTCTTGTTTCTAAATATACAACTAAACCACAAAGCAGTGTAATATTCAGTACGCTTTATCTTCTAGATTGGATGTGTGAGCGTTAACGATTAATTAAAAGACAGAGCAGACACAAACCAATCATATTCATTTTCAATTAACCCCAAGACCCAGAATGATGGTTGTGCCTGTAACGTGCACATGTTGCTGCTTTGCTTTGCTTTCAACTGAAATAGAGTGAGGGGAAACGGTTTGGGAACAGCCGGACAGGCAGCCGTCCAGCGGAAAAAACTCACACAGAGCCCGCCACCGTGACACACTTTTCACTTTGCAGTCAGTGGCGGTGTTGAATTGTCACCTTGGTTGTTGTTTTTCTTTGCTTAAGCAGAAGCCGATTTTTAATACTCCAGATCAGGCCGAGTAAATATCGGATGTGGTAAGTTCTGCACACTTGTGTAAGCTCTCGTCCTGGTTATGTTAGCCTCAGCTAGTTTGCTAATGTTAGCTAGTTAGCTAACATAGCGGCACAAGAAGGGGAAAAAGTCGCTGGGTGGCTAGATAGCTCGAAAGCTAGCCGCACACAAGCTAACAACTACGCAGTCTTTTGATGTGCGTTATCGGTAGTCGTTAATGTTAGTTGCAGACGGCTGAGCGAACCATTTAAGCTCCTTGCTCCGCTAACGGTAGCTAACAAGGCACTGACACGTAACTGTTAACGGCAAATTAGCATTTGCACGTTTTTATGTGCACGGGGTTGCTGTTTTAATTAATGTTAGGCGATAAATAACGTTAATGGTAGCTAGAAGGCTAGTTGCTTCAAACATTTGATGGATACTACGTTGAAAGACAGACACGAGCGAACTGGCATCACGAGCGTACATGCTGGCACTATTTTTTTTCCTCGTATATCCGTTTGTATATGTAGGGTTCCCGTTTCGATAGCACGTTTATCGGCGTTATCACAGTAACCTAACACTGGCTAGTCTCTCTGTTTAGCTTGTCAAGTTAGGCAGCCTATTATTCGGGCATCATTGATATTCGTATGCTTCAGTTTCCAAGCATTTTCTAGTTGGAAGATGAAAATAGGGGATCACCTCGACATGTGTACCCGAGTATATGCGGCCCACTCTTTTTTTTTTTCCTGGGCCTTTGTCATTTACTAGGCACCCCCTCCCCCAATACTCTTCTGCAAGGAATGCTCACCCCTAACCTCAGTGTGACTAAAAGGCCCAGACGCTCAGCATCACTAGCTAATAAGGATCGTACACTATCCGACTTGAGTAGTGATGATAATTGCTGAATTCATAAAATAGTCAAAACAATCGGTGTGTTAAGTGGAATGTAGCAAATTGTGCTCCAGCGAGAGTATATCTAATGGGGTTTAACTGTGAAATGTGTTCTGATGGTGCATTGTTGCAAGTTTGGTGTTCAGCTTTGTTTATGGAGTTCACATGAAGATGACTGGTCCTTGCTAATCTGCCTCTGAAACAAAGGTGTTGTTACTGATGAGTTACATTCAGCTCCGTTAAGGGAGAATCCTTTCATGCAATGGTCTCAGACATACCCGCAATTATTTTTCTCATTAAGTGTTGTTTTTTTTCACTAGATTATTGGAGATCCTACTGTTCATTGTACAGTAAGATACTTGGCATGCATCCTCTCGTAGCGAGGGCGGGATCAACGCGCTTTAGCTTGGGCTTGAAGAGCCAATGAGCCGAGGACCTGGATGAGCAGCGTGCTTGCTGCCACCCTTTCCTGTTGAATATTTCAGCCCCTGCGTCACAGCTCCTCCGCCCCTTTCTCCCCATCTGCCATTTTGGTTTTGTTCCTGTCTGCAGTCGCAAAGCCAGCAGCGCAATTACATAGGAGAGACTAACGGCACAACGACATAGTGACTCGACAATATAGTGCAGACCACCCCAATCCCGCATCGCGTTTCTTTTCTCTGTACAAATCGTCGAATATACAATCAGCGTTTTTACTGACAGCTACACACAGCAGGAGAGGAGCGGGTTCGCATTGGGAAGGGACCGAGAAGGATTATTGGTAAGGAAAGGGAAATCAATGGAGCACGAGTGTAGTGGCTTGGCTCGTATTCGCGGTGTTTATGTTAAGTGACACAGTTAAATTGTCTTTTTGTTAGATGCCTAGACATTTACCCATATCCACATAGGAGCTGTGGTAGACTACTGTCAAATCCGTTGCTCTCCAGTGCGAGGTCGGTTGGAGTGTAGCCACAGCTGCTAGCTTGTAAAATTGTGTTCCGCACTGAGGGTAATGCAGGCCTAGGCCGAGGTGCTAATGGATAAGCTGACAAGCTGGTGTTTTCTTCCCTCTAAGTTATTAATGTTTAGACTCTGTCCACTTGCCAAATCACTTAACCGATTAGTTGCTCGGAACCTACTTAGTTTTCTATCGGTGCTGTTATCTGACAGTTAATTAATATTTTTCCACACGTTGAGATCTTTAAATCGACTGCTACCCGCTAACGTTTTCTAGTAGGATTGGCAAACTACAGTAACAGCCGGGCGGCTTTGCTGTATCATGCCGGACGCCTTCATTTTCGGTTTTGACAAGCGCGACCGTTCAGTTAACGGTGATATGAAGGCTATTTTAGGCTGGTTGCAGTCGTATGAAAATTTGCCCAGGCCTCGTCATAATTTAAAGTCGTAGAGAGGGTTATAAACTGATACGTGTGCCTTGGGAAATGCACGGAAGTTGGCGCCGCATTGGATGCGGAAATTGTGCCCGACCTTTTTTTTTTTTTTTTTTTTTTTTTTTTTTTTTTGTGCGCCTAGATTGTATTTGAAAAACACTGCGGCCCTCCGAGTGCAGAGGTTTATCGCGACTACTGCGTTAATCAGAAATCTAAATACATAAGTAAATGCATTGCTATTAAATGTTGCTGTTTAGAGCTTTCTTGTAACGTCGCCATCTACAACTTAGTTGCAGCACAGTGTGGTCCTTGTGTCCGCACCTGCCAGCCATTGTGTGGTATTGCTCAGTTTACCGCAGTGAACTTTTAATGATTCAGCTCTTTTCCTTGAAACATGTTGGGTGTCGATAAATACCAGGGGAAAAAAACAATAGAAGTATCTAAACAAACCTGTGCTTTCTGTGTGTATGAAAGAGCCGGTAATGCTATTCATGTCTCTTCTCAGCCTCAGTTCGTTTTCTAGCAGATTTGTGTTTGGCCTGAAGCCAGCCCAGCTGCTCTCTAGGCTAAAAATCCTCTCTTCAAATGAGGGGGACTGGTTAGCCTTTAGTTTAGGTACTTATTATAATGGAACCATAGCAATGAATTATAAAATTACTGAAGTTTATATGAATTGGAATCAGTTGGCTTCTGAGAACATTCAGGAAACCCAAGCTTGTTGACAGTGTGCTGTCTTTCTCTTTTTTTTCTTAATGATGTAAAATGTCTTTCTTTTATTCTGGATTTATTGCAAACTACCAAAAATGTTATAGGGCAGTTAACTGGTAACATTCGTGTGCTTGAATGACAACTTAATTTATGATGGTGGTTAATGCACAGATGTCCAGCTCGCCGCTGTCCAAGAAGCGTCGCTTGTCAGGAACAGAGACGAAGACGGGATCCCACTGCTCCTCCTCTAACTCTGTCAGAACTGATCTGTCCCACACACCTGCCAACGTGAGTGCAAACACATTTACTCTATAGAGTGAGTAGAACTTGTAACGTAAACTGATTGCACTTCGTGTTGTTTTCCCAGGGCATGGCTAAGAATGGCAATGATGCTGAGATCGATGAAGGCCTGTACTCAAGACAGCTGTAAGCTGCTTCTTTTTTCCTTTTTGTGATGTTGGACTTCATCGTTATTGGGCTTGACATCTACCAATTCATAATGTTGCCAATGGTTCTTTATGTCATTATTTAGTTACGTGCTGGGCCATGAAGCTATGAAGCGCATGCAGAACTCCAATGTCCTCATCTCTGGTATGAGAGGCCTTGGAGTTGAGATTGCCAAGAACGTGATCCTGGGAGGAGTTAGAAGTGTCACTATACATGACGAAGGAGTTGCAGAATGGAGAGACCTCTCTTCCCAGGTGTGTGAAAGCACAGATATTTTAATTTAAAATTTTTGCAGTAGTTTATTTTTCCCGATTAAGTTACACAAGGGATTTGCAGTTTGTGGACTCACCTGTTGTCTGAGCACGATTCCAAAGTGCACTGTGGCTTTATCTGTTGAGTTATGTGTTGTTGTGTATTGCTAACATCCAGAAAGGGTACTAAAGCCACTCCCACCCTTGCTAACCATGAGCTGACCCAGATTTACCAGTGGGTGGCCTCTTCCCAGGTTCATAATCGTGGTACAGCCAGTCTATTAAAGGACATAATTTCAGCAGAGTAGATTGCTTTTATTTGTCTGTTACATCCTGTTATGTCTCATCAAACTGCAAACGTGTATGAACAGATTCCTTGGGTGTTAACTTGAGGCATTTTTCTGGTGTTGTTGCTACAGAAGTGTCATTGTGGTTAGACACAGATTTTAAGACTCGCTTGGGAACGTAGTCATTTTATACGAATGATGTTGCGATATGACATTTTTTCATTTAAAAAGATATACTGGTATTGTGGCTTATATTATAAGACACACCCCTAATTTATTTACAGGGCAGCTTAAGTGTATTGCATTTGCATTGTACATTTGTGTTTTCAATTATGTGATTCAGTCCCAATAACAGAAATATGGAAAAAGAAATGGTTAACCTGTAGTTTAAGAAAGCTCTTATTGTTGATGTGCTTTAGGAGCTCAAATAATGGTTTGAAGTTTTGAGACCAAATTTTACATTTAGTCTATATTTCATTTTACCTTAAACTTGGGTTTCTTTGCTTGGTTTTCTCTGGGCTGACAGTCCAAACTGGTTTAGGGCAAATGAACCAGCCAAGACCACTTAACAATATAATGTTAGTCCACTTCCAAACTGAGTTGGGTTGGATTTCTTCTCTTTTCATCTAATCACTGCTTAGCTTTCATAAATATAACAGCGTAACTACAAATAAAACTCATCTGCTCTTGATAACCATTTTAATGTTATGGACTTAAGCGTGAGAATGCAGGGAGAGTACACTGTGATCAGTCAAGCCGTTTAAGTGGTAGTCTGTTGTTTTTATCCTCTTTACACATTCTGAAGTCCTTTCAAAAGAAAAGGCGGACCCACAGAAGAATATGGCTAAACACACAAATGAAGTAAAGTTCACACTGACTCAATGTTATTCCCTAGAATGTTCCTTAATGTCATGTTTGGCTATAGTATTGGCAGTTATTGCTTAATGACAGCATCAGTATTTCTGTATGGCTAGTTTTACCTTCGGGAGGAGGACCTGGGCAAGAACAGGGCAGAAGTGAGTCAGGCCCGCCTGGCTGAACTGAACAGCTATGTTCCTGTGACTGGTTGCACTGGACCACTGACTGAAGACTACTTGACCAAGTTCCAGGTATAAATTTAGCATAAGAAAACTCCCTAGTCATTTTACCATTTCGGAAAGAGTTTTTAATCTTGTCTTATTTTGAAATCTAGGTGGTAGTGCTGACTAACTCAACTCTGGAGGAGCAGCAGACTCTAGGAGAGTTCTGCCACAGCAAGGGAATCAAGCTGATCGTTGCAGACACTCGTGGTCTGTTTGGGTAAGATTAAGACTCTGTTTAGTGTTCACATGCAGTGCATCCGTCAGCATCTAATGTTTTTGTGCTCTAATTTCTCTTTTGTAGTCAACTTTTCTGTGACTTTGGAGAAGAGATGATTGTGTATGACACCAATGGAGAGCAGCCATTAAGTGCTATGATTTCCATGATCACAAAGGTTAGTCTTGGTTCTTTTATCCCCCCTGACAATGCTGATTTTTCTTTTTAACTACTACCTGCTTTGTAGGAGTAAATTAAAGCTTCATGGCAGCAGTGCCTGAAAAGTTTCACATTTTGGTTTCTCCAGGACAATGCAGGGGTCGTGACATGTCTGGATGAAGCTCGTCATGGCTTCGAGAGTGGAGATTATGTTACGTTTACTGAGATTCAGGGTATGACTGAGCTCAATGGTTGCAAGCCGGTCGAAATTAAAGTTCTTGGTAAGAACACACTCTTTTTTTTTTTTTTTTTTTTTTTTTTTTTGTCCCACAATTGAATACATTTTGGTCACTCTGTTATGAGTTTACAGTTCATGCAATGTCCTGTATTTTACTAGGTCCATACACCTTCAGCATCTGTGACACAAGTGGCTTTACAGATTACATAAGAGGAGGAATAGTTTCCCAGGTTAAAATGCCCAAGAAGATCAGTTTTGTAAGTAGCTGCCATTTTGCACATGAAATTACTGGCATTATCTCATTTCCACAGATAGTGTAGTGTGAATTCTCATGGTAATACCAATATAACCTTACCATCTGGCATTGCTGTCACCAGTGGAAAAGCCCAGCTTCACTACCTTGCGTTTCTTTCCCTGTTCAGAAATCTCTCTCCTCATCGCTGGCCGAGCCCGAGTTCCTGATGACAGACTTTGCCAAGATGGAGTTTCCAGGACAGATGCACCTAGGCTTCCAGGCTATCCATGCCTTCCAGAAAAAACATGGCCATCTTCCAGCACCTTGGAGCCAGGTACATATCACTCATGATGGTGGGAATATTCTGTTATTTGAGATCGGTTGCTTCAATTTACCTTTCCCTTTTTTTTTAAAGTGGGATCTTCTTGGAAAGGGGGAACCACTTTGATTAAATGCTTGTGCTAAAATAAAATGGTTCTGCATAAAAAGTGCAGCACAACACAGCAAAAATAAAGTCTGTTTATAGTTAATATTTTGTAATTTACCGTGAACTGTGTGTATTCCAGCCGGATGGTGAGGAGCTATTGGCATTGGCCAAAGAAGCGAACTCTGCTCAGACTGGGTCGGCCAAAGTGGAACAGCTGAATGAATCTCTTATCAAAAAGATGTCATATGTTGCTGCTGGTGACCTGGCCCCTGTCAATGCCTTCATTGGAGGGCTGGCTGCACAGGAAGTGATGAAGGTCAGTGGAAAGCTGTATGCAAATTGAAGATGAAAGCTTTGTCCCTGCAATATTAACTGTAGTTGTTCTTTATATTAAAGGAAAATATATTTTAATCAACAGGCACTGATAAGCCCGTTCTTATCAATGCTTGTGAAGCGTCATTTTACATCGGGTATGATTAGACGTGTTTTGAAATGGAGAAGGTTTTCCTGTATTTCATGTGCTGTTTGATGTTTTAGGCATGCACAGGAAAATTTATGCCCATAATGCAATGGCTGTACTTTGATGCCCTGGAGTGCTTGGCTGAAGAGGAGGGATTCATGCTCACAGAGGAAGAGTGTGCCCCTGTAGGTGTTCAAAGCATATTCAAAATGCAAGTACTGAATGTAGTTGCAATAAATGATGGTGCTAAATTTGTCTTTTTCTCCAAGAAAAACTGCCGATATGATGGACAGATTGCAGTGTTTGGCACCAAAATGCAGGATTTGCTTGCCAAACAGCGTTACTTCTTGGTGAGTGTCAGTGTAAAAGTTCTGTTACCTTCTTCAATTTCCTGTTTCTAGAAAGTTTTTAAAAATAAGTTTGCCAGAAAAATGTTGTGCAAAAGACAAAAACTTAGAAATACCTTTATCCCACTATAAAATACTATGAGCTAAAATCTGATGAAGAATATTTCTTGGTGCTGTTCTCAGGATGCTAGGGGAAATAGATCTTATGAGATCTTTAGTGGTAGAGTTTATCTTTGTGCTCTTGTGCCTAAAATTGTCCAACAGAAAGTTCATTCTTGTTTGAATGCTCAGTTGAGGGTTTTTTTGTTTATACTTTGATTTAATTGCACAGTGACAAAGAACACTGTCAGTTCTTGGGATATTCATGGGCAGTTATTTACTATTTGAGATCGTGTGTGAGTGAGATGGTGGCAGCTGCATCTAAGCCAAAATATATCAGCTGTTCTTTGTCTCATAATTGGCACAATAGTGTATTGACACTGCCATGTTAATTGAGTGCCACCCACCATGTCCCAGTGCGTGTCAGAGCTGTTGGGTTTAACCTTTCTGGTGGGAATCCGGCAAAAAGACTGTCAGCTTTTCCCACTAAGCATTTCTCTGACATTGAGTGACGCGTGTAAATGGAAGGTTCAAATGTATGACGACCCATTATAGCTTTATTCACACATTTCTAATCCTTCCAGGTTGGGGCTGGTGCCATTGGTTGTGAGCTGCTGAAAAACTTTGCCATGATTGGACTGGCTACTGGGGAGGGAGAGGTCATTGTGACTGACATGGACACCATAGAAAAATCTAACCTCAACAGGCAGTTCCTCTTCAGACCTTGGGATGTTACGGTCTGTATCATCTTAACTTGTTTGATGAACTCTATTGATCGATGTTTTCTGCACAGCACTCTTTATGGCTTTCCTGTAACACCGAAGTGCACTTATAGATTATGTTTTGTGTGTTGATAGAGGCAATTTAAAATTCATAGTGTGTGTTCGTTCGTGTTCTTAAAGTTTAAAAAGACAAATTCACCAGCTCCTAACAAACTGAGACTTGAGAGCAGCTTTGTAGCTGTAGTATCACTAGACTACTAAATGCTAGTATGCACTATCAGTTAATCTGAGGTTATCTGATGCCCAAAAGAAACTGATAGCAGGAACCCTCACCCGACGTAAGCTGTTGGACACCAATATTTTTAAAGGAGTGCACATTTTGTTGTGTCCCTGGAAAAGAAAGCATTAATGTGGACAGCAGTGACCTCTGTACAGAATGTCTCCTCTGATCTTTGTTCTTTTGGTCACCTATGATAATGTTATTAGTGAGGTGACTGTTTAGTGTGTGTGTGTGTTAACAGAAAATGAAGAGTGACACGGCTGCTGCTGCAGTGAAACTGATGAACCCGGCAATCAAGATCACCGGTCACCAGAACAGAGTGGGCCCTGACACAGAAAGGATCTACGATGACGACTTCTTTGAAAGCCTTGATGGAGTTGCCAATGCACTGGACAACGTTGATGCACGTAAGAGATGATGAGACATTAAGAATAACTGCTTAATAACTAGGGGGGGGAAATGGATTCAGTAAAAAAAAAAAATGTGCGTTTTCCTCTAATGTTCAGGGATGTATATGGATCGGAGGTGTGTGTACTATCGTAAACCCTTACTGGAATCAGGCACTCTGGGTACCAAAGGCAATGTCCAGGTTGTGATCCCTTTCCTCACCGAGTCCTACAGCTCCAGTCAAGATCCACCTGAGAAGTCCATCCCCATCTGCACCCTCAAAAACTTCCCAAATGCCATTGAACACACGTTGCAGGTTAGTATATGCAGAGCCGGAGAGTCTGAGTGTGAGATTTGCCAGGCAGGATCAAATCTGACGCTTGGAGTCAGCGTAGCCCACAAAATAGTATTGAGAACAGCCGTACAGAAACCTTTGTGTTAATCTTTACTTTAAAAGGCTCCACCTGGTGTACCAACTACACAATGCACACATGTAATAGATGAGTTAATCACTTCAGCACTATATGCTTCAGAGAATTTTATTGCATTACCTGTTTCTTCATATACTTTATATCTTCATATAGGGTTTTGTTTTTTTTAAATAGCACTGTGTGTGTGGTGAGTGTGTCACAGCGTGAATGGAAATATTGTAGGTTTACCAAATATTTTGTACTTCTATTATTGAACTGCTGTCCTTGTGGTTCCTTCTGTGCAGTGGGCCCGCGATGAGTTTGAGGGACTATTCAAACAACCCCCAGAAAATGCCATGCAGTACCTCACGTATGTCGCTTTTTCTTGTCATTCTAATGCAATCACCTGTCAGCATTATACTTATTTATATGCTGGGCTCCTTTCATCGTAGAAATTCTTCATTGATAAAATTACTTTTCATTAGTGGACAAATTTCCTCATAATTTAGTCTCGTAAGTGTTTGTGGATTGTTGGTAATTCAGTACTTATAAACTTGTATAACTTGCCTTTCAACTAGGAATCAATCTTGTAAATGTCACAGCCCCCTCTTGGTTCTCGTGGCGCCATTGAGCTGTCTTCTTGTAAAATCGAACCCAAACCTCACGCTCGAAATACTTCATAAAATCAGCCTGCAGAGTAAATGGTTTAAAAAAAGATGACAGCTCTTCACATCGTCGAAACTAGTCAATGAGGTTTATAATTTCCGTTCTTGCAGAGATCCTAAGTTCATGGAGCGTACTCTGAAGCTTCCAGGAGCTCAGCCTGCGGAGGTGCTGGAGGCTCTTTATAAGAGTCTTGTCACAGATTGCCCCCAAAACTGGGCTGACTGCGTAGCTTGGGCTCGCAACCACTGGCAGTGTCAATACAGCAACAACATCCGCCAGCTACTGCACAACTTCCCACCAGATCAGGTACAAAGTGAAGGTGCTACGAGATGAATATCAGTTTTCTAACCATTATTGTCTGATCTTGGTTTTACCCGTCTTACCAGCTGTTTGCAGCTATAGTTGCATTGGTGGTATTCATTTCAGCAACAAGAAAAGTGTTGTCATTTTTCATACAGTATTAGAATATTTTAACTTATTCAACAGATTATATGAAAATGTAACTCCTGCAATGGCCACACGTTATGTCTTGTCTGCAAACCTTCTGTTTTTGAGCTCTGTGCAGGTCGGCTCAGTGACACCAAATTTAGTGAGAGATGCTGCTGAGTGTTGCAGCACGTGTTAGCACAGAGTAGCACAGCAGCTGATAATCTGATTTTAGCTTATAGCATGAAAGTTGTCACAAACATGGTAAACCGTACTCGGACCGTGATATTGGTTTTGAACATTTCTAAAATCGTTTGATGGCAGATAAATGATTTTAGTAAGTCACAAAAACATTGTCATGATTAAGAGACTTTTTATATAAAAGAAAACTACTTTACACTCTTGTGTAAAGACAGTTTGGGGCTTCCTGTGTACTTATTCATGCCAGTTTGTACATCTCATTTCCCCTGAAAAGCCATTTATAGATGGTGGGCATACATTAGAAACAGCAGAAATTACATTTGTAAACTTCAGCTGAGTCAAACGGCAGTTTGAGGTGCTGCGTATCTATTGCACGAAAGGCTGCCTAGTGGCTCAGTCAGCAGTACTGACGCTGAACCACAAAACCCTAGTTTGCATCTGTAGTTTCTCACCCCCTTTCCTGTCATTTATCCACGGTTTCCTGTTTAATAAATATGCAATTGACACAAAAATTACAAAATGGACATGAAAGGTTTCCATTATAGCACTTCTAAGTAATACATTTATCATCTGTCTTTTAGCTCACTAGTTCCGGTGCTCCCTTCTGGTCTGGTCCAAAGCGATGTCCTCACCCATTAGAATTCAGCACTAGCAATGTAAGTGTGCCGCTGTCATTTATAAGCTTAATATTACCTGAGTCTAGTCCAGCCAGGCTCAAACTAATGAATGTTCATGTTATCAGGAGCTGCATATGGACTATGTTGTGGCAGCAGCCAACCTGTTTGCTCAAACATACGGCCTGCAAGGCAGCACCGATCGTGCAGGTGTGATCAAGATCTTGCAGGATGTCAAGGTGCCCCCTTTCACCCCACGTTCAGGAGTTAAAATCCACGTCTCTGATCAGGAACTGCAAAATAACAATTCCTCTATTGGTATGTTCACATGTGGTTGTGTAATAAAGCATATTTTGGGGGGGATGTTACATCAGCTAAGAGTTGTTTGTGAATCATGTACTGAGTCATGTGTCATTGTGGATGCTTTGGCAGTAATGCAACCATTGATCTTGTGATTATGCAGATGATACCAAACTGGAAGAGCTGAAAGCCATGTTGCCTTCACCAGAGTCCTTCCAGTTCAAACTCACCTCCATTGACTTTGAAAAGGTAAGGCATCTCCTTTTGTCAGCTTTAATGAAGATAAATAACTTTTTATTTGAATTTATTACAGTTGCCAGTAGCAAAGGTAGTCCGTGCCATTGAGGACTTGGTTCTTTTTATCTGAAAGATTCAATAAAACACAGCATCTGGCTTTGCAGTAAGGCCAATTGGAAACCTAGTCTGTTAATAATAATGCGAGTAAGAAAGTGTTGTTTCCATAGCTTTCAAGACTAACTCTGCTTAGATGCCTTTAAGTGGTGCACTGCCAGAACATTGTAACTCTCACGCTAGAATTTCAACCTAACCTTCGGTTGCGCCTATTAATATACTTTATACTGGTACTTTTGGTTTGTAATGGCTGTGGCCTATATGTTAACAGGATGATGACACCAACTTTCACATGGACTTCATTGTGGCAGCCTCCAACCTGAGAGCAGAGAACTATGACATCCCTCCCACAGACAGGCACAAGGTAAGAAAACAGACCCAGCTGCTCGCACACGGGTATTAATTGGAAAATGTGCCTGCTAATAGTATTCGTTTTGTAATAGTAATGAAAAAACATTTGAGAGTGCACTCTGTGAAAACAAACAACTTAAACGCAACCGCAGAAATTTACATTTAGTTTTTTCTCTCTATGTACAACTATAAATAAAGTTTGGGGGGTGTTTTTGTTGTGTCTTTTTGTTTGTTTTTGTTTTTTCCTTCATCACTGTCCTTTTAATCACCAAACAGAGCAAACTGATAGCTGGTAAGATCATCCCTGCTATCGCCACTACCACAGCAGCAGTTGTCGGCCTAGTGTGCTTGGAGCTCTTCAAGATTATCAAAGGACACAAGAAGCTGGAGTCCTACAAAAATGGCTTCATGAACTTGGCCCTGCCTTTCTTTGCCTTCTCTGAACCCATTGCTGCTCCAAAACACAAGGTAAGCAAATACGTTACCATTTGCTGAGATTTTAAAAAGATGTGCACGATGTCTGCGCTGTAGAGAAATGTTTAACTCCAGTATAATAAACTCCTGTGATGATTAAGCCATGCTAATACTGATGCACCAGTCAGATGCATTTTGCACTGCCTGGGTGTAAGTGAGTTCAACTTGTCTTCTCACACTGATGGCATCAGTGTGTGCTGAGGAGAAATGTTAATGTATTAACTGGTTATCTTATTGAGCTTATAATTAATATTTCTTAAAAAAATATATATATGTATATACGTAAAATACATTTTTGCTGTTTTCTCAGTACTATGAAATTGACTGGACGCTGTGGGATCGCTTTGAGGTCACAGGACTGCAGCCCAATGGGGAAGAAATGACACTCCGACAGTTTCTGGATTACTTTAAAGTATGTTGAGCTCATGGTTTGGTTTGTTGTTTTCTCCACACTGACATGTTCTTGGCATACAATTAACCACTGTTTCTGTTCTGTATTAGAATGAGCATAAGTTGGAGATCACCATGCTTTCTCAGGGAGTGTCCATGTTGTATTCGTTTTTCATGCCTGCTGCCAAACTTAAAGAGAGACTGGACCTACCGTGAGTGCACGTGCATACACCTGCTTCCTCATTTGCATGCTGGAATTTTAAAGTTTGTATTCACTGGTTTTCTTTCCGTGTCCTGCAGTATGACGGAGATTGTGACAAAGGTGTCCAAAAAGAAGCTGGGCAAACACGTGAAAGCCCTGGTGTTTGAGCTATGCTGTAACGACCTTTCAGACGAGGACGTGGAAGTGCCCTATGTCAGATACACCATCCGCTGAGCTCCGCACTGAGCCCACCCGCAGGAGGGTGGGAGTTACAGGGGGGAGATGGGGGTGTTCTGAGTGAGGAGCTAAAATGGGGATTGGGGGTGCGTGGGTTGATCCAGGTCAGCTGTATTGGATCAATCAGTATTTTTTTAGGCCTGTGGTTTGTGTAAACCTGTGCCTGAGTGTACATAGCCCCAGTAAGCTGAATTAAGAATAACTGTATATGTTAAGAATCCAGTTGGTTCTTGGCTGTGGGAACAGGGGTGTCACTGGAGGAAGGGAGCATGTACACTGGACATCCTGATGTTTCTCAAAAGCACCAACCTCTTGAGTGAATTGATAAGCCTTAGTGGTCTCTTGGTACTCCATATCCCAACCAGTGTCCCTAAAAACCATCACTCTTATTGGCCTTCAGCAGTAATGGAGGGTTTTTGTTTGTTTTTTAATCTAATCCACCTTCTTCCCTCCACTATACTTGCTCTCTCCCTCTTCCAACCTCTGTCTCATAGACACAGTCCCACATTAGTTTCTTTTGTTTTGTTTTTTCTTAACATATGCACCTAATTAATATGTAAAAGGTCAGCCCAGGAGACACCAATAAGCCCAAGCCTTTCCTGACTGGATATCTGACCATCTCACACCACCTGAATACCCCTGCCAGTGTGAGGTACCCCTACACCCTCATTAAACCCACTCTGTGGCTTTGGGAGGGGTTCGTGCACATGACATTGGTTTTCTCTTTCTCTTCATATTTTATGTGTTTTGTTATTTTCTATTTTATTTTTTGGGTGGTTGGACAGAGTTTTGGCGCACATACGTGGTAGATCCTAAACTGTCTTTCTACTTTGTTAACTCCAAATGACTTAACTGTAAGAACAGGGCAACGAGATGTATCTTGAAACGGGAGCACTTAGTGTGATAGTGAATAAAGATGTAAAAACCTACTGAAGAAGATTGTGTGGTTATTTCTGTGACACACACACACACACACACACACACACCAACCGACTGTTTCCAACTGACTCAATTTGACATGTCTGGTTAAATTTCAGTGTCATTCAACAATGTTAAAGTGTCAGAGGTTTGTTTTTCCTGTCTGACCTGTTTCGTGTTAATGACGAGTTTCATTATTAAACACATCCGGGAAATGCTGCCTGAATACCAAGATACCAAATGACAGTGAAGAGAGTAATCAGATTTCTTTCTTTCTTCCCCTTTTACTCCTGCGTTAAAGTAAATCATCTGTGATGGCGTTTTGAATTTATAAATGTAGGCAAAGGATAATTTTTTTGTTTATTTTTTTTTTAAAAGGCAAGTGGCTGTAGCTAATCTGTGCCACACAGGAGGAAGCATGTCGTTAGGTACTTTAGTGTGCGAAGTGCTCTTAGTTTAAATACACGTTTGATAAGTTTTGTGTAAGGCTTTGAACGCTCCTCCCTGACAAGAGCGGATACATGAATGTGTGCAACTCTAAAGGATGTGGTCGACTGTGAGATGAGGAAGAAAGTGAGGAGGAAGGAGTACACTGAACTCTCAACACGCTTCCTGCAAACAACTCGCTGTAAAGGACCCAAACAAAGAAAGGACGGGTGTAAATTTGGATTATTTGACCGTTTGTGATTTTGAGAATGTGTCATGATTTGGTAAAGATGCACTGAAGAGAGAGAAACGATGGAAGTGGAGGAGACTGGTGAAAAAAGGACTTCCTGGTACGATACCTTTTGCATTTATTGCCTCCACCTTGGGCTGCTATATGTTACAAATTGGTGCTGAAAAATATCCCTGTTGATTAATCGTACTTCGTGTTCTAAGTGTAAATTTTCTGTTTGTCACCAGCATGATTACAAAACTGTTACATATTTGTACGACATTGTGGAACAAAAACTCATTTTAATGTACTTTGCTAGAGCACGGCGCATAAACAAGTCATTTGAATGTACACTGCCTACTTAATAAGTGTTATTTTGAATGTATCATACAATAAGATCCATTCCCTGTATTAATGTTTAATTTGTGCCCAGTAAGAGCTTTTCTTCTTTTCAGGTCCGGTGTGCCAGCAGAGGGACACTCAGTCCTCTGTGATCATGCAGGGGTAAGCTGCCACATCGGCTTTGGCTCTTGCAAAGCATTTAGCATTTAAAAAAAATTTATTATTGTCCTAAAAACAAGTCCAAGAAACTCACTTTCATACACTGCTGTCTTTAGAAGAAGAGAAAACAAGACCCGGCCCCTGAACCTGTGATCAGAATCTCAGAGGTGAGTAAGAGACTGAGACGCATCAACGCTGCTGCTTCATGTTCATTTCTCTGTTTCTCTGTAACGAACGGAAGTTAGTCAACCTTACCTTTGTGACCACAATGCTGTGTGAGCGTTGTGTTCGGCTTTGCAACCATGGAAGTTTTTGCGAGTCTATAAATCGAGTTTGTCTCATTTTCTTAAATTCCAGCTTATGTCGGTTTATTTTCACCTTTCAGATATTTTTTATTTATTTATTTTTTTTTGCCAGCTGTACATTACATCATCCATATAATCCGAGGCTTTTTATTGATGCTATTAAAGTGTTGCTTGCAATTAATACACAGCTGATGTGGTTAATGTGGCAAAAAGAAATAGGCAGACATCTTGCAATTTCACTATAGAGGCACACTTTCAACCTTCTTCCTCTTTGAAAGACACACAGGAAATGAGAGATCTGCACCATGCAACATCTCGCCTCTCACCATCTTTGTCTTTCCACTTTCCTGAACTCACGTGTACCTCGAGTTGAGTTTTAACGTTTTAACATGTTTCAGGACGAGGAGGGAGAGGATGAGTGTGAAATGACGTCTGACCTGAAGGAATCGGAGGTGAGGCGTTCTTGTGTTCAGTTGTTTTAAAAGCCTCTTGTGCACAGTTAGGTTTGAATGAATGAACCACAGCTTGTGGACTATTTTGTGCAGATCTTAAAAATGTTTTTTTTGTTCACTTCAGGAGCCCAGTAATAAGAGGGTTAAACCTGTGGCAAAGTCCAATAGCCTGACAGGCGTCTTAAACCCTGTGAAGACCCCTGCTCTGAAGCGCATCGGCCAGTCTATTTCGGTAACAATGCACAAACACACTCGCAGTCCAGTCATACAAAGTGACCCGTGAATGAGTTTTGGGGTTTTTGTATAAGTCAGCTGCTCCTCTCTGTTCACAGCGGTCTATTAGTTTTCGTACAGAAGCTCGACCTTTGCCCACAGCCCCCCTGCGTTCACGGACAAAGGCCTCCTCGTTTCCACGTCGCCGCAACAGCCAGTGTTGGAGTGACACTGTGGAAAGTCACGATCTGACTGCAAAGGAAATCAAACGGCAAGAGGTGCGCTAAACAGAAATCTTGTTATTAAAATACCTTGTTACTATAGCAGAATATGTTTGGGGGGCCTGTATATGGGTCAAGCTGTGTGGCTGTGGTTGCCGTGTAGGCGGAGTAACTTGTACCTACTCTTCATTTCTGTGAAGCTGCTCTTCATGGGTATTATGAAAGAGGATGTGAGCTGGCACTGAAGGCTCAACTTCCTTTATTGAACAATCAGCTGTGAGAGCTCGTGTTGTCTATTTAACTGACTTCTTATGCAACTCAACACACAGTGTGCGTGTGTGTGCTGATATCTTTGTTATCACACTGGCAATAACGTGCGCATTCGTTAACTCTTTTAAATGCCCTGCAGGTCATATACGAGCTAACCCAAGGAGAGAGACAACTCATAGAGGACCTCAGTTTGGTTAAGAAGGTAGCTGCTCAACCTGAACAAAATATTTAATCTACTCACATGCATGCTTTTATATGCTAAATGCCCCGGGTCTATTCCCAGGTGTACTATGAGCCCATGTTGAAGTTGGACATAATGACAGAGAGTGAGCTTGGACAGATCTTCGGTACTCTGGACTCACTCATCCCCCTCCATCAAGGTAACTTTGTTTTTGTGCAACTTGTGCTGCTATCTCGAGCTCCACTTGTGCATCAACACACCAGCTCATTTCCTGAATATGAAATTCAAGCAATGAGGTGAAGTCTTGATAAAGTATAGGTTGTTGCAGTTCAGTGTAATTACATCACAATCTGAAATAGTTACAAGTAAACAGGAGCAGGTAAAGTAGTTTTACAGCTCATACCATGTATTAAATGTTATTTAGGTATAATTTGAATTAAAGGCTCTTTAAAAAATAAATAAATAAAAACGTCTACACTGCCCAGCCCTGAAAAGAAACTTCATAAAATGGGAAGTTGTATTTTTTTAATTAGTTTTTTTTAGAAGTGCCGTATTTTTATGCACACGACTTGTTTTTGAGCTGTAGTAATAGTGAAATAAGGTCAGCACAACTTGGAGTATCCTGTTTTCTTTTAATTCATATCAGATCTGCTGACTCGTCTTGAGCGACTGAGAGGATCAGAGAAAACGGTTGGAGAGGTGGGGCCAACTTTAATGAACTGGGTGAGTGAGAGAAGAAAAATCAACCTTCAGCTTCTCTCTGATTTTCCTTCTTAATCTTAACGTAGTCTAACTTCTGTCTTTATGCATGTTTCCATCTTTCTTTCCCCCTGACTTCACCTTCTTATCTCACTGCTGCGCACTCTTCCCATGCTTCTCTCTGCAGTTTCCTTGCCTGGAGGCGTATGTTACATATTGCTGTAACCAGGTGGGAGCCAAAGCTTTGCTGGACCAGAAAAAGCACGAGAAAAGAGTGGAGCACTTTCTGCGTCTGTGTCAGGAGTCCTCGTTCAGCAGGAAACTGGACCTGTGGAACTTCCTGGATCTCCCTCGGAGCCGTTTGGTCAAGTACCCTCTGCTGTTGAAAGAGATACAGAAGTGCACTCCGCCAGACCACCCAGATGAAGACACGCTGCCGGATGCTGTGAGTTGGGCTCCTACACAATCATTTACATCTGCAAGCATGTGAGAGAATTCACAGTTTAATCAGTGCCAGGTCTGCAGCAGCTGCAAAATACTGATATCCACGTTATCAAGATGGTTGTAAGGTGTTGCTTTTAAATATAAAGCCTATAATTTTTACAGTCTAGCAAAGAATCCTCTTTTTTGTTGCATCAGATGCTGTAAATCCAAATTACTAGGTTGCATATTCACACATTTCTATCTATCAGTCTTCAAGTACGTTAAAATACAGTATTTCCTTTTCTGCGTTGCACAACAGTGCCTCCAGATGGCAACAAGGCCAATTATTAATTTTTACCAGTATATTCACTAATTCGGCTCATCACTTTTACATTTACAGTTTGCAAAAGCAAATAAAAACATGACTCAGCAGTTAGTTCTGCATTTAAGATGCCTGCAGTCTCTTTAAAGTTTCCTTTGATGGTGTTTGAAAGAGGATACTGTTGACTAAACAAATTATCACACCAAACCACTTAACCACTCATATGTTCTAAATATTCATAGTCATACTCTTTTGGCTCCAGCCCAGAATTTTAGCCCTACAAGAAGCAACAGGAGGAAAAGGACCCTGTGTTGATGACATATTAAAAAGTCTTGGTTCTGTTCAGTTGGAGTTGATCCAGAGCATCGTGGCAGAGGTGAATAAAAAGACGGGGGAAGCAGAGTGTCAGTTCTACAGGCGGGGCCTTTCCTACCTCGAAGAGGGCCAGAGAGTGCCAGAGATCCAGCAGTCCCGCTTCATCTACTGCCATGGAGAACTCAAGAACAATAAGGGCCAGGTAGATGTTGTTTACTGGTCTTCACACTTTCATAATTCAAACGAAGAGGCTAAAGTCATTTAAGAAGGGCAGAAGATGTTGGCTGTTCAGATTTGAGTGCTAGAAAGTTTGCTTCTCTGCCTTAGAAACTGTGTCAGCTGTTTGCACATTTCTCTTGATCACTTGTCCCCCGTCAGCGGCTGCATGTGTTCCTATTTGAGCTGGTGTTGGTGCTGACGAGACCAGGAGAGGACAGGGACGGTGGTCAGGTGTTTAACGTGTACCGGCAGCCTCTGCCCAATGCCTTGATAAATCTGGAGGAGATCCCAGACGGTGAGGCTGCTGGAGGGGGCACCTTCAGAGGAGCCTTCACAGGGGGAAACGATAAAGGTAATATGATCGCATAATCTAATGAATTCTGTGACACAAACAAAATGTCAGTAAGACATCCCCTGTGCTCTGTTTTAGCTGAAGTGAAACTTTCCACTCACCTTCCTTCTCCCTTCTCTTCTTTCCATCTTCTAGTGAAGAATTGTTTCCGCGTGAGCAGCAGAGGGCGCGCCAAAGCTCACTCGTACAGCCTGCAGGCCAACGACTCCTTCAGCAAGCAGCAGTGGATCACCTGTCTGCGCCAAGCCATCGTCCAGTCACGCGATAGGACAGCCCACACCAGCCAGTCACAGTTGTCTCCTCACCACGATCCCGCCCTGTATCACATAGCCGAGCTCAGCCTCAGCTCGGACACAGAAATGGCAGACCACACCAGTCGCTGACTGTCAGACTGATCGGCACGTGTACATTGACTGTCTGCGAATGATGAATGTGTTTAGATGTTTTTAAGTTTTTAGATGATATTAATGTTCTTTTTATTATTTTTTCCTGTCTGCAATTGCAGTGATTGCTGTATAAAGTGAGAACAGTACTGAATGTGAATTTACCAAAGAAAAAATTTGTTTTTGAGTTTGTATAATTAATAAACTGACACGTAAAAGATTGTCGAGGCACTCGTGGGAAAGTACACAAAGACAAGTCTAAGTATAGCCAACAAGATCTACAGAGAAAAGATTAGAGCTGATTATCCTCCATCCCTCCCTCTCGCACTCTCCATCTCCCTCCTTCTCTCATTGACACCGGTGACAGGACAGGGGCGAGAGGTAGACTTTCAGCTCTAGCCAACAGGCACACGGTGAAACAGTAGACGTCCCCTTATGCATTTTTAACAGCTCAGCAGATGATGGGAACAGTTTGGTTGGGACAGTTTGTCCACAGATAGAGTGACCAAGTGATCAGGTGAGTCCGGACCGCTCTGTGTGTTTGTTAGTCCTGCTACATTTGACCGGCTTTATTTGCAAAGTTACTTTGTTTGCAAATAAAGTGTTTACTAGTTACCTCCGAAAGTCAGTAACGTTTGGCAGGAGACGCCTCGTGTGTGTGACTGGTGTGTTATTGATTACATAACCAAGTGTTTTAATGTGTTCTGTTGAGCTGAATCCAGCTCGAGTGATATTTCCAAAAATGCTTTTCAAATTTGTTTCAAACGTGACATGTTCATGTGTGGATGCAAACTTTCTGTGCTCTCGTGCGTGCCGTAGTAACGAGACAGTTGTGTAATGGATCAACTTCATCTATTTAAGAGACGGGTTTAGCGTCAGAGACGGTCATTCACAGAGTACTTTTTTTCTTCCCTTCAGCTGTAAATGTCATTTTTCTGAAAAGGAAAAAGTCCTCCATCATACTTCATTCACCCAAGAGCTGGATTACATGTCTTGTGAGACAGATTAGGCCTGTGTGAGACCACCGCGTCCTGCTCACCTCTGAGTCTGAATGTCAAATAAATTAGGAAGAGCAACTTTCCCCATCTCAGGCGCAAACCATCTGGCTAGGATTTCTTTGGGAAGACCACCTTTCTATCTCAGGACCCATTCTGTTAGCGACTTTAGCCGGTTACTAGTATAAAAGGATGCCTGGAGCCAGCAGTGTCAGTGGGGAGGGCTCTTGTGAAGCTCTGTGTCGGACCCTGGTGTCTCAGAACGGCCTCCAGAGAGAGACGACCGACATCTCCCAGTCTGTCCTCTACACATCGCTGATGGGCCTGCTTCTGGTCGCTGACAATGAGGTGTGGACAACACAGGAAAAATATGGCTTTAATATATCCTCAAACTTTTAAAAGCTCTTAAAGTGAAATTTTACCTGAGAAAAATATAAGCACAGACAAAGAAAGGTGTGAAGTTGTTAAGGGAGAATACACATCAACACACACATGTTTAAACACCTGTCAGCCCTCGTTGGTCTCTAATAGGATGAACTCTCGAGGCTGACCTCCTTTTAGTCTCTTCTGCTATGCTAATGAGATAAGAAAGCTAAATCTGTCCTGCCAAAGTTAAACACACTGACATGGCGGGGTCGAGGCAGACAGTCACATGGAGTGCCAGCACATCCAGAGGTCACGTAGTAGGACACACACTGTGTGTTTTGAAATAAATTAACAGTGCTCTGTATGGTGCTTGCAGATCTGACAGATCTGTGGTCATCGACTTCCTTTTGTTTTTTAAATTTCAGAAGGAGCAGCTCACCTTAGGAAGAGGCAGGACTGGCCTTAGAAACATAGGAAACACCGTAAGTAAAGATGACAGATGAAACTCTTAAAGGGCCTCTGAAATGAACATTATTTGACATCACTTTCCCTTTTTTCTTTTCTTTTCTTTTGGACCCAGTGTTTTCTAAATGCAGTTGTCCAGTGTTTGTCTCACACATGTGGCCTGCGGGGCTACTGCCTGCTCAGATCTTACAAGCACGAGAAGTTCTCCAAAGAGGAAGCTAAACTCATGGAAGGTGCATTTCCTCTCCTTCCTGTTCTGTCTTGACTGTCTCTCCTCCTGTGTTAGATTTTCACGTTTTCTTCTTGTTTCTGTTTTTCTTGCCATGCCAGCTTTCTCTAAGGTGCTGTCGGGCCTTTGGGATGTAAATGAAGGAGACAAAGTTGTAAATCCTCGACAGTTTTACAATGTTTTCACAGAAGCAGTGCCTTACTTCAGTGGTTACAGGTGAGGATATGGATTTGTTTTGTGGGGAGGGGGTTCTGTTTTGCCTTTCCTCAAGGTTAACAACTTTTTTACCACTTGTGTGTAAACTGTTAAACTCCTTCTGTTAATTCTCTTGTTCCACTTGTACAGATTTTTTATTCTTGTGAAGAACTAGTTGCTTGAAAAAGTGAATAATTTTTTCTGCGTTCACCACAGTCAACAGGATGCTCAGGAGTTCCTCAGGTTCCTACTCGACAAGCTGCATACCGAAATAAATCGCAGACCATACGTTAGACGAGCCGGGAAGGAGCCGGAACAAAAATTTGCTAGGTTTCGGTGTGTATGTTAAAATGAATAAATCTGTCCTTAAAACAGTGATTACCTGCATGTGAGCACATTCTGATCATTTTTCTTTTCCTCCCCTAGAATATCTGAGGAGGCGGCTGTCATGTGGAAGAAGCACTTGGAGAGAGATGACAGCACAATTGTTGGTGAGGAGAGCCAGTCCAGTCAAATTCATCCATTATTTTTATCCCCGTTAAAGCAGACCGCTGATCATTCTGGTCCCCTCTCCCTACAGATCTGTTCTCAGGCCAGCTGCGGAGCTCACTGCATTGCTCAGTCTGCTCTCACTACTCCAACACGTTTGATGTGTTCTGCGATTTGTCACTGCCCATCCCCAAGAGGAGTTCTACTGGGGAGGTCACGCTCAGGGAGTGTCTGGACCTCTTCTCTCAGGAGGAGAAACTGGACAAGGAGAATTCGCCAGTAAGTTAAAGCGATGATTGTCGAATCTCAGCAACTGTCTGGATCAGCAATAGTGTGATTAAAACATATCGACACAGACACTGTAAGCAAGGAGATGATTTAACACAGTTTTGATCCATTTATAACCTACACATATCATTACGTTTTTTTGTCTTTATTCTATATAAAGATCATAACATATAGATGTGTGAAAGAAGTCAAATGGCTTGAACAGTAAAGCTACTTTCAGCTGCTCTCTTATTTACATGGGGGGTAATAACAGCAGGTAGCTCCAGATGTGGCAGATGTTTTTACACTTCCTGTCACAAGCCCAAAGGGATTTGTGTCCCCTCCCGGGATCAAACCGGGGAGTTGGGTAAACTCCAAACGACTAATACAGTGATCTCATCAATATGAAAACATTTCAAAGAAATGCAATCATCTGGCAGAGGAAGCAGAAGCAGATAAAAGAAACAAAAAAACATTTAATTTCATAAACAGTGAGGCAGATGATGAGAATTCTCGAATTTCTTTCTGTCATAAGAACGTCCAACTTAAGTGCATCTTAGTTATTAGTGGCACACTAAACAACACTGCATCAACAAGCACATGCTCCTTTGTACTTGATATATACGCCGGACCCTGTGTGCACGTGTAAGGTATGTTGTGTTGAGGTGTGTATATGTGTGTTTATACATTCTTCAGATGTGCGAGAGGTGTAACAGGCGTACAGAGTGCACCAAGCGGCTGTCTATCCAGAGGTTTCCCCAGGTTATAGTGATCCGTATCCTTGGCAACAACTCTTCCACTTGTGATGCTTTTAGGCGTGTGATTTTAATCTGCACAGATGTGTGACGCTAATAATACTTAACAGTCTCGATAAGATCTGAACCGTTTCACGACGTCAAGGTGGTCCATCAGTAAAAGCACTATATATGTGTCCTTCCCACTCACCCACCTGGACCTTGGACCATACGGACCTGTCGACTGTGGTAAGAGAACCGAGCCTGTCTGATCCATTCATGCTTGACTCAACCCGATGTGTTCTTCTATGCTGTATTTTCAACAAAAGGAGCTAAAGGTTGAAGCAATAAAATGTGGAAGAAAACTTGGGCTTTTAACTTTTTGACACAAGTGGGTAGAGCGCACTACAAAACCGTTTTAAGAGCTTGTTCTACATGATTTTATTTTGACAAATGGCTGGTGAGAGAGAGGAGAGAGAGAGTTAGAAGAAAAGGCATAAATCAGCTGCAAAAAAAGTTTTTAGCTGTGAACTATGAATCTATTGTTTTAAGCATAGGGAGGTTAACATGATGATTCACTGACTCAAACCATGCATTGTAATAGAAATAAAGGAATATTGGGATATACGCAATCATATCCTAATTTAATCGCTTGCAACAGAGATTATTCCATAAACTGCACATCTGGAATTCTGACACAATACAGTTCTGAACCCTGGATTAAGTAACTCATTGTATTTATGTTACTATATAATTCTGGATCTATGTTTGTCCCCACAGGCTCAGTTCTGTATGATTTATATGCAATATGTAACCATGCTGGGACAGTAAACATGGGACATTACACAGCCTGCTGCTTAGATGAAAATGGCTGGTGCTTCTACAATGATTCCAGGTGAGATATCATTTAGTTTTACACACAATATAAACATATTTTGACAACTGTACATCAAAGGTGGTCTATATATTTGAGAAACCCTGCTTATTCTGTATTAAGATATGTTTGCATAAACCTGAAACTTTTCCCTTCATCTGCCCATTGACAGTGTGACTCCACTCACAGAGAACCAGCTTCAGACCAATCAAGCCTATGTGCTGTTCTACCAGCGCAGCAACAGCACCGCCACCGTCAGGAAATAGACTGGCTGCCAAGCAGCCAATCAGAGCAACTTTACCTCCAGTGTCCATAGAAACGAATAGACAGCAGTATTGTGCGCTGACATCTGCAAACTTCTCATACTCGATGAGCTTACCCTCAAATGAACTGAGGAGGAGGAGAGCGGCCGTGCTCAGTCTAACAGGGCTTGAAGACATGGTCCTCCCCCTAAAAACCGTAGAGATGCTTTTCAAGTGTCTCACTAAGACACCTCAGACAGACCATAGCCTTAAGAGTCTCTGTGCCCTAGTTCTCAGGCATGAGCGAGTGACGTGCTTAGAATGATGCAGAGCTCTTAATGTAATACAATCATGACTCATGCTTGTTATGATATTGTGCAACATTTTTTTTGAGTTGGGACATACAAATATACGCAAAAGACTTGTTCCCTTGGGTGAAATTACAGTTTGTGGATTTTTGTAAGTGAAAATACATAAATAAAAGCCCTGCAGAAATCTCTAAATAAAATCAACCTTTTTCAAATGTCAGTCTACTTTTTGTTAAATGTAAAAAGTTATGCAGCGATCATGGAAATGTTCAGTGAATAATAACGCATTTTATTTCAGGTGCCTGTCAAAACACTCGAGGTCATCTCACACAGAAGAGTTAAAACTATAGTAATAAACTGACAAATACCCATCAAGTTAATAAAAACAAATCTACAATATGCAAAATTGTTGAGATCAGAGGATTCATATTAGACGTGGAAGACCATCAGAGTGAATATGCCACTTTTAAAGAAGCGTGTCTGGTGGGATGGAATTCCAAAGGTGGTGAGCAGAGTACTGAGGCCTCTAGACCCCATGGTAGTCAAATGGCAGGAAATGGACAGTAAGAAGGAGGGAAGAAGAAGAGTGTGAATTGGTTTGCTGATGTGCAAAAGAGGTAAAGAATCTTGAAATCAGTACGATTTTTAAGTGAAAGCTATTGGAGCTGCTGAAGAGCAGGTGTGATTAATGGAAGGAGTTCTGGTGATGGTGTGAGCAGCAGAGCTCTAGACTTGCAAGAAAAAACAAAAAGAAAATCGTTACAGTAATTAATGTGGGACGTAACCAAGGTGTGAACAAGTACTGCAGTGTTATTAGGTGTGAGAAATGGACCAAGGTGATTGATGTTACAAAGATGAAAGTATGAGGATGTTATACTCTTGGCCTGAGTCAAGAGGGAGGGAGAAACTGAGGAGTTGTCAATAGGGAGGGTAAAAAATTACATTTAGACATGATGGATTTGTTGCCAATGAGGAGAACCTCAGTTTTATTAATGTTCAATTTGAAAAAAGCTGCATTTGATTTGAGTCAAATGCAGAAGGCTGTGGGTGGGAGAGTAATGGTAGGTTTGTTAGACAGGTAGAGTTGCATACAATCAGCATAACAATGGAAGCTGATATTAAATCTATGAAGGGGTCCCAGGACAGATTCTTGGGGGACACCAGTAGTAAATGGGATTTATACATTTTTTTATTAATAAACTGAGTGCTGCTGGAGATATAGGATTTAAAACCCAAGTTCAAATAGGATGAGAATGATTAGTCAGCTGGGAAGACTAACCAGACTGGAATGGTGCATATGTACAAATGCATTCATATATACACACCCATTTTGTGTGTATTCAAACTATAAACATACTGATCACCTATGGTGATTATGGTCACCATAGGTTGACATTCCTATACAAATTAGTAGTGCAATACCTTAACTTAATTAATGAATTCGCACAGTTCGGAGAGAGCAATGTCCTTCAAACAAAATACCCAATTTTGCTGAGAGTAATATGGATTTGCTCCAGATTTCAACAGATCCTTCTTTTGCTCATGCTCCACCTCCCCGTCGACTTTCATAAAATTCAGTTGGGCTGTTTTTGCGTTATCTCGCTAACAAACAGATAAACAAACGGCCACTAATGTATTATTCCCCGTCGCACCGGTCTTTACTTGCGAATGACGTAATAGTGCGCATGTGTACTAGCGGTGGGCGGAGTTTTCCAGTCGGTCAGGAAGAGGAGAAAGGCGTACAGAGAAACACCAAGGTAATCAAATTCTCCATATAACGTATAAACTTTAAGCCGATTCTTGTTTCAGGCGCGTAAATATGTCTGTGATGGGATGAATACTGTAGTTATAATTTAAGAGAGAGGATTTTGAATGACAATAATAAAACTCATAGGAAACACCGCTAGCTTTCCTGCTAGCAAAGGCTGGTTTGACAGGCCCCAGACTGGAGAAGTCGGGCTTTTAGTAGGAATAGGAATGTAGCACGGAAATGTTTGAGTAATTGTTTCTACACCTCAGTGGCACCTCCGCCTGTTTGCCATCGGTTCCGGCTTTAAATGTACATAGTAACGTAAGCTAGGAACTATTTGCCAAACTGTACGGTTAACGAGACGTCTGTGCGTTAGTAGCGATTTCTGATGTATTTTTTGTGCTAGATGTCAGCAAAGGGAAACTGTAAGCGAAGCATCGGAAAATTTTAGTCCTGTTTAGACCGCGTATTTATTAATGCACCTCAAAGTTGTGTTTCTTTTTAACTGGGGAGTATTGTCTTAGGATGTGCAACAATGTTTTCAACTCTTCCATAGATGGCTGCTATCAGAAAGAAGTTGGTGATCGTCGGTGATGGTGCGTGTGGGAAAACCTGTCTCCTCATCGTGTTCAGTAAGGACCAGTTCCCAGAGGTCTACGTACCCACTGTGTTTGAAAACTATGTGGCAGACATTGAAGTGGACGCGAAACAGGTGAGAGGGAATGATGGTTTGCAAATAATTTTGATTGATTGTAATGCTGTGGGTGCTTGTATGGCATTTAAATAAAAAGCAATTACCCTCTTTAATTAGTTGCTAATGGACTGGTACTTAGCACCTTTCTACTCAATTTGAGCATTTGAAGTGACTTCTGCCAGTCTAGTGATATTTACTCAATCATACATATTTATCTAACATTCATTATCACACTTCAATGGGTGCATCGGGGGCAACTCATTCTTCAATATCTTGTCTCAGGATGCTTCAACACAACCAGTGATTTTTTTATTATGTTGCATCGTGGCCATCAGACTAGCTGCTGCTATACCATATCTAGTCTGTCTAACTAATCAAATTATATTATTGTCATTTCTGCCTTTGCTTTTCTTCTTCCGTAGAGTTATCCAGTCATTTAACTCTGTTACTCTCTGTCTTTTCAGGTAGAGCTAGCACTTTGGGACACAGCGGGTCAGGAAGATTATGACAGGCTGAGGCCCCTGTCCTACCCAGACACAGATGTTATCCTCATGTGCTTCTCTGTGGACAGTCCTGACAGTTTAGGTACCATCTGAGCACCATTCATACTAGTAAGTATTGAACACCTTGATGTATGTAATTAATTGCTTTTTCATTCTCCTCACTGTAGAGAATATTCCAGAAAAGTGGACTCCTGAGGTGAAGCACTTTTGTCCAAATGTTCCCATCATCCTGGTAGGAAATAAAAAAGATCTGCGCAATGATGACCACACCAGACGAGAGCTAGCCAAAATGAAACAGGTAAATGTGGTGGCTCAGAAAATTCAGCTAAACAAACAAGTTAAATCAATAAAATAATATTCAAATGTAAACTTTCTTTGTGACATGTGTCCCCAGGAACCAGTCAAATATGAAGATGGCAAAGAGATGGCAAATCGCATCAGTGCCTACGGCTACCAAGAGTGTTCTGCCAAAACCAAAGATGGTGTGAGGGAAGTCTTTGAGATGGCAACTAGAGCTGCGCTGCAGGCCAAGAAGCGTAACAGGAAGTCCACCTGCCTACTGTTATAGGCACTGGGAGCAGAGGGGGCTGTCCTTAAGCACAGATTGAGAGGACAGGCTCCACTGAAATTTGACGGGGGGGATATTTGGGGGTGGGGGAATGGGGAAGAAAAGTTATGCAGATGCTCAATTTCCGATCACCCAGTTACCCCTAGCAAAGTGGAGCAGATCTGAAATGATTCAAAAGACCACACACACCATGGTTTTTGGACTCTTAAGTTGTGTGCCACTTTTCTTGCATCAATTTAAATACAAAAGAAAAGAAATCTAATCTAGAAGTTAGCAGGGCAGGTTATGGGTATAATTTGAAGTTGACTAGTTCAAAACAGGGGAGCAAATGTGCCATGATGGAAATTAGGAGAGAAAAGGTCGATAGAAGGCCAAAGACACTGAGAACACAAGAGAAGTCAGAAAAGGACATGATTATAGCGTAGGTTTGAATTTAGGCCATCTCTAAGTAAATTTTACACAGTATCGCCTACATGTAGTGCCTTGAGAGTGATGGTTGTTGAGGGGTGGGGATTCATAACTTAGGGTATTATTTGTCATTTGTAAGAGTCCACACCTCACATTTGAAGGCTTTCTCCCTGTCACTGGCTTGGGTACTTCAGGCCCATTTTCTGACTCAGGCGATATGCAGGGGTATGCCTAAAGTTAGATTGTATGAGATATTTTCCCATACAGAATTACTTACCTGTACTTTAGAGTGTGTGTATGCATTTGTATGGTAGTTTGTTTTTCTCCAGTGCAGCTCTGCATGCAGTGAATGTGTGTATATTTGTGTGGTTGTGTATTAACATGTGTCTACGTACTGTATGCATGGAAAGGCCGTCTGTGTCACTGACCTTAACCCCTTTTTTCCATGCCAAAGTTACCCTCCCCCCCAATGGCCACATTTCATGGCTCAGGTGGGTAATGAAATTAACAGCTACTCAGAGTGACATAGAAACCTTCACTTTACTGGAAGACATCATACTATATAGCCAGAGGCACAATCAGGTTAAACACATGAGTTTTTAGGACCTTTTTTGATTGTGTTAATCAGTGGGTCAAATCATAAGTGGTGTAGCTGATAAGTTTAATATTCTTTCAGATAGATGGTAGGCTTATCTTATCACTATATTATCTGTTATGTACTGTATGTCTTACAAGGCCTTGTAAGGACATGGTAATGTTGTGTACTTCGAGTTTGCCTTTTACTCCATTCTCCCCATTCCCCTCTTTACTGATATTGTCATTATTGTACTATATAACTTTTTATTGTTGATGCCTAATTTACTTCATATATTTTAATCATTTTACTCGATCCTGTTGTTATGGTCAGCTTATGTCAGTTAAGTGATGAATTGTAACCGCTGTCTCATTTAATTAATAGAAAGTCAAGGTCAAGGGGCTGGGCTAGAGTATTTTGAGGGTGGGTTGCTAGAGGTTTTTTTTCTTTTTTTGTTTGTTGTTGTTGTTTTTGTCTTTTTTTTTTCTTTACTGTGATATGTATGGGTATTTCTGGATTTTTTTTTCATAAAGCTGGTATTAGGGTTATCTGTTTTAAGGTATTTATGTGTTCTTTGATTTATTCATTTATTAATATTTACCATTTCCCTGTCTTTTTTAATTACTTTCCTGTTTTTTTTTTCCTAAAATAAAATTGCACATAACATGTCTATATATCTGATTGTTTGATTGTTTTGTTTTTTTTGTTCATATCAACTCGAATATATAAATACATTTGTAACAACGCAGTGCATTTTTTTCCCCTTTTAAATCAATCATGGGCTGCAAGTTTAGGACTGACCCGTTCGTCTCGTCCAATCAGCGTCGACGTTAATGCATTCGCTTTCCAGCAACCAATCAAATTCCAGAGTAAGGGATTTGTCCCTCCCTCTCTGAAATGTCTCGCTGTGGCCATTTTACACTTGCTTGCCTGAAAATAAAACACACCATTTACCTGGGCTTCAGCGTGATATTTACAGAACAATTGTAGGTTACATGAGTTACCGGTGAGTTTTCCCTCAAAATTCACACAAGACTGCACTTGTATTTCTAGCTGCTGACAGTCGTTTAGAGAGAATGTAGCCTATTGGACTAGCTAACCAACCTCAAGCTAACATAGTTAGCTTGGCCGCTAACGCAGTTGACCGTCACACGTCATTGTTGATTACTCCTTTTTGGATTGCGGGTTGATCCTGTGCGTTGCGCACTCAGTTTATTTATTTATTTTTTATTAATGGTGCAGGGTTATTTTGCTGTTTGTTTATTTGTGGCTTTTAGTTAGTAGTCTGTGTAGCACTGAGAGAAGTCATTTTGATATGTCAAAGTTGGAGAAGTCATTGGATTGTGCAAGGTTTTAAAAATTAAAATTAATTAATTATTCACACTTTGCACAGCCTATGACTTTAAGGTACCTGCTCACGAGGTTGTACAATTTCAGCGTGGCTCTATAACGTGTTTCATCTGAAGTGATGTGTGATTTGTGTGCTGCATTTCTGTAAACAGAAGAACGACTCACTAGAGGCAGAGTAAGTGGATCAGCATGGACTATGAGAGGAGGTGAGTTTAATGTGATTTTCACATCTTTTTCGCGCATTTTATCACACAAGTCTCTCACGCAGTTTTTTTGTGGTCAGCAGGGGTGGGCGAGGTGATCGCCTGGGTCGCTATGGTGGCACTCACAATGATCATAATTTCCGGGACATGGACTATCGTGGCTATGGCCAAGAGGATGAGGAGGCAGGCACGGGATTTGATGTCAGAGTGGAGGGTGATAGACAGTATGGCAGTGATGAGCAGTCACTGGGTATCCATGACTTCTCACCAGGTTGTCTGCAGGAGCATCCGGGGTTTCATCAGAGAGTAGATGGTAGAGGAGAAGTAGGGCGTGAGGGGAAAGGGCTACTGTGGTCCCCTCACACCTCACAACCTGATCTAGCCCATCCTATACTCCAGCGAGAGGAGGAGGGATCCAGGCAGGAATTTGAGCAGTTACGGCCTGGCCTTCAGGAAAGGGGACGGGGGAAAGGTGGAACAGGCTTTCCGGAGAACAGTGGCCCACATTCAGGAAGTAGGGAAAGCAGCTGGGGTCGTGGTGGTTCCCATTCCGAGCAGGTGGAATTCGGTACTGGCAGACAGCGAGAGGATGACAGGTTTTCTCGTCCTGGAGCAGGAAAGAGAAGGGTAAGTCAATATCAGTCCATCTTTATAATTACTACAATACACATTTAATTGTTGTTTGGTTATTAATTTGTGGCGGATGTGTGTAGACATTTCCAATGAGAATGGAGGAGCATGCTGGCCCAGACCTGTCCCACAAAGAGTTGGATCAGAGAGACCAGGATTACCGTGCCGAGCTAGACCATAATCAGCGGCCCAGCAACATCATAATGCTTCGTATGTTGCCTCCCAGTGCCACTGCCAACGAGGTGCGTATTTGTCTCAACACTGGCCAGTTGATGCGCAGGTTGTTTGTGAAAAGTTTGAAGCTAGAATTCTCCTTTGTCCATAGATTCGTGCACAACTTCAAGAGCAGGGGATCCAGCCGAGAGAGGTTCGCCTGATGAGGAATAAATCTTCAGGTGAGAAGTTGTCCATTGCCCCTCTTTTCTTTTGTGTTTCTTATGATGCTCTTTTTTCTCTCTTTTGTTTCTCAAACTCATGCACTGCCAACACTTCCATTTTCATTGCTTTTTCAGGTGACTTTTCCATACCTGCTTTGTCTTTTCTTTGATTAATAAGTGTCTTTTCCTCTATCCTTGGTGGCTATCTTCTGCTGTGACTGTATGGTAGATAACTGTTGCAAAATACCCAATCATATTTATCAACTCATACAGATCGAAGTTTTGCATAGCTTCCTGCTTTGATACTTTGGTCTACAGATGTCTGAAGTCTTGCTAGCATTTACACAGGAAAAAGAAAATTAATGCACGCTTCACAGCCCTATTTTTTCCTTTTCTTTTCTTTTTTTAAGAAAGCATTCATACCATCATAAGTTGTAGTTTTTTTAGTTCATGACTTTGTTTTTCCTTTCCATCTTGGCGCCCTTATTGTCTTTATCCTTTAACTTCTGCCTTATCCATATTGAAGTGGGGTGTGTCTGAGTAGGTGTTGTTCACAAACTAACAGCGTCAAAGAGGAATCAGCATCTGAAGCAGATTTTGCTATTGTCGCTATTTTAGATGCAAGCGTTGCTGCTACTTCTCAGCTACATATGTTTCAACCATACCACTCAGAAAAGCTTGTGGTTCTTTTTGTGTCATTTTTCTTTTCTTTTCCATTAAGGTCATTGTCTCACTGGCCTCCCACTTTGCTAACTCTCTGGTTGTCTGTAAGGTGTGCTTATCTTACACCGGCACACTTACATTCCCCCACACTGCTCTGTCTTTCATACATCACCGTTTTACTGTTTTTGGTCTGTCTGTCTGTGTGTGTGCGTGTTAGGAAAAGTACTCATGTAATAAATGTTTAAATGCTGATCAATTTGTAATTTCAATAGTTGCATATCTATATTATCATTTATTGCAATGTCTGGACAGGATATGGAGCATTTAAGAGGCGACCTGCCATCACAGAGCTAGATTGTTCAGGCTCTGAGTCGCAGAGTAGGAGAGACATTGGTGTGCACGTGTGTGTGTTCTCTTGCTGCCTGTGTGCTTCATCATTAAAAACCAAAGAGCTCAGTTTCAAACTGATGAGTGGGTAGATCTCTCTCTCTCTCTCTCTCTCTCTATCCCTCCCTCTTACCTTGACCCTACTGAGTTACTTGACATTACATCCTCCTGCCCATGCAGAGAATTTGACAGTGCCTCCAACTGACTATCATGTGTGGTATTTTTAAAGGAGAGAGGAAGCAATGATTTTTTTTTTTTTTTTGACTGGTGCTGATACAGGGTCTCTCTCTCCTCTGTATATGCAGCACTAACCCCTCACTGCGTTGTTGTTGTTATGTTGTTGTTGTTGTTCGGTTGCCATGGCGCTGGGCGGTGTCCAGGTCAGAGCCGAGGATTCGCCTTCGTCGAGTTTAATCTCATACAGGAGGCCACCCGCTGGATGGAGACCAACCAGGTCACTCTCTCCTACACAGACACAAATACACATATATAAATGTATTCAGTGAGACACAAAAGCTAATCTCATACAGTCACGTCATACCATCCTGTGCTTAAAATGCATTCTAGTATAACAATAAATATTAAGAATGATTAAATAACATCGGTCCTCAGGTAGGTAGTGCTTGAAGGAAGATTCCTCTTTTCTTTCCACAATTACAATTAGACAATTCAAACCAATTCATGTTGCATAATTCTGACAACCAAGGGGCAGCTTGATAGTTTTCATAGACGAGACCTCCCAGTCAAACTGATCATCATTTGTCCATCATATTCTCCTCTTTTATTCAGTGACTTGTCTCGCTTTCTTTCCTGAGTTCACAGTACCACCTTTGGGATAGTATGACAGTGTGAATATAATGTCTCACATGGTCTGTTGTATGTTGAATCAGAACCAATATATTGCTTCATTTTCTTGTTTTTGAGCTTTTCACATCTGCCATGATTACATCTTTAGGACAGAGCTATTGTCTCTTTGGGGGACAAAGGTGGTGACAATGGGATGGGTTGTGTGGACAACTTTGGAAAGGTTTCCCCTTAAGGGGGGAGGGATGACACAATTGAACAAAGCACATTGTGTCCTTTAAAAATGGGCACTCACAGACTACATATATACCATCTCACCGTCCGTCCGAATTTCCTAAAGCTGAAGGTCAATTCTCTGGTGTCCTCTTCCTTTCAGCCTCAGTTGTACTCTTTCTCTCTATTCCTCTCCCTCTCTCTTTTCCCTTTCACTCTCTCTCATCTCTTGTGAGATGAGGCCTTTCTATGGCATGTGTGGCCTAATTATCACTGATAATCATTCTTTGTTATTCCTCCCTCTCTTTCTTTTTCCTTCAGGGAGTGCTGTCGATTCTAGGGCAGAGAGTGTCGATGCACTACAGCGACCCCAAACCGCGTGCCAATGAGGACTGGCTCTGCAACAAGGTCCGGTGCTTGCTATGAATTACCACGATGTACAATTTGAATGCGTGTTATATAATATAAAGCCAGTCATTCATTTGGCTAATTTATGAAGATTGTTAACAAGGTTGTATAACAATTCAACAGTGTGGTGTACAAAACTTCAAGAGGAGAGAGAAGTGCTTTAAATGCAACGTTCCTAAATCGGGTAAGGTTTCACTGAATGTTTCCCCTCTTCTCTCCTTTATAACATGAGATCTTGCTTATTGAACAGTAATACTAACATGTTGTATTTTGCCAGAGGCTGAGCTGAAGTTGCCCCAGGTACAGAAGGACTTGCCTGTTGGTCTTCAAAAGGAGGGAGCCCAAGGTTTGTTGCCCTTGCCAGCACCTTACCACTCTTCTGGTCCTCCTGTCACACCAGGCCAAGCTCCACAACAGGCAGATGTTGCTAATGACAGTAAGTCATCTCCTCTAATAACAATGAAAATAATAATGCTAATATTGGTGATGATGATAATCATCTCTATTAATAAAGCGTCTTTTAATTTAAGGCTTACAGATTGCTTTGACAGACCAAAATGGAGTACTGAGAGGGAAACTTTGAAAAGAAAGCCAAACATTAAAGAAAATATGCGGACTTTACTTAAAAACTGAAAACCTCACGTTAAAAACACAACAAATATAATTGTCATCACAAATGACATCAGATAAAAGCTGGTTCATAGATGGTCACAGATTCTGACCCTGGTCTTCCCAAGTAATTCTTCAAAAAGTGAAGGGTTTTAATGCCAAAAGCACCTACAACTGCCTTCTCTCTGCCCAAGGATCTCAGGCTGCAAACTAGTTCCTCAGTGGTTGAAATTTCTGCTATAGAGCTTGGTGCCAGACCGCCACATGCTTTGACATGATGAATACACTTTAAAATCAGTTCTAAAAAGTGCAGGGAGCCAATGGAGAGAAGCCAGCATTTGGGTGATGTGATGCCATCTGCTCAGTAAAAAGCCAAGCTGCTGTATTCTGAACCAGTTGGAGGTGAGAGAGTAACTTTCCATTAATTCCAGAGAGAAGGAACTTGAGCTTTAATAGAATAAATTAATGACATTATTATTATTTTTGCCAGGTATGACACTTGTACAGCAATTCTCATTTATAGGAAGCAAGACTGGACTTTTTAAAACCCACGAGAAAAGACTGAAGTTGCAGCCCCAATTTTCTGACAAGCTTTACACACACACACGCACACACACACACACACACGCACACACAAAAGATACAGGACCTAGGGAACTGTAAATGGTGTTTGGTTAAGGTTGTTTGTAGGACTGAGCAATAAGATTTCTGATTTTGAGATATAAAGTAGAAATTTTGTGCCATCCAACAACTGGCATCACTGAAACAGTTTAAGAGGGGTCAGGAGATCTCCTGGGAAATCTTTGTCATCAGTATAGCAGTGAGCAAATAATTAGGACCTAAAATAGAACCCTGTGGTACACCCACAGTGACCAAGAAGGTTTGTTGTGAAACATATAAATGGAAATACTCATATTCCTCATCATAGCAATATTTTCTTTTAAGAGACAAAAATTGTTTTTAATGATTTCTTTTTTGCCATAGGATACCTACTTAGCTAAAGCTTGTAGGCTATGTGTGTGCATCAGTGTACTTGGGTCACAAATTGTTTCATTTTTACCCCTCAGCTGTAAAAGACTGTTTTTGTCTTTTTGTCACCCTGAGATGTGGTTGGGTGGGTTGTGTGGACACCCAAGTTTGTAAATGCGATGAGTCACGAACAAGGTGATGGATTTGAAATTCATGCCATAGCTGCATCTACTAAAAATCTCTGGACTAGTTTGAATTTCACTGACCTTGACCTCAGTCAGAGGGGATTTTCTTTCTGAAAATCTTGTGACTGCAGTAACTCAAGTAGGAGGTTTCAAATTTATACCATATGTGCATCTACTTGGGAGCTAAGGGGTAGCACTGGCAGCTGCCAGTATGTTTTTTTTTTTTAAACGATAATGCATCTTAAATATACCTCATCCACTCTCTCAACAGCTTTGATACTAAGGAACCTTGGCCCACATACATCAGTAGAAGCCATTTTGTCTGCTTTGGCTCCGTTTGCTACCCTCTCCCCTTCCAACGTTCGCCTAATCAAGGACAAACACACACACCTCAACAGGGGCTTTGCCTTTCTACAACTATCTACCATAGTGGTGAGACACAAGATCACACATACATACACACATAAGCCAGGGTTGTTTTTGTTTTACTGACTTGTATCTGAACTAAACTGCATTGAGATTAGAATAATTTGTAAGCAAAACCTTTTTAGTTTTTGCTTATTTTATTTTTTTAATGAGCTTTGTCTTAAATATGCGTTCACCCACCCAGTGGTCTCTGTGTGTTTAACAGGAGGCATCTCAGTTGCTCCAGATTTTGCAGGCTCTCCAGCCACCTCTATCTATTGATGGGAAGGTCATTGTAGTTGAATTTGCCAAAGGCTCCAAACGGTAAATGCTCACACAACCAAACTTAATTGCAAAGAACATACGGGGACTCCACGCTTTACTATATTATAATTGCACAGTGGATGTGGGTGGCTGTAGCTCAGCAGGTAGAGCAGGTCATCTACCAGTCGGAAGATAGGTGGGTTGATCCTGGCTGCTCAAGTCTGCATGCCAAAATATCCTTAGTTAAATACTGAACTTTAAGTTGCTCTCCTGATACATCAATTGAGGTGTGAATGTGTGTAAAGGTTAGAAAGATAGAAAGCTTAGAAAAAGGTGTTTGCATGAATGGGTGAATGAATTAAATTCAGTTTTATTTAGATAGTAACCAAATCACAACAACCGTTTCCTCGAGGCCTTCGATGACATGTGGTGTATAACGTGCTCTGTGTGCTAGAGCAAGGTACTATGTAAGAATCAGGCATTTTACTGGAGTGTGAAATTAGACTAGTAAATGGACTGATCACATTACAAAGAAATGCAGGTTGATCATGTGATTATTAAAATTATAAATAGCATTTTGTGAAGGTAACCGTAAATGTATTAGAAGAGCAATGATGGTTGAAATTAAGCTATTCAATGTAACCAGCCCTCCAAAAGCTTTTTGATTAAAGCCCTCACTCTGTCTCTTGTCTATGTTAGGGATGTGTTTGTAACGGATGGTAGCAGAGTGAGTGCTGCTACAGTGGCCAGCACAGCTATAGCTGCTGCACAGTGGGCTGTCACTCAGGTAAAGTTTGACGTATTACAGCATATATACCACATCCTTAATACAGATTGCATGATCATTGTATTGTATTTATTCTTTTAAATTCTCAGACCTCTCAAAATGGACCAGGTGGAGGCCAGAGTGTTGATACGAGTGTGTATCAGCAGGGGGCAGCAGTGACATACAGTCAGGAAGGGCTTGAGTATGCAGGGCAAGATGGCACAACTTTCAAGCCCCCAGCAGATAACAGGGTTACTGCTTTGACAAGTGGAGTAGCTTCCCTGAATGGAGCCTACGCAGGAGGAGCAGCCCCAGGTTTGTATGACATGCCAATAAGTTTATAACACACATGTATCTATATATCATGTAGTTGCATACAATTACATTAAGCTTCCTCTACCACTATTTGCACTTGTTTGCCCATGTGCAGCTGTCATTTCATCTGAGGCAGCCAAACCTGCATCAGTGGTTGTGCAGCAGCCGCTCATTCATACACAGACTCCTCTAATCACCACAGCTGCCACCACACCGGGGACACAGGTAGAACTTGATGCCGTTTCCTTCTTTATTCCATTTGTTCCTTGTATTTTTCCTGTTTTTAAAATCTCTGTCACTTCACAGGTTGAAATAGTGGGAAAACCACAACCAGCTGCACCCAGCCAGCCTGCAATCCCAGGCACTGAACATGAGCTCCAGCAGTATCGTAAGGCTTCATGTATTTAGTGTTCCCTCTGGGGAATTTACATCTTCGCTAATAATTGCAAATAATTGCTGCTGACTACTGGCAAGCTTACCTTTCATTCAGGAAAAAATATTGAAAATCTGACCCTGATGCAAATACCATGTGTCTCATACTACAGCTGTGCCAGATGTCTCCACTTACCACTATGACGAAAGCTCTGGCTACTATTATGACCCATTCACAGGTCTCTACTATGACCCCAATTCACAGGTAAACAGCCCATGGTAACTCTAAAGCAATCTATATGTTTTGTAGGACATTTGTGTGTGTGTGTGTGTTGCTTATGCCCCTTGGTATTTCAATCTGTTTTTGCACTTCCCTTTGTCTTTGCAGTACTACTACAACTCTCACACTCAGCAGTACATGTACTGGGATGGAGAGAAACATACCTACATTCCTGCTGCCAGTCAGTCAAACACAGAAGGTGCTCCTCCAAGTGATGGTGCAGCTCCTTCAGAATCACTGTTTGCTACCTCTGGCAGCAAGGAGAAAAAAGACAAACCCAAGAATAAAACAGCTCAACAGGTGCTGATACACAGAAGTCAGCTTTTGGACATTATCATTTCTGGTTTAACAAATATATCTGCTAATGGCTAATTGAAGTTAGATTTCATAATTTGCCACCCATTCAGTTTGACACTTAAAATATGTAGTTAAGTAATTTTTAACTGAGTTTCTTGTGGTTTGTTATAATAGATTGCCAAAGACATGGAGCGTTGGGCTAAAAGTCTCAACAGACAAAAGGAGAACATGCGTTCTGTGTCTTCATCCCCGGCCACCGGCTCAACAGCACCTCCTGGTTATACTCGGGCACCTGGACACAGTCGCCTAGATGATCATAGAGAGTCTGCGAGTGCTGATGCAGGCTATGCTGTTCTAGAGAAAAAGGTGTGTTTTATCTGTAAATGTCTGAACCCTCAGGGCACGAGGTTGTGATAGTGACTCTGAATCATAGACCCAGATATTAACAGATCACTGAATCAATGTTTTTCTGTCTTCCAGGGGGCACTGTCTGAACGGCCTCAGATTTTTTTGGATCAGATCCGCCAAAGTGCAGAAGTAAGGAAGCGGGAGAGAGAGAGTTTCTGTAAGGTGTTAGAGGTGTACATTTTCTTTATTTTCTTTCTTCTTTTTATCTTTCCCAGTCGCCTCCTCGGCAGCAGGGTCTGGTCCCAGCCTACAGTGGAGAAACTGACAGTGAAGAAGAAGGAGGCGAGAAGGATGAAAAGGAAGGAAGATTGACAGACTGGGTTAAACTGGCCTGTCTGCTGTGTAGGAGGCAGTTCCCAAGCAAGGAGGCCCTCATCAGGCACCAGCAGCTTTCTGAACTACATAAGGTGGTTTAAATCAAGTTTTACTTCATCATAAAAACTCTACAAATGATAAGTAGCATCAGTGCTCTGTTGAGCAGCAACACCATACATTCTGCACTCGTGCGCACAAGTGCTGAGGCACACCACCAGCTGCTGTTATTGGTGATTAAAGGCACAATTGTGAAATTGGAGAATTTGAAAGTGGGCAGATGCAGGTGCATACATGTGCTTATTATGCACTAAAGTAAGTTGAATTTGGTTTCTGGCTTCTAAAGCCTGAAAGCAGAGCCTATAAATGAAGATCTTATTTATTTTAATCTGTCTGGTGAAGCAAGGTCACCTTAATCTACTTTTTAACAGCCGTCCATTCAGATTCAGTTTTACAGGGTGTGTAAACTGAACGTTGCATATAAGACCTTTGTGCGCAATACGAGTGTAAAATCCAGTTCGGTATTCCTGTTGCAGCTGTGACTTGAATTTCACTTCTTTGTGCCCTCAGCAAAACCTGGAGCAGAGAAGAGCCCAGCAGGAAGCTGCAAGCAAAGAGGTTGGTCAATCCTCCACATCTGCAGAATAATGTTGAAATTCGTGTTTTTTAAAATAATTTTATCTTGTCTTTTTGCAGAGACTAGCAGGTGGACTTGATGGTCCTGAACTTAAGAAGAGGAAGTTTAACCCCATGTAAGGAAGCAGCAGTGATGCCACTAACTAGACGCTGTATGTTTTTTTGCAACTTATTCAGGGTTACAGCTTGCTATTGACACTGCCATGGACTGGTTCCTTTTTTGCTTTAGTTTTATTCTAGTTACAGCTTTGTGTGGTGGTGATGTTGGTGCAACTGTATAACTTAACTATGATGTATGTGACACAACTTATTTGTACTTGTGTGTCCCCTTATAGTTTTTGTTTTCTTCCTGTAGTGATGGGGTCACAGACACTAGTCTCGGTGCAAGAATGCTACAGGGAGGTGTGAAAAGAGGACTGCTGTTGCGCAATATGCAAGTGGAGTGACCATTAATCTTCCTGACCCACAAAGGACAAAGACAAAGCCCAGCACGCAACACTTCACCATTAACATCATATAGATAAATATATTTAAAAAAACTTATTTTGATTTGACATTAGTTACCTCAACAATGGCAGTGCTCAGTGGTAATAATCTTATGAACTGATCCTGTAGCAGTAGATGTCAGGATATTGCACAGATTGCACCTTTTTGCTTGCTTCCTGAATGATGCAGTTTTGAGTTCTCACTTGCTTCAGAGCCTGTGTGTGATAAACACGTTTTGTGGACGGGAAAACATTTGCTGTCTTTATGTCAGCAAATTGGGATTTTTAATATTACTGTCTATGCACCATAGATTTTTTTTTTTTTTTTTAATTAATGCTATATGCCTTGTCATTCAGTGAATGACTAATCTGGGCTTGAACTGTGTACATTTTAAAAAGAGCATTTTTATACAACAGTGAAAGCTAACAGACTCGTGGCCTCATGAATCGGACAGGATCATGCTAACACTAGTGTATAGGGTTAAAGTGTCTCAGTTTATCATATAGCAGGTATAGATTCACATTCGTTAACTTTCAGAGAAGTATTTTTTATTTCTATATTTGTTCAGTAATGTGACCGTGTTTCATCAAGCTCATGTAAATGAATTCAAAATAATACATTTTCACCAATATTGACTCGTGTATTGTGTGGGCTAGTCAGTAAACTGTAGCTAATATGTCAACATTTTGCATTGAAATTTCCAAAGCTGTTTATCCGCACAAAAAGAGGAATGTAATGTGACTGTTGGCATCGGGTTTGTAAAGCAACACTGAAATGGTGAAACTGTATAGCTGTTGCAAACTACTTTTGTGTTCCTTAAATTAATTGTGCTCCGGTTACTGCGGAATGGTTTCTATGGTGATCAGCAACAAATTCAGTCGTCGGTTTGCTGAGAGCCATCGGAGAAAAAACACTTGGATTACCTGTAATAACCAATAAATTTAGCTGTCTTTCCTTCATATTACGTTGGGAGGTAACATTCATAGTATGTCATTCACAGTGTCTGCATGTGTTGGCAGTTCTAACATAAATGTACAACGCTAAACACTGTAAACAGATAGCTAGCTTGGTCGGGCAGCAGTCACAAAATAAGCAAGTTAGCTGGTTGGAAATCCTGTTGCAGTTCTCTAATCCGCTCTTCAGCTGGTCTGTAACTAGTCAAATTATAAGGTTTACTAATCGGGATGTCTGACTTTGACGAAGACCCAGTATTATCGGATGTGGAAGGAGGAGAAGAACACCTTAAAGAAGCCGAAGATGAGAAGGTATGAAAGTAAATGGGGGGCATCTGCCGAGCATATTTGCAGCTAACTCGTACATGTTAGCGGATATCTCTGTGCTGTTAATTTGGTATGAATCACGTGCCTCCCCCTGATTACCCAAACAGACTCAAGGTAATGTCTGATAAAGTTGGAGCTTGTCTGTTTACTCGTGTGTGTGCACCATTCAACCCCCTACACAGGGTATTTTCTGGTCATATTAGTAATAGGTCACTAGTTTCCAAAAGAGGCCCAGTTTATTGTAAAGTACTCCCACAAGTGGTTTTGAAGCTCTTCCATGTTTAAATTCTAGTTGTTGACTAATTAGTGACAGTTTGAGCCTTGGGAGTGGCCCTCCTCTGCTGGCGGTTCCACTAACATGGATTAAGCCTAGTCTTAGAATAAAAACATTTATCAATGAAGATCTTCATTTTTTTTCTGACGGTAGGCTTGTCCGGGAAACTGTCTTGGCAAAACGGTCAAATCAGTGGCTAGTTGTTGTTGGTCCATTACTATCCAGATATACCTTGGTTAAGAGAAGACTTTTGAATGTTAATTCTGTGTGGCATAGGTTCAACACAGTGTTGGAAACAGTTGATATATTGACATGACAGCATCACACAGTTGCTGCAAATTTGTCAGCTGCACATCCACGATTATACACGCCAAGGTGCTTTATTGGACTGCGATCTGATGAACTTGCTGCCATTTTCAAGAGACCAGTCTGAAATTATGAGCTTTGTGACATTGCACGCCATCTACCCGAAAGCACCCAGTAGAAGATGAGTACATGAAGAGAGCGCTATTGTCAGCAATGACTGTTGATACAAGAGAGACTGAATCCATGCTTTCATGTTGTTTACATCAATTTCTGACCCTATCATTCAATGTTGTAGCAGAAATCAAGACTCAACGTTTTCCAATGTTTTGTTGTCCAATTTTGTGATTCTGTGGGAATTTAGATTCAGTTTCTTACTCGCAGGTGACAGGAGTGGGACTCAGTGTGGTCTCCTGCTGCTGTTGCCCATCCTCTTCAAGGTTCAACATGTGATGCATTCAAAAATACTCTTCTGTATATTTTGGTTGTCATGTGGGATTATTTGAGTTACCATTGCCAACTCAAAGCAGTCTGGCCATTCTTCTCTGACCTCTGAGATCAACAAGAAATCTTTGCTCACTGGATATTTTCTCTTTTTTGGACTACTCTCTGTAAACCCTAGAAATGTTTGTGTGGGAAAATCCTGGTAGATCAGCAGTTTCTAAAATACTCAAACCAGCCTGTCTGGCACCAAGAACCGTGCCACATTCAATGTCAGTTTTCTTCTCCAATCCTGTGCCCAGTTTCAGTTTCACTGGGTCGTTTCAGCCACTGACTGGGTTGTCTTAACTCTGTATGTATGCCTAAATACATTGAGTTGGTGCCATTTGATTGGCTGATTAGATACTTACCCTAATGAGCGGTTGAACAGGTGTACCGAACAAAGTGGCTAGCCTGACCTTCACCTTACATGATAACTTGCTGTCATTGGTTTATCATTGTGCAATTTAAGCTGTCATTCATTTTGTGTTTTGAATAAAATAAAGTTGTAGGACTTTTGTCGTTTCTGTGTTGAAGCCACTAGCCTTTCATTTATATCTCATTTTTGTACAGGTAGAAGTTCAACATTTAACCCAAGAAATCATAAGTCAAGGGCTGTCATTGCTTTGCCGAACAGGAAATGGATTGGCACACGCATTTGTCAAGCTGAACCTTCAGAAAAGGTAATTAGAGAAAGATGCCCGCAGAGCAAAACTGTTCTGTTATTTTGAACGAGTTTCTTCTTCTGATTCAAACCAGTTTTCTTCACCCTTAGAGGACTGGAGGATATAGCTGCAATCAACAGTTATATTCACATACGTTTTCTGGATTTATCCAACAACCACCTTACTGATCTTTCTCCTTTGTCATCTCTGACCCAGCTTCTTTGGCTCAAGGCAAGAAGAAATTCCTTATACATTTAGTTAAGGACATCTTTGTGGCAGTAAGAATCCCTTTAATTACGTTTATTTAATGTAATTCGTCTTTTGTAGGTCGACAATAATTCTGTGATGTGCTTCAAAGAGCAACCGTTTGCTCAACTGACCTACCTGCAGTGGCTGAGTATAGCAATGAATCAGCTAACTGATGTAGATGGCCTAGTTGGGCCTGCCTTGGAAAGCCTCAATCTTACAGGTTGGTTTACTGGTTTTACGTCAGGTAAAGTGGAATGAATTTATTCAGCTAATCTGGCGATCTCTACGGCAAGGTCAGTCAAGTAAGAAACAGTTAATAGTTGGTTCCCTTATCCAAGAAGCAGAAGTTGTCTTGTAAGTATAATAAAATACGTTAAGCGAAATATATTGTCACTGTTATTTGATATAAATAGTTGTTCCTGCAAAAAGATGGGAATTTACTATTCCACGTTATCACTGTTAAAAGCAATATTTGACTTAACTAAAGATGCCAACAAACCTTGTTCGCAGGTAACCATATTCAGAGGCTTAATGGTTTCCAGTACGGCAGTTTTGCAAACCTGGTAACTCTAGAGTTGAGGGGAAATCGCTTGGAAACCACTGATGGCATCAACCTTCCACATCTCCAGCAATTGTATCTGGTACACAAAGTGTCTTGGTTTGGTTATTAACACAGACATGATTGATTAAGTTAATCCTTTACCACTACACTAATCCCCATGTAATAAACCAGGTACCTGGTTGCTTGTGACTAGTCTTGCTTTCTGTCTAGGCCCAAAATGCTATCAAACGTCTTGAGGGTTTGGAGAAGTTAGAGCGCCTCACCACACTTCACCTTCGAGACAATCAGCTAGAGTCACTCGACGGCCTCAGTCCCAGCATGAAGTGTCTTCAGTACCTCAATGCCAGGTGCATGCAGTCACATGGAAAACTTCAGTCCTGTGAGAAACTAAGTAGACACCATAATTAACTAGATGTAACTTGAAGTAATTGTGTATGACTTATTCAGTCTCTTACATTGTGGAGGAATTTTGGTTCACTTCTTTACAACATTGCTTCAGTTCGTTGGGGTTTGGGGGCATTTGTTTATGAACATCTCTCTTAAGGTTCTGTCAAAGCATTTCACTGAGACTGAAGTCTTGACTTTGACTGGGACATTGCAACACTGTGGCACTTTCTTTTCCAGACATTCTGTTGTAGATTTGCTGCTGTGCTTGGGACTGTTGTCCTAAAATACTTTGGTGTACAGAAAAGTTTGTGTTTCACTCAATGATTGCAAGGTGCCCAGGTCCTATGGCTACAAAACAGGCCCAAATCATCATTCTCCACCACCATGATTGACAGTTGACCCGAGGTGTTTGTCCTAATAAGTTATGTTTGGTTTTCACCACAAATAGTGCTGTGCATTACAGGCAAACATTTTCACTTTTGTCATGTCTTTCCAAAGGACATTGTTTCACAAGTCTTCCGGTTTGTTCAATGCAGCTTTGCAAATCTAAGCTGTATTGCCAAGTTTTGTTTTGTTTTTTAGAAGGAACAGACTTTTTCTTGCCAACACTTCCAATTAAGCTGTACTTGATCATTCTTTTTTGTCACAAATTAATCAACTCAGGGAATCAAGTGTAATTTGAGTAGTAGCTTGGCTGCTACTTACCCTCTTTTTAATTCCAATGGAAGCAGTTATGTTGTACTTAGTTTTTCACAGCCCTGCATAAAGTCCTATGGATAACTTTATTTTTCACCTGACTGCAATGTGTTGTAACAATAGAGATCATTCATACTAACGCTTCCAATAATCCAGTCAGTAAAAAACAAAACATGGTATTAATCCCATAATTTGTCTTCTTTCTCCCTTAGAGGCAATGCAATCATAGATGAGAATGCTCTACGATACATCGGCTTTCTGTCACAAAGCCTTCGCGTGTTGGTTCTCTCTGGGAACCCAGTCGCGGAAAATTCCGAATACCGGATAAATGTGCTGATAGTAGTGCCACAGCTGGAAAGACTCGACAAAAATCCTGTCTTCCCCGAGGAGAGAGCTGAAGCCTGGGAAAGAATCAGGGTAACAAAAAACAAAATATTTTTTTATTTTTGGTTTTATTTTTTACCCTTTTGATTTAGTGACATCGTGTAATTTCAGGAACTTCAAGAAGAGGAAATGTATGCACAATAAGATGTGTAATTATGGCCAGAATGGGGAAGTGTTGGACTGACTTCATTTTTTTTAAATGGCAGACCTGCTGTCTGTTGATGAATGACCAAATACACCTCTGTATGAAGTACTCTGTTTGTACAGTAGCTCAATCATCCATGACTTTGCACAAAAAGTGTTTTTCATTTCCATACACTCATTGTTACAGCTGAGCTATTTTTAAACAATAAAGTTTTAGAAAATGTTTATTTCTGATGTGTCTAAATGCAAAAATGACAACTGATGCAAGCTGAAGTGACTCTGGCGAGTACCTTGTGCCTTAGTACCCTGTATTGTTCATAGACGGTGGTGTTAGACAGACTCCATGTGTTTCCCTGAGTAAGGATGAGAGAGCAAAATCTGCCGTCGGCTTCCTTGTTGGCAGCCATCCAGCTACAGTTTTAAGGGGACAGTGACATTATGGGCCTGTGTGGCTAATCAGCAGATTTCGGAATCAGATCCTGCGTTTGTTTGACTGGCATTTAAACACACCATCATCATTCCATAAATATAACCAGGACGTTAACGTCCCACTTGAAGAAAACATACATATTATAGTAAGTTAAGAAAGCGGTATTTGTTCGCACATCAGTGCAGTGCAGCTCCACTTATGGATACCTGTATTTTCCGTAAGGGTAGTAGAATAGGGGTCCACGCTTTTGTTACTGTTATTTTGGAAATTTACTGATTTTAATGAAACGAGATCGGCATGAAGCAACATTTGTATCTTGAACACGCTGAGAGGGACTGACGGGGGCGGCTTGAACCACTGCTCTCCCTCCAATGGTTTGATTTGGTGGGCGGGGCTGTTTGAGGAAACAAAACCCGTCCTGTGCGACATCTCCCCCTCCTCTCCTGTACCACCGGGCAGCTAGCAGCTCAGTGGCCCAGCGTTGACACGACGACACCGGGGAAGCAGCCTTCGCACTGAATTAACCACGATTACTACCTGAAGCAGGCGACCACACGTCCGTAAACCATGACTAGCTACCACAAACCCGATGAAAAGACTCTGCAAGGACTGAAGGACGTCGCTAACAAGCTCAGGATCAACTCCATCAAGGCAACATCCGCCTCTAACTCAGGGTAAGTTGTTCAGAGTTGCAAACATTAGCTGGAATATTAAATAAATCCTGTATACAATTAAAAACACACACATATATATATAGTATGTGCTATAAGGTTACTGGGGCGAAGGCGTGCACCACCTCTGGGCCTGGTTGCACGTGCTGCAGATTAAATTCACGCGGTTACCGAGCCACGGGAAGCCGCTAGCAGCAGGTTTGCTACCTAATGTTATGCGACTGCTCTGCGAAACGTTTTAATAAGTTACGTTGTGACTTGAGGGTAGCCGAGCCTACAGCTATTGCTAAAGCTACCACATGCTAACAGTGTTTGTTTAGTTTTTTTCTCTACAAAGTAAATGACGGGCTTATTTACTGGTGGCTAGACTCTTAGGCACTCTAGCCTAGCATACATGCTTATAACACTTCAAGTCAAGTGGTTATTAACATCAACAGGCGTTTACTAGCTAACAGAAATCGCATGATGATAGGAAAGGATGGATCTCTTGGTTGGTTTGAGGCTGAGTTTTGCTGCTGGCTCTTAGTCGGTCAAATCGCCAGCTTGAGGATATCTGCGTAAAGTATGGTAAGTCTGGGAAATGGCTACTGGGAAGGGGGTTTGTGGTAATACTTTATCATAAATATTGGCGTTCCCAGAATGCCAGAATTTTCTTTTTGAGCTATCGCTGATATCTTCCGTGTCACTGTCGGGAAGTAACCCAATAGGTTGATTCGAGTCCAAGCGGGAAGTAGGAGTTGACGAGGGTGTAGCTTTATAGGGATTAGTGTGAGCGCCCTTTGCTCTGTTAATATTCACTTTAGAGAGCAAATGGATCTATACAAGGGTTACAGTATCCAAAACTCAACCGTAGTTTGTGAGTTGGCGCTAATCAAGTCATGTCATCTACTACATTTCACATACATCACAACACAACACTTTGTTTAGACTTGTGTGACGCAGACTAAAGCTTAGAGCAGCATATCCTGCTTCATAACATCAAATCTGAGACAGAAAAGTGGCTGTCGGAATCAAAGAGGCAGTAAAAACCCTCAGCTTCATTTATAGTATATGTCAGTCACCTGGCCAGATGCTTTAGTTTGTGCTTGATTCTCTTGCAATTATCCCTCAGCCAGTTGGTGTGCATTGTGCAATTTTTTATTTCTTTTTCATAATCTCAAATGCAGCCTTAATAGACAGTTGACTAACCTGTTTCCTTTTGTTTCTTGACAAGGAAATGCAGGAGTTTATTCTAACTGTACTATGAGGGCTTTATAAAGATTATATCCGTTTTAAACAAAGGACTTCTTGAGGAGCATTGTTCCTCAACAGTCAAAGAAAGTTACACTTGTGCCTCTTTCTTTTCCTTGTGGTTTTTCTGACTCTACTTCATTTCTCAGCAGGTTGTCTCTCAACAGAAGAACACGTGGTAAACGGAGCATTGAGTTATTTTAAAAGGTTTATGCTGATGTTTGTTCAGATTGGATCATTTGTTCCAAGCATGGTTGATATGCGATTTAACCTGCATAGGGAAGCTGAGACGTGTTGGGCAATGTGGAATTTCTAAATGGTTACAGTACTCGACGACTGTGTAGCAACTAACAGTTTCACAAGATTTGTTTCCTCTGAAGTGTGGTAACCTGGCTGCCTTCCTGAGGCAGTGATGGTCTAAAAATAAATAACAATTAACAATATATGACAAAGAGCATCATCGTTTGGCATATTAAATGTTTGCTGTGTCTTGTAAAACTAAAACTGAGCGTTTGTTTTTGTTTTTTTGGGTTGTTGTGTTTTTTGTTTGTTTTTTTTTTTTTAGTGCAGCAACACATGCATGTCTATGCACTTTGGGTGGAGTTTCTTTTCTTTCTAACTCGTTGGCATTTATACTGTCACAGTAGCTTTTCTGTTCTCTCTCTCCAGTCATCCCACATCATGTTGCAGTGCAGCTGAGCTCATGTCCGTGCTCTTTTTCCACGCCATGCGCTACAAAGCGGATGATCCTCGCAATCAGTGTAACGACCGCTTTGTTCTCTCAAAGGTAGGTGCATATCCTTTAATTGAGATTAATTGCTCTGTATTTGGTCAGCAAACCTGAGATCCGTTATCACTCTCCTTCTTATTGCCAGGGTCATGCTGCACCTGTCCTGTACGCTGCCTGGGCAGAGGCAGGTTTTGTGAAAGAGTCTGAGCTGGTTAACCTGCGTAAGATTGATTCTGACTTGGAGGGACACCCCACACCAGTGAGTTGGGAATCTTGAGGCCCATTCTGTTCATTATTATTTTTTATTTTTATTTTTTTGGAAGAAAAAGACAAAATTGTGTGCAAGCCACTCTCTGTATCATGTAAAACTTCCCTTCTTTCCAATTCTTCTTTTCAAACACAGAAATTGGCTTTTGTTGATGTAGCTACTGGATCTCTGGGACAGGGTCTTGGGGCTGCATGTGGGATGGCCTATACCGGCAAATACTTTGACAAATCCAGGTCAGTGTGTTTATGTATCAGTGTCAAATCATAAGACTATCAAACATTTCTTTAAAACTTGCACAGGGTTACCTGAAATATATTTGCACAGTTGTCAGTGTGTGGTGTTAATCTAAAGTGGATGCTTTATACTCACATTTGCTCAAGACCACTTAAAAGCAGTCTTATTTACTCTAACTAGGAAGTTTCTTCAGTGGTGAATTCCTGTTACTACTGTTGTTGTTGTGGTTTTGTTGTTGTTGAGCATAATCTGTTGCACTGCAGCAACAGAAAAGTTCTCAAAGTAGATATTATGGAAATTCTCATGTCTGTTATTAACTGGCTGTGTTGTAGTTATCGTGTGTACTGCATGCTGGGAGATGGCGAGTGCTCAGAGGGCTCAGTTTGGGAGGCCATGGCCTTTGGTTCCCACTACCAGCTGGACAACCTGGTGGCTATCCTGGATGTTAATCGGCTTGGTCAGAGTGAGCCCGCACCTCTGAAGCACGACATGGAGATCTACCGCAAACGTTGTGAAGCCTTTGGGTCAGCACGTGCATTTATCTCAGCTCATAACCTGTAGAAACAAACTGTCCAAACTTGACCTTATTATTTTTCTTTCCCTGTATCTGTCTGCTTTTTGATGGTCTACAGACATGTTCAGATGTTAATAACATTCTATGTGTGTAGGTGGAACACGTATGTTGTGGATGGACATGATGTGGAGGAGCTGTGCAAAGCTTTCTGGCAGGCTCAGCAGGTCAAAGGCAAACCGACCTGCATTGTTGCCAAGACATTGAAGGGCAGAGGCCTCAAAGGTTGGTGTGAATAACGTTTTTTTGTGCTTATTTACTGTATCTAGTTAGAACTGTTCTCTGAATTTTAAACATGACTTATTTGCCACTTAACTGTAGGTATTGAGGATTTGGAGAACTGGCATGGAAAGCCGATCCCCAAGGACAGGGTGGATGAAATCCTGAATGATCTGCAGTCACAGATCCAGGTGCCCAACAAAACTCTCTGCCCTGATCTGCCCAATGAGGACACATCGCCAGCTGACCTTAGCCCCATCTCACTGCCTTCACCTCCAGAATACAAGAAGGGAGACAAGGTACCTTCAGAGTTGCTTGTTTGTGTCTAGTTTTTAGTTTTTGAGTATGGGATCTTTTGGAGTAATGGGTCCAAAGTCACTCAACACTGAGTGGTCAGCAGTTTAAAGTTTACTGATTCAGTTGTCAGCATGAATCTTATTTAGCACGAGTGGTGGCTTTGTTTCATTACTAATATGGCACAAAAACACCACCTGGAACACTGTTGTCCACACTTAAGGGTCTTTATATAATAAAATAAATGAAATATAATTCTAAATATCCACTTTCCTTTGCTTTTTGTCTGCTCAGCCACATGCAGACTCCTGCTAGGTTAAAGATGGTGAGAAACGTTGCAGTGTTTACCTGTAGATAGAGCAGCGACATGGACATCAGTATTGACTAGCAAATTTTTCTTATCTAGGGATGTAGTTGATTAGAAAACTAGTTTAAAGTTTACCACTCTGGTTAGTGGACACCAGAAACTAAAAGGTTAAACAAATTTTTCACAATTTAATGTAGAATTTGCTTAATCCTTGGGACTGAGATTTTACTGAGCTGTTGTAAACCAGAATTGTGAAATTAGAACAGTTTGGCACTATTTTAACCTAGAAAGAAATTGGTGAATTTATTATGGCTTAACTAAAGAGTGCATATCCACAATAACCTGGAATAAGAAACGACTGGTGCTATTAGCACTGCTAACATTACCCCCACTCTGCAGTTATCTAGTAATGGCATCATGTGCAGTATTGTGCAATGTTAACCTCTTCAAATACCTTTGAAGTACACATGCAGTATTTGTACAGACGGTGTGTACAGGGCTTAAAATCTTCCATGACTGAATCCCAGTGTGCTATTTTATATTACACTGTTTTATATCCCCATACATGTCAGAGCTGGAAGATTAAGCACATTTTAACTGTCATTATGATTTTGTCTTTGAATGATTGTGAAAACCGTTTACATTTTTTGTTCCTATGTTATAAAGAGGGTGCACCAGTTTTTACAGCAGTACAACTTTCTTCAGCTGGAAGTAAATCTCAGACTTTCCACACATGAACCTGTGAAACATCGGATGTAGTCTGCTTTTTGCAGCTTTTGCTAACTGCGGGGTGATGCTGTCTGAAATGAACACGATTTCAAAACCGATGTGTGTGAATTATTGTGACTGTGCAGAATATTGTGCTGCTCATCATGTTGGTAAAGGTTCTTTTTCACATGTGTGTGTTAAAGTGGATATAGCTAAGCATAGCAATCAAGGCTGTTTGTTGCTTAACCCATTGTATTTTCTGTTAGATGGCAACAAGGCAGGCATATGGTGTGGCACTGAAAAAACTGGGCCAGGCAAGCCACAGAGTGGTGGCACTCGACGGAGACACCAAAAACTCTACTTTCTCAGAGACCTTCAAGAAAGCCTTCCCTGATCGCTACATCGAGTGTTTCATCGCTGAACAGAATATGGTAAACGATCCTTCAGTGCTCAGGCTGATTTATGCTAACTATTAGTCAACCTATTAATCCTGGAACCCTGTAACAGTTATGAGAGACTAGTACTTGGTTTGCTCTTCAATGCTATAATCTGCTCCAACTTGGTCTAATCTGTTGCTATACATTCACACATGATAATCCGTCCTGTCTGCTGCTTCTCATTTGTGCCCAGCTGACTTTGCACTTAGACCCTTACCTAACCACATCCACTGTCATTTTAAACTAAACAGTGTTGCTGATGTCTCTCCTTACTACCGCAGGTAGGAGTGGCTATTGGCTGTGCCAGCCGTGACCGCACTGTTGCATTTGCCAGCACTTTTGCAGCATTTTTCTCCAGGGCCTATGACCAGATTCGTATGGGAGCCATCTCTCAGACGAATGTCAACCTGGTAGGGTCTCACTGCGGAGTCTCCATCGGTAAGCTTTTCATCTACTGGATTTCTATTGAGCAGTGCAGGTGTGTGAGTGTCTGTCATCGACTCATTGTATTCCGGCTTCAGGTGAGGACGGTCCGTCCCAGATGGCGCTCGAGGACTTGGCCATGTTCCGCGCCATCCCAACATGTACTGTGTTTTACCCCAGTGACGCAGTGTCCACAGAGAGAGCTGTTGAACTGTCATCCAACACAAAGGTTGGTGGCCACCTTGTGGTAGCTTGTCCAAGATGTCTTCATCCTGTTGGAGAGCACTCAATATATTGTAATGCACTTTCCATTTTCAGGGTATATGTTTTATCCGTACAAGTAGACCAGCCACTGCAGTCCTCTATTCCCCAGATGAGAAGTTTGAAGTGGGTGTAGCCAAGGTAACTTTTTTTTAATCCCTTTTTCGTTATAAATCTAATGCAGTCAGTCTTCATACCAAAATGCCCACCCCCAAAAATGTTTATACACCTATATCTCTGTGGTCAGGTGGTTCGCCAGTCTGATGATGACCAGGTGACTGTCATTGGAGCTGGTGTTACTCTGCACGAGGCCCTTGCTGCTGCTGATACGCTGGCTGCTAAAGGTAACCCACACTGCCCTCTAGTTGACACCTGCTGCTATTGTTATGAGGACACACAGGGCTTAATGCAGGGACTCCTCAACTGGCCAGTGAACCACTATAGCCTCTATAAACCTGTAAATTAATTTCCTTATGCATTCTTATAGGAAAGAACATCCGTGTGATTGACCCATTCACCATCAAGCCCCTGGATGCTGCTACCATTCTGGCCAGTGCCCGAGCAACAAGGGGACAGATCATCACTGTGGAGGACCACTACAAGGAGGGTAGGTTGAGTTCATGTGTTTGAGTCTGTGCATACAGAAAGCATGTTTGTGAAAGGGCAGGAATTTTCTTATGGAGGCAACAATTATGGCTCCTAGACGTTAGATGGGTTTGGTTTTAAAAAACAAAACTAAAAACAACTTGAATAAAGGAGCATCATATCATTATTTGCTTTTTTTCCTTTGGCTGTGTTGTAATTTAAAAGAAATGCCAACATCACTTTTATGCATTCATTCCTTTTGACGGTCCTCCTTTGTCCAGGTGGTCTTGGCGAAGCAGTGCTGTCAGCAGTGGGAAGTGAGCCCGGTATTGTTGTGACACGTCTGGCAGTGACTGGTGTTCCCCGCAGTGGAAAGCCTCAAGAGCTTCTGGACATCTTTGGCATCAGTGCTAAGTATATTGCCGAAGCTGTGACTCAGACCTTCGCAAACTAAGAACTGCACTTCATTTTCCCTTCTCGTTTTTGTTTTAAATCACAACAAACTTGCAGCTACCAGGCACAACCGTGGAAAACCTAACTTTCAGTTCCTACTTGAGTTGTGCTAACCCTGTATTAATATCAGAGATGAAGGGAGATGAGTGCAGTGCGGTCATAGCCTGTAGTGCTGATGGTACTCCCCTATGTGCACCTTTTAGTATCCTTACCTCCAGATGGGTTCTGCCGTTTGCTGTTATACATGTTTTCAGAGTCTTGTAAGGTGCACAGTTAAAAGCATCACTGAATACTGTACTTAAAGTGTTATGCTGATAGATGAAAAGCCCATCATACAGCAATGTGTCCTAGTGATGAGCTTCAACATCTGTGGCACCAACCATCAATGCGTTCACATTCCTGGCAAGCGTTCCTGTTGTCCTCCCTCTCAGCTGGTAGCCAAACCTCTTTTTTTATAAGCAGCGCTGTTACTGCTCGTCATATTATCATTTACTAGATTACTTTAGTAATTGTGTTCAGTAACTGCCTTCAGTGCTTGGCTATTCCGTTTTTAAACATCCCACTAATGTTTCCGGACCACACGGGTGTCGCACAACATTTCCAGCGCTTAAGGTCACAGAGATGCTATTACTGCTGTAGTGTTGAATTAAAAATAATTCTCCCAATGCTGTTTGTCTGTGCTTATTTATATAAGCCGAGGCCAAAGTGTGGACCAGCAGTCGCAAAGTAACTGTCAACAATGAAAGTTTCCACTGGTTAAAAACACACACACACACACACACACACACACACACACACACACACACACACACACACACACACACACACACACACACACACTTACTTCATGAAAAATGAATTGGTGTAGTAATGAAGTTATAAAGGATCAAAATGATAATTTATTCAGTGTGGAGGTGAAAATATGAATGGCTTCATTTTAAATAAACTTAAGTTAGTCTATAAATTACAGAAGTGGATTCTGAAGAGCTCACATGAAGTGATATCTGGACCCTAAAGAGGTTGCACAGTTAGTCCGACCCCTGCAGGAGGGCACATCAATATGTGGTATTGCTAGGTTTGCTGTGTTTTCTACCACAAGAGTATGGAGCAGAATCCAGGAGACAAAGTTCATGTAACATCATTTCAAGCTTGACCAGTTCTGTGGTGTGTAAGTAGTCGTCCAGGAAGGCATTTCCACAGACACACACAGGCTCAGCAACAGCACCCTGACTGCCTTTAGTTATCAAGATGAAATCCTTAAACCTATTGTTGGACCTTACATTGGTGCAGTGGGTCCTGGGTTCCTTCATACTCTAAGCCTCCACGCTTGCCTCACCTAAATCCAACAGAACACATCTGGCATGTTATGTGTCATTTTCATTTCCCCTAAACCAGACCTTCCCAAAGTGTGGGGCCCGCCCCCTAAGGGGGGGGGAGGGGCGGCGGCATGAAAAGGGGAAAAAAACAACAACGCTTGGACACTGCTAGCACGGGGCTCCCACACAAACGCAAAGCAGGAGATGAAGCATCGCTGAATATGTTTCCAAACCAACTTCATTCTAAGCCAAAGACTAGAAAATATGGTGAAGCAAATCTTCCCTTTGGTTTCACCTGCACAAGTGCGGAGGTAGGTCTCCCTGCAGGATTGGTTTTCCCTGCGTGGGGAGCAGCGCTGGGCTGTTCAAATCACGGACAAACGGGGTCCTACATTCTTGAGTTTTAGTTCACAAACACTTGTTGTAATGACTAACTACTCCTGACATTTTGGAGATGTTAGCTCTTTATACAGTAAAGTTACAGCTGGATACAAATAACATCAGGCTGATCCTGCCACGATTCGTTCCCCCGGTTTAAATCACGGACAAACAGGATCCCACAGCTGTTTATGTTTTTAAACCCATTTTGCAGAGGGATTGAAAAATGTATTGACAGCAATGTTGAATATTATTACACAGGAAAAAAACAACTACGTGTAAAATAATCACACCGTGACGCCTCTGCCTTTGTAAATGGAGGGACAGTAACTGCCTGTTTATATGTAAGCCTGTAAAACCTGAAGATAGAGACAAAATACTGTTAATCTGACTATCTGCCATTCTGCTCTTCATCCCATGTAAGCAATAACGTGGCGCACAGCGTGACGTGAAAAAAGGCACATACCTTTAACTTTGCGTGACGAACTCTGTATTCCTCGTCCACACATAAACGGAAAAAATGAGTTATAAAAAATCTCCGTTTTCGGTGATTCGAAACGCCGTTTACGTGGACGAAACAGCTGCGTGTTCAAAAATACCCGTGTAGGTGCGGACATAGTTTATTTTCTTACTACCTGCATTACTTGTATTTGCTTAATTGTTGGCCCAGCGAAAAAAGTTTGGGAACCACTGCCCTAAACAATGCGCCGTTCTTTGTTCCTAACTCATTAGGTACTTCAAGAAATGATTATGATATGGTAAATGGCCTGTATTTGTATAGCGCTTTACTTAGTCCCTATCAGTGTTGGTCAAGTTACTTGAAAAAAGTAATCAGTAACTAATTACTGATTACTTCTCCAAAAAGTAATCCAGTTACTTTACTGATTACTTATTTTCAAAATAATTAATTACTTAGTTACTTAGTTACTTTTTAAAAACACGATTTACAACCTGAATAGGTGATAAAGTGATAGATCTTTCAGCCCAATTCTACTTTTTCTGCATAATCCATCATACAAAATGTAATCAAATGGAAAAGTCTCTTTTTAAAACTTGTTTTATTAGTTTTAATCTTTTAACTTTATGCATCAAGCAAAAATTTAATTATCTGCAACATTCTCTGACTGGAAGAAATTTGTTTAATATTTAAACCTATTTTCTGCACATTCCAGCACATAAAATAATTTTTTTGTGTTTACACTCAGTCTTTCAAATAGATGCAAGTAAAACACAGCAGAAAATAAATAAAGTCAAAGACTCGCGGTCCTGTTGCTCTATTTTCACCTGTAAAACAGGAGTGGGGTAGGCGGAGGTTTACCCTGGTGCAGGTGAGCCGCAGCGGTCAGTGGAAGAATCCGCGAGTTTCTCTGTGTTTCCCATTACGTCGTAGCTACTCGGTGCTTGCTTGGAAGTTTAGGGGTTTTTTTTCGCTGTAAAAAGAAGTTTTCTTCCCACACACAACGGACGCTAATGTTTTTGTCACTTTTTATGGAATCAAACTCAAAGTAAGGTCAGTACTTCCACGCTTTAAACGCTGCACGCTCATACTCTCTCCGCACTGATATATGATCCATTGTTGATCTGCACACAGCTGTTGTTGCGAACGTGGCGCATACGTCACTGTCATGAGACATTCTCGCAAAAAAAATCCCGGTTTTAGTAACGCAGTAACGCAGCGTTCCTACGGGAAAGTAACGGTAATCTAATTACCGTTTTTGCAATAGTAATCCCTTACTTTACAAGTTACTTGAAAAAGTAATCAGATTACAGTAACGCGTTACTGCCCATCTCTGGTCCCTATGGACCCCAAAGCCTTTACACATCCAGTCATCCACACATTCACACACTGGTGATGGCAGCTACATTGTAGCCACAGCCACCCTGGGGCGCACTGACAGAGGCGAGGCTGCCGGACACTGGCGCCACCGGGTCCTCTGACCACCACCAGTAGGCAGCGGGTGAAGTGTCTCGCCCAAGGACACAACGACCGAGACTGTCGGAGCCGCGGCTCGAACCGGCAACCTTCCGATTACAAGGCGAACTGCCAGCTCTTAAACATATCTGATTTGAAATGCCATTCAGTTGTGAGCATAAAAGCTTCAGTAACTGCCTCACTGTAACCTCAGATGCTTCATGATTGCAGATGTTTAGTTTATTACATTTGGCAAACTGGTATCAGAGATGTTACAAACCTGAAAGCGGTCATGCTGACTTTAACATATTCCTTCAGAGTGAAAAGAAAACAAAGATTAACTTGGTCATCCGCAGGATAATTCTAAGGATAGTAAAACATGCGCTGTTTCTTAAACATGTAAGTGTAGTCAGAGAAGTAAGCTTAGCGTTTATGCTGGGTGTCCTCAACTCCTCATCTCTTTGTTGCTGTGGAAATTCAGGGTGTTGTCACACTCAAGGAAGGGGTTGAATGTGGTCTGTAGATGACAGCGTGTTCCTGTCGAGATATAAAAATGAATCATCTTTGGAAACGTTGCTATTTACTTTGGAGGAGCACATGAGGGCCTGAGTGTTTCAGTGTTTGGTGTCAACTTGTCCAGAGTGCCATTTGGAATATGTCTGGATTCTGCTGCTGTCTCATCAGTTACTCTTCAGGTGTGGAAAAACAACAAAAAAAGCATAATCTGCAGATTTGATTGCATATTACAGTAGTAGTGTTCATTTAAGAAGATGTTTTGAAGCACATTCGACTGAATGTAATGTTTGTGTATGTGTATATGCGGGGACCAAAAATTGGAAAGTTGCTCTACTTGTGGGGACCAACAGTCACTTATGGGGACAAAATGCCCCATGAGTTTGAAGACAGGGTTAGGATTAGGCATCCGTTTTGACGGTTAGGATAAGTGTAAGCAGCTAGGGAAAGCAATATGTCAATTAGATGTCCACACGAAGATATGGAAACACGACTGTGTGTGTCTGCTGAGCAAATAAAGAGGTTTCACCCCACAGTGAACATCCCAGTTTGGCTCCACACTCAGTAAGGGGCAGACGGCGAGTGTGAGGATGTACATACTCCGCCGTCGATGTGCAGAATGTAAAGACGTCCTCACTTTTTATTACTCAGAGTTCATGTTTGACTTCAGACATAGATGCTGGCGGAGGTTTGCCAAACAAGGTTGCCTCCGACTGGGACTGAGTACCAACCGTCTCCTCTGGGACAAGGTCTACTATACTCATACTAACATTCTGATGCCCTCCAGAAAAAGCACAAAAGTGACAGCGGTTTACAAAAACGCATTTGTCAAATCACAACAGAATGTACGACTAAAATCTATCACCAGTGTGCAAAACTTACTGTGCTCCAATATCACCCCCCCACCGTCCTGTCAGCGTCTCTCCTCCAGGAGAGAAAAAAAAGCTGTTCCACGTAATGTTCGCAGACAGTTATGAAGTGGAGACAAGGAGGAGCAGGGTGTGTCTGTATTTCACGGTACAACAATCGAGGCTCTTTATTAACACTGAGAGAATTTATTTTTTTACCTCTCCGCCTGCTGGATGTCCCTTCCCGCTTTCTCTCTCTTTCTTCATTTTAACATTTACTCTGAGCAGCGAGCACGTGCAATATGTTTGAGCACTGCTCCAAGGTGACTCAGAACAGAAGGGAAACCACAGCGTTTACTCTGCATTCATAAAGCTCTATGGTTTACTGAAGAACTGTCTGCTTGTCCTTAAGTAGACTTCTAACCATCTGCGCTTCCTGTTCTGATGCTTCTTCTTGGCTTCAGCTCTGAGGATTAGAAATTAAACCCTTTGGGCTTCTCTGCATTTGAAAAAAGCTTGATTTGAGTATAAATATACAGCAATGCAAATGCCATGGACGTGGATCGTGTTCATCTGTCTGAGTGGAATAGTTTCATCAGAACAAAACTCGGACTCTTGGCATGACGTGGATGCATTAATGGAAGTCTCTGCTGAGATATCCGAATTAGAAATAGCACCCGTTCCTTCGCCAAGGATCGACGCAGGGGTGGCAGTGTCGGGTGCACACACTGCTGGTAAGTTTTTAAAGTCTGCCCACTTTTGTCTGCACACTCTTGGCTAATAAACACTTAATAACTGAGAATTTTAACCTATTTTGCGCACAGAGGATTAAAAATCGAACAGTGTATTCCTTCAAGACTGCATTTTTGGTTTTGATTTATGTTTTCTGTTACCCTGGTGAAGAAGAGAGTGAGGATGAGCATCTCCAAGCAAATGCTGAGAAAGTGATCAAGCAGGAAAAAACTGGCTCCGGAAACCTGGAGGCGATCAGAAGAAGGAGAAGTGCCTGGGGGAAGAGGAAGCATGCAGCCACAGTGGAGTCCATCGCATATAGAATAGTATGATGAGACACACAATCATATTACACCATCTTTTAGGTCATGTCGCTGTCCTGTCTGGCAGCTTTTGCAATCAGATTTTATGATCTGAATTGTTGTGCCGAACACATTTTGCTTTTCCAAGATAAGCTCTAAAAATTCCCTAAAGGCTCCTCTTCTTCATGTGTTTCTTTTATCTGCCTATTTATTCATTTCTATTCGTGTTGTTTCAGTTATCAGAGTATATGTGTAGTACGACAATGTCTAAGCTGACAGGCGGGGGGGGGGGGGAAGGAAGGCAGTAGAAAATAGGAGTGAATATATAACAAAAGGATAGAGCACAAACAGAAAAGCACGGTGTACTGGCAACTGGTGCACCTGTCAGAAACAAAACAAAAAGAAGAAACATACAGCACCTGTAACACACAGTCCTTATGTGAGACTTGTCTCTGTTTCCAGTAATGGTCTCCTGCTACTTTCTGTAGGCGGGTTTGGGGCGACCCGTTGGCGGCTGGAGAAAGCCTGGAAAAGGAGGGGAGGACAGCAACGCTCTTATGGCTGCACTCAGGGAACTCCACGCTGAGAAGAAAAGGCTGATGGATCTCAGGAAAGCACGAGAGGAGGATGATGACGATGATGATGAGGACGATGATGATGAGGACGATGATGATGAGGACGATGAAGATGACGATGATGATGATGAAGAGGAGGAGGAAGAAGAAGAAGAGGTTATAGTTTGTAATATTAGTTATCTTTTTTAACTTGTCTTATTTACTTACTGATTTGTCCGGGTAATTAAATGTTGTTCTTTTCTTCCAAGGAGGAAGAAGAAGAAGAGGAGGAGGAAGAAGAAGAAGAGGAAGAGGACGAGGAGGAAGAAGAAGAAGAAGAAGAAGAGGAGGAGGAGGAAGAAGAAGAAGAACCGACTGAGTCGCCCAGCAATCAAACAGAAACGGTTTCTAACTTTATAGAGTTGCCTGTTACATATTACATAATTTTCTTGGGCATTAATAAAGTTTTGTGATTCTGATTCTATTAAGTGTCAGAGCACCGAGAGAGAGATCAGCTGCAGGGGCATCGGCATTACTCACCTGCCAAGCTTCCAAAACCTTGAAGCCACGAAGGTGGATTTAGCAGGTATGTGTATATCTACAGCTGTAGTCAAAGAAAGCACCGAACAGAAATTTCACAGATTAAAAAAAGAAAAAAGAGCAAACACAAGAGCTCAGGAAGCCCAGCCATCATTAGTGAGCCATCGATGCCCATATTTTTGTAGACAGTGTTATCCTGGATTTACTACTGGAATACATTACGACGTGGATTATTATGCTGCCAGCTTGTGAAAGTGTCATGTGACTGACTTTATGTTCAGAGAACAACATCAGGATCATCACGGCACGAGCTTTCTCAGGCCTCCTGAACCTGGACCTGCTGGACCTGAGTCAAAACATACTGGATGATGAATCGTTCAGCCAAAACCCACTTTCTGTGAGTAACACTGTTACAATTACTCACAAGTGACATATTTTTATCCCTTTATTTATCTATTTATATAAAAAGTGCAAAAGTAAAGTAAAACCAGTAAAGGGTGGTGGTTACTTTGTGATACTGTGCATTACTCTGACTTAAATTTACTGCTCTTGTACTGAGGTTTGTGTCCCAGTGAGTAATATATAGTAATATGTGTGTAATACCAGTGTGAAAATCCACCACAAACCAAGGCTGTCCAACACCATTTGACTGCAGAGTTTCTCCCACTCGTCTTACAACTGCAGATGGAGACTTGCACTGCCTGTTCTGCCTGCACTCAATGAGTTTTCCAACTATATATTTTTAACTGCACTTTATGTCTGTTGGGTGTTTTCTAGAAAATATTTACTGTCATGAAATATCAAGTATTATTTATCCAGACTGGGAATGGAAAAAACAAACAAGTGTTACTGACAGTGACTGAACTCTGTTAGAAAAGTCAGTGTTGCTTCTCTCATTGTCTGCTGGCAAAAGAAAGAAGTGATAAAATAATTTACAGTAGACAACAACAACAACATTTAATATACTGCTTGTCTTGCCAGACTGTAGTTTACCTTCGTAATGAGACAGAAAGTTTGTATTCACTGTAAGTTCGAGCCACAAATAATATTCTGGGAAGAACTATTTGGTGTGTTTAAACAGCACCAGCAGACACAAACACACATATCAACAAAAAACCCAAAAAACTTTACGCCTTGAGGCCTGAAACTGAACCCTGTTTGACTTTGCTTTGACGTGGACGTGTTGAACTGCTCTGACATTATCCTTAGTAGCTCTGTCTTCACTCTTACAGAGAGTCCTCCGCCTGTCAGTACTTTTCTGACTTACAAGCACATTTTATGGGTCACTTTGCATCTAATTAAAATAAAAAGCAGGCTATGTCCTGTATCATTATGGTAATAAAAGAGCACTGAAAATGCATTAACTAATCCGTCTAAGAATAACCTCTGGTTTAAACCAGAGGTTGTTCTTAGACCACAGGCCACACCGAGGGAGCCTACCACACTCTGACCAATCATTACACACTGCCACTGCTATACTGTCACGGTATTGGCTTAAAGAACCTGTTGGAAAAAAGCTGCAGCCAATGATGTGGGGAATATGAGGAAATTATTTTTAGAGGAATATTCTTCTTCAGTTTCTGCTCACATCCCTGTAATGACAGGGGATTGATGGACTGGCTGGAGGGATGCTGCGAAGTCCTGTCCACTGCTTTTATTCACTCATCAAAACCACAGCAGCTTTCACTGAAGAGCCACCCGGAGTGGCTTTGCTAAAAATATGAGAGGACAGATCACATGAATGGAAGAGATGCACAAATGTGACATTCTTTCATTTGGTGTGTTTCTGTGAGCTCTGTGATTAAATCCCGATTGGCAAGCAGGGATGGGAAATTACGGACTTGGAGACAAGTATCTATTTAGTGTATTTTATCATCCTAGTTTTGCTCAACACCTATTTATTTGTGCTACATTTCATTTCATGCAGAACTTGACCTCTCTGAGGAAGCTGGATCTGGATGACAACCGCATCACCGTGATCCCGACGCTGCCTTCATCTCTGGAGGAGCTGAAAATCAAAAACAATAAGCTGAGTGGACTCACACCGCACTGCTTCAAAGGTACATCGTGTGTGTGTGTGTGTGTGTGTGTGTGAACACAGTCATGTGTAAAAATTATAACAGGTGTAACATCATAGGTATTATTTCCTAATAGGTTTGATGAATCTCCTGAAGCTAGAGCTGGGAGGAAATGCTCTTCACAAAGCCAGTGTGTCCCCTCCAGCTTTTAGGCCGCTACAGAGACTTCTTGACCTCCAGCTGAGCAACAATCACTTCCGGTCGCTACCACTGAACCTTCCTCCCTCTCTTCAGGTGCACATGTACCACATTTTCGAGTCATTTTTTCCTCTTTCTCTCACTGCTTGGAGTTAGACACTCTCTGACACTGTTCACTGATTGTTTTCAGTTTAAACTGTGTCACATTTCTGTCTCCTATATCACACCTCAGCATCTGTCTCTTGTCTTCCTCATTCTGTAGACGCTGCAAATGAATGAAAATCTAATTGAGGAGCTGACAGAGGAAGCGCTGAGGGGCTGCATTCATTTGAGAGTGCTCGAACTCAGGCACAACCGTCTGCACGAGCAAGACATCGCTAACCACGCATGGACGCGTCTTAAGTATGTCCATCCATCCATCCAACCCAATGTTATGTAGTTCCTGCATCAGCCACCAGAGGGCAGCCTGGTGTTGCTTAGGAATCTGAAGACCGCAGCTGTCGTTTGTTAAAGTTCAAAACACTTGTGGCCACTAAAAGATATGAAATAACAAATTTCCATAAAACGATGAGATTTTTTTAAACAGGCAGTAATTTACTTTTACAGTAAAGTAAATCATCGATGTTTAAAGCTGACGCCTTGTTTCAAAAATGACTGAAACAATCCAGATTAAAATGACAGCACCTTTGGAGTGCTGGACATCAGTTTCAGTACGTGTTTTCTCAGCAGACATTTAGACTGATTTACACAAAGCCAGACAGATTTGTTTTCTCATTTCTTCTTCTGCTTCTCTCTCAGCCTTCCTCACATAGACAAACACATGTATGCTCACATATCACACACGTTTTGACAGCTGACCTTGTGTACTTGGATGAGCAGGCGTGAGCGAGGGCTTGAGGGCAACTGTGTGCATCTGCATGTGTGTATTTGTGTTTGTGTGTGTGTGCTGTTTAAATATAGTGAATTCCAGTGGGTTTTTCTTTTTTTTTTTTTGCTCCTTGGGATCCTTGCGAACCAAAGTGGGAGCCTCAGGGAAAACTGAGGAAATAGAGAATGCAAAAGAGAGTTGCAGGAAAGTGAAGCTGTGGAGATTTTGTATACAGGGCACAAAGCAGAAACATTAACTTGAGAAGATGCAGTCTGGGAAAACTTTAGGAAGTGATGAACTCTTATAATCTTCTAGATGCAAAACAGACTCCAGGACAGGAAGATGGAGTTCACTGGAGGAAATTCGAACAGACTGTCCTGAGTCTTCATGAGGCTTGTTTCTGATGCCTGACACTTTGGCCTCATTAGTCGTGAGAGCATCAACTTCCCATCGAGTCTGCGGGCTTAGTAGCTGGGCCTTCATTTTAAGGCTTCTGCATAGACACCAGACAGTGAATAAACTCAGCTTGACCTAAACTCCGCTTATACAGCAGGAGACAATAAGTAAGGTTGCTGACAAGACCAGAACCCTTCCAGCTGATTGTCTACAGACCTTTAATAGTATATCATCATGTGGTCCTACTGAGGCATGTTAAGAAACAGAAAGTGCCTGAAAAAGCTGAGAAAACAAAGATCAAAAGTGAATTGCTTAATGTGAAAAGAACTGCAGTTGGCTGGGTCTAGTTCGCAGAGTGCTTCTGTTTCGTGTCACAGTGTTGCTTTGCTTCTAGTTCGGTGATCGAGGTATGAGTGAGGAGAACGAGGTAACAGGGAGCTGGGATCTTTCTCAGGCAGACTGGGCTCACTTACCTCATTATGTATTTAAATAATGTGTAATGAAAACAGAACATTTCCAGAGCCTGTGAAATGTCTCTGGAAATGCATTACGTTCCCCTCATCAGTCTACACAATAATAGCTACAGCTAATCTTATTTGAAAAGAACTGAAATATCCAGTACACTAAAGTATTCAGACACATCCTTCTTTTAATGATCCTTGAGTCTACAAGTACAATCTTTCATTGCATATTGAATTCACTGGACTTAATCAAAAAGCTCTGACACTTGATGTTGTATGTAAGAGTAAAAAACAGCGTGAGATGTTGAGAAAATTGCCTGTTAAGGACAAAGACGTGATTACGTCAATGCATAAGCTGAGGGAGAATACGAAAAACATACCTGTAGCAGTCTCGGTGTCCAGGAGCTCAACACCTTCATACTGGAAGTTTGCAGACACCGAGCCCAACTGAGTAAACAGGGATTACTCAGTTTGGGGAGATTTGTAAGATTTAGAGATGGGTCAAGTTTTTAGAAGGACAATCATTAATGTAGGTATCCACACAAATGGCTGCACAGTTTGCCCAATGGCGCCTGAAAGACTTGGATACCTGGTTTCCACTGATTCGTTCTTGGCTCAGTGCCTCTCTGGAGACAGCGCTGTAGTGCTTTCTGAGAACAAGCTTACATTTCAGCAGGTTTGAGATTTTTTTTCTTTCCTGTGGGAAACAAATGTGCTGGCTGCGTCAGCAGATCAGCTTTGAAGTTGCTGTGGTGGCCTCTCCTATACTGGTTTGGGCCCAGCAGTTTTGTGATTCTGTCTCTCAGTCACTTTTTTTTCTTTGGTGGGAATGCTACCACGTCTGAATGGGTTCTGTCATTGCCACGGTGGAAGAGGTATTAGAGCATGACATGCAAAATCCTCTGAAACAAAGATTCAGCCATTCATAATTCAGTTCATAATTCCCGGGGTCGTGTGCATGATTGAAACCAGGCACTAAGAATCAGCGATTAACACCATCACTACAGTCCAACGCAGTGGTGGCACTATCCTGTTGTGGGATTTCCTGGTACATGGACTGGGACGCCACTGATGGATGCACAAAACCATTTTAATAGAGCTCAGGTTCTCAAACTGGGCTAAGGGTTACATTCAATAAGTCAGAAATCTAAAGCACACCACTGAGAAGGCTGTTTTGGGAAAATGTGGTAAAAAACCAGAAGTGTACAAAAGTGGTGTTGTCCTCATAAACAAAAAGGATGTGTATCGGATCTACTTTGTGTGTTTCAGGATGAAAATCAAATGAAGTTTTGCTCCAGTTTAAAAAACATGAATGCATTACTCGTTTTTCACGAGGTGATGTAGCTGGAGTTATGTAACCTTTAGCTAAGCGATGCATCGAATACGTCTTCCAACTCCAACAACTGTGCCTTCCTTTGTTTATCCCTGTACATGTTTGTTATGTAACCGAAGCTGCGCTGACATACAATTAATGCTGTTGCACAAGCAGTTAGATTTGACTCTTATCAGGCACAGTGAGCAGCCTGTTCAAAAACACAGCTGTACAACTAAAACAGACACACACATGCACACACACCTGACACCTGCCTGTGTCAGTGCCTGATCTCAAACCAGAGCATTTTCTGATTTGCATCACTACGCCCAAATGTCTGTAGATGATCATATTTCATTGATAATGTCTCTCCGGTTGCAGACTGTAGTTTATGCTGTCAAACATTTATGGAAAAATGACTAATTGTGTAATAATGGATTTGTTTTATTGCATGATCTGCAGTTTGACTTAACACTCTTGTAAAAGGATCATCGACTTAAAAATACCCAGTAACACCCACTCCAACTCCGTTAGATAATAACTGACAGAAGAGCCGAGTCTTTTTTTAATTTGGTTTGTGCTGAAACAGATGGCTGTTATGGCACATCGAATGTTATTTTTCTCCATTATTTCTTTATTATTTGTGTCATTTTGCACAGAGAAGCTGTCATGGGAGATCTGTGTATATTTATCGTCGCTGCAGGCTTAGACGGATTGCATGGAGCTGCAGGTTCAGTGATCATCACACCAAAGATGTGTGTGTGTCGCATCGTGACGTCTCAGCCTGATACGACTTGTATCAAAAGCCCTTTTCCTATTTGGCCCGGCGCAAATTGGTTTCGTAATGAGCTTATATAAACTGGGAAAGAAACACGGCGCACACACTCTAGACGTGCACACACTCTAGACGTGCACACACTCTAGACGTGCACACACTCTAGACGTGCACACACCGGCTAAAATATGACACTAACATCAAGTGAAGACCGCTGGGTTTCATTTAAGTGATCTTCAGTTCACATTTAATGGTTTCCTGCGTGGTTGCAAACACGTAACATTTAGCAAGTGTAAAAACGCACTTTAGATTTATAGAACACAAAAAAGTCCAGCTGCGGTTATTTGTTCGAGTAATACGGTAAATGATTTCAAATATGCTTCTGTGTGCTTTCAATGGCAGCTGGCAGAGGCTCCAGCCCCTCAGGACCCCAGTTGGACAAGCGATTAAAAAAAATGATTGGAGGGACTGTTTTCAACAGATCTCACAAATACTTCCAGATATCAGCCAGTGTTAATACATCCAGTGCGCACAAAAGTGCACACGCAGCTTTAATAAGTCCAGAATGTGCCGTCATCCATCGATCGGTGCAGTTTCAAGTCCAGCTGCAGGCTTTCAAGTGTGCTTGGCATAATCACAGAGCCTGGCTTGAATACTTGTCCAAAAGGCTTCGACTATTTTGTGTAATCCCGACGCTGTGGTGTCGTCGTAAATGGAGCCGTGTGTATCTGTAAGTGCAGTACCTGTTCTAAGCAGACCATCACCCTGAGTAGCTGCAGGACTGGACTATGCTTTGCACAAAACCGAGACAGACTTGATTTTTTTAATGAAAAAAAGAAAAGCAAAAACATTTGCTTTGGTGTGAATTGTGTGTGTGTGTTGCCTGGAGTAGCTTGTGTGTTGCGTGCTTGTGCGTGGCTATTTGATCATAGTTTGCGCATCTTTTTCTTTTTTGGGTGGGTGATTAGCAATTTCAAATCCATGCAGTTGCATCCTCGCTGCACCTCCTTGATGCCCATCTGTATCTGCCAGCACATTTATTTTCTGTGGATGCGCATAATTCATGTCATGTTGTGCGTATGAGAGTGTTGTTGTGTTTTTGTGTAGGTGCCAAGCCAACGGGTGGAGGTCTCTGAGAAGAGAGGACTGTGTGTCTCTCCACTCATTAATACCATGTGGTATTTAAACACTGGTGGACTGCTGCTGAGCTTACTGGCAAAGTTTTTGAATACAAATCAGCTGCACACAACTGGTCTAAACTGGTACACAGAAACAAGCATAGTGATGTGTTTTATGGTTTCAATTGGGAACAGAAATCACTTTTTTTATTTATTTAATTGAATAGAAATTCACAGAAAATCCTGCATTTAGCGCGTGGTGGTTTCTTTGTGTGTTCTGTGCTGCTGTGCTTCCCCAGGTTTCTGAAAGTTGTTCTCAGAGATGATAGAGGTGGAGGACGTTCTAATGCAGATTAGATACATAGGCTGTATATAAAAGATTGATGTCACTCATTGGTTTCAAATTGCATTTTGAAGCCTCGACCCTACTGCTGGGCCAGCGGTGTCCCTAAAGTGCACTGGTGCACAAACTACGTTTGTTATTCACCAAAACTGCTCCGACACGTTGGAGAGTCCGTGTCACACATCAGGCTGTATTGTTTGTCAGGTCATTTCATTAAGGATGACAGGCAGCAGGAGATCAAAGACAACAGAGAGGTCAATAGTGAGCTGTGTTGGCACACGTGCCAATCAAAGAGACCAGTAAGAGTAATGTGTTATATAATACTGATGAGGTCTGATTCACTTTTGGAGCCAGCCTTAAGTGGTCCGGACAGGAACTGCAGGTTTTGGCACTTCCACATCCATTTTCCATCCATCTCCACAGATCCTGTGTTTTTCTTTCAGTTGCACCACTGTAGTGTGACCCAGAAATACGTCTGGACAAATATAAACTATGCTCCTTATAAAAAAAAATCCATCTTTTTGTGTTGCAAACTAATGATGTGAACAGGGACTGGATATATACCATAAAAAGTTTTTATTGCCAGTAAATAAAAGTAACTCTTGGAAAAGACAAACTAACAAATAATGATTAAATCTGCTTTTATTTTATTGTTACCCTTCAAGTACCCTTACATGTGCTAATGCAGTATTTCATCATATGAAATACTGAAAGAGCTTATTTTGGTTCTTCTGTTACTGAATATTTGCAGTCGCACCTTAATAGCCGAGCCTGTTAGTGGGTCATAGCGTTTATTGTGTACATTTTATTCTAGAGCATTTCACCGTACACACAAAATGTGAATATTTTGCACAGCCTGGACAAACAGGAAACATGTATTGGTAGTAATCTTGAATTCTGTGCAAAGTCTTGAGCAAACCCTGGTTTCTTTATATTTAATAGGAAAAGAGGAAATATGTGCTGTGATGCCCGTTCTTTTGTTCAGTGATGTCAGTGAATGGAGGAAGAACCGAAAATGAGGTTTTGTCTCCTGCTGTGAGCTGTGCCGTAAACTCAAAACAGCTGTGTAAGACCTTCTAATAAACACTGAATCACAGTGCTGCAGTGCACCCCGAAGACTGCTTTGATAAGTCAGAATTATTATTATTATTATTGTCTTTGTCTCAGACCTCAGAAATCTGGTCCCAGCTCTGTGGCTATTCTTTAGGTTTCCCATAAGCCAAACATTTTCTAAGCTCTATCAGCAATTCTGCCTCAAATTCTCCCCCAAACAGCCATCGTACCCCTCAGGCCCCACTGTTTTATTGGCTGGTGCACCCTGCTATTCCACCACACAGGCTCGCCTCCCTTTCCCCCCAACAGCGCGATGCAGGAGGCCAGAAATTATAAAACATGAGATGAAAGCTGCAGCGAAAAGTTTATGAGTCAGTGTGGATGTGGGTCTATTGACATGCTTAATCAGGAAACCTGCAAAACCTAAGACACTTCATCATCACATGCTTCTGCTGAGCAGCTAACCTCAGCATTATCACTAGTAGAAAGGTTGGGAGATCACTGAGATCTTCAGCATGATGCCATAAGTGCTGTGATATCACTGGAAATATGGATCTACAGGTTGTCTCTGAGCAATTTCATCAGACTGATTGGACGTTTTTTTGCAAATATGCCTGAGATTATTCTATGCACTGTATTTCTTCAGGTCCTTGGAAGCCTTGGATCTATCTCACAACCTGTTCACTTCCGTTCCTCTAAACCTGCCGCGCCCTCTTCGTAATCTGACCCTCCAGCACAACAACATCAGTCACATCCCAGCCTTCACGTTCCGTCACCTGCGGCCCGGCCTGCGGTCCCTGTGTCTGTCCCACAATGACCTGAGCAACGACGCTATAGAACAGTTCTCTTTTGTTGGATCTTACCGCTCGCTGAGTGAGCTCCTATTGGACCACAATCGCCTCGGAGAGGTTCCTGGCTGCATCCGACAGTTTAAAAACCTGCAGGTGCTGAGACTGAGCAACAATCAGATCAGGTAGAATTGGATTTTCCATGAAGTCAAATGTGATTTCTATAATGCTGGGATGAGCTTACTGCTTGCTTGTTACCCAATCCTGTCTTAACACCATTAGCTCTGCTGGTGTAGCTTCCTTTGAAATGATTCTAAGGAGCTTAACAAAGAACACATTCAATTTCTTATGTAAATGTGTTTCTTATCTTTACATTATATACGGCTTTAAGACTTTAATTTTAAAATAATAAACATTTGAATGTTTGGTTTCTGCGTTATTTCATAGTGAAAATTGTCTGCCTAAATTTCAGTGTGCATATGTTTCAATTATAGGCTGGTGAGGCAGTGGAGCGTGTGCCACCCTCGCAATTCGGGCTCGTTGGCTTCAGTCCACCTCGAAAACAATCTGCTGGAAGTCGAGAAGATTCCCCCAAATGCTTTCTCCTGTCTCACTGACCCTCAGGGCCTTGTTCTATATCCACAGCAGTGGTCTGACTGATAGGACAGACATACGGGAACATTTCTTCTCTCACGTTTGCATCACCCTGTAATGATGCAGTGTTTGCAGAAAAAATGTTTCACCATGTATTTTGCTTAGTAACCTGCAGCTTTCATTATATCATCTTTAAAGCCATTTTCCTTTCACATCTTTGATCATTTCAGTTTGTAATAAAGCAAATATGTTCTTGACATTGTGCTTAAAATAACTAATGTTGTAAAAGTTGCTTTTTATATTGTAAAAGTTGCATTGCATTGCAATCAGAATGCACATAAAAACACAAGTTTTGTCTTTTCATTAAGGGATGGGATACTTTGGGAAACTAAAGAAAAGAAAAGGATTAACCTGATTAACCTGTGTCTCTAGCCTGAGGTACTTACAGTAGTCTGAGCTCAACTATTTAATTAGTGGAAGAGGAACTAAAGCCGGATGTTTGGAAGGGCAGAGATGGCATTTGACCGCTTCATGATCAAACTTTAGCGATCCCCGAAAGAAAGTGAGATCTCTGGCAACACAGTGTGAACCTACGGGGACCATTAAGAAGAAAAATATCAACATCACACTAGTTTCCTACAACTAGAAACCCTCCAAAATAAACATCCACTAGCCACTCTAGAAATGCTCAGGGTCACTCGGACTGCGGGGCCTCCTTTGGGGTCTCCAAACATGTAGATGATGACGTCAGTCACGGTGTTTCAATAACTGGAGTGCAAACATGTATGTGTGTGCGTGAGAAGAATGAGGCAGCTCGTTATTGTTTGAGGTAGCAGCAGGAGATGAGGAAAAGCTGAGGAACATGTTAAAGCTGAGTGGAGCTCGGGTATAAACAACAGGCTGACTTTTAAGCTACAATACATCCATTGTACTTAGGAAGCCTCTAAGGTGATCGGTGAAACATGAGAATATTCATGGCAGTGAGTTCAATAAGACTTGGCTACAAGGGAGAGAAGAAAGGAGGTTTACAACACGGGGAGAAGATAAAGAAGCCGGAGATCAGATCATGTTCAGAGTGCTTTTCTCATCTGGGACTGGAGCTCTGTTGTTTACTGACAAACTCTTAACATCACTTGCTCGTGCCACCTATTGCGCAGAATAATCCAATCCTGGAAGCGTGACATGCAAAAGCAGTCCTAAAGAGAACAAAGCAGAGGAAAAGCAGCCACTCTGATAAAACTCTTTTTATGGGAGTGTTTTCATTCATCTAATCCCACCTTAATATCTCCATCTTCAAAGCGTAACGTGACATTTCACTTGGAAGCAGGCATTTTAAGAGAACGCATGCAAGTGCGAGCAATCAAATGCTGCAGCAGTCTCTTTAATTAGTTAATCCACTCATACTCAGACAAAACACATTTCACAGTATATCACTCAGAGTAATGTGTATAATTAAAACGATAAAACATTGAGTTGTGTTTAGCGCATGAAGTCGTAATTTACGCAGAGTGCGCTTGCTGTGTTGACAAGCTGGCTTAAGGTATAAGGTTTCACCAGAGTGCGGTGTTTCTGCAGCTCTAAATGAAGAACAGAAGGCCCCCTGCAGACGCTAGAGTTACAAACACACTCGAGGGAGGGAGGCGGGGAGAGGCGGGGAGCGATCGACACTTAACAGCACAGCGAGTGTATTTGTGTTATTAACGATGGAGCTGATGACAAAGTGAAGCAGGTTATAAAATCCGGGTAGACGTACCCTCTGAATATGAGACAGACCCACATATCCTTCTCTATCCTTTCTCCCTGGGCGTGTGAGCACATGCTGGATTTGTGCTCTCAGCCCTGTGCATGTGGTGCAGCCTCCAACCTCCATAATTGTACAGTCATTTTGTAAACAGCATATTACTGTCTAAGAAACTACACATTCACATTTATAGTGCAGTTCCTGTACTTACAGGCTAAGCCGAAGCTTTGCACAAAAATGACCGAGCTGTGTCTCTTCCTCTTTTTAACCTTTCCATCTTTGCACAGATGGATTCATCAGTTTTGAATTGAAATCCTTAAACATGCCTCCACAGCCTGTCAGATGGAGTCTTTTGCAAATGTCACGGGCTCACCACTTCACTTCCATGCATGACGCCGCATGTGACGTGACTAAACTGTTAAATCAACGCGCTGTCATAGCCAACAGATGTCTGCATCCCGTCGAGCTCAGTCTGACTGGCCCTAGAGGGGGGTCGAGCTTTTTGTCTCCCATGTAGCTCTCCATCCTACCCTGAGAGGACAGCTTCCTGTGTTTGTTTTTTGATTGGGTGTTGGCGGATGAAATGCTGGTTGATAAAATAAAAAGCCCCAACACTTACAGAGAAAAGCTGCTAAAAAATTCTCTTCCTGACTCGGACTGTGACAACAGAGAAAGAGATAACGGGAGGCAAGAAGAGAGTATGGATGCAGGGTCTAAAAGTGAGGACACTGTTTTTGCTAGAACTTGAAACTGGATTTCAATGTTATGAGTTCACGTCTTAAAAGAATTTGGTCACCTCAGTGCATTCTCTGCAGGTATAAGCATTACTGAGTAGGAAATTGTTTTTCATTTATATAAATCACAGTGAAAAGAACTAAACAACATATGAGTAAATATCATCCAATGGTGCATAGCCTCGATCATGGCAGGAGCTATCGAAGAGCTAGTGGGTGTGTTAATCTCTGGAGACACGTTAGATGAACACTTGTATAGAGCAGAAAGAGTTTTTATTTAGATGCCAAGCCCTGTAGCTACAGCCCAACACCATAATCAACCGAACCACAGCGAGGGAGATACACAGGCACACAGAAAATTAAAATGCGTGAAGCAGAGGGAAAGGGCAAATTTACAAACGGGAGAAAGAGAGGAAGCAGGGGAAGAAGGAATGTCATCTGCAAAGTCCTTTATCAAAACACTGTCCCCTGCCAAAAGCCCCTGCAGGGCATTGATCCGGCCCGCATGCCTTTCCACCACTGTGGATACGACACTGTTAGTGACAAGAGTAGATAACTAAACATCAGACAGGCAGTGTCAGCTTCTTCTTGAGTTTATATGATGGCAAAAGTGATTTTGTGCTGGCAGGCCTGGAGCAGCAGAGCTCATGGATTAATGTCTGTGTGGCAGTCCTTGTGTAAGGTCATAAGAGTTCCAAGATCGCGTGGGTCGCCAAACTCACTGCTCCCGGTCCGGGTGCTGGCAAATCGGTTAGAAACAACACTTCATCCTGCCAAAATGAAACTTAATAGAAAACGGTGAAAAAGGCCCAAAATCATATGTTTTATAATCCCAGAACTAAAATATAAAGTTTGGTGGTGCGACTAGCTGCTATCACTAATCAGATGGAAATGGGCCACTGGATGTTTCACAATAAAAGACGGGTTTATTTCACCAGCTGCTAACTGCCAGTGCTTAAAGAATTACATGGAAAGCATCTGCAAGCATAAAGCACAGCTGTAGCTGCTATACTCCCAGAGAAGGATTAAATGTCCTGGGAGTTTTCCCCTTCTTTAGCAGATATTTATGTAATCTGTAAAAGCATAGGATATACAGTACACAAAAGTTTCTATTGTCAGTAAATAAGTATTGTCTTAAAAATCAACTATGATTTATCTTATTGTTACCTTCCAGTGTCCCTCAAAAATGTTACTATCTCACTGTTTGGGCCACTCAGAGGGCCGGCTTCTTCTCCTGTGGTGCTACAGTATATTTACAGTTGCACTATAATGAAAATGTATGAGTCTGTGTGTGAGTCTGTTAGAGAGCGACGTGAATTTTCTTCTACAGCAATTCAAAAATGGAATTTCCTGACCTGTTTTGTCACGGCATACCTCTAGAATAATATCATTGGTACTGTCCATCAATTCATTTTATTCTTATCCAGTTCAGGGCTGCAGGAGCGCTGGAGCCTATCACAGCTACCATAGGGTGAGAGTCGGGGATCGCTCCGGACAGGTCGCCAGTCTGTGGGCTAACACAGAGAAGCACATAAACACTCACACCTACAGCCTATTTAGAATCACAGTTTTAGCCCAACCCCACTAACTGCATGTTTTTGGGGTGTGGGAGGAACCAGAGTACCTGAACAGGACATGAAATCTCCACACAGAAAGTCCCAGCCACATGATGGATTTGAACTCTGGACGTTCTTACTGTGAGGCAACACTGTTCCACCATCCTGCCCTAATAGTCATCTTGAAAACTGTATATATATAACACTGTGCAAAGTCTTGAGCAGCCATTTATATCGTGCTAGGTAAATGTGGAGATAGATGCACAGACATCTTGAAACAGGTGGAAATGTGAATGGACAAAACAGCATATAAGGCAAAAGCAGAGTTTGTACAGTTCTAACAAGATTATATTTGGCACGACCGCCTTTATTCTTGACACAACCCTTGTTGTGATTTGGTGCTTCTTTGGATGTTTGCTCCGTTTTGCTTCATTGTATGTCTAGATGACTCCACGCTGCTTCAGTAAGGTGCGGGCTCGGGGGATGTCAGTCCATGGCTGATAGTGTTGCTGTGTGAGGTTTTCTGTCCAGGTATGGTTTTACTGTACTGGCACAGTGTTAGCATCACTATCATGCTGAAAAAGGAAGCTGTTGCCAGTCAGAGAAAGCGCTTCCATTTTGGATCTAATCTACTTTTCTGCTTTCATAATTTCATCAATTTTGACAAGATCCCCAACACTGCTGGCTGAAATACAGCCCATGACATACTATGTTTTATAGACATTCACTTTTGTATCTCTTTCCTCCCCTATAATTAGATTTGAAGCACAAGAAAATCAAATTTGGATTCATCACTCCATAAGACCCATTGTCACAGATTTTCAGTCCAGTTCTTGTGTAGTTTCATCATTTTTAAGGACACACTGCACACCACGCTAAGATATGCCAAGTTCTTGGCTAATAGCACTTTGAAAACCACCTTGTTGGTCTGTGTTATTGACATAGATTCAACTAAAGAAATGGAAACAGATGAAACAAATGTGTTCTGCAGCAGGCTGCTAATAACAAAATGCCAGAAGATAAAGGATATGTTAGCTCTTTGCTGTGTAGGCACAGAACTGGTTCATCCTTTAAGTTAGGTGCATTTATATGCTTAAATAATTTATAGGTCGGTGTTAAGTGGCCTAACAAACAAAAAATATTCCTCTGATAATGGTCAGTTTCAAGGACTTAACTAAAAAATTTGTGAAAAATCCGCCAATGAACTTAAATGCACTTAGGACGTCTTGTAGAGAAACTGCAGAAATATTACTCAAAGCCACTTGAAAGAAATACAAGAAACTCTGCCTCCTTGGATGCAAAATATAAAGAAATAAGGGTTGGCTCAAGACCTTTCCACAGAACTGGCCGTAAATAAAAAGACCATCTAACGGTGAAATCAAATCAATCAAACCCATCAAAATTCACTAAACATTAGGCTTTTGCATCACTGCCCCCTAATTATTCAAAGTTGTGGATGTTATCTGCTGTGGTTTCACTGCAGAAACGATTGCTTGTAATATCAAAGCTCTGCTACTTTCAGCCGTTACTGGCAGGCTGCTGAAATACAGCAAGGAAGTAGACCTACTCCCTCCTCTTCCTCCTCCTTCTTCTCCGAAGCTCAGAGCCTGGCTTGTTAACTTTATGGGCTCAACTCCCTCGGAACGCAGTCATTTCCTCGACTTGGACTGGAAGGCGCGCACACGGTGGCCTGACGCGGAACGCAGTTGCACACGGAGCTGCGGCTGGATGTCAGCGGATCATAGGGAAACACCGTGATAATCCCTAAATGTGATGAAAATATAGGATATTTTATCATCTCCAAGATAAACTGACGCACAGAGGGAGAAAAGCAATCGTCAACCTACTTTTTGGAACTTGGAATAAAAATCTTATTTCTTTCCCAAAGGTAGGGGAGTTGGGTTATTTTAATATATGTACTTTTTAACTTGCCAGCTGACGCGGAAGCAACTTTAGTATAAATGTGTATTAATTAAAATGAGATAGTTGCCTCCACTTTTTTTCTTTCTTTTTTCTTTTTTTTTTTTTTACAAAAAGTTTCCCAAATATTTTTTAAATTTTGATGGAGCTGTCAGCGTTTATATTTATAGCTGAAAATACAGTACACTGATAGAAATGAATATAAATAATTTTAATCATTCATTTATTTCCCTGCAAATATCTGATTATGAATATGTGTATTTGATGGCTTTGGGATTCAACCTGTTGCATCTTGTGGTCCATAGCGTTGACCTGTAGTTTTAGCTGTTACCCCAGGCGCCCACAAGATGGCGCAATGAATCTCCAAAGCTCATTCAAACTCTAATTACAAGGTAAGAAGAATATTCTATCATCAGGCTCTAAATGTAACATCGTGTAGAGCAGGTCTTTTAGGTCCATCCATGCATCCTCATTTTGGGAGAATAATTATAGTGAAACAGCCATTCGAGTCCTTCTTGTATACAGACCTGCTCTACCCTCAAATTCAGCTCTGGGTAGGCTGACACAGTGTTTTGAGAAAACTGTGTGTGGAGATAGTTTCTTTGGCAAAAAAGATTATTATAGCTCGCTCTCCTCTTAGCTGTATTTTGTTTTTTAACATAATATTATGCAGACAAAATATGAAGCTCTTTGAAGAACAACCTTTTTCCTCCCTCAGTGACCCAGTTCTGTCTTGTAATGATCATTATATGTCCAGTGGTTAACTCCCCTGTATGAGACACTGAACTGTCTCCTTAAAGACAGGGGAAACTGTGTTAGTCTGACTTCAGCCCGTCAAAATGATGGTCTGAAGCTTCAGGAACAAACAGCTTCAGGAACAAACAGCTTCAGGAACAAACAGCTTCAGGAACAAACAGACTGCTTTCCTATTGCTGGTCTACACCTGCTGCTCTGTCTGTCCTGTGATTCTCACGATCTCACTGTCCATCCGTCCACCTGCCTGTCTGGGCACTTATTATGGTGCACCTTTGGTCATCTCCAAGACAACCTGAAGCTGCCAACATTTATTTTTTTCTATCATACACTTGCCTAAATGCATACTCAGTCCCATGCAGCTACACATTCTCTCTGCAGATGGTAGTTATCATTTCTTTTCTCCAGTTAGAAGTTGTGCTTTTTTTGGCCGTGTTTGACAATAAAATATGCCAATTGTTCCATTTTGGGTTGTCATAAAGCAACCGTTGTTTATAGCCTCTCTTCATACCACACTTATAACTGGCCCAAGTTTTGGAATAGTCCACATGCTCTGAGGCTCATCTGCCCACAGGCGTGGATCCTCAGGTCCTACGCTCCTCTCCAGCTGACTGATTAGCCTCTCTTTTTGCTTTTTAGCTTTGCTCTGCTCACTGCTGTGCATTTGGTTAAGCCTCATCTCTGCAGCACTGAGCTGCTCACCACCACATCCAAGCTTGGTGGCATCAGAGGAGCTGCCAAACAGTTCCTTTTTTTAGGGACGGCAGTCACCAAATTACAGCCGCTGGGGCAGTTAACTCCACCCGAATGCTTGTACCAGACCCGCCTAACAGCCTGCCTGTCTGAAGAGTGCATGAATTGGGGACGCGTGTGAGTGCGTCAGAGTCTTTGTGTTTGTTTGACATCCTACTTGCAAACATTGTGGTAGGTTTACACTTGCATAAAAATGTAAAACAGGTGTACAGTGTTACCCACGCTGCTTACAAGACCATATGTCATGTATTCGTGAGTTAATAAACTCTGACACAAGGTTATTAAAGCAGGTGACGTGTGTCCGAGTTTACTGCAGCTTCTGTCCAAGTCAAGGGGAAAAAACGTTCTCACTCAGTGACCAGATTTCTTTTTATTCTCTGCAACGCCATCTTAAGCCATGTCAGATCATTTCAGCACAGTCAGCACTGTGATCACTTTGAGCCACCGTGTGATCTTAATCGGCACCGAGCGTTGACGTGGCGGCTGCCAATACAGTGGTGTTGCAGAGCCAGCTGGCACTTGCTGAGCTCTCTGCCCCACCTTAATTCTGCCAACTCAACTGCTAACAAAGCAGAGCTGAAATGTTCCAGAGGATGAAAACGAGGTGCGTTTTATGTCAGGTTCACTGTACAGCGATGTCACAGGGTGAGACCTCATCTCTCCTAGGGGTCAAAGTAGGAAAAAGATGAATCCTCTCTTTCATCTGCAGAACAGAGTGACATTACTGGCATCACAGAGAGCACTGAGTTTAAACATATATTTGTTTAGCTTGAAAAAGGCAAATGCTATAATTTTTATGAACTCTGGCTGTAATACAGTAAGTGCAGTGATGTGAGGCCCGATGAATAACCCAGGACTTGATGGATGCTTTTTACCGTAACTACGTCCTGACGCAACCTCACATCCCTTTGGGGTTGCGTCAGGAAGAACATCCGGCATAAAAAACAGCCAAATTAAACATGGAGAGATACCCACCACGTGAGTAAAGGAGCAGCCGAAAGCAGACTTTACTGTGCTCTATTGTGTCTCAGAATCTACGTCTCTTGCCTCTCCCTCTTGTCCAATTTTCACATTTGAATTCAACAGTAAAGAATTGGAAGTTTCTGCTTTCTCCTGCCTGTTATGACAGCTTCAACCACATGTGGTTGTTCAGACAGACATATTAAGCGTGAGTATGTGGGTGTGACTGACAAACTGAGAATGAGGCATCTTTAAGCTTGCAGGGAAATTCCTTCATTTTCCGTCTTTGGTCTGTTCACTTTTCTTTGAAGGTAGAGGGATGTTTGTGCTTGTGCTGTTTCAGCACCGAGCCCGAGGGATCAGTAGCAGCGCTGTATTCTCAAAAGCATGTGGATATGCATAGATTTAAAGGGGATTTCTTCCCATACGAAAAACATTAGACTGGTTGCAGCTGCAGATTCAGGTGCAGTTTCTGCCAATTCGGACTCAGTGTTTTAGTTAAAAGCACTAAAAATAGATGTAAAGTCCAAAAGGCGAAGATATCGACTGACTGTTCACTTAATTTTTGCCAAGTAGTGCAGGAGAGATGCTACGACTTGGAAAGTCCTTCTTTTGTTCCTGTGATCCTTCGGCACCCTTGTTGCCCACAACCTTCTCCCCACTGCTTACACACAACTCCCACTTTTTCTTTCTTCTCTCTGTCTGTCTCATAATTATCATTCTGCTCTTTCCTTTTTCCTTTTTTGTGTCGTCTGCACTCCCTCCAACTACACACACACACTGCAGACAGTAAAGTGAGACAGGAATAGCCAGCCATCCATCCATTAAACCACTCGCCCTTTGGATGAGAGGCGAGATGAAGAGCCAAGGCAACAACAATTAAGGCTGAAGGCTTTGGTTTGTTTCCGTCTCAGCCCGGATGTTTCACAGCTCACAGCTGGAGGGAAAGAAATGCATGTGTACAAACACCAGGGTTGGATAAAAGTGGGTATTACCGACTCCTTAATTGTGGGACATAGTAAAGGCTTATCTTCATGACGTGTTTATAGTAGCCTTGTATGTAATTCCTGGGTGATAATAAACCGTATCGGACTTGTTCCTGTCTCCCTTTTTTTCTTCTCTTTGATGCTCAGCACCTCTGTCTGCAAAGCTTCTGTCACATCGCTTCAATTCTTTGGTCTGACTGAGAGAAAAAGGCTCCACAAATTAGAGCATGGGTGACACTTTTTGTGGATTTACAACGTATACTTCTTATACCTCCCATAATGTTGCAAAGGGACAAACTGCAGAAATTGTAGGTGTATAAATAAGTCTAGTGGTGTCTTCTGTATATCTTCCAGCTCTTTTGTGTGCTGCGTGTCATTGTGTGATGCTGACTATATGCCCTAGCTGTGTCCTTTTGGCTGCATTCTTCTGACCAAGCCAAGGCCAGTGGTGCTTTTTCTTTTCTGGTATAATTTGGCAGCTATTTTTATTGCAGGGAGCAAACTACAGGGGCCAGATATTCGTGCTTCCTGGCCAGGTCCACATCCACGTCTTTCTTCTGTCCTTAAATAATACCATTATTTCTTTGAGTAGAGAAAATTCCATTTGCAATTGCAGTGGTCAGAGAATTAATAGATTCTTTTCTTAACTAAGAGCTCACAACTCAATATTTACTCACGAGAGGCTCAAATGCTCATAAGACACGCTCACTTGCTTCCATCTGTTAGCTCCTCCCTCGGCTCCCCCTTGTACTCCCCTTAGTTCTGATAATATTGGGAGTTGAGTCATTTCATCTTCTTGTTTCCAGTGAAAAACAGATCATGTTGCTACAAAACTCTTGTGTTTATCAAGCTCCATTTGCATACTAACCATCTTTTCAGTCTTATGCAGGATTACGGAGCTGGAGATCAGAGGAGGAATTAACACGAAAAAATGAGAGCTTAAAAGGTCACTTCATAGGATTAGCCTCTAGGGTCATGTTTATGACCCTGTATGCTGCACGGCTCAAGTGACCTGCTAACAGTCTCGCTCTTTTTTTTTTTCTAGGAATGACTTTTTAGGGGGAGGAATGACTGTGCTGAAGTGTTAGTTAGGTCAGTGCACCCTGTGTAAAGTAGGCAAACAAAAATGCACACACACACACACACACTGCTTACATGTCTGATGACATTTAAGCAGTGTGTGTGTGTGTGTGCACGCGCACACTATGACATCATGGAGTCTGTTTCCTGAGAAACCATGCAAACCTGTATGCACACATTTGCCCTTGCACACCCACTTTCTCCTGTAAATGAATGGTGGCTTTGTTGCAATGCTCATTTGCAGGAATAAACTTTTCCACAATTTACTGTAGGTGATGTCCCTCGCGCTGTCTGATTGGCTAGTTAGAAGAGACTTACTCTTATGAGACCTGTGGTGTGCACGAGGCAGACAGTGACATTTTGGTGCGGTTGAAGTCACTTTTCTTCCCAGAGTCAAATGCTGGCAAGTGCTGGAGGGGACTGGGTGCATTTGCCCTCCATAGCCTTAGTTTCAGTCGTCCTTCTAGGTGTGCAATAAAGAGTAGGACTGTAATTATGAATGAGCAGAGCATTTCATGCTATTTTAGGGTGAAATGAAATACACCAGAGAGTATGTGCTGTCTGTGACAGAACAGGTATCCAGCCCTGCCCATGCAGTTTTCCTTTCTCCTGCATTTTTACTTCAGAAACACTTAGATGTGCATATTCCTGTCTACACACACACACACACACACACACACACACACACACACACACACACACACACAAAATGTCTCTAAACTGGATGAAATTTCTACTTTGTTGCATTAACACTAAGGCTACTCTCGTTCCTTTGTGTCTTTTCAGGTGCTTCAATTAAAAATGTTGCCACATTGCTCCTTTCTCCTGTTGCTATGCGCGGTCCAGCTGCCCTCCCCTTCCTCTGCCTTGCCCTTTGAGCAGAAAGGCTTCTGGGATTTCGCCCTGGACAGCATGGACGCCGAGATGACCATGGAAATGATGAGGGATCCTGAAGAGGGTTCAGCTGACGATCTGTTCCCTCACGAAATACCCACATGCCCCTTTGGCTGCCAGTGCCATCTCAGGGTCGTCCAGTGTTCTGATCTCGGTTAGTGAGTGTGTGGGAAGGAAATAGAGCATCAGTATGCATTTCTGTAAAGCTTTGTCTTCATTTCACAGTGTGTGAGTGTGGCAGGGAGTTCAGAAAGGGAAACAAAATAGTTTCTTACTGATCCAAACCTTGCATAACATTTATGAGCCCTTCTTTAGAGTGGGAGGGAGGGGATTTCTCCACTGGGATAATGGTGGTATATTTTGACAGGGAAAGGCATGTCTTTGAGGGATTTGGTGTTCCAGACTTTGAAGGAAGCTACTGGGTGGGAGAGGAGGAGACACTGTGTGAGCAGAACAGAGTAAAGACTATATCAAAAGATGTCAGGAGTAACCGAGAATAAAAGAAAAAAGTGATAAAGTCAGAGAATTAGAGGTCAGCAGAGAAAAGACAAATTAAAAAATTAACTGATACTTATACGACACTTTTTTATCCTCAGACTGACTCAAAACACTTTCTGCTCACTTTTGGCCTCATTTACCCCAAAACATGCATTCATACACTCACTTTTATCTTTTGTCTATGCCTCGGCACTTCTGTCTAATATTGATCTGCACATTCACATTCCAGGGAACTGAGGGAAACTCAGGGTTCAGTATTTTGCCCAAGGGCACTTCAAGATGCACACTGAAGGAAATCGAACAGCTAACTTCTGATATGTAGGAGACCCGCTCTACCTCCTGAGCCACAGCCACCCTACGGTGGGCAAAAAAGGGAACTTTGTAAATGAGTCTTGTAAATGTTTTTGCACACATGCTTGGTAACATCTAGTATTAAGGTCAACTTAACGTCTAACTACTTGCTCTTTGCATTTGTTCTTTATTAACCAATATAAAACACTTATTCATGCCTTTTTCTATATGAAAAAAAGCACAAATGACCACATATTCCATGAACACTAGGCAAGTTACTGGGACGGGAAATTATTGCTTAAAAGCATCCTGATTAGGCCAACTGCTCTTTGTAAATAAGAAGTGTATGTTTTTTGCACAACAAAAAGATTCTGAAACTATTCATCAAGTTTCGGATCTCAGATGTGGTTCTGTTACAGAATGTGTATTTTCAAGGTTTAATGCAACAGTTGAAAAAAACGTAACACACACATAATACAGAACCCCTTTATTAGAATAATTAGAGTTGTTAGGGATTTGCTAAATGCATGTTTTACTTCCCTACAGACTAGTGACCCTGGGCCCCTTCTGGAGGCAGTAGCTACATTTAGTTCCAGGGAATATTTCTGTCTGATGTAGTTGCAGCAATTTAGACAATTTGACACTAATTTTGCAACAACTAACATTACTATTCAAACAATACTACCTCAGTCTCTCGTATGCTCACTGTTGGTGAAGTGCCTCTAAAAAAAGACTGTAAAATAGATGGAGTGGTGACAGTGAGTCACACTTTTGGTTTGCAGATTGCAAGTTGCACACTTGTCATTTTGGGGATTACCATGTTGGTTTTTTGAAGCCAGACATGACAATATTCAGACAAGAGGGCAAACCTGGAAATTTGTAAGTTAAAGCTTTGTGAAACAAAATGCGTTGATAATTCACTGTGATGTGAAGTTGGGATGCTAACTTCATAAGTAAGTGTAAAAAACAGAAATCATCCACTTCACAGTTGCCAAGCTGGAAATTTTAGCTATAGATACCAAGAACAATGTAACAATGTTTAAACATAAGCATGTTTATTTCGGCTCTGATGGGCTCACAGTTTCTGGCACTTCTGCATTGCTTAATTTTCCATCTTGGTCACCTCATTACTCTTATTTAATCTTCCGCGTTGTTGTAACCAACTGGGCTGAAGAGGAGTAGTGCGAGGTCTAGTCACTTGCTAAAAAGATGTGTAAAAAGAGCTGTTGAGTTTCTTTTTATACTTAAGCAGTCTTATTCTTGGAAACTATTATGGAAATGCAGATAACCAAATGGTCTGAAGGAAAGAGCTTTTTCAGTTCCTTGAAAAAAAGTTCTTGGAAATAAAAGATCTGCATATTTTGCGTGGAAATGCATGTGTGTGAAAAGCAGCCAGCTTTGAACGAGTGACCTTGTGTGACTGTCTTTGTACTTCGGAGACAGTCACACACGTGCATGAAGATCAAACTGCTGGGGAAATATGAGTAAAACTTCACTTTAGATAGAAAACATGTTCAGAGTTAGAAAACCTATTTAGACACTTCTAACAATTGTTAGTTTTTGCTGGTTTAGATTAAAAAACCTTATAATTTATAAGCACTGAAAAGGAATTAATGTACAATGTGCCTCGCTTCTGTCAGTCTGCCCCAGGGCAGCTGTGGCTACAACTGTAGCTGCCTCCACCAGTGTGTGAATGTGTGTGTGAATGGGTGGATGACTGGGTGTGTAAAGCGCTTTGGGGTCCCTAGGCGGGACTAGTAAAAGCGCTATACAAATACAGGCCATTTACCATTTATAACTTCTGTATGTTATTAATAGGCAGTCATTAGAAGGTAAAGAAGTAAAAGTCTCAATTCCTAGTAGTTCTAAAATATGGCCAAAGACATTTTAAATTCTCTAAAATGGCAAATAAACAGCATAAATAAGCAGCTAGGTGCTATATGCACCTTGTTAGTTCGCTAGCTAGCTAGCTAGCTAGGTGATGTGAAAGACAATGAGGTGAAAGCTTGAGAATAGAATTAAACCATTTAACAAGATGTTAACAATTCAATTCAATTCAATTGAATAAAACTTTATTGATCCCGAAGGAAATTAAATTAAATATTGAGTTTTTCTTTTATTATTTTAACACCTCGTGAGGATTATTTGCCATTATATTCACTATGAGGAATAAACCACGTTGAGCTAGTATTAGCGGTTTGTTTAAAAATATATTTTTGCTTTTCCAGTAGATAAAAATAAAAGCCGAGCTGTGCCAAAATTTGCATTATGTTTTTACTGTCTGTCTGTGAGTTAATTTTAGTCGTTTCCATAAAAGCATCCAGTACAATTTAGTCACTGCAGACATTTTAAAAGAGACTAAAAGAAACTGAGTTATGTCTTAATTATGGATATAAAGATTTTTCACATTATACTAGCTATATAACTCTAATAAGACGCCTTGGTTTAGACATAATGGGTTTGTCGAATCATCATTTTACAACCTCTATATACTTACTGTCCCTGGTCTTTCAGCAGCGGGTAAATGTGGAAGCGTATAATTTCCGAGATGTCAAGTGCTTATTTAGAACAGATGTATTTTGGTGCTGGCGTCTGTCTCCTCTCAGTGTGGATCCCAGCATGATGTTGAGTATTTGTGTTGAGTTGAACTGGGGTTTTAGAGGGTGCTAGTTTTGTCAGTTTGCGGTAAAGGCTTTGAGATTTGTGGCAGATGTGGTTGAAGAGCGGTGGTTTGAGGTTTAGAGGGTTTAAGGATTCATTTAATCAGGGTCTTGGTGAAAGCTTTTTTCTAGGTATTCCCATCAAGTTTGTTAGTTTTGATGCCTGGCACGCAGATTTGAAGGTTTCCAAGTGGCAGGAGGCCTGCCAAAAGCTGCAGGTGTTGACTGCAAGGTAAATATTTCCTACCACATGAATCACCCTGGTAACATCCTGCACCCTTAGAGTCTCACAGCAGCTGTAATAACTTTATTGCATGTTTAAACAAAAAAAGAAATCATAAATGCAGAGTGTGGTATATGATTTAAAGAATATACTGAGGATAGAAACTCGATATTTTCCACACAGCTTTCACAAATGTATATTTGCTCTCTAAAGGCAAAACCTTGCCACTGCACTAGATCTCTCTGTACTGTGAGGACGCGGTCGGAGCGACTAAGGCTTGGATCTTATGTGGTGTCATGGAGGGTGTGGCACAGCACAACCAAAGCCATATATCTAAAATTACCTCTAGATGGACAGCTCTGTGGGTCAGATGTGGTTGGTGGCAAACTCGCTCCCAGTGGGACAGTTGGCACTCTCTCACCAGCATGCCCAGTTGCATCATGTCCTCGGTCCAGATGAGGTCGGCCCTGGTTGGGATTCGTCCACTGTGGCCTGTCTGGATTAAGCTACCACATCTGATACACATGTCCACGTGGCTCTTTGATGTGGTCTTGCTAATGATCACTGGTAGCTGTGTTTATCCGTGCGCTGAGTCATTTTTCCAGAGCTCCCTGAACAAAATAGCAAAGGTGTATTTTCTAACGCCACTTTGGTGTTCACGTGTCGCAGTCTGTTCTAGGCCGTTTGAATTTATCGCTTGGTAACCAAAGATAATAGACTGTGCCCTTCAGTGATGAAATATTCCAGCAATCAGTGTTTTCACATCATGAAATAGTGTTAAAAATCAAACATTCAGCTCTTTCTTGGGACAGATATTTGTATAATATTGATTCACAGAACACAAATATTCTGGGAAGTCTCGAATGATTCATGAGTGAAGTGAAGTGCTTAACTGTAACAGACCAATCAAGTCACAATGAGGTTAAAATGCAAAGACTTCTTCTCAATTCAACACCACTCACACATTAACACACACACAGCTTTTATTCGTCTGTATATGTCGGGGTTGTGCCAGTCTCCTTTCTATTTGATGTGTGACTTTATAGTATTTAAATCACATCCTTTGTGACTTCTGTCAAATTGGAAACCAGATGGAAAACATCTGGTGTCCCCATCTGGTGGGAGGGGAATTTATGTTTCTGTGTGCGAGAGTGTGCATGCTTGTCCTTGTCAGCGACAAACCAATAATGGTAGCTGTACACGCCGTGCTGACGTGCGTGTGTCACCTCCATGGTCGTGTCTATGTCCACCTTTCATTAAAATAATAGACAAGGAGCACCGAGGTACTCATTTGCTACAGTGTGGGAGTGTGATTGGGTTAATTCTTGGGCCTTTAAACCACACACTGTCTATTTATTTTCCAAAGTCTGTGTCTGGTTAAAGTAGTCTTAGAAGTTCCCAGTTTAAAACAAACTGGCTTTTAGGGTGTTGGTTTGTAGTCACCCATGGGAGCGTTTACCAGAGGATGATGCCCTTCTGTGTTTTCACTGGTTTTGTCTTCAGGTTTCACCGAGGTGCCAACGAATATCCCTCGAGACACCAAGTTCCTGGACCTGCAGAACAACCGTATCACTGAGATTAAAGAGAACGACTTCAAAGGCCTTACTAACCTATATGTAAGAGCCAGAAACACTGCACAAGATGTTCCCCACTCCCCTTCACAATAAAGGAACCACGGCTGTACTTAACATTTTTCACTGCCTGAATGGGACCCACAGCGAAACCTTAACAGCCTCCTCTGTCTCACACAACCTGAATTCACAACAATCAATTGTAGAAATGATTACAACTCTAATGATTAATTCTCAGGTTACTAAAATATGTAAGGAGTTTATATGTATTTTTTAACCTGTGGGACTGTTAAGCAGCTTGCTATCTACTCCTTTTTTCATTAAAGGCATCAGCATTTGGTTCAGTTACATTCTTAAGAATCGGCTCAGCACTTCTCGAAGATCTGCAACTCAGTCATCTCAGCTTGTGTTGGCTTCGGTAGTGAGAAATATAATTAAGACCCCCATTTCTCTGGGATTTAAAGGTTAATTTCCTTGCTTTCTGTCGTCCTCCGCTATGAGAGCTTTAATTGTATTAAAGTTTGAGCCTGAAGCCAAATGGGAGTATTCAAGCTCTCTCAGCAATAAGGCTTTGCTTACTGCTGACCCATATTCTGGAGCTCTGACCAAGAGAAATATTAAGTCTGGCAGTTTAGGAAACCCCTGACATGAAATTACACAACACCATCTCTATTGAGTTCTGCTTACATCAAACTACATCTGTCTCCATCTTTCAGCCAGTGTAGGTGGGGAGTCTTCTAGCTGAAACACACTTATAGTAGGAGCAGAGGGCATAAATAATGATTTTCACATTTTGTGCTTCATTTTTCTTTTTCCCCTTCATTTTCTGACTTCCTGGTAGCTCATAGACCAAATGGGTGTTGAATTTGGCCTCTCTTTGGTTGTTGCTTCTTTTTAGGGCCTGTCTCTGAGGAATAATCTTATTTCCAAAGTCCACCCCAGAGCATTTGTTCCTTTGAAGAACATGCAGAAGCTCTACTTCTCCAAGAATTTGCTGACCACTATCCCCAAAAACCTGCCTGCCTCTCTGGTAGAGATAAGGATCCATGAGAACCGCATCAAGAAGGTCCCAGCTGGAGCGTTCGCAGGACTGAATAACATGAACTGCATAGGTCAGAAATCTAGAGGATATTCTGTGATGCTTTGCTACTGTGTTGCATTAGCATTGGATTTTAAAGATTAAAGGGAAGGTATTTTATTTCATGCTATGATGTTTTTTTGTTTTTTACAGAAATGGGAGCAAATCCCATCCAGAACAGTGGATTTGAACCTGGAGCTTTTAAGGGACTGAAACTGAATTTTCTGCGTATATCAGAGGCCAAACTAACCGGAGTCCCAAAAGGTAAAAACTTAGCTTTGTGGCTAAAATGCTAGAGATCTTTAGATTTACAGTAGAGTGTTTTCTTTAGTAAATATATACAGCAGTGTTTTTATGTGCCCTGTAGCACATTGTGATAGACCCCAAAAACATTTTAATGCTCAGATTTCTGCATCTATGACCGAACGCGTATGATCAAACGCGTATGACCAAACGCGTATGATCAAACGTGTATGATCAAACGTGTATGACCAAACGCGTATGATCAAACGCGTATGACCAAACGCGTATGATCAAACGTGTATGACCAAACGCGTATGACCAAACGCGTATGATCAAACGCGTATGACCAAACGCGTATGATCAAACGCGTATGACCAAACGCGTATGATCAAACGCGTATGACCAAACGCGTATGATCAAACGCGTATGACCAAACGTGTATGACCAAACGCGTATGATCAAACGTGTATGACCAACGTGTATGATCAAACGTGTATGACCAAACGCGTATGACCAAAGGCGTATGACCAACGTGTATGATCAAACGTGTATGACCAAACGCGTATGACCAAACGTGTATGATCAAACGTGTATGACCAAACGCGTATGACCAAAGGCGTATGACCAACGTGTATGATCAAACGTGTATGACCAAACGCGTATGATCAAACGCGTATGACCAAACGCGTATGATCAAACGCGTATGACCAAACGTGTATGACCAAACGCGTATGACCAAACGCGTATGACCAAACGTGTATGATCAAACGTGTATGACCAAACGCGTATGACCAAAGGCGTATGACCAACGTGTATGATCAAACGTGTATGACCAAACGCGTATGATCAAACGTGTATGATCAAACGTGTATGATCAAACGTGTATGACCAAAATAGTGACAAAGTGTATCTAATAAAATGTATCCCTTTTAGATATTTAAATAAAAAGCAAATGGTCAACATGACAAAAAAGGAAAGTCCAGCAAGACACAAATCTGTTGTCTCGCTGAAGTTAAGTCTAACATCTATGTTATCTGCACTTCAGATCTCCCACAGAGTCTCCATGAGCTTCATCTGGACCACAATCAGATCCAGGCTGTGGAGCTGGAGGACCTGAGCCGCTACAAAAACCTCTACAGGTCTCCTTCACACTTAAGCACCAGACTCATTTCTGACCACAGCTGAGTTCTTGCACGCTGATCACATTCCCAGTCAGCAGTGCCCCTTAGGGGTAATAATACAAATTACATTGACAGGCCACTTAAAGTAGCAGGGAGCTGACCCACACCGTGTAGCATGTGAGGTGTGAAGACATCACAGGCAAAACCATGAAAGGTTTAAAAACATTATAGGACAACTTTTGTCAGATGATTTGAATATTTATTTGCTGCACATGTTTTGACAACATATGAAAATGTCTTCTGTCAGAAAGAGCCATCATGTCTATAATGGCTGTTCCAAGTTTCTTCCATCTCTTTTCTGCATACGTCTCCCCTACAGGATTTCTCTCGTGTTAAAGGAAAAGTCTTAGAATGTCTAGAAACCAAAAGTAATCACAGAGAGCACAAATCCAATCTGTATGGAGTTCAAACTGTAGGCTACTTATAAAAGAAATACAAAACAAATAGACGTAGCCACTGTGAGATCAACCATTGGTTTCTGTGATCCACATTTTGGAGTAATGTTGTTTTCTTGGACGATGCGGTTATCATTTTTAGATAATACAGTGGAGAGGTCCTGTTCACCTACTTTAACCCTTATAAGTGGCTCAAAACGACCTGGTGAGGTTGTTTTCTGGGATTATCTTTGTAATGAAAAGTTGTAATTATTTCATATTTGACCAGTTCCTCAAAAAAACATGTTTTTAATATATTGAAATTTTTACCTGACCTTTCCTACATTTGACAAAATGACTTGCATTTTCTTTCTATGGAATTTCATGGGAACCTTCTTATCAACTGGGGCTGTCAGGGATATATATTTTTGGACCACAAAGAGTGCAACCTCTCAAGGAGATTATTTAACTAACAGACAGCCTTCAGGCAGCGATTCATCCCCAGGGATTGTGTCACTGTAGACGACTAGCTTGTGCCATTCGGGGCCTGACCAAAGTTCATAAGAATCTGGGGGAAACCACTGACCAGCAATTGTGCAGTAGATTCAGAAAGACAAGATGCAACATCACCACAGATAACTTTCCCCCCTGTGTGCCTTTTGTGCTGCTGGAGACACGATTGTGGGGACTCTACAATAGGACAAAGCAGACATCCTTCCTCTGATGAAGGCTACTGACTCCTGGGGCGTTTACAGCACTGAGTTTGGATTCAATGGCAGCCTTACAATGCTCAGCTATGTCAGCAAGAGATGAATGACTGTTGTACCCCTGAGCACAATGTATCACAACAAAATGGTGGCTGGTACCAGAAAAGTGAAAAAAACCCAATTTTTCATATTCTAAAACAAGACCAAAGGAGATGTAGATGCTATGGACCAGATGGTTGGCACCCACTCTGCACCTGCAAGTGTAGAACATAGAGGTGGCCCATGGTGCTGTGGTACAACTTGACGTTGCCACCCTTGATGCCGACACCTTCTTCACAGCTAAGCACCCTGAATTCAAGAATGGTATCACCAACGCACGATGGGTCTTCCTGGTGTGGTGTGGCAATAAGAGAAGTCGGCTGGAAGTTGCCTCCAACTGCAAACTCCAATCAATGAAGCAAAGGTGTAGGGCGCCAAAAGCTAAAACTCGGCCACAGGAAAAAAGCAGACAGGGCCAACCAAAGACAACAATATTTCATATAACAAAGATCATAAAGTCAGCAGTCGGTGTGGAAATGCAGTGTACCTGTGTGCAATGGTTACAGCCAGAAACAGCTGGTTTGTCACAACTGCAGTGAAGGGACAAGGCAGTAAAGAGAGAGGAATTGTCTGGACACGTGTGCATATGTTCTCTTTCACACAAACAAACTGATCGTAACATTGTTCTGTTGTGTAATTTTTTCTATTCTAATTTTCTAAACGTTTAAACATAAAATCACCATCTTGTGTGGAACAAAGTTTAGTACAAAATGTAACACAAATGATTATTCTTAACCAAAATGACAAAAGTATAAACACAATGATTTTAACACGCATCATTTTTGACCCACCTATGGACGAGTGGAGGGTGAGGTCACTCGTGCATGTAAAGGTTAAATATTGGAGGTAAGGACTGGCAGACAGTGATTGGCTAAAGCTCCTTGTGCCAGCAGAGCTGTCATTCCACACAGCACTGCCCTGACTATCAGCCACTATCCAAATGAAGTGGGCTACAAGACGTTCACCATAAAGATGTTATGAAGGGTTAAACTATTAAACTATGTTTTTATGCCACATTGCAAACATGCTTTTATTGCTGTTAGCGTGGGCATTTTGACATGAACGTGTGTGGGGATTGAGACACTTTCCGTCCTCGAATAGCTCCAGCAGGTACCGCATTTTTTTGCCACATATGCTTCATTTTTCAGCCCATTAAGTTGCTACACAGATGAGAACAAAGACTTTCTTCCTCTGCTCCTGTGGCATTGTGCTGCATTTATAGTAGTAGAGACAGGCTGACGTGGCCCTATTCCTCACCTGGCTTAATATAACTTTCTTAAAGTGATAAAAATCTGGAATTATCCTGTTATTTCGGCTCACAATACATGAAACATTTGAGTGCAATGTGCCATGCATTGCCCCATTTTCTGCCTGTTTAAAATGTTCCTTTCGCCTGGCATTTTCCAGGTTGGGCCTTGGGTTTAACCATATCCGCAACATAGAGAACGGCAGCCTTTCCTACCTGACCATGCTGAGAGAGCTGCATCTGGACAACAACCGCCTCACTCGTGTTCCCCAAGGCCTTCCAGATATGAAATACCTGCAGGTGAATCTAATGTGTGCAACCAATTTTGATTTCCATTTGATATTGATTCTCACAGTGCTCTCTTCTACTGTCCCTCCTTTGCCACTGCGGCTTTTTTTTAGGTGGTTTATCTCCATTCCAACAACATCAGCCAAGTGGGTGTGAATGACTTCTGTCCTCGTGGATTTGGGATGAAGAGGACATTCTATAATGGCATCAGCCTGTTCTCTAACCCTGTCAATTACTGGGAGGTGCAGCCAGCGGCATTTCGCTGCGTGAGCGACCGGTTCGCCATTCAGTTTGGCAACTACAAAAAATAAAACACAGGCAGACGCTGGAAAAGAGGGAAGATGATTGATGAAGGGATGAAGAACGGATAATTTAAATAATGAAATAAAACTTGAGATATGGAGTGAGGTGAATTTATATCTGAGATTATTAATTTTATTATTATTGTTTTTGTAAAGAGGATAAGTGAGGAAGAGGGTGGGCAATAAACTGATGAAACAGACGGAGAGGAAGTGAAAAATACAATCCCATAACTTGAAGGGAGTGGAAAGCAAAAGGCTTACAGTTCTGCATGTGAATTTTGCTTGTTTTGAATTAAAGGTTTTGAAAGTTTTTTCTATTTGATGAAGTCAAAAATGAGAAGAATGTTTCATTCTGATGAAAATCGAGTGCTTAAAACTTGTGAAACGCTCCATTTTTTTCACAATAGTTCTTATTGTAATTGAGGTCATTCTTCTTATATTAACATTCTGGTTACGATTATGAGAAAAGAAATAGAAAAGGCAGCGCATTATAGATTTTTATATATAAAAGGTGCTTTTTATAACTTTCTGTGTGTTGATTTGGTAAATACATTAAGTCCTCCCTGTTTCTCTGGTCTGAAGCCATTTGGCTTGTCACTCTGTGATTAAATTATACCGTATTTATAAACCAAAATTTGGGCTTTTCCCACCATCTACAGACAAAACAGTTGCACTAAAATATAAACTTCAGTTCAAGATAACAACAAGTGGACTCAACAACAAGTGACAGGTTTAAATTCTGCGAAATAAATGTGCCTATTGAACATATTTGACTGAACCACCATCCTGTGCCATTACTACATATTACACCATCTGAGCAATACCTTAATACAGTATTTCATACGGGAGCAGTACAGTAGTGGGAATGTGCCCAAGATGGAGACAACACACAGTCCGCTTTGCTTTGAAACAATGAAAGTAGTGTGTTCACTCTGTGCTACAATCAGTGGTAGTGTCATTGCATCGTTTTGCACAGTTTTTTTCTGCTTTGCCTTTTCTGCTTGGAGGTTTACTACGAGGTTAGCCTTTTGTTTTGTTTTGCATTTGTAGACCTATGTGGAAATACTTTAATATTATGTCTTACGTCCTGTCTCTCTTCTGTAATCTGACAACCTACTGCTGCATGTGAATAAAGACATTTTTAGTCTGCTGCATTAAGTGCAAGAACAACCGATCGCCCTGGGTTTGATGCTCTGTGAGAAATAAAGAAGAAATACCAAAAAATGAAAACATTTGATGAATGAATCATGAACTTTGTAAAGAAAGAAGCTAAAGAGAGTTGTAGTCTTTTAGTTCAGCCTGACAGAAAATGATTCTACAGACAAAGGTGGTATTAAGAGTTTGCTTTGAGCTGTTTTTCTGTGTATTCTAGGTGAGAACTGTTTCATGCACAACATATACTGATAACAGTGCTCTTTCAGAGCTGATGATCTCACCCACACAGAGAAAAGAGGGCGGTGACGCAGGAAATTCGCCCTAATCAATCAGTACTGGGTGGAAGGGGGAAACCTGTAAAGTAAAGTCACCATGACGGATACATTTAAATTTTCCTTATGATGGCACAATCGACCTCTCGTCATCATTATTACCATTTACTGCGCACGGTCAGATCTTCACTGCTGGCACAATCACACTCTCCTTTAATTTTCAAATGTGCCGCTGTGCGCGTCACCGTGGTGCGCCTCTCCTCCGTGTTCCGATGAGGCAGAGCGCACTTGTCTGTGTGTTTTGTGTTGACACTAGAGGGGTATGCGGCGATGATCTTGCGTGTGAAAACGTCTGCATCGGTTTCGGAGCAGCTACGGACACATTTCGCGTTGGACGAGAGACTAGGAAGAGGGCAAAGACGATCGACCGGCATCAGCAGGAGAAAAACAGCATCTCATAGTCCATCGCGCCGCTGTAGCGACCGTAGCGGCCCGTCGATTCTCAGAGGAAGCCAGGAGCTGGATTTGACATGTGGCAGGGATGTGCTGGTGAGTCGGCTCGTGCATCGGGGTGCGGGGAAGCTTGCGCGAACCTGGGAATAGAAATCTTTGACGTAAACGAGAGCCTTTGCGGGTAACGGGAGAAGTCGCGTACACAGCAATGCTGCTGAATAAATGTCACTGACATATTTTCCCTTTAGTTATGTAAATACTGCAATACATGCTCACTGCATGGGCCTAAAGATGGATGCTCATAGGCTAATCACCTGCATGGCAGGTTGTCCCTGGTCATAACCACGGCGCCTTTGCGTTCATCCACTTCCTATTCTTCGTCTTGTTTTTAAGTGAACGAACTGTCGTCTCCCTCGGGAAACTTAGCATCATATTAAGTGATTAAGCCACTCGCACTTGGATAGCTGTCGCATCTAACTGTTTGGACTACAGGGGCTGCGATGTTGGGTTCATTTGTTTGATCAGACTCGCTTCCATACGTGCATCATGAAAAATGTCAGCTGAAACGAAGCCATTCTCAATAAAGAAGCAAACATGAATGACATTTGTTTGTAGCTGCTTGTCATTCCCTGGCCTATTTTAGCTGGGACAGGACTGGTGCTGCATTGTTATGCATTCAGTTCTTTTCTTTATCTCGCAGAGAGCCTGATGATGACAGGAGGAGGAGAAGGAGAGAAGTGGAGCGAGGCTTTACTGGTCCCTGATAGGTTTTAATTAGACCCGTACAAAAACAGGTGCCTGACATCTAGACTGTTGTAATGTAATAATGATACAAAAAACAATGGTTACCATAAGGTAACAGCTGTTCTTCTCTTTTTCTTCCAGCTGACGTTTTGTGGTCAGAAGGTGATGGCAGTGCTGACTGAGCTTCACCACTACTATCACCCATTCCTAAAAATGGAAGCCCACCTCCAGTGCACCTGAGTCCACATTTAGTGCTCCTTTCTTCCCCTCCCTCTCCTTCTGCCTTTCCTTGCTCATTCTCCACCTCTTCCACAACCCCCACCTCACTCAACTGCAATACTTTCCCCTCATCTCCTCCCATCTCTCCACTCTGTTTCCCTAGAATAATGGCGTACTGTGGGCGCTCTCTGGACTCTCCATGCACGTTAGCCTTGCTGATAGGCTTCCAGTTTGCCTTTGTGCTCTATTTCTCCCTTGGGGGCTTCAGAGGCCTGGTGTCTGTCCTGGTGCACACCACAGAGCCCGAGTTTGATTACTCTCGACCACATGATGTATACACCAACCTCAGTCATCTGGGAGTACCGCCTCCCCCGCCTCGCAACTCTGGCACTGGACCCCCTGCCACCGGCCCACCACTAAGAGACTGCCAGATCCCTTCTCCATTGCTGGGTGAGAGAGAGAAGGGTGACAAATAAATGTTTGTGAGTGTAGCACACAGTGAAACGCAAAATGACTGGTGCTATTTTCTTTGTATTCTTGAGCTGATAGAAACGAAGCCAGAAACATTCTGTCTCCTTTCCTTTGGCCAGTTGGACCCGTGTCTGTCCATCTTTCGTCTCCTCTGTCTCTGGAGGAGATCAGGCAAAGAAACCCATTAGTGTTGCCAGGTGGACGCTACCGGCCTCCAGACTGTGAACCGCGCCACCACACAGCAATAGTGGTGCCGTACCGAAACCGCCAGAGCCACCTCCGTGCCCTCCTCTACCACCTCCACCCCTTCTTGCAGAGACAGCAGATACACTACAGCATCTACATAGTACAGCAGGTCAGGTTATGTATAAGTGAGTGTGCAAGCTGTTTTATAGTGATTCTGCCAGTGTCTTGTTCAGCGTGATTGTCAGCAGCTGCATGTTTGCCTTCCATGAGCAAAAGCATTATGCAGTGGGATTGTTGTTCTAGTGGATCAGAGGTGCCTAATGATGTTAAGGGTGTAACAGTAATGGTAGTGTAATAGTAATAGTAATGTATGTGCTGCTACAAAGTATTGGTCTTGTGATATTGGAGTATTGGGCTAAGGTTTAATAGTCCTGCATTGACTGTATCTAATATATACCAGTGTAAACATCTAATGAACCAATCACTCTGCAGCAGCTCGATGCACTTAGACATGTAGACGTTGTCGTGACAACCAACCCAGCTAAGCATCACAATGGGGAAGAAAGGTGATTTCAGTGACTTCAAACGTGGCATCATGGCTGGGCTTGTCTGAGAGACCACTGATCCATCGGGATTGTCACACTCAACCATCTCTGGGGTTTACAGAGAACAGCAGAAATCAGCAGTTCAGCAGCTCTTTGGGTGAAAAGGCCTCGTCGCCCCCCTTGGCTGTGCCCCTGCCCCATTGGTCATGGTCATTATTGCTGACCATACCTATCCATATCCATCCTTTTTGCAATTGCAGTGTACCCATTTTCTCATGGCTGATTCGACTAGGATAACACACCATGTGACAAAGCTATAATAATCTCAATCTAGTTTCTTGAACATGATATTGAGTTCAGTTTGCTCAAATGGCCTCCACAGTCACCAGGTCTCAATTCAGTAGAGCACCTTTGTTTTGTGCTGGAATGGAAGCTATTCCAATAAATCTACAGCAACTGTGTGATACTATCCTTTCAGTATAGACAAAGATGTTGTTTTTAGCGCCTTGTTGAATCTGTGCATTGAAGAATTCAAGAAAGGAGGTGTACCTAATAAAAAAGTGTCCAGTGAACACATTTGAATGTTGCTGTTTTTACAGCTCTTGTAGGACTTCTAACTAGTTTTATTGCAAATTATAGTCGTTATTATTATAGTGTGGTTTCATTTAAAATGGTTGTGAGATATGTGTTTGTTAGCTTTATCTGCCTGGACCAGTGCAATAGAGGTGAATGGACTTTGTTTTTAGGTTACAGCTCTCGATCTAAGCAAATCATACCTCAGATATTTCCATGGTAGATGGGACGTCATACTTTCTGTGTATTAAACATTACATTCCCATGCTACAGCTGAATTTAACCATAGTGGTGTAGTTGGAGATTCATTTTTTCCTTCAGGTAATAAGCAAATCTTTAAAATGATGTGCTATTAATCAGAGTCAACAAATTATCTGTGCTCTGCTGCAATGTACCTCAAACATCCCTGTTGTTCAGAATTTCTAAAAACTGCTGCAAATATTTAAGTCTTCACATATTAACGTGTAAATACATTAATCTGCCTCATTTGATGTTTCAGTGGGGAAACAGCACTTTTAATCGAGCCAAGCTGTTAAACGTTGGGGTGCGGGAGGCACTCAGAGATGAAGACTGGAGCTGCATCTTCCTGCATGATGTTGACCTGCTGCCTGAAAACGACCACAACACCTACACCTGCCACAAACAGTTTCCCACACACCTGTCGGTGGCCATGGATAAGTTCCGATACAGGTAGAAGCACAGAATAAACGAGGGTGGGGCTGGTCTTTCATACATTTGCATTGCCCTGAGACATTATTTTCAAGATTGTGCATGTTGTGACCCTCCCAGGTTGCCATACTCACAGTATTTTGGTGGGGTATCTGCGGTGACCCCAGACCAGTACATGAAGATGAACGGCTTCCCTAACCAGTACTGGGGTTGGGGCGGGGAGGATGATGACATTGCTGCCAGGTAAAGAGGATAAATGAGGCAGACACCCTGCATGATGTAAACTGTAAACTGTGCATGCTGGGATCAGAACTACATGCATAACCATTTCAGTTTGCCTCTTCTTGTACTTTTTCACTCTGTTTTGCTCTCGTCAGTCATCGTTTTCTCATGTTTACAGCTTCAGTACCGCATGTTTTCTTTTGCTTTGACTTATATTTTATGTCCTAACATCATCTTTCATCTTCATGTCTCCTCCCATTGCTGTGGCTTTGCTCTTTGTATGTCTTGCAGTGGGCACAATGGGTATGTTCACATGCACTAGCTTGCAGACTTGGACTAGGCTGTGTGCTTAAGAGTTTTAAAACTCTTCTCATTTCTTTACTGTGCTCCCCTCTTTCCACTCTGTGGCTTTTCCAACATTTGCCAATCTGTAAGAACTGAATGCAACAATAAAATTTAATTAGGACAACACATCCAAGAATGTTTCACAACCTTTGGAAACACTGCCTTTTGTGCATGATGTTTGCAAATTATATCATCCAGAGAACATTCGCAGCATTAGTTACACCCTGTTTTGGTTGATTTAGATAACTGGAGTGGTACAAAAGCAACAGATGGAAAAGAAAAAGGGAAGCGCAGTATATTCTTCCACCCATAAGACATGGCAGTACGTTTTCACCCTCTTCTGTTCGTAATCCTGATTTTTCCTTCTTTAAATGTAGCCCGCAGGGGGCTAGATGTTTATGTAAAGTTTGTTTTTGTGAGATTAGCTTTGCAGTTTTATGCAGCACATGTTTAAGAGTCTGTTTTTGGCTTACGGTTGTGTGCTGCTGATCCAGAGTGCGTCTGTCTGGCATGAAGATTGTGCGCCCTCCAGTGGCCATTGGCCATTACAAGATGATCAAGCATAAAGGAGACAGAGGCAATGAGCAAAATCCACGCAGGTACTTACTGGCACACTCACATATCAAATGTTTGTAAAGACTTCTCTTTCTTCATCTGATCTAATGGAATATCTGCCTCAGTAAAAGGGGAAGATATTCAAACGACCTGATCACGTCATGAACTTTTCTTTTCTCCAACTGTTCTCATGTTGAGTTTTTACCGTCATAGTTGTTGCTTTTTGTCTGTTGACACAGTGATTTGTACAGTTTGTCCTCTGCTTACTTTCCCTCAGGGCGTGTGCTTGTATCTTCAGACTGATTGTATCTAAAATGTAATTAGGTCTTATCTCATTCTCCATGTCATCAGCCTTTTATTAACTTTTATGGAAAGTCTTTGTCATTAAAAGCAATCACTTTGCAATATATACATGTTTGCTTCCTTGCAGAGAGCCAGATGAAAAGCTTTATGCTGGGTGAACCTTCACACAATCTTAAATATGGCTTTTGTCATTCTAGGTTTGACCTTTTGAAAAGGACCAGGCTCAATTGGCGCTCTGACGGCCTTAACTCTTTGACCTATGAGCTGCTTTCCAAAGAGCTTGAGCCGCTGTACACCAACCTGACCGTCAACATTGGAGAAGACCCCCATCTGGCCCTGGGCAGGGTCCCCATTCCTGTGAAAGCAACAACCCCTGCCCACCGACGTAGCACCAGCAAGACAGGAGACCCATTCAAACAGGGAAAGAGGCAAGAAGTGCCAGCAAATATGACTGTGGCCAAGACAGAACCTGGTCAGTCAAAGACAGCCAATCAAATAACGCAGCAGAAGAAGAAGATGAAATGAGACTAGGTGCATATGAACCTGTAGCTTCCCTTTTCAGTTTGATCTGAAAGACAAAAGCAGCATAGATCTGTTCTGTCGTGGGACTTTTAAGTACAGCAGCTTTTTGTGCTCGGTGTAGGTTCGGGGTAATTAGGGGTAATTACACCACGGATCAAATGAAGAAGCCAGTTTTGTCAACGGGGCGAAGAACACTTCTGAGTCACCTCGTCTTGGCTCATCATCTGCTAAATGTGACGCCGGCTGTGGTGGCTGACACGTCTGTGGCCGTGCTCAGCAGAACCAGAAGGTGAACGATGGGCGATTCAGTCATATCCACGCAGAGGTTCAAAACAAACGGTGAAAATGAGACAGCATATATAAAAAGCTCTGCACACAGACTCGTCTGTTGCAGGCAGACCTATGGCTTCATCCAGTCTGGTCCACAAACAAAGGAAACTGCTGCTGTCTGTCTACGCCACTCTGCAGTGGGTTTGTGTTTCTGTGCCTTCTCTCTTTTATGCGCATTTTATAGACTGGTATAGCTGCTTTTAGATGCCCACACAAGGTTAGTTTGACCTCTTCTGCCACACGGGAAGACTTAGAAGGCAGGGATGACGAAGCTGACCCGGGATTAGAGGAAATTTGTTCAGAACTGCCATTTTATATTTCTGTGCATTGATCAAACGCAGACCAACTCGATAGATATGGGACAATTCTAGAGTTTATATTTATATAGAGAGACTTCTTTATTTGTTTACCGTTTTGTTTTACATGTCCTACCTTACAGTCTGGTGCCTCTCTCTCTCTCTCTGACATTTAGTTCATAGACAATCAAATTACATGGAAGAGAACTCTGTATTCAACCACATAACAAAATGAGGAAGTGCTATCATGCCCGTGTTCACGCCTGTCAGATAAACAGACTCGTCATGGTATTCGTTGTCTAGTTTGACTATACTCTCAACACATGGATAGACCTGTGCTTCTGATATTATCTGTGATTGATTATTTTTCTTTTAGATTAGTCAAGTATGGTTAAAAATAACAAAACAAACTCGCAGACGACACTTAAAGCGTGTTTCAGATGGTGTTTAATATCTAAAGTGGTCGTGGTTGCACTGCAGCGCTGTGGATAGATTTAGGTCAGCTTTTGATTAGAAGCCCTGACGTATTCGTAGGCAATATAAATGGATGTTTCTTTGCTGTATTGATTCCCTGAGATGAAGCTTCTGTGTCTTGAAGGGGATGAGACAAGCCAGTAGGACAATGTGCTTTATGTAAACACGGTCGGAGGGCTGCCAAATCAGGACATGCATGTAGGTCATTTTTTGTTGATCACGTATAATCTGAAAGCATCAAATATTTTATTTCTCTGTTCATTTGTAATGTATTATTTCCAGTGCTCGTCTCTGTTTACCTTATGTGAGGGCAGAGTTCATGAGGGGAGCATAGTTTACTGATGAGGGACTAGAGTCTGATTCATTCATGGGCGACAGGATTTCTTGCTGCTAATTGACTAGGAAAACTGTACAATTACAAATAGCTTAAAATGACATACTGTACCGCTACGTTTGTGTGAAGCGAATTTGAATGTATTTAATTTATTGTGTAAGTACTGAGTCACTGATAGTAATGTGCAGACCTCTGAAGGGATCTTGTGGTGCAGATGTGTGAAACACTCTTCTCCATTGTAGATCAGATTATCATTCCTTTACATCACATCTCCACATTTCTCGCATATACATTGTGCCTCCTGAGATGAGCCACTGAACTATTAAAGGTATGCTGCTGGATTTTATGTGAGCACCCTCAGGTGGCAAAGTCGGGCATAGCGCCAGCCAAGAAGGAAGCAAGGACTGAATGAAACTGCAGAGTTGTGACATGAATGTTAATCATTCGCGGTCGCCATTCACAGTTTTAAACCAATCAAATCTTTGCATTGCTCTGTATGGACGGCTTCTCGGTTACGTAGTATCACGTGACTGATCCTGCTGGTTTCAAAGGGTAAAGTAACAGACAGCTTTGTGGATCATAATCAAAGAATCTTTGTTTATTTTGAAATAATGTTTTAAGCAACGAATGTTATATAAAGGCCGCATTGAGAGAACACTTAGAATAAATAGGATCTAATTTCTTAGCTTTATAAACATGGTTATATATCATAATATTATCCTCCATATATCATATTATCTGGGAGAAAATCCTGTATGACATGTAACAGTGACACACTGGAAGCTTTTAAGGACATTATATGGCATAATCTCAGCTGGATTAATCAGCAAACTATGTGCTTACCTGGAGACTGTTCTATATTTAATAAATAGGCTAGTTTTTATAAACATTTTCGCATACGTGTTGGAAATATATATTGTTGGAAAGCAGAGTCAGTAAACAGCATTTAGATTTCATAGCAACAGTTTCTGTTTATTTGTTATTCATGAAGTTGTTGAAGTTTAAATGATGAGACTCACTTGGCTGGACAGACGAGATGTTTGCGCTCTCGTGACAAACGGCATGCGGATCGTACAGTGACGTCACCGAGAGGGACGCTGATGCCCGTCTGCAATCGAGGTTGCCTTATTTACCGATGTTATCTTGAAGATGAAAGTGTGTATGTGTGTATGTGTGCACGCCGTGTGTCAGTGTAGAACACAGTCAGCAAAAAAGGCAACGCAAGCATATGATGGACAGTGTTGTGATAGCGAGCAAATATGTATTCCAATAAAAAACTAAATCAAATAAGGCCTCATTTCGATGTTGTCTATGATTATGATCGCTGCACACATTTGATAACAGGTATACACACACACACGCACTTATGCAGCGTGCATGCCACACTATAAATACACTGCAGTGCTTATGGTGAAGCACTTACCCTCGTCGAACACTCAAAGCCTCTTAATGAATATCGCCTTTACCATTCTGATTGATGGTGCTACAGCTCAAAGACTGCAGACATCAGATGCTCATGCATGGCTGATAGATTATAAGTCATATATCACCATCCACTCATGCTGTGGAGTGGCTTAAAAAAACCCTCACTAACCTGTTACATCACCCAGTGTATTGCAGGCCTCAATGTTCCATGTAAGCATCAAAAGCAGGATTAAAAAGTTGGATATGAGATCATACCTATAAATAGACAGTAACCCCCAGCTCTGTATGTTCGATCTGTTTCATAATCTAAAAAGCTGTGTGACTCACCAAGAACAGGCGAAAACACAAAATCATGAGAAGGGCTGCACAAAAACATCCCCTTACAGCCAATCCCACTGCAGTAGCAGCAAAGCCTCAAAGAGGACTGTGGGGCTGAACCAACAGCCTGATATTGTCAACAAAAGATTCTTTACTGTACAAGTTCTGCTGATAGTAATCAAATGCAGTAACCATGGCCTAACAGGCTTTTGTGTGTTTTTAACCAATCAGAATTTATTAGCAACATTCCTGCTTAAAGTCTGACTGAACAGACTCAGTAAGGTAAGTAACACTGCAACATAGCAAAACCCCGAACCCCCCCAAGAGCTCAGCTTTTCATTTGCTAAAGAAAATGTTTTGGATTGTGTAGATCAGGGGTCCCCAATCCCAGTCCACGAGGGCCGGTGTCCCTGCAGGTTTTAGATAGCACCCTGGGTCAACACACCTGAATCACATGATTACTTCATTACCAGGCCTCTGAGAACTTCAAGACATGTTAAGAAGGTAATTTATCCATTTAAATCAGCTGTGATGGATCAAGGACACATCTAAAACCTGCAGGGACACCGGCCCTCGTGGACTGGGATTGGGGACCCCTGGTGTCGACTGTATAACTGTACTAAATATTTTTGTGGTTAAATCATTCTTTTGTATGTTATGTGCTTTTTGTGCTGTGAAACAGTCTTTAGCTTCACATTTGTGTATATTTTGCTTCAGTCAGTTCCTATAATTTTAACCAATTTTAAACTGCACTTTTAGGCACTTGGTACTAACAGTTTGTCCAAAACTAAAAGGTTTGCATTTCTTTATATGAGTCTATGAAAAATGCCAAAGATAACATAGTTGGATGTGTACATAATAATATTGTTGCTTCATCAAGGTAATTTCTAAAGAGCTATCAGCTGGAATCTTGGTGTGCAGTATGTCCTTAAACAATTTAAGGAAACTAGACAAGTGGAGAACAAAAGAAGTGGTAAAAAAAAAAGTCCCGACACAGGACTGAGAGATTTATTCAGTTGATCCATCTGTTGTTCACTGAAGGCTCATCAAAAAGGTAACAGTGAAAGAGCGGCTGAGCAACTAGTAAGAATGGGCAACATTGAAGAAAAAGGCTGAGGTATGCCAGAGTACACAAGAACTGGACTCAATATCAATGAGACATATAGACTGATGAATCCAGTTCTGAAATTTTGGGTTCAATCCTGGTCAGTATGTTAGGAGGTCAGGAGAGACAACAGTGAGTGTCTACAGCCATTTGACTAACACGGTGGAGGCTCGGTCATGGTTTTGGGCTGCATTTTAGTCAAATGTGTTGATGATCTCTCAAAATTGATGGAACTGTGAACACAGAAATGCACCATTAGATTTTAATCCACAATGCAATACCATTTGGATTGATAGTGGCTTTATTTTCACCATGACAATGATCCCAAACGCACTGCCGGTGCAGGAAAACACACAGTGGAACACTAACAATCATGGACTGGGCTCCCCAGAATCTGGATCTCAACATTATGAAGCAGTGTGGGATCATCTTGACAGAGAAGAAAATAAAAGGCAGCCAACACCCAAAGAAAAGCTTTGAATGTCCTTCAAGAAGCCTGGAGATCTATCACTGAAGACTGCTTCAGGAAATTACAAAAAAGCTTGCCTAGGAGGGATCAGGCTGTGCTGAAGAATAAAGATGGTCATAACAAATATTGACTTCCAAGCTCATTAAATGGTAGAAACTCAATTTTTGCCTTATATACTGCATTTTCATTTATTTCTGCAAATGTTTCAATGAATCGCTGCTGCGATTTCTCCATTTTCCAAGCTAAACTATCTGTATTGACCATCCTCGAGAGCAGAATGGCATTGAGGCTAATGTCATGAGACATCACTGGGTAATACTGTCTTCTGAAGTCATCACACCTGATTGTCTTTTGTGATGCTGTCATGCTCTGATGGCAGCAGTGACAGTCTAGTTTGCACTTTCCCTCCAGTAGACTGACACAGTGGCCTGCTGAAGTGACCGAGGCAGGCTGACGCACTGTAGAAGGCTGAGGCAGCCTTCGGTCAACTCCTGTTACTGTATGGGCAAAAGTCTGTCTCATAGCTGACCTCTCACACATTCAGCAATATTTCAGCCTTAGCACAAACACACACGTCACTCACAAAACCATGCACAGCCACATATCTATCTATCTATCTATCTATCTATCTATCTATCTATCTATCTATCTGTGCGCAGACTTCATCTGCAAAGGAGGGAGAGCTACTGAACACTACTATTATTCTAGAGAACCAGAAGTGATGTTTGCTTTATGAAAGAAAACGACGGGGTATCCACAATCGTTCTTATGAATCATTACCACGCATCGATGTGAAAATCTACCACGATACTAGGTCACCACATTCAGTTATATAACCACTCTTAACGAAAATCATCCCATCATGGGATATGGAAATAAAAGATAGGCCTTTGAGAAGACGTATCGAGATCCTGCGGCGTGTCACGCATGCGGGCTAGATAATGAGGAGGAAACGGAGTCAGCCGTGGGGGTCTTCAGTGCTGGACCCTCGCTCTCGTCTTACCCACGGCTGCTCAGCTGCTTCTGTCATCCATATTTGCAGCCTCAGTGGACAATTTCCTCAGCCTCGGGCCTTCTTCAGTGCTCACAACAACACATCAAATGAATTAATTCTGCTACTGTGGCAGCGCACTGGCGATCTAGGTCATGCAGCTTTGGCTCTGTGTCCCCCCCTCCCTTCGGCCACCTAAAGACATGTCCACATCCTGCTGTCCTCCTACACAACCTGACCTTGTCATTCTCAGGTGATTTTCCACAGAGATACGAGTGTGGCCGTTTAGTCTGCGCGTGTGTTCGTGTGCGCAGGCGCGCGTGTCAACGTGTGTGGCCGAACGTGTGAGTACGTCTGTGCCCACTGTGCCGTATTTATTTATTTATTTGTTTGTTTGTTGGTAGCATAGGTATGATGAAATGTTTTTGAAGAAATGAAAAAAGAACTGAGCCACTGTGGCTTGCCTGCAGCCATGTGAGCATGAAAGAGGGGAAAGAAGACCGAGAGCGCAGGAATGGATGCGGGAGGGTGAGCAAAGTGAGAGGCAGCAGAGGGAGGATGACAGAGAAGGGAGTAGGGTGAGAGGAGAGAAGGTGCAGCGAGGAGTGGGGGGACTGTGACGCACACCGATCGACTCTGCTCGCAGCTGATTGGCCGCGGTGCCTGCCAGTCAGAGGAGCTGGGTCTCGGGCGCTGCTTGAAGAGCAGATTATGAAGCGGAGCGCAACCAGCGGCAGTCTCCTCTTATTGTCTCAATGGCTGCACACGCATTCCTCCTCTGCTCCCTCGCCTTGCTGTCCGCTCTCAGCCGGCCCGGGCTCTCGTTCCACGACGAAGAAGCACAGCCAGGACTTACCTATGACGAAGTGCCTGAGATCTTGGACAGGAGGTAAATCCATCTCTAAGGCTGTGAACAGAGGAGGGGTGTAGGGGAGGGGGAGGGGTACACGGAGATGCATGCAGGGATGCTGAGATGCTGATGTGTTCTCTTAGGGTCGTTTTTGTCGCCCCTCTCTTTCTCCTTTGCAACGCCTTTAAACATTTCACCTTCGGTATGCCTCAAATTATGGGTTCGGGCAGTGTTGGTGTGCCAGAAAGAGCTGAGGTGCGAGGCTTTGTTTGCCTCAGTGTTGGGGACTGCATCAGACGCTGCTCATCGATCACGGATGGGGCTGTTGTCTCTGTACAGTAGTGCTGGTCTGGCAAGAGGAAGCTAAATAAGGTTGGGGCAGTGGGCCTGCAGGAGAGGTAGAGAAAGGAAGGAGAGGAGAAAGAAGAGAAGACAAGGGAGCAGAAAGGAAAGGTAAACAAGGATGGGACAGGGTGGAGAGGATGCATCAGGGATGGTCTGCTGGGGTCTGTTTACTGATGCAGTCATTGAGAGAGGAGGGGGAGAGCGAGAGGAAGAGTGGAGAGGAGAATTTTAGCCAGCTATGTCTGCATAATGCACATGCAGTCCTGCAGGTCAAATCTGGATAAAATATTCAGGGCTCAAATGTACAGGCATTCACAACAGTGTGACAGGGACAGCAGTGAGCAAGCAGCCAGGGCTTTTGCTAGTGCCAGTTCCTGCCTGCTTACAGAGACATCACAGCAAAGACCTATAATACGGTGCCAAATCCATGTAAGGCTCTTGAAACTATGCCATGCACGATGGTTCACACAATCCTCTATAGCACAAATGCTTCAGAGCCACAGTTTCTCATTCAGTACTCTTTAATCATAGTTCAAATGATTTCCCTTGTTATTGCACTTTGAGTGTGGTAATACACTGTGGAGGGGTGGGAGATTATTACTGCGATGCTTTCATTTATTGCACGAACAATCTTATCTGTACACGTTTGCAAGTCCGGGGCACAAATAACTTGGATTTAGAGCCTAATATAAGAATTCTCGCGGGATTTCTTTCATTCCAGCTCAATTTGGAGTCGTAAAACCCAGACAGATAGCCTCTGACAGAGAAAGGCTGCGCAAATATCTCCAGGGGTTTGTGAGCCTATTGCCTGGATCAAACTTTGTATGTAACTCTGCAACGTAACAGCTCTGGTCCCCAGACACAGCCTCGGTCTCAGCGCTGACACACTCCGAAATGCTGTTATATAAAAGCAGCCTTGTAGTGGAGCATAACACTGGAAACGTAGAAGGAAAGGTACAGTGAGATAGAAGGTTTTGCAGGAACGTAATGACAAGAAAAAAGGCAGGAAGCTAGACATTGTGAGTGAAGTGATGTCTGGTACTGTAGCAGATGCAATATGGAAGTGGCAAAGTTTAATAGCCTAGAGCTTCGCAGCATTATAAAGCTCTTAGCCATAGACATATTTAGTATAAATCATAATCTGTCTATAGCTAAATATTTAAACTTTTAAGCATGTTATAATTAACATTTTAAATAATATTCAAAATGTTCCAGTAAACTTTTGGCAATTTAAATATATATATTTACATATATACTATAAATTTCTAGTAGGATTCAAATGAAGTTGTAATTTTGGAAATCACACACTGAGAGAGCAAACGCAGGAGGTTCTGTAACTGCAGTTTAAAGTTCTTATGAAGTGTTTAAAATGTTGTTTCTATTTGGACCTTTTTATGCTGCAAGACTAAGAAGTCTTGGAGACCTTCACAACATGCTCCTCTGACGTTGTGAATATAACATCAGAAGAGCATGTTTTAATGTTTAATGTTTTAATGTTTAATGTTTTAATGTTTAATGTTTTAATGTTTAATGTTTTAATGTTTTAATGTTTAATGTTTTAATGTTTTAATGTTTAATGTTTTAATGTTTAATGTTTTAATGTTTTAATCAAACTTAAGTAGGTTCAGTTATCCATGGAATCCAGTTTTAAATTAGTAACGTCCCAATACATTTCTCAAACAGTTACAGAAGTTACTTGGCCGTAACACAGTATCTTGAGTCTGTGACATCACACTTATACTTGCATTTTATCACTCCCACTGTACAGTGAAAAATAGCCTCCGAGTGTTTATAATTCCCAGTGGTGTCTAGAATAGCACAAGATGTCTTGCATGCTTTTCCATATTAAGGTAAATTTATTCTCAAGTTACAAAAACCTGTCAGTATAAATCGTTTTATATAAAACGCTGTTTTTTGCAAAGAACAGATAGCAAGTATACAATATACAACTCATCAAAGCTCCAAGTTGCACCCACTCTCCCACGCATGCTTGCTTCAGTCTGTTTATCAGTAAACTGTAAACTGTAAAAAGTGTATCCATCACGTTCTGTAGTCAGCATGTGCTGAAATGTATTTTGGCGTCTTGACCTGACTTTAACATAGAGATTAGAGGTCAAAGTGCTAGATTTCCAGTAGACGACTGTTGAGTGACCCTATTTGGAGAAAGATTAAAGGGTTAAAAAGACCAGCAGCTAATTGTAGAATATTTCACTAACTATTTAAAATCATAAAAATGTGTACTGTGTTTACAAAATGAAAAAAAATCAAGTCAAAAGTGAACAATCGTGTGTTCTAGTCCCTGTTTGAATGCACTCATAACGTTTCAGCACTGCTGCCCTGACCCTTAACCCTTTGATCTCAAAGGAGTAGGAAGATTTGCACAACTCTAGCACAACCAGAGCTCCACAGAAATAGCAGCCAGACTCCAACCAACTCCTAAATCTTAATCTGCACTAATAAATCTATTAATAGGCCAACACCTGCACAGTCTGGGATTAAGACATGTTTTCCTGCCTTGCCAGGGATAATAATTTATTGTCTGATTAAATAATTTTAAACAATTGAAAGTAGAGTATGTTTTGCATGCCTAAAAAAATATTATGGCTCTGACATTAATGTTAGCCAGCAATAGAAGTTCTTCCTGTACGTTGTGAAATGCTACCATATCTGGGTTTGAAGTTTCATGTAGGTATATTACAAGGAAATATGAGCAGTTAGAACACATCACTGGATGCACAACTGGGCTACACAATGACAGTGATTGTAGGCTGAGAGATCTAAAATCAGTGGATAAATATATATATGTTAAAGAAATGTTACCTCTCATCATTTTGTTACATTTTGAATAAAAAAATTCAGTTTAAAAATGGTGAGATTGTACTAAGGCTGTCGAATGTAAAGGGTTGGATGGACTGATCGTGGTTTACAGAGCATCACAGTGCAGCGCTCTGTGTTAGCAGAAGCTAATGGGACTTGTTTACAAGTTTGGGGATCAGGCACCACACCTTTTCTCTGCTCAGCAGCTCACAGCAGAAGCCCAGACGAGCCGAGATAATCAGCTATCTGCACGCTTGAGCAAGAATGTCCAGTAAACATGTACCGATTGAGATCCCACGTGTAGGCTTGATAGATTGAAAAACCAGATGCTGAAAATGCTAAAAGTGCTGAAAATATCTGTAATTTTAAGATTGTCATCATTATGTATTGAGGCTATCATCATACTGTTAAAGTGGACACGAATAATGCATGGGAGCATGTTTGAACATTTGCAGGGGGGTTTATTTATTTTGTCATATGTGAGGGAACTGCGGGGACCCAAGGAGTGGCTCTGGCTTGGCTTTGATTATATAAAGGGTTTGTTCAGCACTCAGGCACCGTGTGACGGGCTGAGCCAATGATGGGGCTGCAGAAGTCCAGGTCTGCTGATATCGCGAAACTGGCACAGGAACAGTCGGCTGGGCTTTAGTTAGCACTTGCACACTTGCGCAGCCTCCTCTGGCACCTATCAGCCAGCTGAGGCCGGGAAGATGTGCAGGAAGACGTCCTTATTTGCTTGTGGTTGATTTAGTTCATCTGAGTATTAACCGGTGACTGTAACTGAAATGTTTTCATTAACTCGTAATGAATATCAGAGAGAAAATATATATCAGATATTAAAGGCTTTTTGAAGTCTTTTTGTAGCTATAATATCATATATGTCCCCAATATTAGTGCAGGCAGTCAGTGAGCAGCAGCCAAGTGTCTACCACGCTAGTGAGGTTTCAGTTGCAGCTGCCTGCTGCCAAATGTAGTGCTTTTGGCAGCTGTTTCATACAGTCATGCTTACCCAGCATTCACCGAGGCAAATATAAATATTTGGATTTACCATATACATAAACCCTGTTATTGTTTTTCATACAATAGCTTAGGGAGCCAGTACGTGGGAGCGAGTGCTTTGGAATATATACATAAGAATACAGACACATATTGCAGGAAGACTTGGACTTGATGTAAAAGTTGGCACACGTGTGCTATAAATGAGGCTGAAGAACTGGCAGACTGACACTAGAGCGTGTACTCATTACAATTCAGCAGAAATCATCATGCTGATGCCGCTGAACTGGTGATTATTTCAAATTATTCCTGCATATGCTCACCTGATAGCTGCAGCAATGTAGCAAGAAAGCTGAAACGTCAACAGTGTTGTTGCTGTGCACTGAAAGCCTGAGCCTCTATCCACGTATTACATTCCACAAGCTTATTGCAGAATATCATGTTTTGTTTTTTAATATTTTTTTATCCATATACCCAAAATTATAAAGTTATTTCATGGAAAAAAACATAACCTGTTGTATAAGTAGCAGTGAGAAGGTCATATATCTCTAATAATGATTTGATATATTTTTATATCAAAATGAAAGGAGATATTTATTTCACACACATTTTCCTGCCATGTTTTGAATTGAATTGGTCGTCATGGCCAAAGTTCAAATCGCTTGGACCTCTGTACAGAAGTCACGATTTCAGAGGTCAGGTCTGATGCAGTCTCCTGTTCTGAACGCTGCAGCCTCTGACATCAGTCCTTAATCTCTTCATCTTGTTCTGGGCCTCGTCTCTCATAACTTGGGCCCCAGTGGACCTGGCCTGTACTTACCACTAATCCTAATCCATCTGACACTTCACTACACCATATTGCCCAGGTGGAAACGGCACCATACGGGCAAATAACTGCTCCAGTCTCCTGGCACTGATATGTCTGGCAGCTTCCTCCCAGACTGTAACCGTCTGATTCCTTTTCATTTGTCAGCTGTCTGCTTACCTGCACAGTATCCCACCTTCACCTTGGGCTCCTAATTAAAATTGTGTGAAATAAATCTGTATTTTTTAACTCCAAAATAAGTAAATAATAATAATAAATAAACTGTAAGAAAAGAAATTCTCATGTCCCCTTTTTATCACAGGATTTAATGGAGGTTGTTCCACTTTTGTCTGAAACATAATTGTGAGCAGTCCTTCACAGCAGATGTTTCAGTTGGCTTTTGTGTGTTTAAACGTAGTATAAATATTCAGGTCATCCTCATTCTGTCTTTTAAGAAGAAATTTGCAGCGTTGATATTCAACTAAATAACAAAGATAATATCAATGACAGAAGTTCCCTCCATGCATTGTTTTTGTTGTACTGCAGTTCATAAAATGACTTGAAATGCTGCCGAACAAAGCTGAGAAACTGACTAAAGTAATAGGGGATGACCCAAAAGACAGATGTTAATTGTAATACCCACTCCAACAGATCTTGGGATTTAACTTTTATAAGCCCATTATAACTCGCTAGCTTAGGAAGCCAGTCCAAATATTGGATGAGGGCAGGTCACGATCAGGCTTCTAGCTGGACCACTGCAATAAACAGAAGTAGCTAGCGCCACTTCGTAAGCCAATTGTTGTATCACGTCTTTGATTAGACAGTTAAAAGGATCAGGATGAGCTTGAAGAAGTCCAGGCTGTGTGGAGTTTAAATAGACCAAGAGCAGCAGGGCAAGGACAAAGGTGTGGAAAAATCTGTTCCCAGTACACCGTGTGGGTCAGTCCCAAATCAAAGACACATTTATAGAAAAAGCCACACACCAGACAAACAACAATACAATGAGTAGATGTGTCGTTGTGCTCTGTGCTCCCATATGGAAAGAAGTCTTTTAAATATACACGTATAAACAGATTAAAGAAGCATAATTACCTGTTTGGAAATGACTTCGCCTGTTTAAAGACTATTTTAGAAGTCTGACCAAAAAGATTTTGTTATTCATTAGACAAAAACAAGCTGAACTCGTGTTTTTACACCCACATTTGAGCCGGCACACTAAACCTTTCAGAGAAGTTTGGAATTACTCAGCATAAAATGCAACAACTAAAAAACAACATTGTCTGTTCAGCCATGCAAGTAAATAACTGTATAAAGTGTGTTTCACTATTTTTTCAGCTTTTATTTGTATAACAGTAAATTTAAAAATTCTTTGATAACAATAATAATTCGATTTTAGCATTAAAAACATCACTTTAGCTAATAAGCTTTTACATACTGGTGAATCAACTGTTACAGAGACTTAAAATAGGATTTTGTTAGTTACCATTAATGTTACTTTAGAGCAGCTGTGGCCTGAACCTTGCATTTGGTGGTATTTTGGTCTAAATGCTAAAACATAAAACATATCATTTAGATATATAAACCAGCTGTATGTTGTATTTCATGGAACATTTAGTTGCATGCAGTACATTAAAATGCACATTTTTTTGCATAATACTCAATTTTATGTAAACAGACCTTTTTTTTATTGTTGTTGTGTGTTTGCTGTGTTTGTAGAAAATGGATTTTTGCAGCTGTTACAGATTGAGGCATATTAACGAAAGAAAACTCTGACAAATGATCCTTTGTGTTGCAGTTGCAGGACCTGATTGTGTGTTCTGTCTTTCCCACAGCAAAGAAAACCCCAAACAAGCAACAAGAGTCACATCAAGTAAGTAACAGATCTGGTGTGACACGAGGCCTGATTCAATCAAACCTGCCATGGTAATTTTGACACTGATGTGTTGGATAGACGTGACAAATGCATTTCTTTCCTAACACTGGAGACATTCAGCGTTATGAAGTGTGGAGTACATATGATCCGTGCACCTCAGTGGGAAGACGTGCTGCTGTTTTTATGCTCTCTGACACAAAGGTGGAAAATCGATGAAAACATTCTTTTCAGTTACATAAACGTATGTTTCTGGATCCAGATAAACAGTATTTGTAAACACTTAGTACCGTAACTGTGAAATAAACTGCCGATGAGTCAGTGTGATGACGCAAAACAGCTGGAAATAGATACGAGCCTGAGCAATGAGGTGCACACAAAGCCTCTTTGTGTCACTGTGTGTGTTTAATATCGTGCGAACTTCCACGATTATGTTGCAATCTGTAACGCAGTATTGCAATCAGCCTTTTTTGTGTACCAACATCTTCAACGATGCGGTAACGTGTGTGCGTGTTTTCAGGTCAAGATGGTGAGTACGGCTTAGAAAGTGAAGAGGTTTATTTGACGCCCGAAGATGAAAACCCACTCAGGAGAATACTGCAGGTACAGTCTCTCTGTTCTTGCCTGGCTCTCTCCACCATCAGCCATTCGCTCACACATACAGATACACACCGAAACACACACTAGGATGCTCGCAAACAAAACAGAGCATGCTCACTCAGCCGTACTGCATGACCTTGAATGTGGGAATATTGTAGTCTCATATTCACCAGAGGTAAAACATCTTTGCCACCCACACACAGGACTGCTGCCACTGAAAATTCTGCAATAAACATGCTGTATAAGCTGTTGCATCCAGTTGTATCAGTTAATACTGGTTAACTGATTCTTTTATAAAGATTTTCATATCATTACTGTTATAGTAACGACTGTAGTTTTAAAATGTTTTGGAAAATTGCCACACATACCCAGTTATTTAAGAATAATATCACAGCGTGACTACGTCTTTATATATATATTGTAAATTAGTGCTGGCTTAAATCAAACAGCCTCCAGTGACATGTAGCCTTTGAGCACAGAGATTAAAAAGCCAGACAGAGAGGCAGTTACTATTTTCACAACCAGCAGAACAGCTGCCACACAAATGTCTGCAAATTCAGAAAGATCCTGTTTTCCACGCACAGCTCCTTCCTCATTTAGCATTCAAGTGGCGGTTGGACCGCTGAACTTTACACACGAGTGAAATTATAATCATGATGACAAGCTTGACAGAAAGGTGATTTTTAAATTGCCCTTTTGAAATCAAATATCACTGCATGCATAAAAAGGAGGCATGGTAGCTTGTGCACTAAGTCAAGCTCGCTTGGTGTGGAAATAAATCAGGAGCTGGTTGGCGATTGTATGCACGTGTCACGCTGACATATGCTGTGGAAGAGCAACGGTGACAGAAACGGCTGCACAGATCAAGGAATAGGATAAGTTGGATTTATGGTGTCTAAAGCTGTTTCCCTGTAGAGCAGCTGGATCCACCAGGGTCTGCTTTTATGGAGGAAAAAGCAAAACTTTATGCCGTTTACAATGAATAAGTGGATTACACTGTCGAATTGTTTGGCTCACGTTATATAATTATATAAAGTAATCACAGGTTACAGAATATTTTATGAGCCTCTTAAGCCCCGAGCCTAACTGATCTCCTTGCCCCCGTATCAGGGGGCGTTGGGGCTTAAGAGGTTAATTTGATTGGCTTCAACAAATAGAAATTCTTTTGATTTCTAGATTAACTTATTTATTGAACACACTGTCACAGCCACTTCCAGCCTTTGAAACAGGGAAAAGCACATATAGAAAAGCGTAGAAGGATGAAGCCGGGAATGCAAAAGTGCAGCTACTTGTGCTTTTTCTGCAGATTTACTGTCATTTTTGAAATTGCTCCTGTGCTTAATAACTTTCTTCATATGTTGGCAGCCTTTTAACTGGCACCATCCTGGGATTTCTCACAGTAAGAGGAAGCTGCTCCAGTCTCTGATGGGGCCTTATGGCCCGCTGAGCGTGTCTTACAACGGGAAGACTTGCATTCTGTTTAAGGCAAAGCGACTCGCAATCCGCTACAGGAACCACACCTTTATCGATCTAACTGAAAGGGTCTTTAACCCAAACTCACCTGTGGACACTAAAGGCTCCATCTGCACCAAAGAGAAAGCTACGTAAGTCACTGAGGACCCCTTACTGCGCAGTTGCTTTAACATTGTGCATGATGCATTATATTCCACAACCTTGTTATCAGACAAGGCAGTAGAAGGAAGTTGATCTTGCACTGACAGTTCCTCTGGGTTTCTGTGTTAAATGTTTACGTTTCTTTTTCTGCCAAAGGCTTTCTTTAAAGTTTGGTGACGTGGAGGATTTGCGAGGTCTTGTAATAAGGTAAAAACACACTGACTAACTTCCTACCTTTTATTTATCACATTCAACATTATTGTTGTATTAGAACGTACAGTTTACAGCGTAAGTGGTCGTGTGTGGACTGTGCATCTACCAAACTGAACTGTGCCTCCACCAGACTACAGATGTCCAATACGTTTTACGAGGCAGCTGGTCAAAACTGGTTCACACTAGACAGCGTCCACATCCACTACAACTGGACCCAAGAGGCTACATTCAATGCCAGCGAGGTCTACGCTCCTGCCACTTCCTCCTACCATTGCCAGCACGTCAGCAGCCTGCACAAATACGACACCCTGCTAGTGCCCAGCTCCCACACTGACACATCTGCTAACTGGCACATCACGTTCACTGATTTCCAGGTATACTGTCGCACAAAGGGCACAGCCTTTGTTGTGTAACTCTTCTAATAATGTCTGCACATTTGCTATTATATCATTGTCTGTCCTGGTCTCTGTATGTGTGCATGTATGTGTGTTTGCCAGCTTTTTGCCTTCGTGCTACACCTGTTTGGCCATAGGTCAGTCAGTCTGTCCTTTTCCTGCCTGTTTGGCAGACTGTCAGTCTGTTTCCACTCTGTCTGCTCAGCCATCTGCTTAGGCTGTCTCAACCTGTCCATCTGCCCAGTTTCTCTATGCTTGGTAAGCCCAGTAAGAGCCAGTTGTCCTCTTTAGTTCAGCCTAATCTCATCTTTCTGGCTTCTCTTTGCTCTTCCAGATCCAGGCCTTCAATGTTCAGTCAGACAAGTTTGCATCGGCCAGCGACTGCGCTACTTTCCTGACACCAGCCATCCTCATGGGCTTGGTGACATCTTTGATTCTGCTCCTCGTCTTAGCCTATGCCCTGCATATGGTGGTACACCTCAAGCACATCGACCGCTACGAGGAGCACAAAGCCACAGTCTACTTCCCCCGCAGTCCAGAGGCAGAGTTGCCAGACAAAAACAGTCTGTGAAGGAAAGCGAAGAGCCAGAAGATGGCAGGGGAGAGAGGGAGAGAAAGCTGAGAAGCAAGGCTGCGGGGAGCACAAGGGACTACAAGATCGAAAAAGTATCCTCCACTGAATATTTGTTTAACAAAATGACAACTTTGCCTGTTCATATGAAAACCTTCTAAGTCTTAACTGCTTTAAGTAAATGTAGACCGTGGTGGGATACTTTTTCTTCTTTCCTCATTGACCTGCATCTCGGCGTCCATATTTTGAACGAAGACTGTGGATGTTCAAGCCTCTCCCAGAGATGGCTCATGACCCTGATGTCAAAGGTCAAGGTCTGTCCCGGGGCCCTGAAGGGCAACAGTGTATACAGTTCTTTACCCCAGTCAGCTATTAAACACCTTATCAGCCTACCAGCTGTAGCTAATACAGCTAACATCAGATGTATAAATGTATGTACTACATGGCCGACAAGCTTTTATGACAAAACTTTGTCTGACATTGCTGTAGGAAATACTTCAAAGAGCCAGTTTTATAGCAGAGATAGCCGTATTAGCTACATGCTGAAAAGTCTACTTTGGCTAGTGCAGTGTTTCCTAATAATGAGGATTACAGAGAGGCTGGCTTAAGTTGCAGCTTAAAATAATCAGATATGGCATGAAGTAGAAGGAGCTTGAAAAGCTGTGGACTGGTAAGCAAAGGGAAATTTCAGGAACCACTGGTCTAGCATCGGAGTGACTGGAGTGAATGTGCCAACACTACTGGCCCTTCAGAGCCTCTGGCATCTCTCACCCTGCCCCTGAACAAGACTGCTGCTTGGGACTTAACTGTGAAATGGCCTTTAAACAGACCAGCAAGATAAGGGGGTTTCTACCAACTAGCACAACACTGGTTAGTGCTTTCGCACTAACCACAAACTCAAAGACTCTACAAGGAACTATGCTGCACAAGACGGCCCGTCGTAGGGCTTGGCAGGAACGCGGGTCTTGGGATGAAGCGACTCTCGTTGTTTGACCAGGGGAGGCCACGGTCCTCCATCTGCACCACTGGATTTGACTGCCAAAGTGAAGCTACAAAGAAGTTGCCATAAATTATGGTGAGAGACAGAATAAGACAATGTGAAAATAAAAGCTAACCATTACAGCTATGTACAAAACAAAAAAGAGACACACAACATGTACAAAAGTGTCACTCTGCGGAGGTTTTTTTATATACATTGTAATCATGAAATACTATTAGGTACAGGATGACTATGCTAATCCTCATAACCAAAAGGATATACAAAGCTGTAGATACTTTAAGATCTCTATACGATCATAGCTGTTTACTATCTTCAAATACTGCACAAGTAATAAGCATAAGCGTAAGACATTGTGCTCAAGGATTGGTGAAAGTATCGATGCATATGATTTTTACGACAAAGGATTAACAGATTACATTGTTTGTCTATTTGTTTTACGCTGGGCTGGAGGATGTAAGGTCCAGTTTCATTGAACTGTAAATTACAGTGCAAATTCCTACCATAGAAGGACAATGCTATGGAATGCCGTCCATCCATCAGGACTCATAGATGCCATTATAATGCCAGATGCCACACTAGCAGCAGTAACAGCATCAGTAAGTCATTACTTCTGATAAAAACACTCAGCATGACAGTAAATAGATATCTTAACATTCAATATGGCAGTTCTGTCAATCTGTAGCAGTGTGAAATGTGTTTTTGGTCATAAATGTATCCTACAAACTATGAAAAGATTGGAGGCAGTTTGTCTAAGCACAGACTGATGTAGACTGAACAATAAAAGATATTCAGAGGGAAAAAAGTCTGTTGTGTTTATATTAGAAGTAGTTTGCTGCACTTAAAAACATCAATACACATATTCAAAATATCCTCATGTTTTCTTTTTGGTAACCTGCATAATAATGTTTCAAACATTTTGTTCATCTTGTTAACTGTTATTCAAATTTCAGATTTCCAGCACAGTGTCCAGGTCGGGCGCCAGGCCCCCCCTCCTGTGTGCCATCTGCTCTCTCCTCTCACCTCTCTCTGATCTAAAATGTCTTACCTGCCGGCAGATATCCAATAAAACTCCTTCGTGGAAACATCCAAGGCAGTCGCAGCCATGAGTTAAATTGCAATCTCAAGCCAGTTCTCTTTTCTGCTTTTGATGCTTTTGAAAAGACGTTCTCACAGGATAACTCTGTATCCACAGTTTGAAATATTTTAACAGAGTTCACATTAAATGATTCATCCACATGGCACTGAAACAGGCTAAAGTATGTGCCTCAGACTAGACTTGGCTATAATACGACTCTCCTTGATGATGAATAATTATGAAATAATATTCTCAGCCCTTAACATCACCCATAGCAGCTGAAATGCTACAGAGACACCTAGTGGCAACAAGTGATCCTATCAGCTAGCGCTTGGCAGTGGCAGTATAGCATCACAAATGTAGATTTCAAGATGTGATGCAAGGGTTGGGTCAGTGCAGAAAGTTCTTGTTGAAACACGTTGTTGCTTTTTAAGTCTACGGAGATAAAAATTATAATTAAAAAAGTGTCACTGAAGCAAACAAACGACACATAACTGGGCAGACGTCAGACAGAACTGTCAAGTTTTTATACCGATTCACATCTAGATGCCAGCAAACACAAAATTGGACAAGAGAGAAAACAATACTTGTGCTTGAAGAATTTAAATTGTTTGTTAAAACGTCAGTCGTTTTTATTTTATGGTCATTCTTGAAGTTTGGTGTTTTAGACTTATAGTTCATTTCATTCATTCTGGTTCAGAGGGACTGAAAGTGTGAGACAACATGACATTAAAGGGAAATAAATTGTTTCACAGGACTCTGCATTCCCGTGAAAAACAACGAAAACACATACTGCCTCAATGCACTTAAGGAACTAATCATAAGAAATTGTGATCACATCTCTAAAATTTTTCTAAAAGTAAATTTAGGTAGTTTGCTGGTTGGAGGACTTAGATGTGCCACAATCTTCCCAGGAGTGAATGTCCCAGAAAATTCACCCCAAGGTCAGACCATGCAATTCCAAACAGCTACATCTCAGACTATGCAGGCCCCGGTTAGCATGTTACACTTAAAAATTCATGACCATAAAATTATAAAAAGACTAAACAAGTTTGGCTATTAGCAAAAGCTGCCTCTACCCTGTAAAAGGAACATGGACACATTCCTTGGGTTTGCTGCATCTGAACCACCTATAACACTTCTGTTCTTTGGACAGACGAGATCAAAGTGCAGCTGTTTGGTCATAATACACAGCACCACGTTAGGTGAAAATCAAACATAGCATATTGGAAAAAAAAAGCTGAAGCATGGTGATGGAGGGCTGGTGATTTGGACTCGTTTTGCAGCCACAGGACCTGGGCAGCCTGCAGTCACTGAGTTGACCATGATCACTGTATACCAAAGTATTCTTGAGTCAAATGTTGGGTAAAAAAACGTACTTTTTACACGTAAAATGCATCACTTCCTGTACAATAATGACAGTATGAACACACTAAATTGCCATCAAGTGATTGTTTTTATGTGGAAAAATGTTGACATCTTGTGGTCAAATCCTTGGTACTGCATTTGAAAAAGAACAGCAGAATACTCTAACGGGTCTTACTGCTGATATATTGTTCACGAAAGTCAAGAAAGCATCAGGTTACAATCCGAGCGAAAAGTTAAAATAAACATTAACTCCAGAAGCGGGTGAGCAGTGAACAGTGACTGCTGGTGGATTCATTTTAAAAAGCCACTGTTACAGTGCCCACTTCCTCATTTCTTCCTGATTTTGATTTCTCAGTAAATACATAATGCAGTTTTTCAGCAATGATTTCATTTAGTAACAAAAACTAGCTATCCAAACCTGCCTGGCCCTATGCGACCTCTAACCTCTAACCCCTAAACCTAATAACTGCTTGTGCAAGCATTTGTGATAACTGGATGACTGACAATGAGTCTTTCACATTGCGGTGGAGAAATTTTGGCTTACTCTTCTTTGCCAAATTAAATTGAGCCACAATGGAGGGTTTTTAAGATTGAATAAAATGTTTTTAAGGTTGACCAGCCTATTTAATTTCATGACAAACCATCCTGATCGGATTTAAGTTCCGACTTTGTCTAGGCCACTCCAAAACCTTCACTATGTATTTTAGAGCTACTCAGAGGTGGACTTGCTGGTGTGTTTTGGATCATTTTCCTGCTGCATCACCCATGTGTGTCGAGCTTCAAGGCTTGAACAGATGGTCGGATATTTTCCTGCAGGAGTTTCTGGTAGAGAGCAGAGTTCAAGGTTCTATCAATTGCAGTAAGTCATCCAGGCCTTGAGGCACCAACGCAGCCCCAGACCATCATGCTACCACCACCATGTTTGACTGTTGGAATGATTTCTTTTTAGGAAATTCAATGTCATAAAAAGAGATGCTGAGTGGTAAAGTCAGGGGTTCAAAGTGGGAGCTTTTGTTGTTGTTGTTTTTGAACAACACTATGTAAAAAACTGCAGGTGTCCATAAGTTGCGGTGCTGGTACTTCAGCATCTAGCTAACGCTACTGAAGAGGAGCAGAGGAGTGTCAGGTAATTTCAAATGCAACGTTTCTATCATCTCAACAAACATCAGCAAACACACAAACTGTTTGTGTGCAGCGTGTTGCTGAAGGTCCTGCTGCTGTTTTTCACTGGGAGAGAAAAGAAAGAGGGCGAACTTCACTCAGAGATGGAGAGGAAGAAGAGAGGTTATTTTTAAAGGTAAGGGCTGCTCAGTGGGATTTGATACATTACAAGCTTACACGTCCTCGTGTTTTTAAATCAGATGTTGGGTGTACAATCGTTGGTCTGTACTGACATTTTTTTTTTTCATGTTGTGAAACATGCTGCAAGTCAAACTGAGGCAGACTAACTGCTATTTAAAGGCTGCATAAAAATACTCTGCAGGATAGTTTGCTGTACTGTGATGGATTCAGCACTTTATTTGTTAAAGAATAGTGTGTGACTGCTGTGGTTTCATGGTCAGAGTTGCGTTACATCAAGTGCAGCAGAGATTCATATGAATTTCAGCTGTTCAGTTTTCTGTTGTGTGTCAGAACAATGAGGCGACTGCTGTCTCCAGGTAGAAACAGGAGTGATACACCTGCTGCTGTCAGACCTGCAGGTATCAGGCTGTGATGTTCTCCTTTATAGTGGACAGAAATTATGTTTTTGGAGTGGCACAAATAATTTGTGGCATCTTATTGAAGAACAGCTGATTGTTCTGTAAATAGTTTGAAATGGTTATTTAAAAAATCAAGGTAAAAGGTAAATGGATGCAAATAACTTTGTTGTTTGCAAAACTTGTGCATAGGATTTTAAAATTGACAATTTATATTTGCATTTAACGTTATGAAATATGATTCAATAAACATGTTTGTGGTTGTTACAGTAAAAATATAACCTTTTCTCCTCGGATTTTATGTTTTTGTGTGATTTTAGATCAATTGTGTTAATACAGTATATCAAAATGAAAACATAACTGTAAATTCAGACACGTGAGGTTGTGCTGAAAACAATGATACCAAACAAGGCAAAGTAAACAGTTTTTAAAGGTGAAATGTGGAGGGAAAATAGTTAAAGTAGTTAAAAATGGCCGATTATACCCTGGACCCCAGAGGGTTAAACATTTTTTTTAAAGTAATGCAATAGTTACTTTCAAGTAATTAATTACTTTTAGAATCTTGTAACTCAGTTACTAACTCAGTTACTTTTTTGAAGAAGTAACTAGTAACTATAATGAATTACTTTTTCAAAGTAACTTGCCCAACACTGACTGTCAGTGTATGGAAATCAGCCAGGACAACTAATGACACGTCTGCTTACATCTGGTTTAATTTAGAGCAGCAGGTCAGCTGATCACAGCCTGTACACTAAGCATATGCGAGCGCTCAATAGAAATTATTGTGAGTTATGTTTCTTTCCCCACACTAAGCCATCACAGACACTTTTAGGGTTCCCCGACCTGCTGAATCACACTTTAACCCCCGACTGTACACATCTTCTTGTTTAAGGCAAAGCCAGCTTCTACAATTTGGGCAACAGAAAAAAGAAAAAAAAAGTTGAGTATAATAAGAATTAATTCTTATTGTTGAATCGTGAACACTGGCCTTAACTTACCAGTGTGATGAACTCCTGGATGAGTCGACAAAGTGCTCTTGGAATAATTTTGGTATGCTGTTGGGAAGGTTTACCATTGTTCCAGATTGTCTACATGTTTGGATAGTGGCTCTCACTGTGTTTCACTCAGCCTTAGAAATGGTTTTGTAACTCTTTCCAAATTGATAGATGTCAATGACTTTGTTTCTCAGCCGTTTCTTTAAAACGAGGCATGATGTGATATTCTTTCGAGATCTTTTCCTTACTTCACTTTGTCAGATTGGTTCTATTTGAGTGATTTCTTTATTCAACAAGTCTGGCAGTAATCAGACTTGGTTGGATGTGGCTAGTGAAACCCTTTCAAAATAATGTGGATAATCACAGTTAATACATGATTTGCCAAGAGGAGGCAATTACCTCTTTAAACAGGACTAGTTATGTTTGAATATCTTTTTCCCTCATTAAATGAAATCAGCATTTAAATACTGCATTTTGCATTTTCTCAGGTTATCTTTGTCTAGTATTAAACTTTGTTTTATTATCTGAAACATGCAAGTATGATAAATATGCAGAAAATGTAAATAAATAAATAAAGAAGTGGGGCACACACACTTTTCCACGGCACTGTAAGTAGATGAAATTTTATCTGGATACTTCTTCAGTGGAAAGGACACAACCTGAGGCATGTAATATTTCCTTTTCAGTTTTATTTGCAATAACTTCCTGTGTTTTGAAATGTTTCTAAATAATGAAATATTCCAATAATTTTTTCCCATATGGTCCCAGATTCTTGGGCACCACTGCAGTGGGGTAACTAATTTCACGATATGCTGCAGATATCATTTTTACTGATGCACTGTAGCCGACAGACACATGAAATGAAGCTCTGTTATAGAATGAGGAAATCTGTGACTGTGTGATTGTAATGACTGCACTGAATATGTTGTTTTATATCACATCCACTGGGGGTCAGTCTAGATATGCATGCAGCAATGTGTCGCCAAAGGAACAGGAAGATGCTAAATTAGGACTATTTGCTACATGATATGAACAGAAGAATGGTGATAATGGCATTAGCAGGAATTACAATGGAAAGGACTGAAGCAGATTCATAACACAAGACACAATCAGAGCATCGCTGCAAAAATCAAACGGGGGCATGGTGATATTATTTTCTCAGGTATCTTGATTATCAGAAAGCTTAAATTAATACATAAATTGAATTAACTGATGAACCATATTTTGGCTTCCCTGTCATTAGTGAAGTGTAGCTTCATATAACGTGCTGTAGATGTCAGTGTTGATTTGCATCTCAGGTTTTTTTGACTATGCTGTAACGCCTAATAAACCATCTACAAAGGACGAAACTATGATCCTCTATGAAATCCATTCTAAAGCAGAAATCCAAACACTTCTTAAAAAGGCTGAGAGCACCATGTGGTCATGATAACAACTCGTTCTATAACCACCCCCATCAATCTGCATGGCACTATCACGCAAGACATTTCTACTAAATCTTTGTTTGCATTTAACACTTTAGCACTTGAATTGAACAAACGCAGCACAAAATGATCCGAGGAAGAACGGCAAAGATTTATCAGTCACTTTAAAGGACACAGTAAAATATTCTGTGTGCTCAGAGCGAAGCGGAGACTTTTATTCGACCAAACTTCCCAGCATTTTGTGTTTTCCCTTCTTCTTTGAGACATGAGCAGAAGAGTAATGTTTAGTGTTTGTTGTTAATCTCACCCTGTACAGAACTCCAGAGCCAGGATCCTCAGAGTGTTCAAAGCTGGGGATTCGGACTTTGTGGCCGCAGCCTGTGCAGAGACAGATAGGCCTGCCTGTTTTATATGTAAAGCTGCCAGCCAGAAAGCACAGGCCCACAGGGTACTCCATGCAATTCCTTTGTTGCAGCCAAACTGTGGCAGGGTCCCACTGTCTAAGCTGCTTTTTATTCTGGCTGCACGAGAGATTGGAAGACACTGAAGATGGAAGGTGGGTAAGTTGGATGTTTATATGAATCTCTGTTCATGTGCTTTTTACAAGACGTGTTGGGGGCAGACCTGGATGACAGCTTCCTGTTTAAAAAATGGCTGACTGTAGGCAATCCAGTCTTCCTCTTTCTTCTATATTCAACATTTTCATTTTCCCCCCGACATTTTTCTCGGTATATTACTTGTTTGGTGTGTCCACTGTGTGAGAGATAACATAGCTCAGCACCTCCGTGCCAGGATTATTCTGCTCTGTCAATCATTGATTTGGCCCAATGGGGCACTTTGATGTGCGTTAGCACTCGGTGAGTCGACTATTAATTGAACATCACAGTCAAGCCAATCACAGCTTCTGAGTTCCTCATCCGCTATCAGCACAGCCGTGGTGAATGGCCTCATTTTCGCCTCTTGGGCATGTTATCATTGCAAATGAGTTGGTTATCAACAAGACAGCGTAGACTATGAGGCTTAAACAAATAAACAGTCCAAGGGTGGATCAGAGGAGCTCCGCTATGTGCTGCTCCACAGTAGCTAAGTCATTTTATCTGAAGATATGCTTGGCTGTTTTTGTAAGAAACACATTTGGGTTACAGAATGTGTGGTTTACAGATAGATTTTTCTCTTATTATTAAAGGCTAAAAATAGGCTGCTTTGACAGCTGTGCCAAGTGCACGGACTGCATTTCAAAATGTGAAGAAACGCTGATAAACTGTGATGTAATGATTGAAACTATATACTGTTGAGTCACTCAGCTTTTTTCTTTTCGTTTTTGTTTGCAGCTGAACCGCATAGTGTTTCTGAAACAATACAGAGAAAGCACACAGCAAAGGTGGTGGGCTATCTTATTGTGCTCGTTCTCAGAGTAATTTCCTGTAACACGGGGCATGGCTTTGGTTCTCTTGGCAAACAGTTCGCCTTTGAAGAATAATTTGAAATTATACATTTTAATAAGGTGCAGCGAGGCCGGGCCAATGAGACGCAGGAAAAAGATAAAAAGGAGATTGCATATCTGAAATAAGCTGATGATGGAAGGGATGCGACCAATAAAGGAGAGGGAGTGCGAATAATGGGGCTAAGGAGGGAACTTGTAACAGCAAGGTGTTTTTTCTTTAATTGAAGTGGCGGGGGAATGTGGAATGGGACGCTCCGGGCAAATCAGCTGGGAACATGTTGTGAATGTAATGTAACACTTTGGCACCATTTTTAATATGCTACACAAAACAATGCAAATATCGCAGACAGCTCCTCTGCTGCCTGTTATTTCTCCACATAATGAAGTTGCCTCTCCCATCAAGTCTTCTCTTTGAAGCAATCAGACAGCTGCTTGAGTCATTTCACACTGTTTGTTTGAAGACGGGAAAGTAAATTGACAAGTTTACACAGTAATACAGGAGTCAGACTGTCCACACAATTTGCGTGTTGGATTTATTTTATTTTTCTTCAGTTTCTATTATTGCCGTGGCCACGGGCATCATTCCTCTGTCGCTGCTTTCTGTCTCGCTCTTATATCTGACTCGTCTCTTATTTATGCCTTCTTTTTCAGTCTTCTATTTTTAGGCAGCATGTCTTTAATTATGCATGTTTTCATAGTGCTTTTTTGTATTAGTGTTATTTAAGATGATATGCATATCTCTCTCACACACGGCCTGGTCCCTACTTTCTTTGTGTTTACCAGGCTTACGTTGAATCTGGAAACCAGTGTGAGAAGTGTGTAAACTATGAAGTGTTTGATGAGATCAGGAGATAAGGAGATGGATGGATGGTCAAGCATGCATACCTGCATGCATGCATGCATGCATGCATGCATGAACATGTGCCTGTGCTTCTTGTTTTCGCTGTTCTAAATATTTGTAATAACCTTCTGATTTTACTCTTTGTTTTCAAACAATGATTCATCAAAGTTATTAAAAGTATTCAGCTTCCATTGCTCTGTCATTACACTTTTAATGATATGAAAAATAGAGGGATATAGTGAGATGTTGATGGACATTAAACGTTCATGTCAAGATTTGTGCAAAATTATGGGGTTATTACTGTGCACTGGTCGGCAGCTGAGAAGTCAGCATGACTCCTGCATTTCCTCACAAACCTAAGGTGTGGAAAGTCATGCTGATTTGTCACTCACTGATTTCTAACAAGACAGGCTCTTAAATACCAAATTATATGACCTGCCAAATCTTTCTCCTTTCCTACACACTCCTGCTGCGCTCTCAATGCCTTCAATTTCAGACCTTTTGCACCTTCTTTTTTCAGGTTGAGCTCAGGACTCAGGCCAGTCAAATTCTTCCACACCGAACTCACTCATCCGTGTCTTCAGGAACCTTGCTTTGTGCACTGGTGTGCAGTCATGTTGGAATAGGAAGTTGCATGAAATTTCCCAAAATGTCTCGGTATGCCTTTCACTGGAACTAAGTCTTGAGAAACACTGCCTCACCATAATCCCCCCTGCACCAAACTTTACACTCGGCACAATGAGATCAGACGAGTATGTTCCCCTGGCAAACCTAGACTTGTCTACATAGCAGGATGATTCATGACTCCAGAGTAAAGGTCTCCACTGCTCTAGAGTCCAGTGGTGGCTTGCTGCATCCGACTCTTTGCATTGTGTTTGATGATGTGAGGCTTGGCTGGAGCTGCTCAACAATGGAAACCCATTCTATGAAGTTCTTGATGCACTTTCCTTCAGGTAATCTGAATTTGGAGGTCTGTAACCATTGGTTCTGTATGAAGTTGGCGACATCTCTCCACTGTGAGCCTCAGCATCTTCTGTGATTCTGTACCACTTTGTGGCTGAGTTGCTGTCATCCCCAGTCACATTTTGTTCTAGTAGCACTAACAGGTGACTAAGAATATTTACTAAGGAGGAACTTTCTCATTTGGACTTGTTGCAAAGGTGGCATCCCACAGTGGTACCACACTGGAAATGACACAGTTGTTGTAGAAGCAGTCTGCATGCCTAGGTGCTTGATTTTATACACCTGTGGCCATGGAAGTGATTGGAACACCTGAATTCAGTGATTTGGGTCGGGGATGCTTTTGACAGTATAGTGCATCTTCACTTTCTTAGCATGGTCTATAAACAAAGGCACATGGACTCCCCCCATTGCCAAAATATATCAACAAATTTCTGAATCGTATAGAAGGCTTACAGGTCTTTCAGATTCTCCAGCACAGTCATTTTTATGTGACTACATACAATATCGCAGTTCTGTTGTCTATTATAAGTATCACAATATTCCATCAGCTCATTTCTCTTTCTCAAAAATAGCTCGATGTTCTAACTGTTATCTCTGGCCGGAGGAAATGACTGGTGTATAAAGGCCTTTAAACACAATTATCCTCACTAATATGCGTCCCGTTATGTGATTTTCTTTTTTTCAACGACAAGTTCGTCTTCGGTGTGATTTAAGAAAGCAGTTACTTCACCCTATTATCTTCCTCTGGCTTTTCACAAGATGTCTTCGACCCTTTCACTGTGTCTTTCGCTGAACACGCTGTTTCTTTCTTTCAAGGTTGACTGCTTGTCGGAAGAAAATGAAACAATGGTGACTGCTGCGTGTTTTCCTGCTGCACTTGAGCTTGTAGCAGAAAATGTTCAGTTAGGTCTTACAAAGTGCAAACATTAAACAAAAAACACATAATATTAATGAAGTGCCTGAATTATTAAGAATAACTGAACGGGAGTTTATTATTTGCTTCTTGAGGTTTTGGGGATGAAGGCAGCTGCTCGCTGTATCCGGTTTATGCCTCAGGCCTCCTATGCAGATATTCTCAGCTGAAAAATCCCAGCCATAATACATACTCTCCACTTATCCAAGGAGGAATTCCTGAACTTTTGACACAGAGGACCTATTTTAGATCTACAAGCTAAAATGTATATCATTTTGCACCTTTAACCCACCTGTAACAAACTTATTTAAAGTTCAGATTTTAGCTTTCATATAATAAATATTGTTTCTTGATTCTGACAGAATATTACCCCAATAAGTAAAACCTTTTATCACATTTTCTGAATGTTTCACAATTACATAGAAACAGCCACAGTAATTTTCTAAAGAGCAGATGCTAGTTTAGAAAATCAGGCTACCTTTCACCAGCACTGCAGGAAAGCTTTAAGAGTCCATGCAATCACTGAACTTTTTATGTTTATAGCAGCTACTATGATCCATCTAAAAACCTTCATCACCTTTTTTCCAGCAGGAAAGACCAGTGATCATTCATGTTTCCTTCTCCGGTGGTACACAGGTGACATGCCAGGCACACGCCAAGGCTTCCACCATTTCTTGTTGTACATCCTTTGCAAGCTTGGTGCAATTTGTCCTCAGGCTCATGAATCTTGAGTGCAATGGGTATTTTGATCTATGACAGTGCATATTCCAGGGGCAGCAGTCTCATCAAATAAAGTTGAATATTTCTGTGCCAGTGCTCATGGGGGAAAGCTCTTTTGGCATCTCATTATTAACTGCATTTAATCAAGGCGTTCACAGAGCAAGGTGAACTCTGAGCCTTACAAAGAATTATTTAGACTGTTCTATGACATTCCCAGTGGGACTACACCTGTCACTGTCTGTACTCATAAACTCACTGATGGTCAGTCTAATCTCTGCAAGCATCTGCATATGAATATGTATAATCTGGACTGAAAATGTTATGATTTACAATTGTAGTCCAAGTTCATCACTCACATTAGGGAAGGCTCCGGCCACACTGTCTACATGAAGTATGTGAAAAGTTATCTCACTATGGTGAATATATTGGGAACAAGTTGGTTTGATAAGCTTTGTTCGACGAGCAATTTTCCAGATATTCACGTATTGTTTCATCAAGCTGCTATTCATTGCTTTCAAATGCATATCTTTAACTCTGGTGCTAAAATACCACCTAAATGTTGTTTGAGGCGGGTGGGGGAGGTGGTGATGAGGGAGAGATTCAAATAAAATCCTGAGGATGTTGGGAGCATGATGAAAAGCGAATATGGATGTGGTCCAGCTGAAGCTCACTGAAATATCATCACATCCAGGTCAATCTGCCCAGTGCTGCCACCCTTGCCTCTGATCTGTATTCTGCAGTTGTACACAGAAGTGACCTTGGTGACAATGAGCTGCCAGAGGCAAGAATAACAGGTAACCCCGAGGTCAACCTAGGGACAAAAGAAAGGAAAACAGTTTTAAAGCTTTCATCCTTAAATTAGTTTTAGCCTCATTTATGTTTATATAATATTATCTGAATTGCTTATTACTTTTCTATCTATCACTAACATCAGTATATTATTAACTAGATGAGTCTTTCGAACACTGGATCTACAACCATAAATCTTAGAGGTAGATTATTACGTCAATGGGAGTTTCCAGCTAGTATTCAAACACAATAATAGAGTGAGGTCAGCTGAGGACTGCAGAGGCAAGACAAACCATGCTTTTACGTGCTAAATCGTCCAAATGTTCAACATAACAAAATATAGCAAAAATAGGACTGGAGATGTGACAGTGTTATTTTTTTCTTTGCTGTAATGTCAGGCACAGATCTGCTACCAGCACGGTACACTCTGCTCTGTAAAATCAGGTGTGATTACAGCCCCGAGAACAGAGGAAGTTGGAGCACTGAGGCAAAACGAGGGATTTCATGGCTGGAAGAGAAGACTTAGTCATTAGACTTGTGTTTTCTTTTCTCTGATGTAACCCATTATCCCTTTACTGTCTAGAAATATCTTATTACATTTATTTTTTTTATGTTCGCTAATAATTTCAGTTTTTTCTCACTACATTAGCTTCATCCCCTGGCAACTGCATGCTCTTTATTGCTTTCAAGGTTGACTGTACTGTGTAAACGAATCCCTTGTTAATCCAGATTTTAGCGCCCCAACCATGCAGAAAAAATACGTGGGTTTGCCTCTAGCTGATATGCATGGAATTATATGGAAGCATGTTTTTCTCATAGCTAGTAACTAGAACATATTCTAGAGATTTCTTCTCCTTAGCAGTGTTTTCTTTGTGCTGTAGAGCTGCCACAATATTAATAGAAATGGGAGCAAAGTGATGAGAAACAGGAGTTAAACTTCTCTTTATTTTACTAAAAACGCAGAGTACTGGAGCAGTTGTGTTTTTGCACTGTCAGGCTTTGCAGTTACTTTGTAGCTGAAATAATGTGATAAACAAAACTGCACATCCTTTAAAATAAGAACAGTATGTTAAAAGTGAAATACGGCACACTATAATCTAACTAATATATAAATAGAAAAATAAACAAGGCCAAAATATCCTCACATTTAGTTTCTATTATGGATTGAACACCAAAAGCAGTAAATTCTGCATTTCTAATAACCTGATGTGTTGTTGTCAGGCTCTCCGTACATTGTAAATGTACTTTCCCAGTTTCTAATGTAGGTTTTCTGTTACTGTGTTGTAATAAATTGATCGATTCTCGTCTGTTTCTTCATTATGACTGTTCATGAGAACATTTAAATACCATTATTCACACATGTACACAAATGTGCAGCCTTATGTGTGAAACGTACAGGTTTTTTTTCTCATGAAGGAACCTGATACCTAAAGGCAGTCATTGTCCGTTTACCTAGCCTGTTCCTCCATGGTTATCCCTCCCTCAGAGTTCCTGTCTCATGGAATCTCCTTCATGCTCTTCAGTTTCCTGTTCAGGAACAGCAAACCTTCTGGTAATGACACGTATTAATGTGCCATCCTAGAGGAGTTAGACTACCTGTGCAACCTCTGTAGGGTTTCACGCTAATAGTAGTGACAATGATCCCAATCAAGTGCAACACTAGTGAAAAAAGCAGTGAAAACAGATGAGGAGGGAAAATGCTTCCACCTGTAAAACCATTCCTGTTTTGGGGATTGTTTCATTGTTGCCCCTCGAGTGCACCTGTTGTTCATGTCATTAACACCCAAACGCAGCTGGAACTGATTAACAACCTCCTCTGCTACTTAACTGACCAGATCAATATCCCGGTGGTTTAACTGACTTAATGTTGTAATCTGATTAAAAACACGTTCCTTTATTTATTTATTTGAGTAGTCATCAGTTGTTTGTTGTTTGAACACCAGTCCATCCTTGTTGTGGAAGCACAAAGAGTTCCAATCAATGTTCAGGTTAATGTGTTGCAAGAAAATAAGTTACAAAGTGATGTGTTAAGTAACACATTGTTTGCATTAAACTAAATGTAAACTGCAGACCAGAAACTGTTGATTCCATGCAAGCATCTGCACAGACCACATGCTGATACAAAGCTGCTGACTTTTATATTATCAATTGGTAATTTTGTGGAGTAATGCAAAAGTAATGTAATGAATTGCGTAATGAGTTACTCTCTCCTGAAAGTAATTAAGTAGGATAATGCATTGCTTTTTTGGAGTAGACATCAAAGTCCCGACTCCTGCGGGAAAAGTAATAAACATAACTGTTAAGTAAAAGTCATATAATGACATTTTTTCCCATTTATGCCATTTTAACGCTTCATGTCTGTCAGTAGAACGAGCTATTAGAGTTTTTGCTTCACTAATTTACTTTTTATGTAGATTTGTCATACTCGTGGCCAGAATCCACACGACAAGTCCCAAAGCTGACTGAATGTGACTTCCCTCTGTAACATTATGAGTGTTTTGTATGCTTGACCCAAGCCTGCTGTTCACACTGGTGTTCGACCCATATATGTCAAAGGTGACTGTCGCGGTTGACGCTGGCCAACCGTGTGGATGTGAGGAAGGAGGACCCAGGCGCGGAGCTCTGAGTGCAAGCAGTGCGTTTATTTACAGCGAATGGAAAATAACAATAAATCCTCAGTGCGTTCCTGACTCCTGTGACATATCCTCTTCCCAGTGTTAGTGTTCTTTGTCCCCACTAATCAGTGTGTGAGCACCCTGTGCTCGCTGCCCCCTCGTCTCCACACTTGTCCTGGGGAGATAACAAAGAGGCAGCCGTCAGACACACCACAGTGCAGCAGAGTAAACTGACTAACTAGCCAAGAGATTAACGTGAAGCCACGCAACGAATCAGAGAGAGCTCCACCACACTCTTAAGTAGCTCCTCCAACAAGGCTTGATCAGCTGCAGGGGTATGTGCCAACCACCTGGCAGGGCCACGCCCACTGGTGTGCCTGTAAACAGGTGCTCCCAGATACACCTGCATCCACACACACACACACATATACCTGCAAGCTGGGAGAATGAGAGACAGCAACACCAAAAACACATATAATATAATACAAGTCCATAACTGCTCAGGGACCCTGGGTCGCTGAGCAGTGACTCTTTTGTAGGCATGCAGTCTTCTAAGCAACCCCTCTGCAGGGGTAGAAATAGGCTGTTCAGTCAGTGTTGATCCCCTTCCTGTGGTTTGCCAGAATCCTTCCTTCTATGTGAAATGTGATCCATCACAGAGGGTCCGTTGCCTGGGGGGTTCTCATCCTCTTTCACAACCCATATGCCCACACACTGCCAGAGCAGACTTATCTGGTCCTTCCCTTTTTCTACCAAGGGGCCGGACACCCCGATTTCCTGCTGTCTTTTTTTTAACATACACACTTTCTTTGTTGTTCTCCCACTTTCATCAGCACTTTAGCAGTAATTCCTGCTTCAGTGAACTGGGCATACAGCGCATGACTTGATCTGACATGAAAGCTAAAGGCTATAGCTATTATAGCCCTGTATTACAGCCTGTGAATGAAGAAGACGGAGAACGACAGGGGCAAGTCCCAAGTATGGCGCAATTCAACAACAACAACAACGGCATCCTCTGTAGCCTTTCCTCAGATTGTGTGTGTGTGTGTGTGTGTGTGTGTGTGTGTTTCCGAGCGCGCACCAGAGACAGAGTGCGGGAGAGAGAGAGAAAGTGAGAGAGAAGACCAGTCGCTTCATTCAATTGGAGTGGGCGTGCTCTTGTGCGCTGCATCGTTTGATGATCTCCCCGCTTCCCCCCCCAGAACCTCCACTCTGTGCTCTCCGTGGCTGAGGTCGGCCAATCTAAGCGACCGAGAGGACTTTCCGTGCCGGTGAACACGAGCTCCACTTTCCGTCGCTCGGCATAGCGGGGTGCACCTCGCCGGTCAGCGGGGCCACACCGCAGCACTTTGGATAACTCACACAGCTGAGGATTCTGCCGTTTGCCAAAGCGCATCGCTCATCCGCGTCCCACGCCAGCCGAACAGCTGGACATGTTACCATGAATGATTTAGTCAGCCAGCACAGGTGACTTTTAAGCTCCCCATTTTATTTTTATTTTAAAATTTGGATTCTCTGGAGGGAAAAATCTCTACGGTGGCAGCATAAGCTCAAAACTCGCTCTGAGCGCGTAGGGGCGTTATTTTTGCCCAAGATGCAGGTGGATCGGAGCGGTGTGCTTTTCAGTGCTGGGTCTACGTGGCTCCTCTTACTTTTCTCAACTCTAAGCATCAGGGTCACGGGGGTGGGAGGAACCCACCAAAGCATCCCTCCGTCTGTGTAAGTAGATGTCCTTTTACGCGAAAGTGCTGTTTCAAAGTGGTTTCAAAGCAAGACTTTATACAAAGACAAAGAAAAAAACCGGGCAGTGTGTCCTCATCGCTTCAGTCTTTTATTTTAAGTATATATATATCTATATATATATAGATATATATATCTATATATATATATATGCCACTATATAACAAACAAAAAACAAACAACTTTATCTTCACTTTAATCTATTTATTTATTAACTTGATTTTTCTTCATTTCTGGCTTGGCTGTGTGCACTGTGCCTATTTTTTAATATCTGCAGGGTGAAGCTCTGGGCATCAGCGTTTGGTGGGGAGATGAAGTCCATCTCAGCAAAGTATTCTGGGTCGCAGCTGCTGCAGAAGGTGAGCTGGTTTATTAACAGAACTCAACTCTTCAGGCGTCAAAACAGAAATACACCCTTGAAGCTTTAAACAATATTCAAATTTCCAGATGGTTTACCTTAGGTAGGTTTTTTCTTTTCTGTGAACACTAAAAGAAAGACAAGGTTGTTAAAAGAGAGTCTTTTAACAACTGTAAATATGTTTTTTATTATTTTAAAAAAGATTTGCATTTTTGGGGAAGTACAGAGGAGTGAATATACCCAGTACACAAACTTCACTTTGTCCAAAACTGCATTGATGTGATTCTGCAGCAGACTGTTTATTTAAAAGCTTAAAAATACCTTCTTTTTGAATTGTTGGGTAGATGTGAAACATAACGCTTGTGAGAGAAACTGAGTGGTGTTGGGTAATTTTCGAGTTGAGAGAAATGTCACTTCTCTGCTCTTAAACGGCAGGATCTGTGCTTTTTAGCCACTTGAGAATCAGTAATGCACTTTGACTGTGTAAGCATGGATTTAAAAGCATATTCGGAACACACGCAATTTAAATAGGTGTCATTTCTCAAGCACTGCGTTCATGCACACACGCACACACACACACATACACACACACACACACACACACACACACACACACACACACACACACACACACACACACACACACACACACACACACGTTTACTGTCAGAAAAAAAGCATTAAGCTATATTTCTCACACATGTAACACCCCCTTACCTCTTTTTATGCCTCTCTGCAATCTCTTTTCGTCGCTCTTCCACTCTGCTTTGTGGCATTAATGCAAGATTTGAGTTATGATGGAATGCAAATTTCCCTAATGGAGGACCACTTTATGAAGCTGGAGTTAAAACTGGCTAATGGATAATTAGTGGATAAAAGGCCAAGTTGAAACTAACCTCTCAGTGGGCAGTCAGACAAAATGCTACACATGTGGCCACAATCTCAGGACTCTGCTGGGTGCAAAGAACCACTCTGCTGTAAGGTGTCACACAGGCCAGGGTGGAGGTCTGACGTGGAGCAAAGAAAACGGGAGCCGCGTGTGTCGTGTACAGTTCCACGCCCAACGTACGTGGCCACACACTTCATATTCATGTGCGCAGTCACATAGTTATACGTGGGCCTACAGCATGGATTTCATCAGCGGCTGATAAGGCAGCTGAGTGGTCTTATCTTTTTGACAGGATAAAAACTGTTCCCCCTTTTCATCTTTTTTTTTCTGCCTCCAAAAAGAAGATAACCCTCCTACAGAGTAATGACCTCTTTATGAAATGCAAATTAAGGCCTCTGGGTTAATTGAGCAAAGAAAAGACTTGGCGACCACTTTGTCAGGAAAGTGCATTTTCCACACTAAACTGTTATGGTGCAATTGTGTCCACTTGCACAGTCCCACAGGATGTGCAGGATGTGTAAATGCACACATACATACACACCTGTAAGTTTTGCTAACAAGTCACATCATCCCATCTATTATGCCATGTTGTGTGTCCAGTCTAGTCCAATAGCCTTTGTCCAAGAATGCTGAGAAGGGAGCACATGTACCTTGAGGGCACATATGCTTTTAAATAAGCAGAAAGAATGAAGGACGTGCACTGTTGTACACTGAGACGAGGATGGTAGTGAAGAGAAAAGACCAAAACGTGCGTGTGTGTGTTTTTCCCCCAGGCAGAGGACAGATGGACTCAGCCTCTCTTCAGTTATCTTTCTGACCCTAGCGTAACTAAGCTCCCTTGGAAATGACGATACTTCTGTCTGAGTCGCACACATGCAGCTTTTTCAGTTCAGCACCATCTTCGCCATCAAACCAGAGCGAAGAAAGAAATAGTTTCTAGTGGACAAATTGCAAATTTTAAAGTTTCCTAATTACTTTTTTGTACAGAATATAATCTAAACAGTACGCTAATCTTAATTACCCTTGCACAGAAGTACCATAAAGAGGAAATAGTGCTCAGCGGCATTTAAACTTTGTTTTTTAACAGTTTTGTGTTGCACCTATTGTGCTTCATGCTGCTTCTTTGTGTGTCAAATTAAAATGCCGCTAATTGAATTCAATACTTCCTTTGTGTTGACTCTGCTTTAATTTGATGCTTGATTTGACTTCCTATTTAATCTTCCTTAATAAGAGATATTCTACAGAAGTGCACAAGTGTTGTTAATCATAATTAATAGTACAAAGCCTAGAAACAGTTAACTTAATTCCTGCTTAATTAACTGAGTAACAGCCCTAATTCAAATGCGCTAGTATACTAAATTAATATTGCCAGAAATAATTCATATAGATCTTTTCAGTAATTTCAGTGAGAATAAAGCAGATTTCTAGAATAATTTTTAAATATGTTTATGACTTCAAATGGGTGACTTTTTAGTATGATTCTCAAAAGGATTTGAGCTTCATCAATTCAAATCCATTTGAGAAATTTCAACTTTAGTGCAAAGACACTGATTTGTTGGGAATAAAAAAATCAGTTGGGAGCACGTTTATCTTTTGTCCTTCTTCTGCGGTTCTGATCTGTCATCCCTTCCCACGCCATCGCTCCCTTCCTATATCCATCGGAAACAGCTCTTGTTTCAAGGTTATACCAGTCAGGACACGTGTGTGTGTGCTTGTGTGAAGAAGAAAAAAAGCTATGATCAATAACGCCTTCGGTCTGTTACAAATCCAGTATTAGCGACTCATCTTCTCATATGCATACTAGCGGTGCATGTTCAGCGCAGTGTAGCTGTATTCGCACCCACAGATATAAAGGAAAGGAGATTTCTGTTTGAGACACATTAACCATCTCCCACTGATAGTTAGAAGTAGCTCTGTGTGTTTTACCCTCTTCACTGCTATTTTGTTGAGATCTTTAATTTCATGTATCATTGAGCAACCTGTCTATAAGAGCCAGGCTGGCTGCGATGGCTGCGTCTGTGTGCGTGTTGTTGGCTGGACCACTTTTCAGCTCGCTGATGTTATGGCTTTCTGGAATCAGAGAAGTGGGACATTATGCGAGGCTGAAATAACTTCAAGCCTTTTGGTAATGGAAGATACAAGAAAAATGATCAGGCAGCAGGATTGCCACTGTGGCTGTGTGAAGTTTCCTAATGCACGTCTGCGATCCTATTTTTAAAAGCATAAGCTGAATCTGAGAGCGAGGAGTAGGCAACAGGGTACGTGCTTGCACCGTGTGCGTTAGGTTAGCATACCTAAAGTACGTTAAGCGTGCTCAGTCGCACATGCACACACCATCTCTCACACAGAGGCACATACACAGAGAAAAAGAGCAGAGGGTGACGTGAAGGTGTAATGATGTGTGACAAGACTACGCTGGAACCGATTTGCTTGGGTGGGGAAGAAGAGTGTGTGTGTCTGTGTGTGGGTGCACATATAGTTTTTTTATGCAACGATGCCACATCATTTACTCTTACAGAAGGGCTTAATAGTTTAAGGCACTGACATGTCAGTTGACAAGAATCCTCAAGAATGAGTTGAATAAGACTGAGCTAAGTGGCTCCTCAAAAAGAAAATAGTTCTCCAGTCAAACGTGCTCCATGTGTGTCTCTCTGAAATCGAGAGTAAAGGTTAAGAGGAGGATAAAAAACAGCAAAAACATTTGTTTTGCTGGGATTATTTCAATTATCTTAATAGAATTCATTTAATTGATGGATGGACTAATCTTCAAGAAAGATGAAATATGTGTGTTTATATGATATAGTGACAGTGTTCACCTTGTAGTTTCCATCCCAGCAGCACACACTGTGCAAAGCTTTTGTATTGTCAATAAGAACGTTTGGAAATTAAAACTTTCCAGTTTGATATTTACAAAACAAATACGACATGTGATTAAATGCTATCATACATCAGTGAATTCTGCTTTGTATACACTTGTATTACAAGCCAGTACTAAGAGGTTTATTTGACATAAGCTTTCAGAAATCGAACGAACACATTAATAAAAACACAAATGATCATTCATGTCATTCGGTGCCATATCAGGATCTTCTGAAGGATGTTTTACAACTTGTAGAAAAAAATCTGGTTTTATTTCAAATTAAGATTTTAGTCACACTAACCAGTTTTAACAGCACGACTAATTGCCTACTTTTGAAATGGAAATGATTCGATATATATGTATATATAAATATATGTTCCATTTTTAAACCCTCATTTCAAACGAATTACTTATTTGGAGGACAGCATGACTGACTATAACTTATATAATTTTAATTTCATTTAGCATTTTTTATTTATTCTACAAATGTTGTGTAATTTTCATTTTAAAAAAAAGAAGAAGAACCTTTTTTCATAACATTTCTATGTTTACAAAGCAAACGGTCTCGTTGTTAGCAGCGGGTTTGTTGCTAAAGTGGGAATGAAATTCTTAATACACCCAAAGGGTCTTCCAATAGCCACAGTACTCTTTTTGGAATTTTATGGAGAGATTTTTAATGTTTAAATTCTGCAAATACACCCAAATTACACGTTGGATAATAATAAGTATCTATAACTCTGACTACGTTATTTATTAAGCTGCAGAAATTAAGGGCCATGGTAATTATCCTTCAGAATTACATTTGTAGATAAAGCTTTAAAACAGCATTTAGATATGTGAATATTATCAGCTTGTTTTATAAACTTTGAAAAATGTCCTGAGGGGTTTGGGCTGACTAAAGCTTTTCTAAAATTGTGGCTCATGTAAGCTTTCACTTGACTATCAAAAAACAGAAGAAAAAATATTGCTATTACTTATTTTGAAGAGCACTTTTATTTTTGTTTCTTTTTGCCCTTTATTTGACTTTGTATTTCTATGTGTGTGTGCGTGCGTGCGTGTGTGTGTGTGTGTGTGTGTGTGTGTGTGTGTGTGCGTGTGTGTGTGTGTGTGTGCGTGCGTGTGTTTATGGTTGAAGTATGCATGATGGTGCCAGTCTGCTGGGTGGGTGATGACTGAGGCGTTCCAGTGTAACACTGTGTCAGTGAGGGGGAGACGGCTGCAGATTAGATTTAGCTTTGGGAAAATTGAATAGCTGTCAGGTTTGGTTCAGCATGGCTGGCAATGAGGTGAGAGAAGGGAGTGTGTAAGGGTGTGTACTGATGACTGTCCCGCTTTCCCTTACCTCCCCTAACCCTCCCATCTCTTTCCTCGCTTCCCTCTCCCACCCTCACTTGTTCTCATTGACCAAAGCGTGATCTTGCTAAATTTGACTCCTTCGCTGCTCCTAGATGGCAAGAGGTGAGAAAGTGATGCGTGTGTGTGTGTGTGTGTGTGGACAGGTCTGAATACCCCTGTGAGGACCAGTTTGAGTTTCAGATCAGGGGAAGGCATTTTAGAAGAAGCGAGGACCTTTTCCCTCAGTGTTTCCTTTTTCACACCCTTCAAACAGCTTTTTGAAGGGTAAGGCTTGGTGTCATGGTTAAGACCAGAATTGGCTCAGGGCATAGACAGTATAAGAAATGGATGTAGCTGCAGTGACATCATCCACTGGTTTATCCTGTTATGAAGCCACAGTCTTGTTGTCCCATAGCTTTTCCCTATGCCTGGCAAATCCATATTCGATCCATATATTCACTATACATCCTCCTTCTTCTCACCTATGTCCAAATCATCTCCACCTTGCTTCTCTAACTTTGTCTCCAAACTACTCACCCTGAGCTAATATAAACTGCCCGTTGGCACAGGAAAAAGTATGTATAGGTAAAGCTAGAAGGAACAACACAATCTAACACGCGATATCTGATGTGGAATAAAGGGAATAGTGCCATAGCTACTAACTTTCTGGAGCCTATGTTAAAACAGCAACACACAGTCATTAGTGTGAGATGCTGAAAGTGAAGCCAATGTCGAACTAGTGAGTGGAATTTTAGTATTTTATTTGTGACCCTATCAGATAATTAGAAGATAACTGTGTCTGTGCAATGCATTCATCACACTACAGATACCAAACTAGTATTAACTTGAACTATATGCTCGACCCTCCCATCTGAATATGGCAACTAGCTTAAAAAATGCTTTACATGAAATCATGCTCACTTGGTCCATTTTTTATGCAAATAAGGGTCTGGATTCATAAATCTGTTAGAATTACTTGTGAATAATAATACAGACAGTCCCTCTTAAATTAATTTTATTTCCCTGCAGTCTGGCCACAGCCTCAGCTGATTGTTAAGGTTAGGTTAAAGGACTAGCCTCTGTGAATGTCCTCACAAAGATAGATATGTAAACGTGTGTGTGTGTAAGCGAGAAAGAGGAAGAGCAGGGAAAAGAAAGAGGAATGTCGTGTCACAGAGTTAATTACAGCGTTAGCAGACAGGAGTGAAGCCTGTGCTGCTATCCTTTCATGTCCTAGCTGGCCCGCTTTAGCCAACACAGCCACTCACTCATACTGTAATTAGTGCTTTGTTGGTGAGAAAAGCTTGAGAAAAGCCACTATGAATCAAACACCCTTTCTTTACTGTAGAGAGCTCAGGAGCAAGCAGTGAGGTCCCTTTGCTACCAGATTAAAGAACTTAAATTCTTAAAGAGCTAAACTGCTGACATTGTATTTGTGAGCTTAGAAAAGTCAAGTGCCTTTTGATGGCTTGTTGTGTGGTTTACATCACCGAGTTTTCCCCAAATTCTCTCCAAGTTGATTTATAAAATTTATCTGTATATATATTTGATTTAGTTGCTGATTTACATTTGCAAAGAAGCTAATTTTTGTGTCCAGTTCCTGACATTTCCGCCAGAGATGGACAAACAAACATATACACACCTAGTGTTTGCTTGGTGCTGCTGGGATGATGAATGTGAACTTTGAAGATAAATATCCACTGTCATCTGTCATCGGCGGCTCAGCTCTGCCTCTGTTGCCCTGCAGATAAAGAGGATCTCACTGTGGCTGCACAGGACATTAATGAACACACACACACATGCAAGCAGGCATATACACACACAGATTTTTGTAATTATGACAGATTGTTCACCTGGCGTGCACCAGACTTGACTGCATACAGAGAGTAAAGATTAGCCAAGAAGGGGTGGAACTAGTACTATTAAGCACATTAACGCGCGCAGCACCGTGTGAAGGACTGTCTGTGATTTGCAGCTGTCGACATCAATCACATAGCCTTTTGTCTGGATCCACCCTGCGTGCTGTAGGTAAGGATTGCTCTTATAAAGAAATGCTGTCAATAGGAAAATGAACATCGTTGTCATTATAGCTGCGCCATCAATCACAAATCCCTCCATGTATGTGTCTATATGTCCTAAACTGCTGCATGCTCAGGTCATTCTACTTTATTCATTATACTTTCCTTTCTTTCATTCACTTTTGTGGCTTTCACCTTTCTGTCAACTCTTTCCTTTGTCAATATTTTCACCCAAGCGTTTATGCACTTCTTTGCATCTCCCTCAGTTAATCTTCTCTCCTTCCCTCTCGCCTTTTCTCTCAAAGTCTCTTGACTCCCTCCATCCCTCTGCTTTAATAATGGATAGGATGCAGCTACAGCGCTACAGAATACACGGAAGCCGATCTTGGGACACCGCAGTGTTCGGAGCAAGTGTTAAGCCCACACCTGCAAAAATAGTTCCGCTGGCTGTAGCACAACGCCCTGCACTCGGTGCTCTTGCTGACAGCTTTTGTCCCAAGTCACCCTTTTGCTTCTACTTCAGCTGTGCGAACTTACACACACCCACATAAACACATTTAGTTTTACTGTGCTTTATGGAGTCCTTCAACACGCCCTGTTTGTACAACACTTCTTATAGACTGTAAGAGCGCTGCCAACTCCGGCTCAGTGGGACAGCAGGGGCCCCTCCTCATCATGACCTTCACCTGCACTTGCAAGCAACTAACACATGCACACAACGCAGGGTGGAGGAGTACAGTTGTAACTGAATAGCAATGTAGCAACACACATGAGTATTATTAACAGATCTTGTCTGATATGCATACTTAAACCTGTGCATATACGTGATTACATTTATTATAACTTCCCTGTGTGTTAGTGTAACGGAACAGTAATAGTGACACATACATTAAATGACTACAGTAAATTAGCAGTGCCTAATGTGCGGATGGCATAGAGGCAATGCTGAGCAGCAAGCAGTGACAAGCGATTACTTACATAGGACACTGGGGATCAGTATCAATCAATCCTGACCTGTATTGATTACATGGTGTTGTTTGGCATGGAACAAAGACAGAAGGCATCAGAATAATATAGAGCACGACTAAGTACCTCAGACTGCAGCACCACATCCATAAAGTGAGAATTTAAATTCCATTACTAGGTGTGAGAGTTTGTGATGAAATTAAGAAGATGCAATCAGCTATGAGACAGCTGATTGGACCAGATGTTAGACACTGGATTAAATCAATGATGTCAATAATAATGATCACTTTCAGAATAAATGTGTTGAAATCAATGCTGCGTGTGATATGTCTTTTTAATATGACAAAATGTTTTGTTGTGAATTTATTTGCCATTTTTGAAACTTTCTGAGGGCTATGATGACCATATTTTCTCTCTACTGTTATCCGTTTGCTTGTTTGCAAATAAAAGGTAATGCTGTCATGAACAAATAGCCAAATATATGGTCGAACACCTTCTTGATGCTGAACTGATGGTGCAGCACTGTTAGATGTGCTCGGAGGAAAGTAAGACTTGTTTGTACACTTACCAAGTGGCTATTTTGTAAACCTCATCAGAAGCTTTTAAATACTAGTTGTATTAATGTGGTTTAAATATGAAATAATCTAATTATTTCATAATCAAGCTCCCTAAAATTTGCATGTCTTTAAAAAGTTAATATTTAAAGTTAATATTTGCAGGCTATCAGAATCAAAACTTTGCAGGCATTTGGTAGATCATCGTTGTTTTGTTCTATCTTGCTAAACAATTTTGTGTTACTGAACACAATTCCTGGTTCTTTGATAACAGAGTGAGGTGTATCACTATGGGGATTGCCTTGGCGTGACCAACTACAGAAGCTCATATGACACCATATCTGTCCATGACAGACCATGCTCAGGGTTCATCCTAACACAGCCAACCAGCCCCTCCTCATTCTAAGCAGTGCTCAAGCAAGGAGGGAAGTGTTGGTGAAACACCTCACTGTTATCAAAGAACACTCTTTTTCTCACTACGGGAGATGTAGCTCACTCCAAGATTGTGCCAGCCCTCTGAAGCTACGCTCCGGCACTACTCAAGGATCTCAGATCCTGGACCCGAGGCACTAGATTCCAGCAATGCCTGAACCAGGGATGACAGTGCAGCAACATCCAGCTTATTAAAACACACAAATGTCTGTAGTGTAGTCGAGCTTGCTGCCGGAAATTCGCAGCAATTGGACTGACACATCTCTGTGTAAAGCCCAGGATGGTGGGAAATGCTAGCAGCTCTGCTGTGGATCACCTGGATGATATATCCATCACCAAAGGTTGGGTTGGGTCTCAAACATGCTTTAGTGAATCCAGGATCCATGTGCAAACAAGAGAGTTAAATTGAATGAGTCTGTAATTCATTAACTCGCTTGGCTGTGGTTAGAGCCAACAGCGGAGCAGTTTTAAGAGAAACTTCAACCTGGTGTGGGTGAGGATGGTGTATCTCCCTGTGCGCCTAAGACAGAAACCCCTGTGATTGGGAGTGGCCTTGGCTCATCCGTTAGAAGCTGAATGATTCTGCTATCCAGTGTTTGGATGGCCACTGTGGAGCTATTAAAATTAGTGACAGCCCCTGATCCCTCACTCTGATTAATGCTGGAGAGATCAGGCTGAGCAGGGGGAAAGCATAATGCAGTGTGTTTGGCCATGGGTGGGCCAGCGGATCCACGAACCGCGGGGCATCTGCGTCTAACAGGAAGAAAATCCCTGGACAGTTTGTGTTTTAGAGATCTACGGAAGTGTTAAGTCTAATTGTTGAATGTTGCCATTGTGTTTCTTAAATTTGTACAGTCTTAGTTCAAGCAGTAGGATCAAAGCTATTCCTTTGATCCTGACCACCTCTCCAACCACTCTGTGCTGGGGGAGGTTTTATTGTAGATACATCCTATCTGAAAGATCTGTTTCTTTTGATGTAAGCTTCCTGGGTTTACGACCCTTTGGTCAGCAGGAGGTCTGACACACACACACACACACACACACACACACACACACACACACACACACACACACACACACACACACACACACACACACATTCTTACAGAAGTTCACACATATACATGCAAATGCCTTGTCTTAGGACCATGTGGGCGTGGCTTTGTTCTGACGTGTTTTGTGTGAACTGTCTCTCAATAAAAGGTAGCAGGAGGAGGTCAGATCTGGGGGTCATTTTCGTGGTGGACACAGACGAGGCCTCCCTTGCGCAAATAATCGATCGATCGACTGTCTTGTTTTCTTCATGATGAATAAGTCTCTAGAATTAGCGGGGTTTGTGGAAACACAGACCCAACAGGAAGCCTGGCTGTATCTCTGCCATATCTGCTCCATAACCTGCAGGTGCAGTCGCCATTCTTCAAACAGTGTGTATAGAATACCTGGCACGTGAGTGGCTTAAAAGGTGAAGAGCCATGTGCTACGACAACTGTGGAGTTGTCTGTTTTCACTAACGCATGTTGCCCCCGGAGACATGGCAGGAAGTGCTTCAATGCCAAGAGCACTGTGCGGAGCTGCAGCACATTTATGTGAGCCATCATGATTCCAGCCTAACCTGACAGGGATGCATCTGTGGTCAGAGTCACCAAAAGCTGGTGGATTCCTCCATGGCCGGAGAGTCACGATACATAACGGTGTTATTTTTACACTGTGACCGAGATTGGCGGTGAGGGCACACCCGTAGAGATGTGATACACCGCTGAAAATTCCTCATCATAAGCAGCCCCGAATGCAAATCAAATATTACCGAGGCCATGAGGCCGAGACAGAGTTTGAATCGCATGTTATCTTCCCCAGCTGAAAAAGGGAGAGACAGTGACTGAAGGATACGATCTTCCATTCTGAAAGTGTGACACGATAAGAGATGGAGTCTTAACCCCAGGTACCGTGTACGCTCTCTGGTCTCCAAGTAGCTCTTTTCCATGTTCATTGTGAAACCAAGGCCTGTGAGCTGATTCACAGCACCAGAGTCTCTGATCTGCTCTTGTTTTTCTTTTGAAATTGGTGGGGGGGGGCTGCCCTTGGTAAACAGGTTACAGGAATGCACACTTTATTTCCTTTGTTACCCCCAAAACACAATAAAGTGTCTGATGACCCTGGGCTGTACTTGGTGACACTGACAAAGTGCTTAGGAGAGCTTGGTGTGAATTGTCCAAGAGTCTCCCTCCCTGAACTAGAGGAGATGGGGACTGAGCGAGTGCTGCTGGTGAACTGGGGACTTCCGAGTGATTTGGTTACTCCTTCCAACACCTTCCTTCTCTTTGGGGGAGAAGAGAGGAGGGACACAGAATGTTGCCGGCATGCTCGGCTGAACGTTTCTTTTTCTGTTTCTGGGTGTGATGGTTTGCTCTTTGTAGCAGCTGCTGCACAGGAATGCTTGCAGCAAGGTCTACCTTGATCTGGCGGACCTCCTGTCTACATTCTGGCCCCACTCTGCCTACCCCTCACAGCTGCTGCTAGTAGGAGCCTCTTGCCATCAAACAGGTCGCATTCTGCCCTTATAGCATCCTGGGCTGTTGGCCTTGGAATATCAAGTTTGGCGGTGGCCAATTTATTCAACTTCGGCTCCACTTTGTGGCCTAGACTGCTGGTGTCCTCCAGGTTGTGGAAGTCAGAGTTGTCGCCACCCAGCTTGCCCATGTTTTGGTCAAGGAGGTCCTCGAACAATGGGGGCAAGAGCGAGGACTCTTATTCCTTAATGTCCGTCCAGCTCGTGGTGGACGGGGGTTTGGCATGTTTAGTGCCCTGTAACGTGTTAGCCCGAGTTACACAAACATCAGCTGCCTTGTTAACTTAACCCAGGAACTGCTGGAACAGCTCACCTTGACATGATTGCTGTTCCACAGTGCGTAACTATAAGTGCACTTCTTTCGAAGGACTCAGCACAATCCAGACTGGAACTAGAAAACTGCACTCGGCAATGTACTCTTCTACAGGACGCCTGAGAACTGTTAAGCAGCTAACCAAGTAAGTCTGGATGTGCTGAGGAAGCTCAAAGTAAGAAGAAAGGAAGAATGAGTAAGGAGGGCCGGCTGTGTTAAAAAGAGGGGGTGGCGCCCTGATCATGGCCCGACAGGGCTGTCATAGACAGACGTGGCGTCACTGGAGCTTCTGTAGTTGGTCACACCAATGTGATTCCCATAGTGAAACAGAGCGAAGTTATAAAAAAGGACTTATTTTACAGACAAGATTAATTGTACTTTATTAGACCTTTCAAGTGCTCAGGTGAAGTGTCTATATAAGGTCCCCAAGGTTTGCTGAACCAAAAAAAAGAAAAATTACGAGCAACATTAGCATGTTGTACTGCAGCTTGATGTTATGTCATATTTGAGCAGAAAAACTGAATATCATGCTATAAATAAAAGTAGCTGATGCTTGTAGCAACACACAGAGGAGTAATATCTTGTGAAAAACACTTCATATTATATGATATTTTTTATGTAGTATTTTTTTATTCAATTTTGAAAGCTTCATTTGTTAAAATTATTTGCTGTTATATTGAAAAACATATATAACATATATATAAAATAGATGAATAATATAGATAGAATATGTGAGACGTTCATGGGCCACAGTGTTGCCAGCTAAGCAAATAACAACAAGAACTGAAAAACACATGATGAATATGTTTTAAAACAATGTTTGTGGCATTCTGGTTACATACTTAACAGTGTGGATATACTGACGTCATGCATGCCCACATGTAGCCCACAAAGCAGGCACCATCTCAATGCTAGCAAAAGCAGTTTACTCTGTGATGCGCATATATCTCATCCCAGTGCGCTCCTGGGAAATGATGTGGAACAAGATCTTCAGGACACGAACACAAGAAGGTCGCATTAGCGTGACAGTGATGTTTGCCATTGCAACTGCAATCTGTCAAATCTTTCAAACCCAGGTAGCTGCATCTTTTAGAGGCTGGCAAAAGACTCGGGCACTGGATACCCTACAAAAGACTCTGTGTTTCTACTGTAAATGTGGAGTGATTTGTAGACTTTGTATATATTGTTTAACCCAGTCATTTGAGCACAGTACAACATCATTAGCTTATGTTCAACACTTACATCAAATCGTTCATTATGTTTATGTGTTCAGTTCAACTTCATGGTGTCTGCTGATAAATGTTCTGCGGTTCTCAGCAGTATTCTTGCCAGCCGTATGTGGTACATTTATTCCCCCCTCATTTCTTTGTGAAGGCTTCAAAGCAAACTCAAATGAAACTGCAGTCCAGAAAGTGTAATAAAGCTCCACTTGCAAGGATGAATATTGCCTTTATATATCCACCACAATGTTTTGCTCTCTCATTCCACTTTCATGCTAGCTGCTGCTGAAATCAATCTGAGACTGTGAAAATACATAGAGTGGAATTGGGAAGCAGCAGGCCACATTGTATGTGTTGCTAAGCATGAAAAATATTTTCCAGGACTTTGTTGAAACCAACTCAATTCAAGCATGTACAGATAGGTGGTGGACTATTAATCAGTTTTGTGTGATCAGATTAGAGCTGCTTCTGGTGCCGTTGTGCTTCTGGTGAACTGTATCATGCGTCCCAAAAAAGAGTGAAGATTATGTATCCTTGTACTTATAAGGTTTAACGCAAAGGCTGCATTTTCTTCAAAAATGCATTAAATTGGGGGAAGATATGTTTTCACGCTGGCTTAGATTAGCCAGGAGCTTCTGTTTTTCTGTGTGTGTGTGTAGGTTGTGGGTACACCACAATGGTGTGGCATGTGAGGACAGTGAAAGATGTCGGTCATTAGAGAGAGCTCAGATTTGGCACCCACTACGCGGGGCAATGGTGCATACCTAACAGACGCAGTGCACCCTGGGACAAACTCCTGAGCATCTCTACCAGCTACGCCATAAGGCCTTATGTGTGTGTTTGTGTTGGTGTGCAGCTGTTCTTCTCAGTAGCCTCCAGGCAGCTTTTAAACACTGTATGAATGCAGCACACAGTCAGGAGGTGCTGCTGGATTGCTTGTGTTGAAGTAGCTATATGTAAAAATAACACAAGACAACTTTCTGTGCATTTTATAGATGTCGAATCATTTAAAACAATATTAATCATCTCTACTTCTAAAGTGCTCATTTAAGGAACAATTCAAAGAGTTTTAAAAAGAAAATTCTAACAAAAATTCAGGACAAAAAAATTGGGGGCCTGCGTTTGATGCGGTAGACTAAACAAAACAACAACAACAAAAATTAATATATTCTGTAAGTAATATTTTTTTACAGCAAAGCAGTGTGTTTTTTGTGGATTCTGTCAAAACAAATTTACAGTCAGGTCTAGAAATATTTGCATATACGGCTTCTTTGTGTCTGTCTTGCAACACAAACATTGCAGCATAGACACTCATCAAAATAACACGTTATTCATTTGGTCCTTTTCATTGCATTCATTTATTTATTTAGATAATCCTTGCATTTCCCCCTTTTTTATACTCAGGACACTGGGAAAGCACAACAAACCTGAAACAATGAACATATTGTAGTTCACTTAATTATTCCCTTCATCTCATTTTTAGTTATAACTAAAACATCTCCAGCAACCAATTTGGAATGAATAATAATAATTGCATTAATAATAATAGTGCAGTTTATGCCTGTTGTCCCCGCTGTCTAAAGTCTGTCCCTCTAAAAACAGACTTACAGGAGTATCTGTTTAGACATAACAGAACATTTATAGCTACAAAATACCAGAATTTGGAACATTGTAACGAAGCCCAACGCAAAACAGCCTTCAGTTATAGTTTATTAGTTACAGTGTGTTACTGTGTGTCTATCTCCTCTTTAATGGCCTAAGATATGAGGATCTTTACTTTCTAACCCCCCAAAATAATAGAAATCTCCAGTTGGTTTGCCACTGCATTTTCAGCTTCTTACTGGGTGCTGTGCCATGTGCTGAAAGTTGAGGAGCCAAACAGCCACTGTGCATGAAGGCTGTTTCCAGCTGCTTATCTGCTTCCTTTTAGGCCCTGCTCTCTTCTCACTATATGACTGAGTGGTCTGTCAAGGCTGTGGTTGCATGCATGTGTTTTCACATTCCTCCCCATTCGTTCAAAGTGTATTGATCGAATTTTGAGACATGTCCATGTAATGATTAATTCTCCATTCGCCTCCACTGATAGATTGGGTTACGGCAAGCGGGGTAGCAGGGAAGGTGCGGTAGCCAGCCAAGAGGAGTTTATGATCCATGCCTTTTTAAAAGATCTTTAAAATGATCTCTTTCACTAATGTGGGTTGGATTGGAATTTACAGTTTACTTACATTATCTGTGTGTGTGTGTGTGTGTGTGTGTGTGTGTGTGTGTGTGTGTGTGTGTGTGTGTGTGTTTTACAATCTCTGGCGAGTGTCTCTGTGCCACCAGACACAGGACTCAGACCAACATGCTTTTGAGGCAAGGAGGACAAGCGTGAAATTAATTGTTCCACTTCATCTCCGGCCAGCGCTCTTCTTTTGAGGGAACAATTTGTCGGCTGGCATACAAGGGAGAATATAAGAGGAGGGGGGCACAGCAATGGCTTGGCGTTTCCTGAGAGATCCTGTGATCCAGCAGTGATTTCCTGCTGTGGATTTCAGCTGGCGCCTCTGTCCCCTGCTTAAGTATACAGAGTGTTTCACAGGGAGCAGAATGCAACATCCGTCAAGCTGCAATTGTTTCAAACAGTTTCTCAACCCCTCTCTCTTCTTCTCCCATTTCTTCAGACAGACACACTCAATAGTGCCTCAGTGACATGATGGCAACAAACAGAATTAGCCACAACTATGTGACAGCCTGAGGTCCTTCCACTTCTTTTTCCTCTCCTCACCTCCTGTCTCCTCCTCTTCCCTGAGCCATGTTCACTGTAATTACAAACATGGCTTTGGGGAATCTGTGGCCCTTTATGTTAAATGATGACAGTGCGAGACGTCTGTTCTGGTGAAAATATTTTAGGAGAAAACATGCTCGTACTTTCCCATTAAAGAACACACGCAACCACTAGAAAGCACAAACATGCCCAAAGTGCACTGCATCCCAAGGACAATCAATTCCCAATTGCATTTCTCTGTCCTGGAATTTAATTTAACAATTTACCAAGGTCTACGTCCGGCAGGTTATCGCCTACGTTTCGAAATGTCCAAAAAGCAATGCAAATGTTTCATATCAGAGTTAAAATGTTATTTTTTGAGGGATGATGTTGATATATTGGTAAATTCAGTCATGCTCCAAAACACCAAAAACTCTTACATATAAAATATTTTTCAAGCATGGAGTGTATAAAGAGTTCATTATGCAGACAGTGTGTCTGCTCTTATAGACAGTATTATATATTCTGCTTTTAGCCACGCAGCAATGTACCATTAAATATTAAGAGGAAAAAGGGTCCAGGCTAGTGAACGTGAACGTCAGTGCTGCATGTTTTGAAATGCTTTCGAAAATGCATTTTCCAATAAGAAAGGAAAAGTGGTTGTTAGACCTCAAGGATGCACACATTGAATTTTGCTGACTAACAGTAAATTTGAAAATGGTTTGTTTACAAGAAAACTCCAAAAAGCCCCAAAGATTAAGTTGCATTTTGCTGTACTAGCTGGTCTAGGTGGCTGTCACTAGCAAAATACACGAGAAGATTTGGGGAGTTTTTCTGCACAACCTGAAAGGAGGCTGTTACCTGTTGATTTTGACATCTACTGCTGTGTATTGAATGTTGTTACCAAGACTTTAAGGATGACAGAATGAAAGAAACAGGACGAGTGTTTAAAATGATAGTAATGGTGCCCTGAGCTTCGTCTACCCTTTTTTCAAACATCTACAGTTTTTTTGTTTGTTGTTTTAACCCCAGTTTTCTTCTTTTTGCTCGTTTTAGTGGTTTAGTACATTCGCTGGACTGCAAATTGGACTCGCTGGTCTCTTTGTCCTTCACACACACAGACACACACACACATGCTCAAACACAAGTATTCACGAGCTTCTCTGAGTCTCTTTTGTTCATCAAACCAGACTCATCCACTTGTAGTGAGACAAGCATGCAGAGGCTAACAAAACACACAAGGATGCTTTTTATGAATGAAAAAACAATCAAATAATGCGTGGCCAAATATACAGGGAGTGCAGAATTATTAGGCAAGTTGTATTTTTGAGGAATAATTTTATTATTGAACAACAACCATGTTCCCAATGAACCCAAAAAACTCATTAATATCAAAGCTGAATGTTTTTGGAAGTAGTTTTTAGTTTGTTTTTAGTTTTAGCTATTTTAGGGGGATATCTGTGTGTGCAGGTGACTATTACTGTGCAGAATTATTAGGCAACTTAACAAAAAACAAATATATACCCATTTCAATGATTTATTTTTACCAGTGAAACCAATATAACATCTCCACATTCACAAATATACATTTCTGACATTCAAAAACAAAAGAAAAACAAATCAGCGACCAATATAGCCACCTTTCTTTGCAAGGACACTCAAAAGCCTGCCATCCATGGATTCTGTCAGTGTTTTGATCTGTTCACCATCAACATTGCGTGCAGCAGTAACCACATCCTCCCAGACACTGTTCAGAGAGGTGTACTGTTTTCCCTCCTTGTAAATCTCACATTTGATGATGGACCACAGGTTCTCAATGGGGTTCAGATCAGGTGAACAAGGAGGCCATGTCATTAGTTTTTCTTCTTTTATACCCTTTCTTGCCAGCCACGCTGTGGAGTACTTGGACGCGTGTGATGGAGCATTGTCCTGCATGAAAATCATGTTTTTCTTGAAGGATGCAGACTTCTTCCTGTACCACTGCTTGAAGAAGGTGTCTTCCAGAAACTGGCAGTAGGACTGGGAGTTGAGCTTGACTCCATCCTCAACCCGAAAAGGCCCCACAAGCTCATCTTTGATGATACCAGCCCAAACCAGTACTCCACCTCCACCTTGCTGGCGTCTGAGTCGGACTGGAGCTCTCTGCCCTTTACCAATCCAGCCACGGGCCCATCCATCTGGCCCATCAAGACTCACTCTCATTTCATCAGTCCATAAAACCTTAGAAAAATCAGTCTTGAGATATTTCTTGGCCCAGTCTTGACGTTTCAGCTTGTGTGTCTTGTTCAGTGGTGGTCGTCTTTCAGCCTTTCTTACCTTGGCCATGTCTCTGAGTATTGCACACCTTGTGCTTTTGGGCACTCCAGTGATGTTGCAGCTCTGAAATATGGCCAAACTGGTGGCAAGTGGCATCTTGGCAGCTGCACGCTTGACTTTTCTCAGTTCATGGGCAGTTATTTTGCGCCTTGGTTTTTCCACACGCTTCTTGCGACCCTGTTGACTGTTTTGAATGAAACGCTTGATTGTTCGATGATCACGCTTCAGAAGCTTTGCAATTTTGAGACTGCTGCATCCCTCTGCAAGATATCTCACTATTTTTGACTTTTCTGAGCCTGTCAAGTCCTTCTTTTGACCCATTTTGCCAAAGGAAAGGACGTTGCCTAATAATTATGCACACCTGATATAGGGTGTTGATGTCATTAGACCACACCCCTTCTCATTACAGAGATGCACATCACCTAATATGCTTAATTGGTAGTAGGCCTTCGAGCCTATACAGCTTGGAGTAAGACAACATGCATGAAGAGGATGATGTGGACAAAATACTCATTTGCCTAATAATTCTGCACTCCCTGTAGACTTCAGGGTAGTCTACTTGCCTTTTTAACACATGCTTCCAAATTCTTCTTTCTTTTTCTCATATGAATTTTTCCAGCTTTGTTAAAAGAAAATCATTATCTTGTTTAGTGTTTTGGGGCCCCGACATGAGTCATGACGTTAACATACAATCAGTAAGCAGTAAAAATCACATGTTCTTGCTAAAGTTTTGTTCATATATTCATGTCTGTCCACAGATGTTTTGAGTGTAAGCATTCATTTTTGTGCACGTCTGTGTGTGTGTGTGTGTGTGTAACAAAGGGGGGGCATCCAAACAGCTGTGAGATTATGAGCGAGTTGGCCAAGTTGAAGTGTGCTCTGGTGACGCGTAAAATGAGCTGGGATTTGGGGGCTTGGGGTTCAGTATTACTGTGGAATGAAGTTTTCCCCCTCATTAATCACTTCACACTTTACCACAATGAAATGGCAATCATAGATACAAACACGTCCAGTATTATGTCTGTCAACGCCTGCAGTCTTTAAATGATGACCTCCAAGCAGACAGAAGCATTGTTAGTGTGACAGCCGCCCTTTTTTACACATTTCATTTACCAAGTTCTCTTCGTATGTAGTTGTTTGTGTCTACATGCAGGTTTGCTCGTCTATTTTTTTAGGCTACAGTGCAGCCTTGATGTAGCAGAGTTTAGTACTAAACCTTTAGGTACTTTGTTGTGTGTCTGTTGAAGAGACAGAAAAGCAAAGCTGGGTGTGCAGAACAATGAGGTATAACTGTGAGTGGTAGGACAACAATAAAGATTGAAAAATAGAGTAATGATTGTATGGAAAAATCTGTGTTGATTGCAAAAGGTTTGACATAACAACATTGATTTCACTATTTTATTACATGTACTCTTGGGATTGTAAATAAGGTCATTATCTTTATTCACACATGCACTTTATTCTTTCCAGAAGCCTTGAAAACAGAAAACTTTGTGCTCAAAGCAAGTCACACCATAGTATGCAATTATCACTAGCTGATGTGCATCAGTCCTAGTGGACACGAGCAGGTCCTCCAGCATTAACTTGTTGTGTTAGAACATAATGTGTTTTCAGATAACTCCAGTAATGCTGGGGGACATAGTAGCAGCCTGTAGTTTTTTTCTGTCGAGCTTGACCGTGGCTCAGGGGGTTGGGAAGTGCATGTGTAACCGGAAGGTCGCTGGTTTGATCCCTGCTCTGTCTGTCCTGGTCGTTGTGTCCTTGGGCAAGACACTTTACCTACCGCCTACTGGTGTTGGCCAGAGGGGCCGATGGCGCGATATGGCAGCCTCGCCTCTGTCAGTCTGCCCCAGGGCAGCTGTGGCTACAACTGTAGCTGCCTCCACCAGTGTGTGAATGTGAGAGTGAATGAAGAGTGGCATTGTAAAAAGTGCTTTGGGTTCCTTGAAAAGCGCAATCCATTATTATTATTATTGAAGACATTACACTGAGCAAATACTCACCAACCCTGACTCCTCAGTTGTCTTTTCATTCATTGAACTGCTATCCTGCTTTAACTGATTTATTTCTGTTCTCCTGGGAAATGGTATTTCTGGATGTATGTCAGTTGGCTTCCTGCAATAATGATGTGATGTGAAGAGGATGGCTTCAGGCTAATTGGGCCCAGTCTGCTCTGGCCCAGCCTACTGAACATAGTGCTGTAAACTGCCTGTGGTAAGCTGAACCCTGTTAGATTCTCACTGACCACACTAACATGATCATAAACGCTTTAGTTCAGGCCGTGGGCTCTCTGCGTCTGCCCTACACCTCGATGAAGTGTGTATTATCTGTCACTTCTGGCCATTTTCATTGTTGTGGGTTTAGTGGAGCTGTAGATGAAAATATATGACTGTTAATGGAAAAGTCTTAGGATATGTATTTTTATTTCAGAGAGGAAGTAGGTGCAAAAGAAAGGAAAAGCAGGAGATGCTCAACGTATAGGAAAAAGAAGAATCTGTAGGAGAGGCACTAAAGCGAAAGGGAGGAAATTGGCAAAGAAACTTGTCAAGCCAGTTCAGGTGTGAGCTGCCACTGACCTGTCAGCTTTAACAGCCCACCAGAGTCTGCCAGGAATCAGGATTGGCTTAAAACCTTGAATCTCTGTCCCTCAGCCATACTGCAGTTGTCAGTCAGCCAGTGGGATTATTGCACTGATTTTCATACGGTTTTGGTCGCTGTGATTTGGATTCTGAGTCATCAGCCAGTCACTTTGATTGGACACAGACTGTGTTATTTGAGGCTACAATTAATTAGCTGTGCTGTTGAGTTAGGGACTAAGGTTTGCGTTAGGAAATGCAAAATGTGGCTGTTGTAATTGTCAGGTAATTGTTAGTCCTGAAAAAAAAGTCTAAACAGGCATTAAAATAATGTAATTAGGTACGCCTTCATTGCTTTGTGGAATTGCTTGCTTCCTTTATTTATGTCCTTTTTGCTTTCTTGCTCTGCCACTGTGGCAGTCAAACAGAAGCTATTTTGGTTAGCTCCACTACGACATTTCAAGAGAATTTTGAAATTTGAAACTTTCTGGCTGTAGCGTGCAAATTAATTTGGCAGTGAAGGCACCGTTTCAGCAGCATTTCAAAGACTCGCAGACTATCCAGTGTGACGGTGAACAGAGTGTTGATGCTATGAAATGGAGATTAAGATGAAACACTGGCTGCTTCCCTTTATGAGCCTGATACATCCCAGAATTCTTGCTATCAGTAGCCCTTCGTTGTTCATGTTCTGCTTTGCTCAGCCCATCTTAAAATCTCTCTCCTTCCTTACTAGTAATAGTAGAACCTTTTCTTTGGAACAGGAGAGTTGCCTGCTCAAGTCAGACACTCAGATCCTGAAAAAGTACCTTCATGAATTTGACCCTCTTCTAATTTTTTTTCACTATCACTGCTACCATTAATCAGGTGGTTTTTCCAGCTGATTAAAATAATATAGACTTGTGTAATATATGCAGTGTTGGGACTAACGCGTTATTAAGTAACGCGTTACAGTAACTACGTTATTATTGTGGTAACGAGCACGGTAACTAGTTATTATGCCAAAATCAGGAACGCGTTACTCGTTACTGGGATTTAGATAGGCTCGTTATTCGTTACTTCGTGTGGTGGCTATCGCGGAGCTTCCACAGATTCAGTAACATTAGCAAGTGGTGGAAGCCAGCAGGTGGATGAGAGAAAGGGGAGGCAAGAGGAGAGACCCGAAGCAGCCGCTGGTCCGAGTATCAGGTGAACTGAACTTCAGGTAAGAAGTTATGACCTGCAGTCCATCTGGGTCAGATATAAATCAAGTTTAGGTGGAGTTTATTTTCGTTGTGCTGACTTTTTCGTACTGCGTGCTAGCTAGCATGACGGGGTTTCTATACAGCTGGGTGGTGCTATGTTACTGATGTTGAACTTTATTTTGTTCATAGGTTAATTATTAGAGTTGCCAACCGTTCCCTAAAAAATCTCGTATTCAGAGAAATTATTACGCATTTCGTATTGAGGTGAAAAGGAACAGTTTGTCCCGGACTTCAGCTACAATGAAAAAGGCACAAAGCTGGAGTTATTCTGTCTTTGCGGCACAGCTGCCTCTTCTTCTCTCATCCTCTCACCCTCCCTCTCCTGTTGCTACTTTAATCATGAAACTGATCAATGATCAGCTGATCGGCTTTTCCCTCTTGTTTGTTTATCGCCCACTTTGCGCCAGAAAGAGGAAACCACCGGATGTCGCGTTAAACAACAGCAGCACGTTTGATCAGCTGTTGTTAGAATTTATTTAATATTACTTTCTACTATCAGCTGATGTTTGCTGGAGCCACAGCTGTAAAGCTGCTGGTCATGATATTGGTTTGTATATCTGGTGAGAGGGAAACATGAAGATGAAACAGGAGATGTCCTTACTGAATCATCAGAGCTGTGATGGAGAAACAGGTTTACCTTTTAGGTGACATGAATGAGTTGAAGGGAAGTTATGAACTGTTTCTGAGAGACTAATAACACCAGGATCCTTTTCTAAGTAGCTGACAGCTGGTAACTGTGCAGGGGCGGGTCTAGCAAAGTGTTGCCAGGGGGCCAGGTAGGGCATTAACAGGGAGAGGGGGGCACAAAGAAATACTTTCTTATTCTCATTTCAAATGTCTAGCTTTTAATAAATAATTATCTGAGTCTTACAACAAACAATTGATAGATTGATACATATATACCATCAGAACAGTGTACATCACTGTCACAACAGTGTTTGTTTTCATTCAAAGGCTTTATGATTTTTGCTATAATGGTGGGCCGGTCTCTAGTCAAAATGCCCGGGACGATTTTTTGTCCCAGTCCAGCTCTGTATGCAGCTCATCTGCAGTCTGGTGTTACCTACATCTTCCTATTCAGAAGGCAGAATTTCCGAGTTCTGAGTACAATCGAAAGCACCACGACTGCAGTTTTTGTGTTGGATGTAAAAGGCGCACATGACGCTGTAACGTAGGCTAGAATCATGGCGGCGGTCAACGACGGTCCAGGCGTGGGATTTCTCTCGTGGAAATATGCACATTATTTTTTCCTTTGGTAGGTGGCACAGTGCACTTGTGGCAAGTAAGCAAGCTAGAAGACTGGCACTCTGGCTGGGTATCCAGTTAGCAACACATTAACAAGAGAAGTCTGAGTAAAACCAAAGTTACTTTCCCTAGTAACTAGTTACTTTGAAAGTAACGAGTAACTTGAAGTAACTAAGTTACTTTTGATGGAAGTAACTAGTAATGTAACTAAGTTACTAATTTAAAGTAACTTACCCAACACTGAATATATGTAACATAGGCTTCCTCTTTGCACTCCTTGTGCCAAGTTGCTCGTAATGAGGAATGTAGGAAATTAGTGGATTTATACTTAATGTATAATGTATAATCTGCACAAGTCACTATGTCCTCTATTTAGTTATTTTAACCTAGTGTAGGGCTCCGATATAAGACATCTATCGTCCGATAACGATATAAATCACAAAAATGTAACATTTTCTGTAAAGTCTGTGAATCTCGGGCGGCTCGACTTGCGTGACGTGCGTCGTGTAGCTGGAGTCGAGTGTTTTAACCGATGCATGAAACGATACATTTTTAGACATAAGTTGTAACGGCCGCTGTTTCCTTTGTGAGTATTTATTACACGGCGTGCTGCAGGGAAAAGCCTGTTCTAACGTTTGAGTCTAAGGTTTATTTTTTTAGCACCTGGCGGCTCTTTTCTACTTCTCATCCGTAAATAATCTGCTCTTTCACGTGATTCAGTTTATTTTGAAAAGTCTCAACAGGATCTTGAGCTTTATTGTGAAAGGTTTATGTGGAACATAAACAAGCGGACACGCGATGGTTTTACCATCGTTGTTGCTAACGACAACGCATAAAAACAGGCGCTTGTCCGTCTGTAGTGTGGTTATATTAAATATAAGAGAAAGAGAGAACTTTAATAAATGAATATAGCCACCACAGTGACATCAAAACCATGAAAAAATATCGCCGTAAACAGTTTATTTTGCGACACCACGAAACAAACGATAGCGTAAAATGAAACGATAGACGTTTTTATATCGTCATCCGATATATATGGTTATATCGAACAGCCCTAACCGAGTGTATGCTATCTGTGTCCACTTGCAACAAATAGCATTTCACCCTCCCACAAATTTTCGCTTAAGTATTACCTTTCTGTGATTTTTCTGCTCATCCATCATCCTATTTCTATACTTGTTAAGTTCAACCTTAAATATCTTGCTGCCATCTCTTTATTTCCTTGTTACTCTCGATCTCTCTGGCTATTTCCCTTAATCTGATCTGCCCTTTTGTCCAAAGCCACCTTGTGGAAGCATGTCTGGCCTTTCCCTTCCCCTCACCGGTAATAACCAGTATTGTTAACACTTTCAAAGGGAATGCCCTCAAATGCTCTGTGGCCTACCATCACAGGCTTCCAGCAGGGTTGTATCCTTGCTGACCGCACACCTCCATAAGTCTGGAACTTTCTCTTCTCAGCCTCATCCATGTGCTCTCTGAGATCGTCTTTGCCTCGAACTTGAGTTTCTTGCCCAGGTTAATGTCTAGATGCCAACGATGGCAGAAGTAGAGCCAACATCAGCTCTAGGTTCTATGCTGGGCTTCCTTCTACCTTGAATATTGTGGTAGGTTTTGATTTGGCCCTTTGAAGTGATTCTGACATAGCTAAAATCTCAGCAATTTCCCTATCACTTGATCACAACGCCAGTGATAGCACCCACGTCCAGAGGGTTTTGGGTAACTAATGCAGATGTGTTCCAAGGATCCCGTTTCACAGGAACAAGTGCATGTGGGTGTGAAGGTTTTTTGGACAGATCATAGATAACACTGACTCTGAGGAAAAGTTCAACCAGTGCACTTTTCCTGCCAGTTCATACGCTTTTTTGTTCCATCCCCGCCATCTTCACAGTTTTTATTATCTCACATCAGCCCACACTTCCTCCTGAAAATTAGGAGTCAGAAGGAGAGCACTTCAGTGTTTTCCACCTGCTTTGGCACTAGACACCATGATTTTGTTTTTCAAAAGATCATTGCCCATTTGAAGAAGTATCCAGCTGCAGCCTGGGAGAAAGTGTAGTGACAATCAGATCACCCATTAATGCTCCTACTGGGAAATGTCACGCTGGAGTCTTGGTCAAAGGCCCTGTGTATTCTGTCTCTGTATACCTTACAACCAGGTACTTGGGAAAAGAAAAAGAAGAACTGTGCAGTGTTTTATAATACCTGGCACAACTCACAGGCTGACTTCAATCTTATTTGGCAGACCCACCAGTGACTGTAACACTCAACAGCCATTCCCAAAGTCAAGAGTGCTGCAGCCCCCTTAAAAAACAAAAATATCCCATTGTGTCCACGCAACCTAAAATCTTCACTTGTTGTTTGCCACCCAGTCATATCCAAAGTGTTAACGGGTGAATATTGAAACAAACTTCAATATCAGAGCTGTAAATTTAGAGTAATGAGTAGTAACACAAACTAACCACCTCCTATTAACTGTTCAAATTCACTTTTTATATAAATAAATGAAATGATATACATATGTAATTTAACATACCTGTGAGTAATTTTAAAATTCAATTTCTATTATTGTTGTGGCCCACACGCAGTACCTTTGTGATCCATCAGGGGGTCCCTGCCCACATTTTGGGAATCACTGCTCTAGCATGGTTCTTGATGTTGCTGGTGACACGAGGTCGATGTAACTAAATAGCTTTGTTTGATGTGGATGTATGCCTTAAAATGTTTCGCCACAACACAGTCAGGTAGAGTTATGTCACCTCTGACCTTTGTTGAGGTCACTGAGATTTGAACTTGCCCAAGATTTTTAGTAGATACACCTACGGTATCAACGTGAAGCTCCCACATTGCCTGCTTCTTGAGTTTTTGCCTTCACAAACTTCACCTGGTTAGCAGGGTGTTGACAATATCCCGTCATCCTTTTATGGCTGAGGGGTAAAAACTGCAAGCGCAATGTTTCTGTTAGCTTTATGCCACTTGATGCAGATGTAAGGGACTATTTTGCAAGAACTGGAAGATTCTGCTATTCATGGCCATCATCCAATCTCTTTTGGGGGTTCAGTAGCTAGGCCAGTGTTCCAGGTCAAAGAATAGGTGCACTGCATTGTATCTACAGTTTATACACAATAAAATAACTTGTCTTAAGTCTTGTTCTCTGAAATCACATCATCACATTTTGGCTAATTTCTCGACTTTACACCCTCGACTACAAAGAAATTCACCATTTTTGAAAGTTTTGGTATGAAACAAGTGTTGCCCTCTGTTTTGAAGTGTCCTGCAGTTTTTCAGATGATTGCTTAAATCCAAAAGCTGCTGCTTCAATGTGTGATGCTGTCTTCATTCCTCTCCTCCTACCATGATCTCTCTTTCCCTCACTATGCTTCTCATGTGTGGTTGCTGTACAGGAGTAGCTAAAGCATGCATCTAAGCAGGTTGGCATAACATTAGAGAGGGCATGCTATTTGATATGGCGGTAATCTTCTGTTAAATCCCCCAAGAGTGAAACACAGCCGCCTGCAGCTTTGCACAGATTTCAAAAATGGCTCTTTTTTTCCTCCTTTTTCTCTGTACAGATATACACCCTAACTTAGATCAGCTCTGCATATGTGTATGTGACATGTATGGGTGTGGAATTACTGAGACTTAATGTCACTGTCCCCAGTTAAGGCGCTGGTTAAGCTAAGCATCCTAATATAGGTTTATAGCAGAATGACGTGATTTTGTGAAGTGCAGATACTGAGTGCAGTGGTGTGTTCATCAGCACTTAATGTGTGGTCGTTCAAATTTGAAGTTGGCAAACTATTACTTCAAACTATTACTTGGTACCTAGTCCTCCATCGCATATTTTAACTGTTTCTGTCTGTGTAATTTTACCCTTGCTCCTCCTGGCAACAGAGACCCTCCTTCATATATCTATATATCTATATATATCTATCTATATATACAATACCCAGAGTAATTTTGACTTGTGCACTTATATATGTATTTTAATAGCCTTTTAACTGCAAGCATATAGTACTGTTTAGTCAAGTCTTAAGTCACCCTTCATCTTTATAGTTTGATTCCAAGAAGCCAGACTTTCTTGCAATTTAAAGTGGTCTTGAGAAGTTGTTCTGCAGGCTTTTTAAAGGTCTTTCAATTTCAGTATAATTGTTGTACCTAACCATTTTCATTCTTTAGCTGAATCTTTGAAAAAAGCTATAAATAATACATGACAAAACACATGACAGGCATAAAATAGTATTTTTGCACCAACAAGATGATTCTTAGAGAGCTATTAGGTGAAAATTTGGTATATCTTAACATGGTGTGATGTGTGTCCTTAAAAATTGAGTAAACTTAACAAGTGGAGGATTACTGAAGTGGCAGGCCTAAACAAACTATCCCCATCAGATGAACAGTATCTGACAGTCATGTCCTTAAGAAATAGGAAGAAATGCTGCATAAAGCTGACACAGGACCTAAGAGATGAATCTGGCCCTTCGATTGATCTATTTACTGATTCCTAAAGCCTCATCAGAAATACTCTTAATGCAAGGATGGCTATTAAGAAATCATTGACAGGGAAGGGAAACGAGCAGAAACAGGCGGGGGCCAAATTGCACAAGAACTGAAACGGCCTTGAAATGAGTGGCAAAGGTCTTATGGAGTGATGAATCCAACTTTCACATTCCTGGTTCAAATTATCATCACTATGTTCATAAGGAGGTCAGGAGAGAGTATCTACAGCCATCTCTAAAACACAGTGGAGGGTCTGTCATGGTTTGCGGCTGCATTTTAGCCAGTGATGTTGGGGATCTTATCTAAATTACCAAGATATAAAAGCGCACACTGGAACACTGTCAGCTGTGGACTGGCCTCCTCAGAGCCCCGATCTCAACATTATTGAAGCAGTGTGGGATCATCATGATGGAGAACAGAACGAAAGAGCAAACATCTAAAGAGAAGCTTTTAATGTCCCTCAAGAAGCCTGGAAAACTGACCCGAAGAAACTGACCTAAAAAAGAAATCTTGTCTAAGAGATTGATAGGTTCATCTAGCAGAAACTTATTGCTGGAACACCAAGACAATTCTACCACAACAGCAAAAGCATCAGACACCAGGCTGAACTCTTTGGGTAGTCTCGTGCACGGGGGAGAGAACCGTGACGAGCACCGTTCCTGCCGCTCGAACCCCAGTCGCTCTCAGTTAGCCCCCTCGTAGCACTGCTCTTTATTGTGGTTACATGAATATGCATAGGTTCATTAACATATGACGTCTTACGTAGGCATACGTGTGAACAAAGAGTACCGTCTGTGTATTTGTATCTCATGACCTTAGGATGAGTGTGTATGCCAGAGTGCTCTGGGAGGCACACAGAGTCTTTGCAGACTGCTAAGGATCACACATCCTATCACTACACAATCGATTATACACCTCTAAGAATATATGGTTAAATATTTCTAACATGACAATCCAACAATATAAACCCAACAGAGATTTCAGGCTGTGTTGAAGAGTAAAGGTGTTCAAATGAAATGTTGACTTTAAAGCTTATTAGTATTGTACAAGCTCTGTTTTTGCCTTTTATATTATATATCCATGTATATTTGCACATTTCAATCAATCACTGTACCTAATTCCCATTTCTTAGCAAAATATAAAAAAAATGTAAGATTGCTTAAGACTTTGTGTGTTTGCACTGTACTGTACATATAAAAATGTACAGGGTGGGCCATTTATATGGATACGCCGTAATACCATGGGAATGGTTGGTGATATTAAAGTCCTGTTTGTGGCACATTAGTATATGTGAGGGGGCAAACTCCTCAAGATGGGTGGTGACCATGGTGGCCATTTAGAAGTCGGCCATCTTGGATACAACTTTTGTTTTTCCAATAGGAAGAGGGCCATGTGACACATCAAACTTATTGGTAATGTCACAAGAAAAACAATGGTGTGCTTGGTTTCAACGTAACTTTATTCTTTCATGAGTTATTTACAAGTTTCTGACCACTTATAAAATGTGTTCAATGTGCTGCCCATTGTGTTGGATTGTCAATGCAACCCTCTTCTCCCACTCTTCACACACTGATAGCAACACCGCAGGAGAAATGCCAGCACAGGCATCCAGTATCCGTAGTTTCAGGTGCTGCACATCTCGTATCTTCACACCATAGACAATTGCCTTCAGATGACCCCAAAGATAAAAGTCTAAGGGGGTCAGATCGGGAGACCTTGGGGGCCATTCAACTGGCCCACGACGACCAATCCACTTTCCAGGAAACTGTTCATCTAGGAATGCTCGGACCTGCACCCATAATGTGGTGGTGCACCATCTTGCTGGAAAAACTCAGGGAACGTGCCAGCTTCAGTGCATAAAGAGGGAAACACATCATCATGTAGCAATTTCAAATATCCAGTGGCCTTGAGGTTTCCACTGATGAAGAATGGACCCACTATCGTTGTGCCCCATGTTCGACTAATGCCACTCTCCAGTGACATGCGGCGCGTGCTACGCTGTGGGCTCTTGCTGAATGAAGCTAGGACAGCCACTGATGTGTCTTCATTAGTGACAGTTTTCTTGCATCCACATTTTGGCAAATCCAACACTGAACCAGTTTCACCAAACTTAGCGAGCAGTTTGCTGACTGTAGCATGGAGATGGGTGGTCTCGTAGGGTGTCTTGCATTGAAATCTGCTGCAATGACCCGGTTACTGCGTTCACCAGATATCAACACGATTTCGATCCGCTCCTCACGTGTTAACCTCTTCGACATGTCAATGGCTGTGAACAAAGAGAAACTTGTAAATAACTCATGAAAGAATAAAGTTACGTTGAAACCAAGCACACCATTGTTTTTCTTGTGACATTACCAATAAGTTTGATGTGTCACATGGCCCTCTTCCTATTGGAAATACAAAAGTTGTATCCAAGATGGCCGACTTCTAAATGGCCACCATGGTCACCACCCATCTTGAGGAGTTTGCCCCCTCACATATACTAATGTGCCACAAACAGGACTTTAATATCACCAACCATTCCCATGGTATTACGGTGTATCCATATAAATGGCCCACCCTGTACATTCTTCTTGTTAATGCTTTCAATACTCATAATGTATCATTGGAAGACTTTAAAGCCGTTACAACCTAAAAGATTGTGGGATTATCTTACTTTCCTTACCCTTGCTAAGATTTCAGCAAAACAGTGTTAAGTATCATAGATATATATGAGTTCATATAGTGTTGCATGTTACGCATATCCCTGAATATTTTGTTCAGAATCTGCTGACAGGATTTAGTGGAATGAAAGCGTTTTTGTGTTGCAGTCACTGTAGACTCAGAACAGGATTTTGTGGCCTAATGTCAGAAACACAAGAACACTGCATGATTGTGTGTTTTTTTCCTGTCAGAAATACAAGGAGTTTGAGCGGGCAGTACGGGTGGAAGAGATCGATGGTCTGCGGCTGGTTAAGAGGCTGGCAGAGAACATGGAGGAGATGTTTCACAAGAAAGCTCAGGCGATGAAGGTATGTTTCCCTACGTTAATTTTCATCCATCACACACAAAACAACTTGAATAAACCCCCCAAATTATCTCAACAAATAACAATGATGTCAAAACTGCAAAGAGAGAGAGACTTTTTAGCTCTATATGTTCAAGTCTTTGTGATATGATATGTGAAGGAGTGACTATCCAGGAATAGGTGATAGGAAAAGGCAGACTAGACAGACTTCAGGCCCCTGAAATACAGGCACCGAGTGCAAGTATAAGCAGCCTTGCCCACTGCCCCTTCACAAGTCCTCTGACTTTAACCTCCATCTGATCTATATATGTATATGATATATATGCATTTCTTTCTTTTTTTAACTTTGCACACATGAAGATCTTTTTGTATTGATGGTTCTTGTGCAAAATCACGCTTTTATATCATTTGTAGCTTTGAATGTTTTATTTGACACTGTAAGCATCTATTTTTAAGTAAACATGTCCGTATATTGTTGGTGCATTAATCCAACATCGTTTTCATGTCTGTGGATGTTGTGTGTGTATGTGCTGTAAAAGGCGCACTGCACAATGTGGCAGCGTGTCCACAGTGCGCTGCCTCTTTGGCTGGGGCTCTCGCTTCAGGTGACTGATCCTATCAGGACAACATGGTGGTGTTAACAGAAATTGGATTTTTTTCTGAGAATTTGGTCAGAGGATGCACGCCTAAAGGAAGTGAGTGAGTGAGAGGCGTGCAGATAGAATTAAGCCATTTCCACGTCTTATGTATGGTACCGTTTCCTGCTTAGGTTGCATAATGGTGCTTGTTTTGCAGTGTTATAATCACCCTTAAAATGATTTCCATATGTGGACATAGAAAAGATTATGTATTTCCAACTGCTGTGCGTCATCTGGCATTTCAAAAATATCACTCCTACTCATACACAGCATTTGCTGGCATGAAGGCAAGCTTCTAATTGAATATTTCTACTGTCATTGAATTCTGTAATGAAAAATAAAGGAATGAATCAGTTTTCTAATAATAATGAACATTGTTTTGTATTTCAACCAAATGCCATGTGCTTTCCACATGAAGATTAAGCTTACATAATTTTATTTTATGACGAACGCACAGAGAGGTTTGTTACCCTTTTGCAAACGGCTTCTAAACGGAGAGATTAGATGCCCGTGTGCTTCCTTGGGATTCTGTAAAATCCACGAAGACATGAGGTTCAGCTAGTTAATGGCTTCTTGAAAGTCCCTGTCTGGATGCTGGACGCCTGACAATTGTACATCTCAGTAGGCTTTGTGGGAGTTTGTGTGTTTGTATCTGTATGAAGTAAAAGTTGTGGGGATCGATGTGAAGATCACGGGGTGCCCGGTACGTTTGAAAGAAGCATTTGCGTGTGGGAAAATAAGGTGTAAATTTAACCTTTGTTAGCCACGATTTCATTTCACCTCCTTTTGGTCTTGGCCTCGTGAAGAATTGTTTGTTTCAGCCATATAATGGACGCATCGATGAGTCCTTTTTTCCTTCTTCTTTCCCATCTTGCTCCATTTTCTCTTTATTACCAGAGCTCTCATCTGTCTGGCCTGGCGTGCACTCCCACAGCTGTCCTTAAGCCATCCCTCTCTCCTTTGTCTGTCTCTCCCTTCTCTGCTCCGCCTCTTCCCACGTCTCTGCTTTTTACTAAAGTATATGTGGCGCTTCAGCGATTCAATTTCCGTGCAGGTGCTCTGCCCTGTCCGTCAACGTGGTTTTATCTCCTCGTCTCCACGTCGATTTCCCCGCTTTATCGCTCACCGCCACCTGCTGAGAGACAACAGCGTCTGTTGCTGTGAAAGCGTGCACCTGTAAAAGCATGTGTATGACCATTGATTTCATTTGGCTTTAAATGCGCCTAAGAGAGATTTTTCCGGTAATTTTGTTCCTAATTTTCAAAATATATTTTCTTAATTTAGGTGCTGAAATATTATTTTAAATGTAACCTAAATGACTCAACATTTTCAAAGCAGGCATCTTGGCGAGTGAAAGTAGGAATATTCACTTGAATGTGAATATGGCTGTCATTACTGCATGATCTTTCTGCTATGGCAGGTGAAACCTTTTATACAGTAATGTATGTAGAACTGTGTGTTCTTGAATTGCTGTTTTATTGCGTTGATGTCTATTTTCTTTCTCCTCTCATATTTGCACTGATTTAACACAACTTGGTGGGAGCAGTTCGTTCTTGTAGTTGCTTTGGCAGATTTAATTGCACTATTATACAGAAAACAAAAAGGGCAATCAAACAGTTCTTCGATGTAGACTTTAAAGGACATTATGTACTGCATGTCTGCGTGTCTAGCTTTTGTATGTGCTGTAAATCCACAGACACTTGCGTGGCTTGCATATTAGCCCGCCATTGTTATTTTTAATTGCTGTTACCTTCATCAGTTCCTGTGGAAGTTGGATATTATCATTGTCTCGCAGACCGCAATTCCTCTCCTATTTCTGTCGCTCCAGAAAAAAAACAATAAAACAAAAAAATGCTTGTCTTCAGACTGAAAATGGTGGCAACAGCAGACGGTTAAAGAAACGGCGAACACGTTGTTATCAAAGTTGAAAGGCGTGGAGCTATTGTACTGCCCCCTTTGAAGTCAAGCATGGCTGTGTTTCATGTGACAAATGCACTTCAAAGCAGAGTGGATGCCTTGCTGCTAGGGCTGTTTCTCCTGTAATGGCGTTCGGTCTCTGCTCTGTACCTGCTGATATCATTTACCTGTGGCAGCTCTGCCTCTGAAGTCCTCATCCTGATTACTAGTGCAGAGTACAGAACGTTTGCTACGTTGTAGGTTAAAAATAAAAGGCAAACATGGGATTGTAAGTGAAATTTCTCAGCCAGTAAAACCTCCTATGATATCTAATTTTCTTATTGCTGAAATGTACTTTGAATGTTAATGTTGAAGTTAGCATTTCTCACCCTCTGCGGGAAATAATTTGATTTAAAATGTTTTTCCCAACAGGTGAGACTTAATACTCACATTTTTTAAAAGAAATGTAACCGATTATTTAAATAAATAATGACAATGACAATGACATATGTTATATTCTAAGATAAGTAAAATCATTCGATCATCACCTAACAGTTAATAACCAATTAATGTATATTTTATACTAACTGTATGGAAAATTGGTCTTAACTGATGCTAACACTTAAACACTTTCACTTGGGGTTCACACAGATGAACCTTTCATCATATGTCTGCCTAATTATTTGCTTAGCAAATCATAATTTCCTGCTCTCTTGATGGCAAAGAAATATCTATCATCATTAGGGCTGCCACGATTAGTCGACTAATCACGATTACGTCGACTATCAAAATCGTCGACGACTAATTTAATAGTCGACGCGTCGTTTGAAGCTTTGTAAGATCACAAAAGACGCAGGAATAAGTAGTAGGATTTAAGAGTGTAATAACGGACTGAAACAGAAGATGGCAGCACTGCATGTACAAGGATGCCAGCTGCCGTTAAACCCCGAAGAAGAAGAGGCTGTGTCCGGTATCGTAGCTGTGTCCAAATTCAGGAACCGCATCCTCCTGTGCCGCATTTGTAGGCCGACTACGTTACAGCGACACGACGAAGGCTGTTTAAATTCGAAGACTCCGACAAATGCAGCCGACAAATGCGCCCTTCATTTCCCCAGATTTGAAGGATGGGTCGGGTGTGTACTTCGTGGCCCAACCTATCCCAGAATTCATAGCGCGGCCCAGCTCAGTTTCCAACAATGGCGGCAGCTAGTTAGTTTTAATATTACTCTTATTATTCTTTCTGGGTCACAAAATAAACGTTTAACATATTTTCAGGCGAGAATGTAGCTGTGTAAACCTCAAATATCTGCTCAGTTTATCAAGACACCAAATATTTTCAAAAGCGCTCCGACGTTTTCGGAGACGTCTGTTACCCACTAGCTCGATAGCTAGCCGGGGGCACGGCTCACCAGAGCCGTGAGAACACCGGACACCCGGCAAATCGTTTTCAAACCCACCGCCGTCTTTCGCTACTCAGGTTAAACATATATGAGTCACTTAGATAACTTAAAATGTTATTGTTTGGCTTTTTTCAGTGTTTTATTTGTTCCTGAGTAAATCGGTTTGTCTGAGATTAAAGTTATAGTTTTTACACAGCTGAATAAACGTCAAGCAGACAGCTGATTATCAGAAGTGTGAGATGTGTCCTGTTATATTTTAGATAGCAAGGAGCAGACGGCTGAGTTTATTAAACTCCACCGAAACAATCTGCACATTTCATTAAAATTTAATAAATATAAGAGCAGATGCTGCTGGTGCAATAAGCTGTACGTTTCATGAATGATGATCTGATTAGTCGACTAATCGCAAAAATAATCGGTGACTAGTCGACTATCAAAATAATCGTTTGTGGCAGCCCTACTCATCATATGTACTCAAAGTGCAGCTGTAGATTTTGATGATGCACCAAGTTCGGGTATTTTTTTTTTTGATTGATTTATTTATAAAATCCAAAATGTGCCCTTACATACTCATTTTCGTGTATTGTTGTAAACGTGTTGAAAAGTGTGCTGATGACCTGGTCTAAGCAATAGAATATTGAAAATTACTGACAAAACTAAAACTAAATAAGTTTAAATATTTAAGTGATGATCAGCTGAATGCTACGTCACAAATGATTGTGAAATTAGACCAAATGTTGATTGCCGTTAGAAGAAAAAGTCTTGCAATGCAATCTAAATATGACATGTGCCAAAACAAATTCTTGTTAGCATCAAACTCCTAATGAGCATGCTGCTGAAGCCTTCTTCCTGTTTCCTTCTTATTGTAGGATCTGTACGTTGCAATAGAAAGTGCCCTGAGGTGACTGTTGTTGTGAATTTGTACTTTATAAATAATACTGAGTTTAATTGACCTGAGTTAAAAACAGTTGAAACTTTTTTTTGTTTTTACTGTTTTTTAATTATATGTGTAGCTTAAATGATCACTACAGTTATCTGCACTTTTGCCATTGTTAAGTTGTTTCATTCACTATTGATCTTCAGTCTAAGATTATTTTCAATCATGCATTCTGTTGAGAGTGATCACTGTTAATGACGAGGCATGGCAGGCCAGTGGATGTCCTTCTCCTCCCTGTCACCAAAGAAATCATTAATGGATTTCATGTCTTGAACAGTGAAATGAGCGTGCATACAGCGAGCATGGCTAAGGTGAATGCCAAGAAGAAAAGATGAGTCAAAAGTTTGGCCTAAGCAAGAAACTGAAACACGAAACAAAGACCAGGGTGAGGTGGTGCAGGGATCGGGTAACAGGGCTGCACTTTAGATTCCCTTTCAGTCAGCAGAACTGCTGAGCTATTGATTATTGGGACTTGATGTTTCAAAGCACGCCGTGTCCCTTCATCTCTGTCATTCCTTCTATTTTTCACTTTTCCTTTTATTTTGTTTCCCTTCTGTCTCTCCATCATGCTCCAGTCGCTTGACTTATAAAAACGGAGAAGAAGTGTCACAGGGCACTTTTTCCATTTTGTTGATTCTGCAATTCTTCCCTGGCTGGTTTGACAAAATTGCTGTCCCTAGTGCTATTGACGGGTCGTCCCAAGCCAAGCTTTCTCACCTGAGCTCAGGACTGTGGCAGAAACAAGACACGTAGGACTTGCAGGCCAAGGCTTAGTTAGCATTTCCTTTTATATCCAAGACAGAGCTATGCATGTGCACGTTTTTTAACTGCACTAGCTTAGCGTACTTTATTTGTATATATCACATGGACATATTTATAATTTTATCTATTCATGCCATTATATTAGAGAAAAATATGTAATTCAAACAGGGCTGATAAATAGATATAATTTTAGGTTATAGATAAATTATAGGTTCTGATCCTGATATTTAACTTATATTTTTATTGGGTAGCAACTCTGCTACTCTATGGACAGATCTCTGCAATAACTTCTAACTTCCAAAGATGGTTACAGGACAAATGGGAAGTTAAGTTGTACTCCGAAGTACAAATGTGTGTTGAAGCAACAGCACACAGGACCTTAGGGAATGCTTTTTATGTGAGTCTATTTAGAGCTGTAGTTGATGTGGTCTTGTTCTTTGTTACCTCTGGAGAACATTCAGATTCAGGCCACTGCCCTCCCTTTTTTGGTGGAGGGAACATCCTGAGGCAAGGCTTAATGTACTGCTTAAAAAAAAGTCAGAGACTTCCGTTACCAGTCAATAATGTATGTGACCACCCCATCCATCCTTCCTCCGCTTCTCTGACTGTGGCTCTTAGCATAGCTCAGCTATATATGACAGCCTAACTTTCACAGCTTTAGTGTTGCATTCATAATGGATAGGCATTTGCTAAGGTCAGCGGCTTCATCCGTCAGGAAACCCAGAATACAGCAAGCGTGGCGCAAGAACAACAATAAGCCAATCACGCTGACAGTTAAATGAGGGGGATCGTTTCTGAACTTTTGAAAGTGTAAACAAACTGAATCCTTTGTTAGGCAAATCATAATCACACGATGTCAGATAATGAAAGGGGGTAGATGAGTCCAAATGTCAGGAAAAAAGAGGGGGCGGATGGAGGTGGGTGGGATGAAAAGAGATGAAATTTTTGTTTAATTCAGTGGGAAGACATCACGTCTTTACGTTAGAGATCTGGGAACCATTAGACAAGCAAGGTTTCGCTCAAGCTTAAAGACACTCGATCTAAATAGATCTTAATTAAAATGTAACATATAAATCTAAGCAAACTGTCAAATTACATTTAATAAAACAGATCTTTCTTGCCATCATTTTTGGGGGGAATTTTTTCTTCTAGCAACTAAGAGTCCTGTCCCGTTACCACAGCAGGTCCTGTGAGCACTGTACATGTAGCTTTTTACTCTGGCAGCAGTGAAAGCGAATGTGCTCGTATAAGGGCGTGTGTTTTCAAAGAGGCAAAAGGGCTGTTGCTGTGTCGGTTGAATTATTACTGTCATCTCATACCAAGCAAAGCCTCGACAGAATGGTTTGAAAAGAAAAGTAATTTCCTCTCTTTTTAAACTGCATCATACATTTTGGCAGGACCACCTATTGACAAAAAGACATGGCAGGCTCATTTGAATTTTTGCGAGACACACACGAACGCACGCAATCAGACAGCATGCTACCTTGTGTACGCCCACAGCAACGCAACATGCACACAAAGATAAACACGCCACCTGGAGTGTTCATCCTGGTGATATGGGGGAATTGAAATTCACAGGAGTAAGGAGTATCTACTTATCTCTAATGTGTTTTTCCAATTGAGCGACTCCCTGCTACTATGCAAGTTATTTTCCCCTAGAGCTTTTAGTCCCATCTTATTGCTTGGTAAGTTAAACTGCATTAATAACATGTCAGAACTGATTACCAGAGGTAGAAAATAAGTGTTTAAATGTTCGGTAGAGTGCAGTAGAGCGGAAATTACAACAAGCCATATATTCCTTAATGTATTCCTTGAGAAAATGTAATGCTTTGTAACACTTAAATCCAATTATTTTTGTCTGAGCCAGATTAATAGGCTCAATTCTGATTGGAGGGAAGTTCAGGTTACCTTATAACTCTATACATGGACACACATGCATACAGTTCATGGACTCATGACGCATATAGTACATGCATACTTGCACATATTTAAGGACTGACATTTGCAAAAGAAGCAGAATAGGTCAAGGAGCTAATACTTCAAGGTGTCAGCTGAGAAAACGATTAACACTCACACGCACGCACAAAAACAGACCATTACCCGCTCACAAATGCTGACAAGTATGTTTGTATCGACAATGGCTTTTGCAAGCAGCAGCTGACATTTTGTTGGGAGTGTGAGGCTAAGTGATCAGACCTTTAGAGGATGCTATTCTATTATTCCTCTTTCATCCTCCCTTTATTTCACCGTCCTTATCTTTGTTTGTTCCTCGAGTTCTCAGCAAATGTACCTGCCTGAGGTTTTTTTGTGTTGCTTCACACACACACACACACACACACACACACACACACACACACACACACACACACACACAGAAAGAAGACATCCAGGTCCTTTCTGCCTTGCTTCTCTCTCTCAGCCTCTCAGAGATCATAAAGAAGGTATGTATACATAATCAATAGCCAACTAGAATGAAGCATAGAATGATATGCAACAGTATGCAATGGCCAGGTGTGTTGCTATGGTGAAGAAAATGATTGGTTGGACTCTAGATTACAGCGTTCACTTCCAAAAACAGTCTGCCTGCACACACAAGAGCAGCAGCGCAACACACAAGCGCACTAGCACGTGGCCTGGCTGAAATAAGCTGGCTGATTGCAGTAGTTTTACTGGTAAAGCCATTTGAATGGAAATGTGAAATGGAAGTCTATTACTAAAACTCACAGACATCAGGACCAGCTGTGAAAGAGAGAAATTACTTGCGATAAGAACTTACAATGTGCATCAGTAGAAAGACGTACGAGGAAGCATTGCTGTGTGTCTGTGTGTTTGTGTGTTGAATAGAGATTCCTGAGAGTCAGTCCTGCTGCTCTCGGCCCGAAAAGCCAGTTTCTAGTCCTTCTTCTTTATACTGAGAGAATTATTCTAAAAGCTCCTCACAACGCAATATTTATTTTACTGAACAAAAAACACCCCAAAAACAAGGTTACTCCAAATTGTGCTCATTTTTAAAAAATGCGCACATGCATGAGAATCTTTTTCTCTCTTAAACTGTTCCTCCAGTACTTAGTACAAACCATATCAGCAGATCTACTACACCTGTTAAAAAAGCTAGTATATGCTATCAATTGGTACTTTTTTAGTTTCTTAAGAATTTTCCTTGGTAAGAGATCAAGGCTGTAAGGGCGCAGTTATGTCTTAAATCATCATGACTAACACCAGAGGCCCTTAAAGTTTTGTCTTCAGTTCTCAGCCATCGTTAGACTACTTAGTGAGAATAACTGTTAAAACCTCTCAACAGTTAATTTCCATTTTAACACAGATGACTGGAGCTATCTAAATGTGGACACATTAAAAGAGTTGTTCACTGGCATTACTGGACCTAAGCCCCCGGTGTAAGAGTTGGACAGGTCAGCAACTTTAATTATACATGATTACATTATATTAGTTTTACCCAAGTGATTCCAGTGAGTGCTGACACAGTATAATATTACTTGGAGTTCTTGCCATACATTTATCATGCTAATGATCTGATAACCAGCAGTTACATAAATGCTCGTTATACTGTCTGTTAAACTAACAAAAGCAAAGATAAACATGAGTAACCTTTGAGTAAAATTATGAATTTGGGCTCTGCAGGGCAAACACCTTGGACTTTGAACTGCTTTAAGGCACGGCTAATTCTCAAAAAATATAATCATCAACTCACATTTTGTGGACCCAGCTGAAGACAATTCAGAGACAGTTTTATCCATTCAGGCAACTGAAGGGGAGAAAAAGCAGCTGACTAAGGTTTTCTTATGGTTTAAACCTTTATATCTATAAACTATCTGTTAAGTGAATTTAATGCAAGACTTGCATTAACACAACACATTAACACAACACGCCTACTTCACTTAACAAGGTGTGGGGTTAAGATATTTGCTTGGCCTTTGGACAAAGGGTCAAAGGGGAGAGTCCATTTCAAAATTTATTTTTTAAAAGACATGTGCATTAGTATTCACAGCCTTTGCTCAGTAATTATTTGAAGCACCTTTGGCAGCATAGCCTCAAGTCTTTTTGAGTATAAGGCTGTAAGCTTGGCACACCTGTTTTTGTGCAGTTCTCCCATTTTTCTTTGTAAATTGGCTCTTGCTCCATCACGTTGCATGGGCAGCATTACTGGCAGATCTCTCCAGAGATGTTTATTGGGTTCAAGTCTGGGGATTAGCTAGGCCCAGAGTGGTCCTGAAGCCACTCCATTTTTATCATGACTGCGTGCTTAGAGTCATTGTCCGGTTGGAAAATGAACCTTTGCCTAGTCGGACTTCCAGAGTGCATGATGCTGCCACCACCATGCTTCACTGTGGGGACAGCATTGGCCAAATGATGAGTGGGTAACTCATCATTTGGCCAATACGTCATCAGACCAGGGAATTTTGTTTTTCATATTCTGAGAGTCCTTCAGGTGATGTTTACTGGAGTGGGGATATGGCAAACAGCACTACAGGCCAACTTCAAGCCAACAGCACAAATCACCATCAAGTGCGGGATTTACCAAGCAGATGCTCTGTCCCCACTGCTGTTCTACACAGGCCTGAACCCTCTCAGTGAGAAGACAAGACTCACTGACAAGATACAGATACCGACTAAGGAATGGAGCAGTTGTCAGCCACCTCCTCGACATGCCAGGAGCGAACGAGACTTCACTGATCCACACCACTAAGTGTCAACAGAAATGACATCGGAATGTCATTCAGACTGGAGAAGTGTAGTTGGATGGTAACAAAGAGAGGGAAGGTAGTCAGAACTGAGGGGGTCGAACTACCAGAAGGCAACGTTGCAGACATGCAGACAGCTACAAGTACCTGGGAATCCCGCAGGCAAATGGGAACCACGACAAGGCTGCTAGGAAAGCTGCAACCACCAAATACTGCACAGAATAAGGCAACTCCTGAGAAGTCAGCTGAATGGGAAGAACAAGATCCAGGCAATCAGCACCTACGCCTTGCTGGCAATCAGATACCCACTGCTATAATAAGCTGGTCAAAGGAGGAGACAGAAGAAAAAGAAAGCTCCTGACCATCCATGGAGAGTTTTACCCCAAATCCACCATCTTGAGACTGTATGATCAGAAAGAAGGAAGCCAAGGACTGTGAGTGTCAGAACCACCGTCCAGGATGAGAAAAAATGGATAAACTGTCTTAAGTTAATTTCTACAAAAAAATGTTTTGACTTTGTAAGCTCTGAGCACAAATGGACAAATTGGATAATGCAAAAATGACAATTTTATGCATTTAACAATTTTATGCTACCACAAAAACACAAGAAAGAATGAACATTTCTGTAGTGACTCTACAATCAGTAGTGCTGAAACTGTTCATTAGATAGAAGGGGGCCTCTTGCCTTTTCTGTTTTATATGATAAACTCCATCTCTTAAAGTTGTTAATTTTCCATGATTGTTTTTCATTTGCAAACAGTAGCATCAGCTTGCCTGCTTCTGAAGGATGATTATTCTCGTTAGATAGGGTGAAAGAAGGCACAGATATACCCTCACCCACATAGAGGCACACGCAGCAGACGGTAACAGCAAGAGGGTGATAATGGAGTGTATGTGTGTGTGTTCGTGTGTCATCACATGTTGTTGTTGTTGTTGAGTTTATGAGCGAAAAAGTGCATGAGTAAAACAGCATGAACTGATGAAGGAGTTTGTTGTCACAGTGTCCAAAGAACCTAAGGCGGTCATTACTTCTACCGCTGAACCATTAAGGAAAATAGGCTCTTTTCACGAGATCGCCAAATGTCTATCTTCTATCTGTGTGTGTGTATTTGTGCGTTTCCTGAGGGGTTTTAGTGTAGCCTAAGTGCTAAGGGTGCTTTTAAAGCTGGTCGTAAAGCTTTTTTCTGTATGAAGGTTTCTCCGCCTATTATTTTTGACCCACTAATCAATTCACTTCTTTACTCAAGCTATTCTATTTCTCTTATCTTCTCTACTCCTGTAGAGGCTGGTAGAGGCAGCAGAGGAAGCTCACCTTCAACATGAAGAGGATCCAAACCTACAGGTGTGTATCTCGTGGACACTACTGACAATTCAACCAGCTAAATAATTCTGTCATTAATTATGAAAATAATAAAGAAAAAGTATCAATTTGCATCATGTTTTATAAATAAGTGTTTACATTTGTTGTTTAGGTTTGTCATTTTTGTCTGCTGTTATTATAGAGAAATAATAATACTTTTGGTAGTAATATTAATAATAGTAGCAAACCTTATTTCTACTCACAGCTTTGTGAATTGTGTAGTTAATGTCATGTAAAGAACAAAATATGATTACTGTTTTTGCAGAGTTACAATTTGTTTACATGCTTTGTAAAATTAAAATCTATGCATTGTTTTAATGCAACTTACAGCTTTTATCCCAACTATAATCCACATTATTATTCAACATCTTATTTAGCATCTTTTGAAGGGGGTCCTGAGTCTTCTGGGCCCTCCAGTACATACCCAGATCACTTCACCTAAAAGGCATCCTGGTCAGATGCCCAAACCACTTCATCTGGCTCCTTTTAAAGTTAAGGAGTAGCAGTTTTACTCTGAGCCCCTCCTAAATGACCAAAGCGCACATACCCTTTAGGGGATCCCCATTTCCGCCACTCCCTTCCATAATCTTTCTTCTTTCGGTCACTACCAAGATCTTGTGACAACGAGGGATGGTAGGAATAGAGATTAATCTTGATCAATCTTGATTCACTTTCATGAACAGCTCTATTCACCACAACAGACTAGTGTAGCATCCACGTCCCTGTCAAGCCTCTCGATCTTCTGCTTTACTCTTCCTTCATTTGTGAGCAGTAACTGAGATACATAACCGCTTCCACCTGGGGAAACAGCTCGTTCTGAAACCAGAGTAGGAGTGGGCACTGCACCCTTTTAATGCCTGGCCTCAGATTTGCTAACTCGAATCCAAACCACTTCACACTTGTCTGCAAACAGCCCCAGTATAAGCTGGAGGTCATGGCTTGATGAAACCAACAGAATCACATTGTCTGCGAAAAAACAGAGACAAAATTCAAAGACCATCAAATCCTCCCCCCTCCGTGCTCTGCCCTCGGCTGCACAAACTATCCATAAAAATTACGAACAGAATCTGTGACAAACAGCAGCCCCTGTGGAGACCAACAACCACTGCACTGCAGGGAGTTATTGTACACAATTTGCCTCATGCTTTTCCAAGGCATGCTGGGACGTGACAGGAGCAAGCAAAGGTAACACCTTTTCCACCCGACCACATCAACAGGTGGAACTTTCCTTCACTCCCAGGAGGATAATTGCGGCTCTAATGGGGGCTTGCAAAGTGCCCATATCGGCTGTAATTTTCGTGTGTAGTATGACTAGGGCATTCCCCTACTGTCTCAGGTAGATCCTGTGATGCTTTCAACATTCTGATAATACCCCTGAATAGGGCGAGGGGTAAGGGGAAACTCTGTGCAATTATACTGCAAATCCTTATTTGTAGTTGAACAAATCTGGAGCCAGTAAAGGTGATGCAGCTGCACCTACAGATGTATAATAACCCAACATTTAATTGCATGGGGGAGGAAACACATCTAGTTTGTCAAATAGATATGTAAAGCAAGCGATAATAGTCATGTTTTTATACCTGGGTATACTCTGTGGGAAACACCTTTTGAGTCTGAAACATAAATCATGAATTATTTATGGTGTTATATCTCTGTCATATTCCCACTCAAACATTCAACACTTTCTAAATGACTCCCTGGGAGTTCCATCCTCACTTCTGCAGACTTGGGCAAATGCATTCAGCTAATCATTTCTGTATACACCCCCCCAAACCAAGCTTCTGCTCTCATGGTTCTGCCTCAAATCCATTTGAGCAGCTTTAATTTTTAGAGTGCAGCTTTGTACTTTGTGTGTGTGTGTGTGCGAGAGAGAGGCAGAATAGCTGAATATGTGGCGGGGCGAGTTTGTTCAAGCATCGAGCACATCTCAGAAGTTTCTTAAAGTAGGAGGAGCAACAGCAGAAACTTGAGTTTTAAAGAGGAAATATGATACTAAGTCGACTTGGGAGTATTTGCTGGAAAACTACTTATAAATTGCTTGGCAGCCGTGTTATGTGTGTTAGTGGCAGCAGCAGCGAGTATGTGTTTACTCTGTCAGGTTTTAAAGGTATTACAGTGAATATCCTGCGGTGTTCTGCTGTCATTGGTTATTAAGGAGGATGAGTTGCTAGATTTAACCACTGACTGTTGTCCAGCTCTGCCCCTGTCATTTCTTTTTTTTATGTTCTTGTTTTTTCCACAAACTGAAATTTCCTTCCTTTGATCTGTAAAGGAAAATTACACCATTTACTCTGACCGTGCTTTAAAACAATGCTCGCACCCAAGCGCACACATGCACTGACATATAGAAGACAAAACAAATAACAGAAACCGCTCCGTTTAACTAATAATTTATTCATAAAACAAGGGCAAGCAAACAAAACTGTCTTCTTCAATATTGGGTTGAAAGTATTGTATATAGTTCTGCATGTTTTTGTGGTCATGTGCATGTGCATTTGATATTTATGGAGTACTGGGTTTGTCTTTTTGTTTGCTATGCAGCTTAATATGCAATAACATCGTGTGGGGTCACAGTGGTGCTTTATGCTGATAATTACTTGGTAGTGATGAGACGAGCATCCTTTTGTTTTAGCTTTAATGCTTTTTAGCTTCAGACGTTGATACTGGCTAATAAAAACAGTAAATTTTTGCATTTTCTGATATACAGTTATCAAGATACCTTAAACTACCACACCTATATGATGTATCTGGAGACAAAGAGAAGACAAAGGGAAAGAAAAGGAAGCTGGTGAGAGGGGCCGAAGAAAGGAAATATAAACCTGTAATTTGACCTAACTAAAGAATATTGTTGCCCACTATGACTTCTGTCTTGTCACTGGTAGGAGCAAAGCAAAAATAGCATTAGTAGCACAACTGGAAATAGAGTACTCTACATTTTCCGTACTACATTTATTCAGATATTGCCCCAAACTGGCAGACGATGGCTACAAAATGAGAAACAAACTGAAGAAACCAACTGGAGTACAGCTCAAAGAAGTACACCGTGCAAACCAAGCTGACTGAGAAGTCTGTTGTATTTTGGAAGGAATATACTCAACAGCTGCAGACACCAAAACCTGTTATGGAAGACAAAAAAAACACAGAGTCTGAAAAAGGTTTTTAATTTCAACATGCAATGAAAATACTTTGCTAACTGTGGTTTCTTCAGTAACAACCAGCTCAGTTTCTTTTATACCTGCACAGCAAACTCAGTATCACTCGTGGTCGTGCTGTGCGTCACTTCTAAACTAATAATTCATTGATCACTAACAGCAGAGGAGGATCAAAAGACACATGTGATTACCTTGTTTATTTTATAAAAGAAATGTTTAAATGCCGTTTAATCTGATCGTCGTATCTTATTCATCTTTCTCCCTGTTTTCATCATCACCCTGTTCTTACAGGTATCACTGAGATGACCTCAGTCCTAATATTTAGACATCTTTGTGTTGTCCTAACAAATATATTGGTAAATTTTAAATTTCACAGACAAAGACAGACTTTGCATTGTGTGACGACCTCATACGTATAATAATCATCTTTATCGGGCTCATCATGGTAGTACTAGATCATTGTCTTTGCTCAGCATGCTTGTTAGCGTGCCTATGTTTGGTTTATCTGATGGCTCATCTATGGGTAATTGGGCTAATATGTTACGTAATTAAATTAAATATTTCTTTTTATTGTAAATTGTGTTTAAATTGTCTGAGCAAAACAGTGAAATGATTAAGCATTCCTGAGGTGTGATCATGAAATGCAGAAGCTGTTTACCTGCATGTGAACATGCATGTATATTATTGCAGCACTGTACGTGTACACCTGTGTAGGTGTGCATGGTTCATGTCTGCACTGCTCTGATGGTGGCATTTCTAATAGCGTGTTTTACTGCAGAACATGGTGAATAGATGGTAATTATTGCCAGCTCTGCTAAAAATACCACATCCTGTAGGGTGAAACCTCCTCCATCACTATTCTGAGTTTATTATAAAATGTTTGTGTGGTTTATTGCTATTGGATACATATTTGGCTGGCAGCGATTTGATAGGAATTTCCTTATCTATCCTTTCCAGAGCTCTTCTGCTTCCATGTGAAATTGGCACGGTAATCTGCTGCGATTTTCCTCTCTCACTCTTTTACCCGCATTGCTCATGTACTGTAAATAGGAAAGCAGAGAGCAGTCTCCCATGCACTCTCCAGCCAGCGAATCCTTCCTTGGAGGTTGGAAACAAACAGCCGATTGCTAAGCTCGATGTTGACTGAAAATGTGGCCCCAGTCAGGCGGGAGCAGTGAGAAAGAAATGCTTAATCTGTTTTTGTTCTCATACTCCCGTGTCTGGGGTATTATCGTAGACTGCAGAGAGGGAGCCACTTGCTTGTTGCTTAATAATATCAAAAATGTTTTGACCCATGTCTCTGTCTGTGCTTTCAAAGTAGTGCCTGCTTCAGTGTCCTGTCACATGTAGGGCACTTATGTGACTTTAGGATTTTTTTTAAAATAGCTATTTAATCAAGACTAGGCTTTGAACACATTGTATATTACACAGTTACACACTGGTTGAGACAGATGGGTAAACTACCCTGAGCCTGGTTCTGCTGGAGGTTTCTTCCTGTTAAAAGGGAGTTTTTCCTTCCCACTGTCACTTATAGGGGATTGTTTGATTGTTGGTTTTGTACCTTATAGTATGAAGTGCCTTGAGACTCTGTATGAATAAACATGAATTGAACTGAAGTGAAACTTGCACACAAAGTAGTCTGAAGTACTTTGTTAACAGTGTCACAGAAAATGGTTCAAAAAGGTTCCCCACAGAGACAGAAACAGTGTTGATTGTTGAGTGAGGCAGTGGAGGTTTGTAATATTATCTCCTCAGCATCAAGCACAGAGCATCAAGACACGTGCCAGTTAGACGCCATGTTGCTTAAAGCTAAACTTTGATAAAAGTGAAGCATGTAAGTTTGTACATTTTTCATTAATATGGGTGAACGTTAGTTCGGTAACAATACCAAAGCAGCATAATGTGAAACAACACTGTAGAATATTATTAAGTGAGAATAAAGAAAAGACTTAAGTCACCTCAAACGATTTGCAAGCATCGGACTATTTTCTGTCAAAAGGCAAAATGCAGCTCAAGTATCAAACTTGGAAGCATAGTCTTCAGTGTTGTTCCTCATGCTTTGTCTACCAATAAACTTAAGTCGTACCTACTGGTACATTTTTACATTTACCCACAAGCTAACGTTAAAACTAAGAAAACCAAGTGGATTTAAATATTTGATGCAAACAAACTTTGCTAATCAACCATAGCTGACTTTGTCCTCTATATTTCTACAAGCTCCAAGAGAAAAGGTCAGATAAACGCAGATCATTTCTCTGTCACCTGACAAGGCAAGACAGAAACTCTCAGTCTGTGAGAGATTTGTTGTGAGGTGTGTTTGTGCATTATACCCCCATGTGGCTTCTATAGACTTCCAGACATGTTTGATTCCAAGTTGGTGAGCACAAAGTTTAAGCTGCGTGAAGTAGGATTTCAAGTAAGGTATATAAACTCTTACTTGGCCTTTTCCTCCAAGTTATTTACTCAATCTGCTGTCTTGTTTACCCCCTGATTACTTATATCCATGCCCCCGGTTGTTTTCGACTCACATTTTCACACTCTGGGACTCTTCTTCCTTTCCAAACTGTGGCAAAAAGAGCAGGGAGGTGAGCGGGGAAAAGAGTCTAAGTCAAGATTACATTTAAACGTGAGCACCAGAGGGTGGGGCATCATGGTCAATCCTTCCCAAATCACATGTTGTGTCTTTTTCTCTTGAGGCTGTTGATCCACTGTCTGACTCTCTGCAGGAAAAATATTAAAATCAACAAAAGCCTTCAGATATATGGCTTACTGTACTAAACTGCGTCGGTGCTCCTCTAGGAGGCAAATTAAACTTTTGCAGTGTGTTTGCTTTTTAGGTTTTTTTTCATTGACAAGCAATATTTTGACCTGATCTTGATCAGTAACTAAAAAAATGAATACGGGTGATAGAAATGTACTACACTCAACACAGTTTCCATTGTCTGGTGTGCAGCCAGTGTTAGAGAGACGGCCACTTTGTGATTCTAGAGACAAAATCAGCATTATGTGCTTCTATTTGTAAGACATTCCTGCAAAAGTTGCACAAATCTTCACATGTAGAACATTGTGAAATGTCCAGAGAAACACTGGAGCACATTTACTAAAATAGCAGAAGCAAAAAATGCAGGTCAGAACCACCAAAGAGAGGACAAAACAGCAATGGAGACACAAAATCATGAATTTCAAAATCACCTAAATCACCCTTCTTCCCCATTCTGATTGGCAGTTCGAACTTGACCATGTCTACATATCTAAATGCATTGAGTAGCTGCCATCTGATTAGTTAATTACAGAATTAATGAGCAATTGAACAGGTGTACCTAACGAAGTGGTTGGTGAGCAATTGTTAAAAGGCTAATTTTCACTTGGCGATCAGTCTCATGGTTCTATATGTTCAAAAGCCGAGCCAAAGAATTAAAGGCAGAAAGTGATTGTTTTTGTAAATCCACTTAGCATTATCGTGTGATTATATCAAACTCAGTGCCATAATACTATTTGAATGTGAGGTGGTACATATTACACAATAAATTCTTTTTGGCTTGCATTTTGAAAAAGGGAACTGAAAAGGCTCCACTTTTTACCTTTTGCTAACCCTTTATTCATCCTCTCCCTCTTTGTCTGTCCCACACTAAGTGAGTGGGTGCTGATGCTACAATCTCTCAACGTAATGCACCGCAGCGTTAAAGATCAGGTTGTTAACACTGTGATCTGGGACTGCATTAGCAGCACTGGGCTCTCCTTTACTGTACTGCTGGAATGGCATAATTGACGTACTCAACACAGACACCCACACTTGGACACACATGCATAGATGCAGACACACACACACACACACACACACACACACACACACACACACACACACACACAGTTGCACATCATGGTTTGCCCTGGACTCCATTCAGACACCCACACTCGCTCTCGCACTATTGAAAATGTGCAATTTTAATCAAAATTAAAGACAACATACTGTGAATATAAATGCGTTTGTTAGCAGATTAATTAGCTGTGTTATGTCTTTACTTTTTTTAAGCATTGTGTTTTCTGTACTTTGAACTGCTGTTGCCTCTGGTGACTTATCTTTCTCATTTCTGTTTTTCAAAACAATTAACACTTAACAAATGCACAGCTTTAATTGTGTTTTTCAACTGAGTCATCATTAAGTGTTGCTCTGTGTCTTCTAGGTAGCCACTTCTATAAGAAACCTTTGTTGTTTAAGTGTATATAGAGACGTCACAATGTTTAAAATGTCATTTAAAAAAGTAATAATTTTAATGGGACCTCAAAGTAATCAGAAATAATCATAAAGAATACACAGAAACACTTCTCACTTCTATTTTGTTTCAAATTTGAGCATTTTTTTAGTTGCTTTTCTTCCATCTGAGCTGCAATCAGATGACACCTTAATTTACTCGACTCTTTAGTGCGATGACAAAGTGACAGACAAGCAGAGCAGTGCTTACTACAGCTGCATCCACACTGAAAGAGATTATCTCATCACGCATCACCTATTAGCTGATTGCTGGTCGCTTGCAGATGTTGCACACTCTGGTTGCCTAGGTAACTCTTTAATATATTTATTACTAGGTCACATGTCATCCAAAACTATACTCTGCTCACGTCACTAGCTTCAATCGCTCACCTGGAACTGGAGAACATTTTACACTTGGGAGCTGGACACTTGCTGTTGTCAGTGATTATGTTGCCAATGGTGACTTGAAGTTACAAATTACAATTAACCTTAAAAGGTATCTGATTAACCCACCGCTGGGGCAACACTGATTGAAAGCATCAAATCACTGCAAGTTTATCATGATACAGAGTTTGCTTAAAATAAATTGAAGAGTTTTTCATGTCTGTGTAGTTGTAGTCTCAGTGATAGGTAGCAGATTTGAAAGCACGTTTCAGGAGGGAAAATGAGGCCAATAATTGGAATGGGCTAAGACATATCAATATGTCTGAGTGGATGACTGTAAAAAAAAGAAAGATCCAATTTACTGATGCAACAGAACGGTAAGGAGGCAAGCATGAGAAAATGTGTTTCAAATCCACAGTGAAAAACTGTTTGTTGGAGTGGGGTACAAAGAGAAAGCAGCACTTCAGTCTTCAGAGACATGCTGCACACTGAGGTATACAATCCCCAGCAGTAATGCCTGCTAACATACAGTATGTCAAAACGTTACATAAGAAGCACTTAAAGGCAGTTGAAGTGCAAATAGTGCTGAGTGTTATGGACTTAACCTTCACAGTCCCTGAGCTCAAACATATTTGAACATTTATGGAGCACTCGGTAACTGAAAACACCAACCATTCCTCATATCGCTATAACAACAGGATAACAACACCGCTATTGAGTTTTTATTCCAGATCTAGTTCAAATAAGGCAAAGTTATTCTAAAACCCCAAATCTTTTTATTAGATTCGATTACTCAAGGCCAGGCAAGTTTATTTATATAGCACAATTCAACAGCAAGGTCATTCAAAGAGCTTTACAGAGACATTAAAAAACAAAAACAAATAAAAAGCATAATTTAAAATGAAAAAACAAACAAAAAACAGATAAAATCAGTAGTTAAAATGTAAGTTTTGAAATTTAAACTTAAAAGTAAAACAGTGTGGATTTGGTGCTTTATTCAAATATAGCTGAGAACAGGTGAGTCTTCAACCTGGATTTAAATAAACTGAGTGTTTCAGCTGATCTGAGGCTTTCTGGGAGCTTGTTCCAGATATATGGAGCATAAAAGCTGAATGCAGCTTCTCCATGTCTGGTTCTGACTCTGGGAACTGATAAACTAAACTCACTAACTCACTAAAATAAAAAAAACAACTCTGATGTGTTTATATTTTAATCATAATAATAGTAATGATGCTAATTTGTATTTTACAACAGGTGGATTTTTTTTTTAAATCCCACCTGTTGTACAGGCAGGGAATGAACAGGCAGATGGGAGGGATATTAGTCTGTGACAACCTGGAAGTGCAACAGTTTTCCCACAGATATCGCTGATGATACTAGCCAAGTCACATAAATGCAGAAGGGAGCCAATGGGAGCTGAACACCAGGAAGAGACAGAAGGTGGTGAGGAATGCACAACAAGCTAACAATGGGAAATAAGAAGCAGCCTGAGCAGGAACACAAAATGGGAAAATTGAGTTGAGAGGCAGAAAAGCAAGTAAATGAGAGAGAAACGGTACAAAAGACAGCGTGAACAGAGTGAAGACACAATGGAGCTTTACCTTAAGCACGTGCAGTCAATTTAGCTTCTATGTGCCAGATATTAGTGTGTGCATCTATGGGCTGTGTACATGAAACTCCCGTTTTGTTAGTATTGGCCTTAAATGCTCAACATGTTAAGTAGAGATCAAGTCTGCTGTGAAGTGGGTTTTACAAGCTCCGCTGCAATGTTGGCAAGAAATCTTATGATATCCTTCTCAATGTTTAACTCCCCATAGCTTAATTTTGCTTGTTGCTTCATTAACACGAAACTGTTAAATGATTTGATATTATAATAATGTTATAATATTATGTATTATGTTATCTTTTACAGTGTTCACAGCAGTTTTGCTTTGCCAGGATCAACAATAAGTAATGCAAATTTAAAACATGTGAAAAATGATTTAAATGAAGACTTGATTGAATATTTAACAGCCACAAACGCAACAGTTGTAATTTTCATTACTGCCATTCACACAGTCTTTGTGCAATGCATGTATTTCTTCTGGAGCTCGACTCTGAGAGGTTTAAGTACAGTTGTGCTGTGCCGAGGAACTCAGACCTTCTTTACCAGTGGATAATGGTACAGTTAGATCAAGTACAATCAAAAAACAATTAATAAAAAAAAATCTTGCTATCATTTACAATCTCACCTAATTTCTCGATTTCTAATGTGAGGGAGATTCTGAGTTCCAGATCAAGTGTTATTGTAGACAAGATATATATTATAATACATTATTGGAATGACATATAGCTGTGAACACAGGCTAACATATCATTCACAGTTCTGCACATAACTATTTTTAATATTTTCTATTTGTCCCTCTCAGCAGCTTCATCTCGTCTCCTTTCCTGATTTTTTTTTTCTATAATTATCATTAAGCAGTGAAAATTTGTTCTGTTTCACTGCATTTGTATTTGTTAACAGCCTGTTTGTTTCATAGTTACAGGCTTAAAGAAAACCCTTTAAAATATCCTCGCACTTCCTTCTATCTTTAAAGGCACATTTTGAAGTGATTCCCCAAAGCAAGACAGAAATGAAAATGCTGATGTCAGAGTCAGCTCATTTAAATTCTGTTCATTTTGTTGGACTGGAAAACACAGGTACCAAACTGGTTGTAGAAAATAGATGATATTCCAAACATCATAAAGGTCAATGTGCCTACGATTTCTTTTTACAAGTCCAGTCCCTGAAGTGAGTTGCATACTAATGTACTTGTACTGTAACTAAATGCTTACGGATGCAATCTCATGCAGTGGCTGATGTTATAATGTTGTGTTTGCTCATTTAATCTGCTCGCTGCTCCGTATGTATGGGCAGAAATCTGTGCCATCAGAAACTGAATTTGAATAAGTTAAATTTGAATTTGAATTGTAACTTGAATAAATGCTTTTGAAAACTGAATTTGAATTAGTCTAATTTGAAATTGAATTTATGGTTTGAAAATGATCATCACTAAATTGAAATTGAATTTGAATTTTATATTTTGGCACGGTGGTTAGCACTGTTGCCGCACAGCAAGAAGGTCCTGAGTTCAATTCCACCATCAGGCCGGGGTCTTTCTGTGTGGAGTTTGCATGTTCTCCCCGTGTTTGCGTGGGTTCCCTCCGGTACTCCGGCTTCCTCCCACCGTCCAAAGACATGCAGCTTGTGGGGATAGGTTAATTGGGTAATCCAAATTGCCACTAGGTGTGAATGTGCGAGTGAATGAGAGTGCGAATGGTTGTCTGTCCCTGTCTGTTGGCCCTGCGACAGACTGGCGACCTGTCCAGGGTGGACCCTGCCTCTCGCTCCAGCGCCCCCCGCGACCCTGAAAAGGATAAGCGGAAGCGAATGGATGGATGGAAAATGAATTGATTTGCTTTGAAACTGCATTTTATCCTTTAAAAATTCAGCTCTCGAATAATTTCAGTTTCACTTCTCACCATTCAGTTTCAGTTCTACAATTCAATTTCAGTTCCAAAATTCAGTTTTTTGGAACTTACATCCGGTTCCGGTTCAAGCGCAGATTAATAGAACTACGTTTTACTAGCGGACCGAAAGTGTTACTGACGGGAATCTACAGCATCTTGAGCTGAATTAAGACTTCAGAAGTCATTCGTCATGTCGAATGACCAGCGGATAAACTCTCAGGTTGGTAATAAATGTATTACATGTATAAGAACAAGCGTCATGTTAACAAATGATAGCCGTACAGTAACTTTTATGCTTATTGTAGCTGCTAGCTAAAAACGCTAATTTAGCGTCGTTTGCCCTGGATTCAGCTTTGACAAACAAATATGATCGACTGTTTCTAGTAGAATCCCAGAGTTGTCAGCTTGTACCCTCTCAGAGTACCCCCTCTGTATGCTTGCAGAGACCCCTACAGTAGGGAAACATGCAAAACGGTGTCCAAACCTTTGTGTTTTAGCTTTATTTATGTCTTACACAGCATCCCAACTCTTTAGCTAACTTAATAACTTTAGCTAAAGTGAATAGTTAGTCTAATTCATTAGTGCAGCATTACTGGATCACCTCTGTTTGAAGTGATATAATGTGATATACAACTATCACTGAAACAGCAAACTTTGTAAATAAACAAACAACACTTATTCTCTAAACGTTTGGTCACAGCTGTAGATCACTGCTTGTTCACTCGTGACAATAATTACATTTCTAAATTTACTTTGTGCATTTACAGGTAAACAATATCTAATATTTTATCTAAATGACTGCTTTGTCTTTGAAAAGGGTGAAGAGCCTGAGGCCGGTGACAGTCCAGTTCTACTCTAAGTACATCCTTACAGTGGCTCACAGGACAAGGCCACATTCCTGTCCTGCCAGAAGAGAAGAGAAACTTCAGAGTCTTCATGCAGTTCAACCACACCTGTCATATTCCATATGGCAGGGGTCTCAAACTCCAGTCCTCGAGGGCATGGAAAAGTTGCATGACACTGGCCCTCGAGGACTGAAGTTTGAGACCCCTGCCGTATGGTGTTCATGCTGTTTTCTACCCCACAGTTACAGCATGTCTGACTGCCTGTTCAGCATATGCAAAAATATATGATGAGTTTAAGCATGTGATGACTAAGGCCTTCCATTATGGTGTTTGTCATCACATGTCACAGACATCTGGATGATCGTTTGGAATAAACTAAAAACTTGTTACTTCATCTTTTATCTTTATTATTATTATTGTTCGGCATTAGGTTTATTTGTAGTAGTCCTTTCCAACTTCTTTCCCTCTTCCATGTTACTGTGTCAGCTTGTCAGCATCTATTTGGGTTTGGAAGTGGAACAGAAAGTAAGGAAATCCAAAGTGCCATTAAAACCAGGAGAGGTTCTTATATTTCAGAAGAAGGAATTAATTCAAAAGAAATGACCTCAATGCCATATTTTATTTAGGAACCCTAGAGAGCACTTTGCAAAATAACACATTCTTATAATTTCACCCTCAGATGAGCCAAGCTACGACTGTCAGGGAAGGTGATGTAGGTACAGAGCATGTGAGAGTGGTTAAGTTAATGTCTCTTGTCTAGATGAAGGCACAAGAGGGATCAATGGCAAGGCGTAGAGATTCAGTATCTTCAGTCTTCAGTGGACACTCCATTTCTGGCACAAAACACCTGTAAGAGATGGTCGATTTAGGAGGTGACCCGACAACTTCAGCCTGTCAAACATAGTAATGGAGCAGTATGTTTAAAAAAAAAAATCTAATTAAGCATGCACTCAGTACCCTAAGAATTATTATGGTAGTTAAACACAGTGATAGTTGTATATCACATTATATCACTTCAAACAGAGATGATCCAGTAATGCTGCACTGATGAATTAGACTAACTATTCACTTTAGCTAAAGTTATTAAGTTAGCTAAAGAGTTGGGATGCTGTGTAAGACATAAATAAAGCTAAAACACAAAGGTTTGGACACCGTTTTGCATGTTTCCCTACTGTAGGGGTCTCTGCAAGCATACAGAGGGGGTACTCTGAGAGGGTCCAAGATGACAACTCTGGAATTCTACTAGAAACAGTCGATCATATTTGTTTGTCAAAGCTGAATTCAGGGCAAACGACGCTAAATTAGCGTTTTGAGCTAACAGCTACAATAAGCATAAAAGTTACTGTACGGCTATCATTTGTTAACATGACGCTTGTTCTTATACATGTAATACATTTATTACCAACCTGAGAGTTTATCCGCTGGTCATTCGACATGACGAATGACTTCTGAAGTCTTAATTCAGCTCAAGACGCTGTAGATTCCCGTCAGTAACACTTCCGGTCCGCTAGTAAAATGTAGTTCTATTAATCTGCGCTTGAACCGGAACCGGATGTAAGTTCCAAAAAACTGAATTTTGGAACTGAAATTGAATTGTAGAACTGAAACTGAATGGTGAGAAGTGAAACTGAAATTATTCGAGAGCTGAATTTTTAAAGGATAAAATGCAGTTTCAAAGCAAATCAATTCATTTTCAAACCATAAATTCAATTTCAAATTAGACTAATTCAAATTCAGTTTTCAAAAGCATTTATTCAAGTTACAATTCAGATTCAATCTGAGCAATTCAAATTCAAATTTAACTTAATCAAATTCAGTTTCTGATGGCACAGATTTCTGCCCATACGTATGTTTTGGTCATTTCATCTTTTTTTCCCTCTTATGCTGAAATGCTTGGTCTGATCTTTTAAGTTTGTGTTCATGCAGGAATAGAAAGATTCAGGTAAAAGCCTAAAAATATGGAACAGAATATGCAACACTGATCTCCTCACCTTGAAATGGCAGTGTTCCCCTTGATAAAAGGCTAATAAGTCTAATCAGGCCTGATTAATTACACCGATAGGCACTGTTGTTGCCAGCCTAATTGATGGCTTTATCTGTGTTTTGCTCTGTGCTGAAGGGATGATGGTGCTTCACAGAGACGCTAGAAAGATTTAGCCCAAATGAAGGTTATTGGTGCCAGAATAGAGAACTGGGTTGATGGGGCAAAGGGGTTCTTCCATCCCATGTAGAAAAGGGCCTACTGAGGTAAGTTGTAGGTCTTTGGGCTAAGTGCTTGCCTCCATACAGACTGACTCTTTACTTCAGTCTGCTGTCTTTTCAGTTACAGCTCATGCCTCAGGAAGTCCAGAGAGTGTCTGTGCCCCTCTGAATGATAGCACATGTACAGAGGCTTTGTATTAGACTTGAGGGAACGGCTTTTCATTTTTGTCAAGAGCCCTTTTCAGACCTTATTCTGTTTGATTACAAGAGAAATCATTGTGACTGTGAGCCATGTAATCGCCACTGCACACCTGCCCAGGGGAGTGTTGCTGCTGCTGCTGAGAATAAAAACAAAGTAAAGGATGTAGATGTTTCAATTCAAGTAAGAAAGAAATTAACCAGAGCTTAAAAGCATTTGTGATTCTAAGGACCCACATATTTGTAATCGTTTTGAAGAAAACTGTATTTTGTTTAAATTAAATGTAGGGGTGGTGGTTTGAATGTCAAAATCAATTTGGCATCACTTGGGAGTTTTTGGCCACACTTGTAAACAATCCTGAAAAGGATAACAGGAAGAGGATGGATGACATTTGTTTTATTTGGGCACAGTTTCACAACTAAACACTGTTTTTTATATCAAAAATAGTGTCAAGTCATTTAAACATGCTGCTTTCAGCTTTTTGTTCCTCTGTATATGTCTGTATAGTTTATTTCCCTGTAAACACTGAGATGTTTTTCACTTGCTTCACTGTGTTCATCTGATTGTTGTCTTTTGTTCTGCTTTAACTGTAGGCTTTGCAGGCATTGCCCTGTATGGCATCTCAGACTTAAGAGCCTTTGGGATGCTGGGAGTCATGTGCTCTATATTTATCCAGCTTTATGATTTATTAATAGTCTCCCCAGTATGCGCAGTACTAAAAATACACCAGAGCCAGTACATCTAGCTAGAAAGGGAGTGTTCAGAGGTTTGAGGAGAGATCTGTCAACTCAGCAGCTTTCCACTGTAACAACATGCACGTCTGGGATCATCCAAGGATTCAGGTTACCACAGTACGCAATATCGACTCTGTGTGGCAGCTTCAGGGACTGTTTAGCTGTGTTGTGTATGTTATGTTGTGTGTGTGCCTTGTTTTATGTCTGTTTCTCTCTCTTTCTGTCTCTTTCTAGTATGAATACTTTAATGCAGTGCTGATCAATGAGGTGGATGAGGAGGGGAACAGTGTAGAGCTGGGAGGGGAATTTGTCCTGCAACCCAATGACCATTTTAACAACTTGTCAGTCAACCTCAACCTCAGCGTGGTGCAAGTGCCCACCAACATGTACAACAAAGGTACGTTCACGACCCCCAATGTAAAGTAAAAGTGCTTCAAAATGCATGTGCACAATACTGGCTTGGTTTAACCCTTAAATGGGTGAGAAAAGATATGTGGCAACTAAATGGACATCAAAATTGGCCTCCCCATGACTCACCGTGAGGGTGTAGAACCACATGGATTTCTCCCAGCCAATCAGCAAAGATCAGGTTATGTGACAGTGACACAATTGTATCTGACCAATCAGTAATGGCCTGGAGCATTTCAGACATCAATGTTGTTTTACAATTTGAGATACTAGGTTTTTCGCCCCTACCTACTCTCACACCTGCGGTCATAACATCAGAACAAGCTGTGGTATGTGGATGAAACCCATGTTTTTATAGTTCAACAGTTAATCTACATGTTGAGATCACTTTTGTTGTTGTTGTGTCACAAAAAACGACTAAAAACACTGGTCTAAAAATGTGGAATCAGAAAAAAAGTTGGTGTGTGAGCTGATGCGCATGTCAGGAGGCAGATTTGAATTCATTAACTTTAAGTATTTGGATCATCCCTGCCACACACTGACTTAATTAGCAGTTAAATAATTTGACTTCCACTACCACAACTCGAGAAGTCATGGCCTTGTACAAGGCTCAGCGGACAGCGTGAATGTCATGTCAACTTAACCAAGCTAACAGAGGCAAAGAAATATAGGGCGAGAGCGAGAAGGGAAGAGGGAGAAGTAAATGAGAAAGAAAGTAGGTTAAGTCAGACTGATGGAAGGTCTGAGCAACAGATTAATTGCAGCTAGGTGGAAAAAAGAGAGGAAGGAAGTGAGAGTGACAGGAGGTGAATGAATGAAATGAAATGAATGAAAGTGCTAGGAGCTGGGGTTGGCAGGCTTGTAGGCTGATACAGCGAGAGCAAAAGTAATTTTGATTTGATTCACAGGCAAATGAGTAGAGTTACACACACATTCATACAAGCTAATACACACATGCAGCTTTAAAGATTTTACTTTTGCAAGATTTGTTCGTGGGTAGCAATAACTTCAGCATATTAGCTGGAACTTCAGGGAGCTTTTCAAGATTTCAAGCCTCACTTTTCTGTTAAAATACATTTACGTCTCTTTTATATGTCCTTAGAGTAAGAAAATGTATGTGTACAATTATTTAAAGCATTTGCAAAATAAATTTAAATTTTGTGAAAATTGCATGTGCATGTCTTTAATGCAGGATTTGCACTTTTTATGTTTAATGTTACAGGATGCCAGCTAGCACTATATTTTTTTACAAGTACCACAATCTTACAGAAAGGGGGCTCGCAGGTGTTCAGACAGAAAATAGCCCTGTGCTGGAAAACACAAGGTGCTATATCAGGGCAGGTTTGGGGCTACAGGTGCAGCTGAGAGGATGAAAAATGATCCAAGAAGGCCAGTTTTAGTAACAAATCTAAGGTTTGAAGGGTCATCTGATGCCATTGCACTGCGCAGTGTTTCGAGTCATTGTAATGCAAGTTTTTAGAACTTTTTAAAAATCTATAGCAGGCAGTCTAACAATCTTACTAACATCAGAAGGTAATCTTTCAATAATCTTTTCTTCAGTATATTAAATTGATAATGATTCTGAGCAAAGTTCTGGGATGAAAAAGCTGTTTTTCCCACACAGTCAATCACAGTCATCTCAACCTGTTTGTAATGCTGCTGAAGAGCTGTTTGTAGCCTCTGTACTTCGTAAATTGTTTGGCATCAGCTGTGATGAATCGCAGTTTAGGTCCATGGCAGCAGAGAGCTCTCCCCCTCTCCAGAGAGATTAATCGCAAAAGGAGCTCGCCACTTTCAAACATCCATCTTTCAAAAATATATCTCACACAGTCATTTTTATGATGCTGAATGACAGAAACGTGACATGGAAGAAGTACACCTATGCACACATTTAAAGGGGGTCACAACAGTCCACGTATGTAAATCCAGTATGTATATTCATACATACGCAGAGCAAATGCTTTTCCAATTCTCTCCTTTCATGGTTTCTTACTCGTGATATTTAGCTTTCCTCCTTGATCAGTGGATGTAACCTAATAACATGAATGATGAAAATAACCTGAATCATGTGATTCAGGATAATAAAAGTAATATTTGTGCACATGAACATGTGTATATATAGTGTACAATGCTGTAATGATCGTGGCAGCTTCTTAGACTGAAGTGGAGTGCATTAGCTGAGATGAATTTAAATGACAGCTAATGGGGAAGTAGAGCCCATACTTCCTTCCTCATCATGAGCTGAGATTGTAATAGACACTCAAACTGCACCAGAAGTGACTATTGTTGTGTAAATATGGCCTGGATCAAATCCAGCCTCCTCTCAACTCCACTTCATAGAGGTGGATGGGTGTTTACTATCAAGAGAGGGCTTTAGTGTGCTAGCTTCCAGAAGAATAATTCAATCATGGCTTATTGGCATGAATGTTGACAGCAGAACAATGCTGGCAGCGTACACAATGATGGGGAATCTGTTATCCACTTTTCTTTCTCTTTGTCCATTAGGTACTTGTCTGTCTGTCTCCCAGTAATTTTCTAGCTCTTTCTATCTGCCTTCCTGTCTTTTTTATTGCTGTCTAAAGGGTATATTTTGTGTCTGTCCTGCCATACACTTGTGTCTATCTGTCTGTTCATCCTTTTCTGCTCCCATCTTCCTCACCCCGCTTCTGAACCAAGTAATAACCAGCTATAATAAGCTTGTCTGTCTGGTCTCTAACCAGTACATTCATAACGCTCTCAGCCTGCAAATTGAAAAGAAGGTTTAGTAATTGGATTTGCCATTTGGACAGAATTATAAGCAAATACTATTGCACATAATGTATGCAGTGTATAGCTGCACATGGTTATTGTGGAAGCTGTGCAATGAATAAGCCCACATTTCCAGTTTTAGCAGCTTGATGCAATATTTAGCTTACTTCATAGCTGTCTCTGTTTGTCTGTCTATCTATTGGCACTAATATAGTAACCCTTATGTTGTCTTAAATTGGTCGTTTTTGCTTTTGGGTTTTTAATTGCCAAGCTGAGTTTAATTGTAGCATGATATTTATAGAATAGATATCACTAAGCCTATAACTGTAAGTATAAATTCAGGATGCAGTGACTACTGGTTTGTAAATTACTGCAAATATATTAAAAAAAAGTTATTTTGAAAACATAAATGTTAAATAATAGCAGTAAGGTTTTATTCATCAACATAACATCAAATCATCTGGTCCCCAGCAACCTCAGAATAACTGCAAAACAGGACATATTACACCATGTCATTATTTATTTAACAAATATTAAGACAAAGATTGAGGAGCAGTGTGTGAAAGACTAAGTATACCCTCACTATGTCCATAGGAATTAAGAGGAGCAGCCAAGTGAGGCTAATCAGATGCATTTGACTACCGGAGCAAGTGTGAGCACCTCTATAAAGCAGAGGCTGTGGCAGGTTATAGATGAATCTAAATGAGTTGCAAAAATCTAAACTTGTATTTTGAAATTTCCAGAGCATTCAGGGTTGTGTTAACATAATGCCAAAAAGGAAAGACATCAGCAATGCTGAATGCTCCTCATCAGCCTGAAAAGGGTTATAAGACCATTTCCAAAAAATATTAAATCCATCATTCTGCTATGAGAAAGCTTATTCACAAGTGGAAAATGTTGAAGGCAGTTTTCCCAGGAGTGGAGGTCCAGGCAAATTCACCCCAAGGTCAGGTCGTTCAATGTTCAGAAAAACCGCAAAACACCCCTCAGACTCTACAGGCATCAGTTAGCGTGTTAAACGTTAAAGTTAGAGACAGAATGGACAGAAAAAGAGTGAGTTGTTTTGAAGGGCTGCCAGGAGAAAGCCTCTTCTCTCTGAAAAGAACATTGCAGCACAGCTTAGATGGCCAGTGTGCATCTGAACAGACCACAAGACGTCTGGAACAATGTTCAGACAAGACAGTGTCAAACACAGCATGTCAACATAAACATCTCACACCAGCTGTAAAACAGGGCGACAGAGAAGTTAAGCTTTGGCCCTTTTTTTGCCTTCACAGAAACTGGGCACTTTGCAGTCATTGAGTCAGCCATGAACTCCTGTGTATCAAGGTCACGTCTACTAAAGTATAAACACTCTATACTAAAGTGTTGCTGCCTGTCTGACAATTAAAGCTTGGCTGAAACTGGGTCACGCACCAGGACAGTCATCACAAGCGCAGCAGCAAATCTACAACAGACTGAAAAAAGAAAAGAGGTGACAAGTCAAAGTCGAGTATTCAGCTTCACTGAAATGCTATAGTGGGACCTTAAAAGAGCTGTGCAAGAACAACTGCCTGCAAATCTTAATGAACTGAAGCAACGTTGTAAAGAAGAGTGGGACAAACTTCCTCCACAACAATGTGAGAAAGTCAGACAGAAAACAATTCATTTGAGTTACGCCTGCTGACCGTGGCTCTACAGAATTATGGCGTTTACTTAAGTTTTTACACACTGCTTCTACATTTGGACTTCTTGTTAAATAAATAATAGCATTTTGCTGTTCATCTGTGGTTGTACTCACCTTTCTTGTAAGACCTGCTAGGAGTTTTTTAATGTCCTGATACATAGAACCTGAAAAGAGGTGTACTTTCTTTTTACCATGACTATATATAATTATTGTACTTTTTATGGGTTAAAATTCAGCAGTCTCCTCTATCCTGCCTCTTTTTCATCCTTTTAATATTGTTTCTCTTCTCTCATTTTTTACTCTGTTTTCCTGCTAACTGCTTTTCTTGAATCTCTCTGAAATGAATAATGCCTGGTAGCAGCCTGTGGACGTGCAGCGTGTGATATGATATGACTGAATGAGCAGGCACCAGAGAATATATGCTCCAACCTCCTGGACTGCAAATATATCTATCTATCTATCTATCTATCTATCTATCTATCTATCTATCTATCTATCTATCTATCTATCTATCTATCTATCTATATAGATATATAGATATATATGATATTTAACCTTTTTTCCTCCCTTCAATGTTTGTCTGCCTCTCCATTTCTCTCACTCAGACTCCGCCATTGTCAATGGAGTGTACTGGTCTGAGGCCTTGAACAAAGTGTTTGTGGATAACTTTGAGAGAGACCCATCGCTCATATGGCAGTACTTTGGCAGTGCCAAAGGCTTTTTCAGGCAGTACCCAGGTAAGTGTGTGTTTGTTGTAAGGACGGATGTGATCTGGGGATGACTGTCTGTGTTTTTGTAATTAAGTAGTCGTCTTTATGAAGCAGAAATGGGAATCTTCAGTAACTGACAGCAGGAGAATGGAGGTTCGCAATGAGATAGAGGGGAGTAGAAATGCAGAACAGTGGAAGTTTGCCGAGATTAGACTCTGTGTAAAGAAAATAAGAAAAAAATATAAAAACCTTTGACACAGGTGAGGTGGCGTAAATATTTTTATAGGAGAAGCATTATGAAAAAGGGGGGATAGATGTTATATTTAGCGTTGAATATGATGAAATCCGCAGAAAGTGTTTTACTTTTCTGTTTTCTTAACTTTTTACTTTTTTAACTGTAAATTTAAAAAAAGAAAATTTTAAATGTTCAGTGTTACCTGTTGAATTTTACACAGTTAGCATACCTCAGCCGTCCGCTGTAAGCATCTGACCTCAGTTCCCCCAAAGTCATTACTGCATTAATCAATTCTATGCTTAAATAACCCATCAAATCATATTTTCTGTCAACTGGAAAAAAGCCCAGAACAAAACAAAACATGAAAATACCCTGCAGTGTGTTCTGTGTATTTTCAGTCAGAACAGTCACTCTGCACTAAGGTGCTAAAGGGACTGCCAATTGTGCAACACAAGTTAAAGATGTTTTAATATAAAATAATTTCTACATAGCAGGATTCTGTAAGGGCAAATGTATTTTTAAAGCAACGATAAATTCAACTGTGATGGAGAAAGAGTATGTTTTGGTACAAAATCCCAAAGGTTGCTTAAAGAAATGACTTCTTGGCCCACCTTTTTTTTTGTCACTTAGCTTAGATAGGTAACTTTATTTTTCTTAGTACTCCAGTACTTTAGCATCTCTTTGTGCATCTATTTGATTTGTGGCATTCTTAAAGGAATCAAATGGAAGCCAGATGAGCATGGAGTTATTGCTTTTGACTGTCGAAACCGGAAATGGTACATCCAGGCTGCCACCTCTCCAAAGGACGTGGTGATCCTGGTGGATGTAAGTGGCAGCATGAAAGGCCTGAGACTGACTATCGCCAGGCAGACGGTTTCCTCCATACTGGACACTCTTGGAGATGACGATTTTTTTAACATCATCGCTGTAAGTCTGCACAGTCGAGAACATTGTTAGACTCGGATAGGTGCGCAAATGTATTCACAAAAACAAACAGAACAAACCCCAGAGACCCACATCTTTTCCTTCTCAGATCAGAGGAAATGCTGGAACGAATCAACTTTCTCTCCTGTCATGCTCACAACCAATTAACAGTCAGCTGAATGGAGATTTAAAATGCAAAAGAGGCAGTTGTGATTGGATCCCGCCTCAGGCACCTAAAATATTGTTATCGTATTTCAGCGTGATGCAACTCTGCAAGTGTGTGTATGACCGTGCGTGTGTGTCTGATGTGATTTCACATCAGAACATTTCCATAGTCACTTTCAGTCGCTTTCCTCACTGAGCAAAGTTTTCATTATCATTTAATATCCTAATCATGTTGAAAACTCTTCTTTTGAAAAATAGAGAAAAAGAGGATTTGACAATCAGGCAGAAACACATTGTTTCCCCAGACTCTCTTTGAAAGGATATGTCATTTTGACTTATGTGTTCCCTCTTTTTGTTTGTTATTTATTACTGTGTCACTTTTACGGTGTTGCACACATTCTAAAATGGAAATAGTATTATTTTGTCTAAAGTATTTGCAGAGGTGGAACAAATTATGTGTATGCTCATGCAGCGAGATTTGGATATGTGGGGCAAAACGTCTACACATCCAAAGAAGTAAAACTAAAAGAAACATATTCACACACACATATGCACATAAACTGAAAAGGGCAAAGTTACTTGCTTTGGAAGAATGCACTATCACTGCCTTTCTTACTCTAATTTTAGCTGTTTTTAAGGCATTGAATGGTAGACAGGTATCATGACATAAGGGTTATTCTGTGCAGTGTAATGTGCAGTTTTACCCAGATGAGTAAAGTTTTTAACATCTTCACGCTGCTTTTTTCATGGTAGATTAAACAGCTCTTTTTGAATGCTGGGTTCAAAGTAATGAACATTAATACTTTGTACCTGTGTAATTCTCCAGTACAATGAGGAATTGCATTACGTGGAACCGTGCCTGAATGGAACTCTGGTCCAAGCAGATGTCACCAATAAAGATGTAAGTATCTCCTAATGTTACAGACACATTTAGGTCCAAGTCCATAATTACACCAGCCTGGTTTGAGGATTTAAGTATAACGCTTTCTAAATAGACTGAGACTTTTATTTTTTTTCTTTAGGGCCAAAACAACTATTCCAGTCATTTCTTAGTTCAGCTGCTGGAAGTTACTCTTACAATTTGCTCAGTGCAATTTTAGAGTCAAGGGGACTTTAGTCTTGAGGTGACGTTTGTGTGTCCTAACGAAATATTCTAATATTCTATAATCTGAGCAAGAGATGGTAGCAATAGGAATTATCAATATCACTTATCTATTTGATTCCTTATCGATTCTCATTGGGTTACTATTGCTCCGCTTTGAGAGTCACCACCATCTCTAACCAGCATTTTACAGACATTACATTCATGCAAATGAATTGTATAGTGTGTGCTCTAACGTTTGTGTATTGTGGAGAGAGCTTCCCCTTCTTTATTGTGATCAGTGTTGGGGTTCTTACTCAAAAAAAGTGATGTATTACTAATATCATCATATTATTTAGGTATGAACAAAAAGCCGACAACACAAAACAAAGATGCCAACCAGCACACATACTTTAAAATGATTCTGATGTAGAACCATGAAAAGGCAGAAACTGAGGCTGCAGCTGACTGCTCATCAGTTTATTACCTGTTGAAGTTCAGGGTCGGCTGCTGGGAAGGCGTCTGTATTCACTCAGCTTTAGCGCCTCTCTGGGTTCTTGGCTAGCTTAGTGTTAGCATGCTAGCTGTGGGTGCAAGTGCTTGCAAAGAGCTAAGTTATGTTAGCAGTATGTTGCAGTTGTTTCTGTCCTGGATGCAGCTTGCAAACCAATTTGCTCTTGTTCTTTTGTGCAATAAAAATAAAAGTAATGTCCATATCCATGTTATTAGTCCTTTATTTATCCAGGTAAAAAATCTCATTGAGATTAAAAATCTCATTTCCAAGAGAGACCTGGCATCATGGCAACAAAAGTAAAATGTTGTAGACTGCACCACTGTTTTCCTCCTCTAGAACACAAACTGACAGCTGATTATAGCACAAGTGCAAGTGGAACTGATAGGCAGACTAACAATTCCAGGGATTTTAAATACTGGTTACTTACAAGAACCATTTCTCGATTCCCAGTCGTAGCAAAAAGGAGCGTGTTCATGTTAGGGAGGTCCAACAATGGACCTCTGAGAAAATTCACATGCAAGTTTTCCTTATCCAGATTCATAATTACAAAGTTACCTGAAATGGTCCCTGTCTTATAAATATGCTCTGAACTCGAGCACAGCTAGAATATGAGAACTGCACCCTAACTGTAAATTTAACATAAACTTACAATGACCATGGGCTTGCTTAAAGTGTGATGTGCTAATCAGATTGGTGTAGTGAGACTAGTGCGAAGGAGTCCGGTGCTAGAGAAGTACAGTGTTTATTCATTGGAGTGCATTATGTTTGCATACGTAGTTTAAAATTTTCATGTCAACATGGCGCAGTTCCTGCTATTATTGAGGCATGATTCCCCTCTTCATCTCTGAGACTCTGATTTATGCAGCATAGACTGCATCAAAAATCTGGTCTCTGCTAAAACCGTTAAAGGTTCGTTTCAAAAATTCAGTTAACCTCTAAAGTCTTTTGACACAGCTGTTTTCTAGCAAATACACTGACTCATGCACTACATGAAAGTGGTGCAGAATTCTCTGTGGGTTTGTTTAAGTCAGTTTCTGTTTACTTTGTAGTGAGTGTACACTTATGCATATGGATTAGCACTGTGTGTTTAATTTCAGAATGTAGTTTAATGTTGCCTGAGTGAGCCAGCTGAGAGGGGAAGGCAGTCTGCAGCAGTAGATAAGGCTAATGTCTTCTGTTTCAGCTGAGGGCAAGAAGTAGTTGTCACGCTGGAGATTTAAACACACTGATCTGACGTTCGAAAATATGTTTTTTCACGCCCAACATGAAATGTTGGGGCAAAAACCCACATTAAGTTTTCATGTGACACACATGAATATGACTACATTAATAGTATTTATTTGTCCATATGCATGTCAACAGGTATGTAAATATGTGGAGGTCATTCATGTCTTGTTGTCATTCACATGTGCAGTAGTTTTAAAGAGAGATACTCTAAAGAGATATTTTAAAGAGATGATCTCTAACGTCATCTCTTTTAGACTTTGTACAAATAGAAACATGTTTGACTTACGCTGGAATCTGAAGCACTGATTGTTTGTTTAGGTGACTTTAAATGACTCAGAAATGTTTCTTTCTTGTGTTTAGTAAGAGAAAACTTTCAAACTATTGCTTTGAGCAGCGCAGCGCCTGTTGATTTATTTCTGAAACAGACCTGTTTGACTCCCTTCTTCACGCATTGCTCTTCTTTGTTCAATAACACCCCTGTTTTGTGCAGGTATCGGATTTGCATCTGTCCTCACATTGAGTTAAATAACTTGTCATAGCAATCAAAAGCTTTGGCTTAGCAAGCTGCAATTTGAGATATTTTGGTTAATCATTAAAATATCCTTGTACCCTGGCTTCTTTCATTTCACTGATACGATCGCTTTTAAGAATCAAAGGTGTCTGAAGGATTGAAGAAGTTAGATGTGCAATGCACATTTCTGAGCCTTTTGGTGCAGGACAAAAGGTTGGGAACATTAAGCATTGCATTCACACTGACACACACATTTTCAATCTGCCACTTTAGTACACTGCTGTGCCAGGAATTGAACATGGCCCGCTGTGCTGAGAAAAATCACTTCAATCTTAGCTCACAAGCACACTTGCAAGCAATAGGTAAAGTTTGCTATGCTCCAGGGTACAGCCTTTTTTATCCACATCCATGGATAGCTTATCTTTTTGCCGATTGAAACAGCAGAAGTTGGTTTTGTGTACACATTTATCTGTACATTGCACTTGCATTATATGCATGTGTGTGGGTGTGTGTGGGTGTGTGTGCTTGCTCCCAAGAGGGCAAAGCTCTGAAATGGCCTTATGTTTCTTATGACCCCCCCACTGTGTACCAAGAGACTTGGTCCTCCCATGAGTAAGGAACAAAAGACAGGAAAAGATGACGATAGTGGTAGAAAAAGGGAAGGGAGCAGGGGGTGTAGGTTTAGTCTGTTTCTAAATCATGAAACCTGATTGCATTCATGGCTTATCATGCCTCTATTACCAATGGTAAAACTGATATATGTAAAAGGGTCACCAGCATGGATGGAGAATTGGGTTTATAAAGTTGCTGGATTTAGCAAATCTCAGTAGGAAGTGTTCAAAATGCCAATTACAGGATCTAAATATCTATAAATAGATTATACTGGATAATGGGGACTGTGTGTGTGTGTGTGCGTGTGAGTGTGTGTGTGTGTGTGCGTGTGTGTGTGTGTGTGTGTGTGTGTGTGTGTGTGTGTGCATGCACCATGTATTTGTTACCCCAAGGCTGTTACAAGTAATGAGATGTGCACATGAGACCTGTTCAGTTGCTGAAAACATTAAACTCACCATGAATTGCTGGAGAAATAATGTATCCTTTGTAACGCAATCATGCCTGTGAGCAGATGCGCGCACACAAACTCATGTATACGCACATACCCGGTGCAATAAATGACGTTGAGCTAAAAGCAAGGGAAGGGAAACTGGTCATTATGGTTTTTTCAGTCAGTATGTGAGATTTCACTTCAGTATAAGGGGGGAGTTTGCCAGATAAACTGGCTCAGGACTGAATTGAAGAGCCCATTAGACCATTGATGCAAACTCTTCACACATAAATGATGGCAAACCAAATTCAGTAAAATATTTTCTAGGATAGGAACAGTGAAAAGTAATAACTCTGCATCTTGTTCCCCTGCTTTTGTAGTTCTCTCTTGCCTCTGCCTTTGTTTGTTCTTCATAAAGACCTATAATTCTGTCACCTTTTGTGGTTTTGTCACTTTAGTTCTCTGCTTTTTTCAGCGAGATTGTAATGTTCTCAAAACCTTTCCCCCAGCATTTCCGGGAACATCTCGACAAGCTGTTTGCTCAAGGCATCGGGATGTTGGATATAGCTCTGACTGAGGCTTTCAATCTCCTCAGTGACGTAAGTAACGCACTCATGCACGATCGCGGTCATACACGCACACAGACGCACTCTTCAAACACGCATACACATCAGTTTTATGCATAAAATTAATTAGGGTTGTAATTAACAGCTAAATCAACTGATTCATGCAAAATCCAAGTAAACAAGGCACTCGATGACTCAGGTTACTGATCTGACATTTCCTAATTATGGACATGTAATTAATCAAACAGTCATCCGGACAAAGACACGCAATCTAAATATCCGTATTTCAACAGCATGTATCTTTTAAAGTGTAATGAAATGACACTGACATGCTGCATAATGACGCCTCGCTGTAATTTTATCTCACAGTAGCCCTTTACCTTGCGTTCATGCATGCGTATTGAAGGCGTGCTATTATAATTCCATTAACTCACTGTTACAACACAGTTAGCGTCCATGATCCAGTGGAGAGTCTTGTGATGATACATTATGAGCTCTAATGGGAAGGACGGGGAAGAACTGTGTGTTAATGAATGAACTGGTTACATTTACATTTGACTGGATGAGAGCTTTTTGTTCTTTGATCATCACGTAGTAACCCTCTGTTTTTCTCCTTCTTTGTCTTTCTGTGTCTGTCTGTCTCCCGATGTCTAGTTCAACGAGACTGGGAGGGGCAGTGAGTGTAGCCAGGCTATTATGTTGGTGACAGATGGGGCAGTGGATACATACGATGCCATCTTTGCCAAGTATAACTGGCCAGAGAGGAAGGTAGTGTATCAGAACACACAAGCACACACATCATATTATTCTGCAAATATGTTCCAAGACAGTCGGGGCAACTCATCTCAGTTCCCCATTATACTTTGGTCACAACGTCATGAGCATGTAACCATGTATACCAGTGTTTGATGAGAAGGAGAGAGGTGGGCTAATCCCTCATGTGGCTATGAATGACTTCTTAAACGCACTGTTGAGAAGAGCACAAGTCTTTCTGACCCAACGTTAAAAGGAACCCCTGAGATCTAATGTGCTTTCAACTGCACTGTACTGCCAGACATATCTGCTCGTCTGCCTTCACATCCATGTGAACTTGACTGACATCCCATTCTTAATCCATACGGTTAAATATGATATATTATCCCATAACAGCTTCAGCTACAACAGCTTCAACTATTCTAGTCTAAGATTTCCTCGAGAATCTTTGAGGCCTGCACTCTGCACTCAATTCATCCTAAAGATGTCAGGACTCTTCTGCAGGCCAAGTTCTCATACACCAAACTCACAAATTGTTCCCACAAAGTTAGGAGCATGAAATTGTTCAAAATGTTTTGGTATGCTGAAGCACTAAGATTTACTCTGACTGGAGCTAAGAGGCTGAACCCCGCATCATAATCCCGCCTCTACCAAACGTTACACTTGGCTCAATGAGGTCAGACAAGTACCGTCTCTCTGTAAGTGTGATTCGTCACTCCGCACAACATCTAATTTGAAGTTTGGAGGTCTGTAGTGATTGACTCTTTAGAAAGTGTCCGACCTCTGCACACCATGCACGTCAGCAGTTTACATGGTCTGCCACTTCATGGCTGAGTTGCTGTTGTTCCCTATCGTTTCTACTTTTTTATAATACCACTAACAGCAGATTGTGTAATATTTAGTGTAGAGGACATTTCGCACAGGTGACATCCTATCACGGTACCGCCCTGGAATTCACTGAGCTCCTGAGAATGACCCATTCTTTCACAAATATTTGTAGAAGCAGTCTGGATGCCTGCTTGATCTCATTTATCTGCAGCAATGGAAGTGACTGGAACACCTGAATTCAGTCATTTAGATGGGTGAGTGAATTGGCAATGTAGTGTACATAAATCAACAGAAAGAATGAGAAGAGCACTGTTCTACAGGGTCAGGGCAATGACTTCTAATTATGCAGAATTATTTTGGAGATTATGTATGGGAATTTCAGGAGCAGGAATCCTCCAAACACGCTCCTTCCGGTTGTCATCTGCAGAGGTTCCCCAGTTCTGCAAGCTCTTCATTCTCGTTTACGTGCCCCACCCTCCCTCCCTCCTTGTTCTCAGTTTTCTAACTTCTTCATTTCTATGTAGTGCACGGGGATCTGCCAGGCCTGGGAGCCGTCGCCAGTCCCCTTCGAGGCCTTCCCCACACCGCAGCTCAATTCATGTCAAAGCATTTACCTACTAAAACGCTGTCAAACCTAAAATGAGGACGTGGGCCCAGCTAGTAAATAACTAAATTAGAAATACAGTTGCTTGAGAAATGTTCAGTGTCTTGGTAAATCTGTCTAAAAAGACCACTAAGATCACAGTTTTTCTGCGTGGTTTTCTGTTTGTGCAGTAAATCTTTTTGACAAGCAGAGGGCATTGAGTGGATCCAGTATGGCATCTTTTTGAAGTAACGGTGCATGGCCCCGTTGAAAAAGACAACACAGAAAAGGCAGAAAAGATGGAGGAGGAGACAAAAAAGGGTTATTCTAAGGTCTTTTCTCTCTAAAGGAAAACCTTTGAAGCTTAACAGGTCAATGATAGAAGTATCAAATGCAATAGTACATATTCACTGCCATCACACACTATATACAGTACACATACTGTAAAAGTGAATATGACTTTAAAGGACACAAACAGTTTCTTTACCTCAGGTAAATCCTAAATGCTTTTAGGTTGAGAGGCGAGGTCTTTGAGATTAGGCAGTTAAGACACATTTTTAGTCATTTTTAACACTGACTCTGAGTAGATGTTTCTGTGTATCAATATGGATGCTTTCTAGTTACTATTAGTGCCCCACTTGCACATTGTGTTTCTGCATGTCTGGTACAGTCTGTATTAAAACTGCCGAAAGCGCTCCCCTCCCGACAGCTCAAGGCTGAACATCAGTGAGCAGAGGGGACAAGGCTGCTAGATAGTTCCATTTAGAAGAAGCCCCACTGATAATAGAAGTCTTCAGTCTCTGTCACTCTCTTCAGTCTGCCCCCCCACCCCCAATCTCCCACCTCCACCCACCACTGCTGTTTTTTAATGGATTCCTTCCAACCCATCTTAGAGCTTCACCACTGTTGAGAATCGCACCAACTATGCAAACAGGCTTTGGCAAATGTGAATGCTAAAAACATGATAAATGTCTGTATTCAGACAGCATGTGTCACACAAAAAGATCATAAAGGGTTGATTACCATAAGAAAATAACAGCCGTGATAAAAAGTCTCAAACATTTCTTCCTGTTACAGCAGCGATTATTTTCAGTGATTTTCTCTGAATGTTCAAACGTTAGCTTATTTTTCCTTCACATTTTTGAAGCTAAACACAACTTACCAAAGACTTACTAAAACCAGCATCACACAAATATTCACATAACCACACCTGTATGATGAGTGTCACCATACAAAACACCGACATGCTCTTTACATACCCTCTCATACACATGCTTATCTACTCTGCTAGCAAATAAAATCTTTTAAACACAATGCAGCACTTCCTGTGACCATACAGGGCTGTGAGATGGAAATCTCAGCGTTGTTTGAAGTGCCTTTCAAAAAATGAGGAAAAAAGCCGATGGCATTGATTAGAACAATCACGAGTCCCTTGACTTGAAACACTGACAATTTTCTGTCTGTAGTGTTGCCAAACTCTGTCTATTACCTGAGCCTGTAGCCTGCTGAGTTGTAAAATCCCCAGACAGCTAATTTGTGATCAAATTGTTTGGCAGGTGAACGGCCCTCAGGGACAGAAACCTGGGATGTGCCATCAGTGTATTATGTAAACTGAATACGGTGTTCCGAGCTGGAACAGATTAATGCCAATTAAAGTTGGACACTGTGTACATGCGCTTAAAAAAGAGTTGACTGCCCGACTGCACAAATTCCATTAATTTGTATTTGCTGATATTGCTCTAGGCTGATAGCACTATAGTGCATCCAATGACGTATTGTAATCATTTCAAGATTAGTTTTTTTGTTGTTTTTGTTTTTAATTAGTGCGCCACAGTGTTGTATCCTTTGCTCTTATTTCCTTTTCAATATACTGAAAAGTCAGGCGCAGTGAATCAGATGATTTGTTATTAGGAGATTTCCACTGGATGCAAAGGGCTGCACTGAATGTGGGAGCTTGTAGTGTGGCCGTAGACATAACTGTAGAAACTCCGTGAGAGGCGGAAACAAGACATCCCTGCCTATTGAAAGATGCTGCACAGAGAGCCACATGTATAAATGATGTACAGACTGATATGCTGTCCTACACACAACAATGACCGTGCTAGCTTTTGAGTTGTCTTTGTGCACTGCCTATACCTTATCTGTCACCACCGTTTGGCAGTGCATCACAAGGCAACATCACCCTGCATTTGCCAACATTGTGCCTCGTTTAGTTATGCTCAACCACCTATAGGTGGTTGAGCATAACTGCCTGGAGAGTGGAGATTACTCAGTACTACAGCCTAGAAAGGACAATCCTTAGGCTCTCTCGTGTAAATGAGAAGAATTGACTAAGACCCAGACTGGTGATACCATGAGCACTCACGTGTCAGTCTCAGTGTGTCTCAGCCTCATAATTTGAATTGTGAGACATACTCATTGCACGTTGAAAACGAATTCCTTGGAGAAGCCTGTGAATCAATCTGTAAGACTCGCTGATGAAGCTTGTTAGATCCTGTATCTGAATTAAAATAGAAGAGCAGTGCCCACACAGACTGCAAACAGAAAAGCTTCTTTGACCAAATATCTTCTGCACAGATACGTGTAGGCTTACTGAATAGTGGCCGTATACAAACCATTTCTGTTTGCCATGTCTGTCTTTGTTGCAAATTTGGATTCAGGTTAAATCATCAAGTTGATCTACATGTAAAATTAGCCAGTTTTTTTCAAAGTAGCACTTTGTCTGACGGGTCTCACACAAAAAATGTGTGAATGTTCTGGAGGACAGAATCAGTTATTGAGTTAAATGCTAAATATGTAAAATATTCATACATGTACTAACTGAAATTACTTCCATATCATTGCCTATGCATACTGTATGTGTGTGCATGAATTTGCAGTATTTATATCCTGATGTGTCTGTTCTTTCGTGCATGTGCATTTTTTTCCTTGCATGTAAACTTTGTGCACTCAACTATCTTAAAGATTTGATGTCGTGGCTCAAGTTCTACAATTTCTTCTTCTACCTCGGTTTTACCGTACTCAGCTGTAAACCTCTCCATATTTAATAACCAGTCTGTTGCGGTTTGGCTTTCAGTGAAGTGAAACACATAATCACACAAAGAAAAGCTTACATGACACCTCTTTATCAAAGTCTTACATGGCGTTGTTCTGATTATAACAGCTGTGTTGTGTTTTCCTAACACTTTGGTAGTGTCAGTCAAATGGCTGAAGTTTGATGAACAGAGGATTATTGTGGTCTAGATAATGAGCGGTGCTTAAAAAATGACAGTCAAACAACTCTGCTTATTCAGTGAAACATATTACCGTTATCAACAGACAGACTTTAGTTAAAAACAGTGTAATAGAGAATGCAGTGCATACATATTCCAGGGAAAGTCAATTGCATCTATACATAAATGATATTTTTGCATAAATTTTTGCAATTTTCAGACTTTCTGAGTTCCAAAATTGTATCAAATACATGTTTAAAACTCTGAGAGGTCTACGCACTCATGTGCATTCATATGCAGCACACACAGTACATGTACACACACAAACAGAAACATGCTGTCGGGGTTAAGGGAGTCAGTGGAAAATGCATATGCAATAGGCACAGCAGCTGTGCCCCCAGAGGCTTGCATCTGGTCCAATCTGGCAACAAATCTCTTAACACTCTCATACATGCACCTGCCAAATTCACCTGCTGCTGGAGCCAATGAGCCAGGAAAAAAATGGGTTTGGCACATAAGAGTAAAGAAGATTCTCCGTACTGAGCACATAAAGCTTTTTCAAATTAAAATTTGCGTTTTATCTTTTGTACTCACTGTAATTGCAGATTTTCAAAACACTCGCCTGCATTTGCTCATCCTTAATTTTTAGGTTCTTGAATAAATAAAAAGAAAAAGCTGGAACTGAACATTTAAATTTAAAGGTAACACAATAAACTTTCAGGAAGCAATCATCAACTAGGAGAAAGGACTAATCACTAAATGAGAAAGAATGAGTCTTTTGCCAGGCTTTGACAGTGTTATCTTCTGAATGGTACCATGGCGGCCCCTATCAAATATGATTAAAATGAATGATGGGAGGTATCTGCTTTTCTCTCCCCAGGTCCGTATATTTCCTTACCTGATTGGTCGAGAATCAGCCTTCGCAGAAAATCTAAAATGGATGGCGTGTGCTAACAAAGGTGGGCTCTTCAAAGACGGTACTTTCTCTCTCCCTATAATCTGTTTTGGTGGGTAAAGTTGCAGCGTGTCACTGTCAGCTGGAGGAAAAGTATTACATTATGCAGCTCAGGATTTGTTTGGAGTTTTTGGCACATGTGTCTGTGTGCATACATACACTAGCATAGATGAGTTTGTCGGCGCTCGTCAGCATAAGCAGGTGTATGCGACAGGAGGCAACGGGTTCCAGTTGCACAGGCCAGATGCGTCATATTACTTCTTCTTTGAGCTTAAAGTCCAAATGAATCATAGTGATGCACCACCAGCATCGAGCAGCTTTCTGTGTGGTCATGGTTGTCTTAATGCGTAGAGCACTTTCCTTCAGGATCTATATTTAGCTGGGAGGTGGCTGACAGAGACAGTCTGGCTCCATTTCCTCAGGCTCCAGCAGATAAGACAGGCAAGCCACAGGTCACACAAAGGGTGTTAAGTGTGTGTGTGTGTGTGTGAGCGTATATGTGTGATACAAGAACATCCACAGTGTTGCTTGGACGTGATATCAGAGAACCCATCCAGTGACTTTGAGGATATTAGTGATGATAAAACCTGAGACAAAAGAGACTCACGGACGTCTGAGTATTCTTGTTTGGCTGTGCGCTTGTGTGCGCTTGTGTGCGCTTGTGTGCGCTTGTGTGCGCTTGTGTGCGCATGCACCAGGGAATGCACATGTTGCCCCAAGGCTGTTGCAAGCAATGTGATGTACACATGAGACCTGTTTGGTTGCTGAAAACATTGTGTTTGTTTAGACTTGTGTGTGTGTGTGTGTGTAATGCTATAGTACGGATGTTAATGTGTGTGACTGATGATGATTCAGGGGGATGACTGTGACATTCTCTCCATCCCGCAGAAATGATGCAGAACAGTCTTCTGTCAAAAACTCTGCATGGCCCAGAATATTAGCAGGACTGGAAATGCTATGAGTGTCACAGTGCAAGTAAAGCTACTTTTGGCTGCTTCCTTATTCACGAGGAGTCGCCAGAGCGGGTGGCGCCGCATGTTTGATTTGGCAGATTTTTTTGCTGGATGGCTCTGATGTAACCCCAGAGGAATTTGTTTGGGATAGAACTGGTGCAAGTATTGGTAAAATAATGTTAGATGTTTTCACTAACTCTCAGCATTTACCGTATATTTACCATCCATCCGCTTATCCTTTTCAGGGTCTGGCTGGAGCCTATCCCAGCTAGGGCGAGGGCTAGGGCCTGTACAGGTCGCCAGTCTGTCGCAGGGCCAACACACAGGGACAGACAACCATTCGCACTCACATTTACACCTAGGGGCAATTTAGATTGTTCGATCTATCCCCACAAAGTGCATGTCTTTGGACTGTGGGAGGAAGCCTGGGGAGAACGTGAACACAGGGAGAACATACCTGATGGTGGAGTTGAACTCAGGACCTTCTTGCTGTGAGGCAACAGTGCTAACCATCGTGCCACCGTGCTGCTCTGTATATTTACTACTACACGTGAAATACTAGGAATACGTTTGGTTGGCGGTGAGTGCGTAAAGGTCAAAGGTATTATTTATCCAGCTATGGTAGATACATTTTTGACTCCATAGGGCTGTTGCAGTGGTTGGTCAATCCCACTGGTTAATGTGTTGTCACATCCAATAACAACCATTTCACTTTACTTGTATATCAACAAATACATTTTCAACTTCTTATAAGAAAGAATGGCTAAAAGCACATTTTGAACACAACTAGTAACTCTTTTAGCGATCGACCTCTAATTGACCAGTTTATTAGTGGGCCAGTATTATAGTAACTTATTGTTGATCTATTGGTGTTTATAATGGCTGATCTGTGAAAATGTAAAAAGTAAAGAAGATTTGGGAGAAACACTTTTCAATCATGTTACGAGTGTTGATGTTGGATAGTTTGTTCACCAGAGGGCAACTTCCCTGTTAACACACCACCTGTTTGGATGACCACAAGCAAAATAACCGGCTGATCTGAGCTGAGTCGGACGTAAATGAGTAAATAAACAACCACACATAGAAGATATTAGAGAAATCTGTTTATGTTTCATGTGTCTGATATATGTCTGATATATCAGGCAACATTTTTTTAAAGAAAAAAAATACTCTTATTGTTACATAACTACCACACCCTGCCTTCACCGTGTTCTCGTGTGCAGTTTGTTGCTTTGGACGGTCGATATTATTTAAACTCGTCCCCTTTCGCTACCTCTACTCTTTGCGTCTTCACATTTCCTTCGACCTCATTCACACACGTATTCTGTCTTTTTCCTACTGACTCTCCTTTCTTACCTTCGTACCTCCGCCTCCTCTCTGGGGTTACTTCTATCTGCTCCATATTCTCACTACAAATCGCAGTGTTGTCTACAAGTAACTTTAGTGTCGTTTCAGATGTTCTTAGCAATTATTTGCCAAAATGTGTATCAAAGCTAATCAACACCTCTTTATAAATTGTTTATTACACGTGCAATTTAACATCTTAATTGTATTCATATTTAAATGCTACATCAGTACTTGCCTTGTTGCAACCAGTGCAGCAGTAGTTTTCCTCTAGTGTCATTTGAGTATTCATAATGTGGTATATTTCTGCAGGTAATCAGTACTTTTTTAAAGGGCATTTTAACAGGAAGCAAGGCAACATTTCTAAGTATTCTTTAAGTCACCTAGATTATTTTACCTGGGCTGGGTTGATGCGCCACGTCTATCACAGATCTGTGTATTGTGTCTAGACTTCAGGTCCTTCCTCCCTGTGGAGTCAAAGTTGTTGCCGGGAAAGATGACCCCAACATCTATTTCCTCCGACGAGCTCTCTCCTTCTAATAAGCAAAAAACTTACAGTTTTGTTGTAAAATACTTTTACAACTGTGCACCAAGACAGCGCTTCCTTACACGATGATACATTTTTCACTTCCACCTCATCCATTATCATGAATCAGGACACCTTACGGGATCTTATTTGCTACATATGACCCAGACCAAGGTCATGTAAAAATATATTGATGCCCTCAACCTGTCCACACCTTGCTGAGGCTGTATTGTATGTACAACATGGGTACCATCCACTGAAAGTTGGGAGCCTTCATTTTTCTTCCCCTGGCATCTGGCCCTGATGGCTCAGCTCGAAGGACACCCTCAGCCTTCGAGAGGGAGCAGTAATTCTCGACTCACTACTGTGATGAACGATGCAGTTAGACTAGACAGTGTCTTTGTGTGTGATATGCGTCTGTATGTGTGTGTTCTCATTGCACCGTCTGGTGGAATAATAGCCAACTCCAAATGCCTCTGAGGATAAAAAAGACCTGTAAAGGTTCACTTCCAGGTCAAGTTCAGAGTCATCTCTGTTAATATACTGATTACAGCAGTTATGTGATATCAGCACTTTTTGTCAATAATAGATTTTATTTTTAGTTAATTATTCTATTTTGGGCTTTACTATAGATATAGTTTTAAGATTAGCTTATAATTAATGGTGCATATTGTCATATATTATTATTTTATTATCACTTTTTTAAAGGGCATTTTAACAGGAAGCAAGGCAACATTTCTAAGTATTCTTTAAGTCACCTAGATTATTTTACCTGGGCTGGGTTGATGCGCCACGTCTATCACAGATCTGTGTATTGTGTCTAGACTTCAGGTCCTTTCTCCCTGTGGAGTCAAAGTTGTTGCTGGGAAAGATGACCCCAACATCTATTTCCTCCGACTATGATTTTCTACTTGAATGCCCAACGGTGATGGAGGCAGTTTGCTGTTTTTACAGCTGGGTGAAAATGTGGTGGGCTTTTTCTTTTCCCTTATTCATGGCGCCTCTGTCTCTGTCTGACTGCAGTGCTGACTCTGAACCTCCTCCTGAGACAGTATATTTCCTCCTTCACATACACATTAGTGTCATAACGATGGCATTGCCATTATGGGAGATGGAATCGCTTGAAGTTTAGCTGAGATATTTTTGGTCTTACATTTAGATACACATGCATATACATATGTATTAAAAACCCATGATGGTTGGGTCTTGCTTGAATAGTTTGCGGAGGATACTTTAAAAGTTAGTCATACATTTAACCAAGTTTCCATCATGCAAACAGCAGGTCAGCAGCACTGCATCCCAGATGTAGTTAGTCTGCATTGTTACCAAGATTATTAAAATAGTAGCAATGGCTTGGAATATGTTGCTGGCTCCATAAAGCTAAAATGTTTTTTCAGGCATCTGATCTACCCTCAAACAAGCTTAGAAACACAGAGCATGTGTTTTTGGGCAGTAGTGAGTTAGACTTCTGAGCCTGTGCTGCCTCATTGTTGGCAGGATCTAATTTAAATAATTAATCTGCTTTAATTAAGAATGAACAATTCTTCATTTCTGTTTATCTTTCTCCTCCACTTTTTGCTCAACAGGGTATTTCACTCAGATTTCCACACTGGCAGATGTGCAAGAGAACGTGATGGAGTATCTCCATGTTCTCAGTCGTCCCAAGGTGATCGACCGGGAGCACGACACAGTTTGGACTGAGGCCTACATCGATAGCACTGTGAGTTGAATTTGCCTTCGCTTGCTACTTAACTCCAGTCCACGTGGTCCTTGATAGCCTCACATATCCACTGGGCTGTTGTAGGCTTAGAAAACTCTATAATGGGCTGAATCATTGTATACATAAACCACGGGACCTTTTGTATAAGTTCATATTGTGAAAACATGTATTTTGAAGGGGAATGAATTAAACAACCCAAATGAAAGTTATGGAGGGTGAAAGACGAGCAGAGGGCTGACAATGTTTTCTGCATTTATACCTTTGACTGTGAATGAGTTAAATGAGTCTGTGTGTAGCAGATGGACCCATTAAGTAAACGAGCCTCCTGTGTGTGCTTGGGAGCTTCGTAGGGTGAGCAGAACATTTGTGAGTTGCAGCATTTTCAACTCCAGACAGTCTTAGGAGAATCTTTTTCGGGGCATTGCCCATAGTTGACCTTTCCCGCGTGAAAAAGTCTCACTTCAGATTTATTGATACTGGAAATACTGTGCTTGGTTTAGAAGAGGGTGCCATCATACCAGAGCATGATGGGTCACAGTCATTTGCTCTTAACTCACCAGGGCATTTATGTGGGCTCTTCTCACATGGATGCAACATTGCACAATTGTACTGGGGAGCTGCTATAATAAAGTAAATGTAATGTCTGATCTGAACGCATGGGGCATTTATTGTTCCCACATGTGCCATCATTAGGTAATGTCTAGAATAGTTCAGGACTTTGCTGTGAAAACTATGGTTTCCAATCTCTAAATCTCCTATTCTATCACAATGCTGGCCGACATACTGAGCACAAGCAGGTAGTGAATATTGTGTCTCCTGTACATCCTCTATAGTTGAGTGACACAAACATCCCCCGAATGATAATAACAGAGTTAAAAGGACGAATCCCCTGTGATCCAAAATCATCACACAACATGCTGCATTATTCACCCACACTGGTCCTTCTTGGCTGAAGTTACTGTGTTAGACACGGAGAGAAAATAGCAGGAGTTAACAGTTTCTGTATAGATTAAGAGTGTGAGAGCTTTGGCCATGTGAAGGCAAAGGTAAGTGCCCTCCACTAGAAATACCCACCACGCAATCAAAAAACCACATAAAAATAGACTCTTTTCTCTCAGCTATCCTTTTAATATCCCTTATGTTTTACCCTTTCCTGTCTTTCTGTGCTCATGTGTTTCTCTTTGTCCTCATTTTCCCTCCCATTTATCACAGAAGTGCATACACTCAGCACTGACCTAACACGTATAAGGAAATGCTTACGTTTTCTTACAGTAGGAGTTACGGCACTTGAGTGTTGATTCCTCTCTGCTGCGGCCCTTTTGACTATAAAGTTCGCCTCTCTTGAGACAGTCGCTGTTTTTAAGTTGTGTTCAATGTCAGTGGATTGTATGTGCCCACTGGCACTCCATTCAGTGAAAATTGCACTGAAAGGCTTTCTGACACTTGTCCACAAATGTATTGACCCTGTCTCTCCTCCTCATCGTCATCCTCCTTCTCACCTCCTCTTCCTTCTTAATCTGTTCTCTTTAGCTCCCCCAAGCACAAAAGGTAAATCTGGTTTGAGGTCATTGGTGCATTGTGCTGTGGTGAGGCCTGCTGTGTGTCATGTGCATTTCTTGTGCATGTGCGTTTCGGTTTCTAATATCTGTGAAATGAACTATCATAGCGGCTCGTGGCATTTTCTTATGTGTCGTTGTCATATGTTGTTTGTCAACTTCCTGATTGAAGCCATGCCTCATGGTTGTCATGGGTGCCATTCACGCGCTCTCTCTTTTGCACGTCTGATTTCGCATTCGCACACGTCTGTGCACAAACTCGCTCATTCTTCACTGGTGATGCTATGTTAGCCTTGCTTTGCCAGTGTCTCTGGGCTGGCATTGTGATTATGTGTGTAAATGTGAGGCTTCATTTTGTTCTTTGGCCTGTGTGATTTTTGGTGTGAAAACAAGATTGCCTGTGTTATTTGTTTTGGTAGAATTTTCCAGAATAAGCTGTTTTGTCATCTTCTGGGTGAAAATCCAATAGTCCATAATGATTGGCGGGATGATCTGTTCTGATGCCTTTTTATCATTTTCAGTGTTTTATTTTTCCAATGATTTATGAATCGTATGTGGGTTGAGATAAGCAGCTCTATAATCACAACAGTGATGATGGCGAAACAAAAGAGCGCTCTGCCTCCCCATCAGTGTGAGCGAGGCACAGCAGTAGCATTACACAGCTGGCAGGCCGTATGTCTGACACAGTGCTGTTAGTGTGACAGACCCGAGCTGATTGACCTCAAAACAGCTCAGCAGAAAACTGAAATAGATATCATTTTATTAGGATCAGCGAGGAATCTGCACCAATTCTTTGCATATAATTGCCCCAGCACTGCTCTGGTCTGGGTGCCATGAACACACATACACGATACTCCAGTGACAGAAAGATGCAAACGTGTGATAAGAAGTGAGCAAAACTCCTTGGATTGGCTCTGTGTTAGAAAATTGATGAGCATTGTGTTCCAGGACTGAAGTGTATCATCTTTCCTTCATGCTATCTTTCCCCGGTTTTCTCCCTCTCACTGCGACCCAGCAGTCCGTCTTTCTTATCTTACCTTTCTTTTGTGTTTTGTTTTGTTTTATTGTTTCACTTTGCTTCTTCGCCCCTATCTCTTTCCCTCCACCTGTGCTCTCCTTTCTGCCATCCTCCCTCTTGCTCTCCTATCCCTCGTTCCACCAGCTTCATTCATCATTCTCTGGCTCATTTGGCTTTGTTTCCCACTCTGCTGGATGAACTGACACTGGAGCTCAGGGATGATGCGAGGGAGGTGAGGGTGAGAGGAATGTGTCAGGGGGAGATATTTGAGGACAACGGTAGGGAGGGTTGGAAAAAGAATATAAGAGATTAAAGAATCATAAACATTGTGGGAGTGACAGGAGGAGTTTAAAAAAACGAGACTGATACTTGATTAAGTACGAAGACCAAAAAATCTGTGAGCAGCTGATTGCCTTTTGAAGATAAACTGAAATGCTGAGATGTTCAAAATGTCTTGCTGGATGAACATGAACTCCGCTATTTCAAAGCAAAGCATTAATATTGATTGAGGTAATTAAGAGCTTTCAAAGATAATCCCCAAACACCTGTGCAGTAAAAACATGTGCTGGAGGTGTGCCAGCTCAGTTTCCCATCGGGTCTGTTTTAGTTTCCTCAAATTAGTCTGCAGAGGTGGCGTTGGCTCCCGCACGAACACACAAACCTGGTCTCCAAGGAAACAGGGGTCACCTCATCTACCTCCAGGCAATTTGTCACAGCAACCTAGATTATAAAGTGTACTATGAAACATAAAACACAGGCCAAGGGTGTGTATGTTAGCCCTCTGATGGGTATTCGTGTGTGTGTTTATGTGTGTGTGGGTATGTGCTAGTGGGGTGTCAAGTGTATTAATGCCCACTGGTGTTCTCGTTCATTATTTGACCCACAGCAGGAAAAGAACTTCCACAGCTCATTTACTGTGGCTCATACAGGTAAATTCGCAGAGGCAATGATGATGCAGATTTGGCCCAGATGTGTGAGTTCTGACTTAAGGAGGATCCCTTAAGGATTAGGGTTAGCACCACTTCCACTTTCACAGCAAGAAGGTCCTGAGTCAGCAACACCAGGCTGGGGCAGGCCTTCGATGTGGAATCCTCATGCTCTACCATAGGTCTTCGATTTCACACAGCATCTAAACACATGCAGTTACTGGCCTGGTTGCTTCAAGCTGGCTGCCCTGTGCTCCTAATAATTAGGATGGGTTATGCAAAGAGAAGAAATTCCCCGTGGGGCTGAATAAAGTGTATCTTGCCTTCTCTAAAGGTCTTTCCTCCCTTGGGAAGGTAAATAAGGATTTTCTGTAGCTCTGATGGTGACTTTAAATGCACTGCCTCTTCTTTTTTACCTAAAAGTATGGCAATCCCTGGAAGTGCTGGGTAAGCATGGGCATTTTTACCAGTTTTAACAATCTGGATTTCTGCTCAAAGGGTTCACATATTACACAGAGTCTTCTATTGGGGTTCACAGGGATACAGCAGCCCATAGGACCAGTAATATACTGCACTGATTGAAACGACCTGGGTTTGGATATATCTCTTTCATTTATCCCGTTCTGTAGTAGCACGGCTGCCACGTGTTGCAGCTGCAGTATCTAGGTATGCTTCGTTCTCCCTTCTATGTCCAATATTGGACTCCAAATCACATTTAGCAGCTGTCCAAACTCGTGCCACTAATTCCTCTTTCCTTAGCGTCTGAGGGATATTGACAGATTTCCTTGTCATTACCTGTTATCTCTCATGGTAAAAAAGAAAAAAAAGTCTTGGGGTGGAGAAAGCACTTTTACAATGTCGGTATAAAATTCAGTACTTTCTAAAGATGCGTGCTGATATTTAGTCAGTCCAACAAATTTAAAAGATGATATTCCTTTGATTAGTGCCGCGTAAGTAGAACATGCTTTATGCTTTTTGCCGCTCCGTGTTCCCCTGAACTATTGTAGATTTTCATCTTGGATTTATTCTTTGCTTAATGATCCAATTACTGATGCTGAATGGAAGAAGTCACTGACATTTAGACAGATTCAACATTTCTGGGTAGGCAAGGTTAGATCATATTTTTCAAGTACTAAGCCTTCCTCCAGTCTCCTAAGAAGACAGTGTCAAGCTTTCATCTGTAATGGATATCATCGTCAGATACAGACATCCGGTAGAAAGATAAATATCATAATTATCCCAGCAGTCTTTAGAGGGGGGAGATACCCAGATCCAGACTAGAAGCGCTGCCTTTGGATAAGCTTATTCTGCAAGAGATCAAAGGCAGACTCTGATTGAACATATTTTAGGGCAAATAATAAACATGAATAAAACATGTCGTGGAAGTTTAGTTGGTCTCTGAAGAAGATGATCAGGTCCTCGGCTAAATTCCCATCAAATTCTATGTTCCACGCAGATGTTTTGCAGCTTGAAGAAACTGCTCAGTGTGACTAGGCAAGATGTTTCATATAAGATGCATGAAATGTGCTCTGTGGTTACATAAAATTTGTAACAAAAACAATGAAGTTTCATCATTACCTTCCCTCTCTTCCCTCCCTTTGGCTCTTTCTGTTTTTCTGTTTGTTCCTGCTTCACAAATCACTCAGTTGGAGGACGGTCAAGGTCCAGTTCTGATGACTACGGTGGCAATGCCCGTGTTCAGTACCAAGAACGAGACTGTAAGCTCACATACAGTGATGCAGAATTCACAACACATTCACTGCCTCGTGATTCCAAAGCTCGATGTCTCAAATGAAATTACAGCTTAACTGAAAAACTGAATTTTCCTCATGAGTTATTCCATCACGGGGAATTGGTCTTTGAGAGAATTGACACAAATGGTAAAATCATTGTTAATTTTTTTGTGTATTTGATGGATGCTAATATCACTTTGATTGCAGTTTGACAATTGGGACAAAGCAGCGCATTGCAAGTTGAATATTTTTATAAATAACATAAACGGAGGCACTGATGCGGCTGTAAAAGATTGTTATGTAAGTAACCTTTTAAACTGAGCTAACCAATTTTCGTATATTTGTGTGCTTGCAGAGAAACCGTGGAATCCTTCTGGGGGTGGTTGGGACAGATGTGCCAGTCTCTGAGCTGCTCAAGACTATCCCCAAGTATAAGGTACCACATCCAGCATCACTTAGTTCTTCCTGCACGTGATTAGGGATCTGGATAGCCGTTATTCAATGTTTTACACTATCACACTGACTACCGAGGGTTCCCAATGCTTACACAAGCAGTTTTATACACTTGTGCACATTGGCACAGTCCTGAATACCCATGCACACAGCTTTAGCTCACGAAGATGTTTTACTGTATGGCTACAACAGCCACTGTCTGTTTCCACCAGATCCTAGCAAGCTATTGCATAAATAGGAGAGACTGATTACACGATGTGCAACTTCTGTGCCAGTCACCCTCTCCTCTACACTGAACTCTGAACATCTTGCTCCACCTCTCCAGTCCCACCAGCGGTCCAAAACCCCACCTTATAATACATAAAATACTCCACATAAGTCAGTCCAGAGTACAGTAACTGAATGCAAAGCCAAGCCGCAGATGAATTAGAGATGAACTTAGTCACAGCTCCTGGTTTGACAGGAAATTACACTCGGTTCATTAATGCATTCTGGTCGTGTCCCCCCACCCACATCCCTGCACTGATTTCTTTTGTAGATCTGAATCTTGGATGTGTGTAAGGTGTTGACATTTGAAAGCGTGTTATTTGCTCAGACGTGACATGATGAACGATGCCGTCCTTTCCCGTTGTGCGGTTCTCGGTTTTACCACAAAAACAAAGACTCTGAAAGGGGCTTGATTAACCAGATTTACAATTAGGTTCTGATTTGTTATGCATAATTTTGGTGTGTCTTTGTGTGTGCTTTTGCATATTCTACTAGCTGGGCATTCATGGCTACGCCTTTGCAATCACCAACAACGGTTACATCCTCACCCACCCGGATTTACGGCCACTCGTGAGTATTACCTCCAGGACATTTCAGAGTTTACTGAGTGTGACCCTTATTACCATAAAAATCCCTTTTAGGATGCACAGGTTGAAGTTGAAAATGTGTTGTTCTGTACTGGATAGATGAATGCACCCTCTCGAGTTCACATCAAGTCACTTACCAATTTTCTTTTTTTTGTTGTCACACTGAGATTGTGATTGACTTTAACAGAATGGTGTGTAACTGTGTGGTACTCTGTGTGGTGTGCCTTGTGAGTATGCTGGCTGCGTGGTGGTATGTAGATGAGGAGAGCATGTTCCAGGCCTCTGCTGTTCTGTGAATAGACAGAGATACAGCTTCTGAATGGCTGTGATTAACTCTATTGTACTCACCCACTCCTCTCACAAGAGCTGGACGGAGAGAGTGTAGAAAGAGAGGGAGGCTGCGGGAACCTGCTGAATGTGAGGATAGGTGCAGGTAGGCTTGCTGTAACACTGGGGGAGAAGAGTGAGATGCTCATATGGATGCGAGGGGAACAGATGAGATGGAGAGCAGAGAACAGACAGTGAGGCAGACAGACAGATGGTTTAATAGAGGTCTAATTAAAGACGTTAATGACCAGTGTTTAACAGCTAATGAGGGGTGGGAGACTGTCCTCACTGACAGATTCAAAAGTAGACACACATACAGTAGTAACACAGACGCACGCATAAACACACACGAAATGCAATTAAAAAGTTCAGTACTTTGATCTGTTTCACCTTCATTTAATGGGTCAGTGGTCAAGCCAGTGAGCTACCCAGCAGTGGTGTATTCCTGGAGCGTTGCATCCTGACGCTTGATAGATTAATAAAAGTCACATATGCATAAACTGTTGTTCCGCGGTTTCATTTTTAAGAAGTTATCGGTGCTTTATTAGGCTGAAGCACTTGATTAAATAAAGGAATAGTGAAATTAAGACTAAATTATCCAGCTATTGGCCCAAGTGCCAGCAGGTTTCTTCGAGTATGATGACACCACTGTCATGGTCCTGGGTCGAGCGACCCAGTGTTTGAGTTTTATGTATCTTTTGTATTCATTTGTGCCTAGCTTAGTTCACCTAGTTAATTTCTAGATTGCTGTTTAGTCTTGTTCCTTAGTTGTTTATGTCATCTCCCCCTGTACTAAGTCTCCCTGGTTCATGCGTCATGTCTGCGTGGTTGTGTTTAGTTCATGTCATGTCTGATCTCCATGTTTCCTGTTTTACTTGGAAAGTCTGTATTCAGTGTCAGTGTATTCAGTTTCACCTCTCCTGTCCTGTCGTTAGGTTCATGTGTGTCAGCTGTGCTCCCATGTGTGGCCACTTCCCCTGATCGTCCCTCATGTGTATTTAGTCTCTGTGTTTCATGTAGTCTGTGTCGCGTCGTCTGTGTTCCCACCCTCCGTGTTGTCACAGCCAGTCCTTTATATTCATAGTTATGGTTTCCTGTGTCTTCATAGTTTATCCTGGTATCACTTTCCCAGTTTAGTTATAGTTTAGTTTTGTCACTGTGCTTCTGCCTTGTTTGCACTCCTTGTCTTCAGCCACAATAAAGGCTCGCTTTTTGTTCGAACTCAGTTTCGTGTCCACGCCTGTGTCTGCACCCGAGTCCTCCACACACTCTCCACACGGTCTGCCACTGCGACCGTGACAACCACCTTTTTATAGGTGTACGTAAAATGAAGACTATTCTTAAATCAAAGTAGTTTCAAATACAGCTTGTTGGACAAAAGTACAGATTTTATGGTTTTGCCTCTGTATGTCACCACAGTGGATTTCAAATCAAACAATCAAGACATGATTGAAATGAAATGAAACTTTCAGCTTTAACAAAAAAGTGCTTGACTGTTTAAACATTATGGGAATTTATACACAGACCTGCATTTTCAGAGGCTCAGAGGTAATCGGAGAACTGACTGACAATGTCAACATCATGTGAAGCCTGTTGCCTTGTTATTTCATAGCAAATGAAACAGACGTGACATCTGAAGCTGATTCAAAGTGTTGAATTTGTTTTTTATAGCTTTTTGCTGTAATTTTCACAAAGATGTGTCAATTCAAGAGAGGGAGGCTGAAGAAACAAAATCAACCTGTCAGAGAGACAGAACAAAAGGCCTGAAAGACCACAGGAGTCAGCTGAAGTGAATGATGACAGAATTATTTCCATGGTTTAGAAAGACAGCTTCACAACATCGAAAAATGACAGCAACAAGCAAGAGAAGTCTTCATGAATGGAAATATGGACGATTTAAAAAAGGGTCCAAACACTGGTAAGAGCCAGTGAAAATGTATAAAAACAGCTGTAATGCCTAAACAGTTAATGCATTTTTTTTCTTTTACAAATTCCTAGAATTAAAGTCTGCACATCAGCCAAGTGTTGATTGTGGTTGTGTACAGAGGCAACAACTACCAACACTGTCTTTGTCCAGCAAGTTGTGGAACTTACTGGATTGTTACCCTGAAATATGAAGTTATTAATTATGAAGTTGACCGAGAAATAAAGCAAAACTCTTTACTAATAAAGTGGGCCATGGTGTTAAAGTCGTATTAACGTATCACGGGGCGATCGTGGCTCAAGAGTTGGGAGTTCGCCTTGTAATCGGAAGGTTGCCGGTTCGAGCCCCGGCTTGGACAGTCTCGGTCGTTGTGTCCGACACTTCACCCGTTGCCTACTGGAGGTGGTCAGAGGGCCCGGTGGCGCCAGTGTCCGGCAGCCTCGCCTCTGTCAGTACAGCTACAATGTAGCTGCCATCACCAGTGTGTGAACGTGTGTGTGAATGGGTGGATGGCTTTCCTAGTCCCTAAGGACCCCAAAGCGCTAAAGGCCATTTACCATTATTAAAAGGGATGGTCAAGAACAAACAGAAAACGTATTGACTGTTTCAATAAATAAGCCTTTTCTTATTGAAAAAGATGTGATTTGAATGGAGTAAAAAGATCTTCTTCTTTTTTCACGCGTAGTTTGTGAGACAAGCTGTTAGAAACTGTGCTGCAAGCTGCATCATATTCTGCACAATTGAAGCCGCCCACTCCCATCGTCTCTTTGTTGTATGTTAACCAGTGAAAACTATCTGTCCACTTACATCAAAGTACATTTCCATTTTTGAAGCTTTGGTTTCTGTTTCTCTTGTGTCACTCCTGCTTTTTTTTCATTACAGTAGCTTTGAAAAACGAGCTTCTACTATTATTGCACAGGTGCAAACATGATTATGTGGAGATAGTTTGTCAACAGTTGCTTGCTTGTCTTTCTGTGGCTACTTCTCCTTACATTAGAGCACAGTCCTAATTTTCAAAGCCAGAGACAAAAGGTCATTTGTCAGCATGACTGAGTAACCACAAGCAAGAAACAGCAGCAGCAACCATGTAAAACTATTCCCTGTCATTTTTACTTTTGCTTCTGTATCAGTTAAACAAAGATTGGCTGGTGGCTTCTGGGGTTTACTTTCATACTTAACTGTAAATTATGAAAGCAATATCAACCTACTCATCAAACTCCTTCTGTAGTCATTTCTGTTGGGGTTACAAAAGATTAATTCTTTGGTTCAGTAATAATTTATCATGTATTTGCTCATTTAATCTTCTCAGTTTCTTCTTTTGCTATCATACACCTCAGTCTGTTTCCCTCTTTCCCTTCTTAAGGAAAGAAAAGAGGTAAAATGGCTCCATGATTGCCTCCATCCCACTGAAACTATTTCTGATGATTCTTTATCTTCAGGTCCCGTGTTTGGTGTCCACTGGACTGTTTTCCTGTTTTTTAAGGACATGACTTTTAGATACTGTTCATCTGATGTAGATAGTTTGCTTTGGCCTGTCACCTGCACAGTTTTGTCTAGAACCACCATGCAACACCATCCACACCAAGATATGCCAAGTTTTTGGCTAGTGGCGCTTTGAGAATCACCATATTTTATACCTGTCAGACTCTGTTATCTTTTTATACATTCAACTAAATAAATGGGGATAAATTATGTGTTTGTGCATGTTAGTAACAAAGTAAAGATTCAATTTAAAATAGATTCTTTGCCAAGTTAAGTAGATTATATGTACACACAACACTGGTTCATCCCTTGAGTTTAGTCCCTTTTCTGCTTGACTGGATCACAGTGCAGTTGCTACGTGGCTTAACAAACATGCAACATTGGACAACTATTGTTCAAGACTATTTAAAACAAAATACAAACATTTTCTTGGAAGTTGTGATGACATTTTCATTATGTGAAATGCAATGGCTTGTTTTGATAACTGATAACAACAACAACAGAACAACAAAAGAATTGCCGTAGTTTGGCATACTCTTTCTGTTATGTCATTTCCAGTATTTCTGATTGTGCGTGCATGTGTGTGTTGGGATGTTTGTCCAGTATGGAGATGGCAAGAAGAGAAAGAAACCGAACTATAGCAGCGTGGATCTGTCTGAGGTGGAATGGGAGGATAAGGAAGACACGGTGAGACACTAGTAAATCTGCATCAAGTGTCATGACAGCAGTGCTCTGAAAATCAGTGTCATCAAACACAACTGTGTGTGTGTGTGTGTGTGTGTGTGTGTGTGTGTGTGTGTGTGTGTGTGTGTGTGTGTGTGTGTGCGCGCTTTGTCTTTCTAGCTAAGAAATGCAATGGTCAACAGGAAGACGGGGACCTTCTCAATGGAGGTGAAGAAGAGTGTAGACAAAGGGGTGAGAAATGCAAAGTTCAGAAATAAAACAAACAAACGCACAAACAACGCACTTGTCAGATAGTCCTAGAGGCTGAGCGAGAGAAAATACTTACCAGCAAGCATTCACTCTGCTAAGGGGTTGTTACAGCTGGCTCAGTGATGTACAGGACTGACTTAGGGATTTTGTCTCTGATTTGGTTTGCTGTGCATGCACTGGTGTGTGTCTCTCTGCGTGTGAGCCCCTTATCTCCACAAAGCACATGTTGCTGAATACGGGGAAACAGCAGCCCGTTGATTCTGCTTTACTTCCTGTCAGAGAGAGAGAAAGGTGTGTGTAGATATGTGTGAATGTGTTAAATGTGTGTTCGCACATTTTCACGGCATATTAAAGAGCGATTTGCATTAGGCTGATTATTAAGCATTTGGTGTGTAAATACAGACATCCACACACACATTAAAAAAATCTCTCTGTATCTATATTTATATAGAGAGACAGAGACGCTCGCAAGAGACTCTTTATGAATGTACTGATGTCCATCTGCAGCTAAGGACTGCCCAACAGAAGCTTTTACTACTTCCACCACTAGATGGCGCTAGATTGCAAGAAATGATATCAGACAGCACCGCCTGGTGTTTAACGCAGCGACTATATTCACCTCTTTCAGAAACGTGTGCTGATTTTGCACAATGATTACTACTACACAGACATCAAAGGGACTCCTTTCAGGTAAGAAGTCTGAAGACTTCCTTAAGCTAACGAAGCTGAATTTTCCGGTGGTTAATCTGTAAACAACAACAGATTTTTAGGAAACATGTTTGTTTGTTTTAGGGGTTTTTGTTTATTTTTGTTTGTTTTGTTTGTTTGTTTTAGTCTAGGGGTTGCTCTTTCCAGAGGCCATGGGAAGTTTTTCTTCAGGGGGAACGTGACAGTAGAGGAAGGTAGGAAATCAGCCTTTTCTCTTTTTGCTTTCTGACTCATTTCTGTGTTGTTGTTGTTTTTGTTGTTGCTTTTATTTTTGTTTTCCTACTTTTCTCTCCCTCGCACTCTCTCGATCCCTCTTCTTCTTCCTCCTTTGTTTTTCCATTTCTCATTAAACAAGCACTCAGCAAGTAGTTTCCTCAACTGTGGAAGTTTTTAATGCTTCTCTAAGAGCTTTTTAGTATTATAATAATACTATTTTATTATTTTGTTGTATAAAAACACATAAGCACAATCAAAAAATGCACTTTCTAAAGTTATTTTAAGACAAAAATGTTTAATAAAAATATATTTGGATATAATTTTCTAGGAATGCATGGTATAATAGTCTCTTTGCAGAATGATTAGTCAGAACCAATAAAACGGCCTTTTTTTAAAAACAATAACAAGAAGAAATCCTTTTCCATCCTCGGTGATATTTGTGCAGAAAAAGCTGGATTCTGACATTAACTATGCCCTTTCAAATCTTATGATTATTGTATTAAGGGATTATTATTACATGAAGGTTAAAATAACATTTGATGTTATGACTGGATGAAGTTTACATTAGATAATCTGATTAAATCAGTAAACATTCATCATGTTTCATAAACTGGTTATGTGTTGGGTATGTAAAGTCTTCTAACTTCTCCTCTTTGGCCCAACTTAACCAGTTCCTCTTCAAACCTCTAGACACTTTTTGTCTTTCTCTTCATGTAGTGATTTATGTATTTAAAAAGCCACAACTTCACAGGAAGTTAAATATTCCCCTTTGCGGCTCCTTAGGTGTGTTGTGCGTCCTTCTCCTGACAGTGTTGTGTGTCTGCTCCTGCTTGTGTGTTTCTCCACGTGTATGCATGTCTGTTTTCATGTCAGACCCCATGCATGTTAATATTCATGCGGTGGTGGTGGTGTGTGTGTCTGTCTGTGTGTTTCTCTAAACATGTCCATCACACAGAGCGCTCAGAGCATGACTTGGCTCTTCCTGATCTAATCAGAGCTGTCACATCCATTCAAAAAACACATTTTTCATCCCCCGGTGTGTGTTTAAGTGTGCGCAGTGGAGATGTAGATGCCTAGCCCTATTATTATGACTTCATATTGAGTGTTTTTGCATATTTGTTTTGAACCAAATAGTTTTCACGTTTTCTTTTTTACAGGACTTCATGACTTGGAGCATCCTGATGTAGCCCTGGCAGACGAATGGTAAGAGTATATTCCCGCCGCTGTTTTATCCCCGTCCCTTACTCAAAGGACATCTTTATTGGGCTAAATCCTAAAATACTGCCAAATCATAAAAATAAATCAAAGTTAGGTTTGATGTCAACTGAAATACAACAGCTCTACAACAGTTTTTGGGATCTGCAGAACTTTGACTTGATTGTTTGTGTCACTTGGTGACTTGTGGTCTCCAGGCTTGGGAACCAACATCTAAACACATTACAATAAATGCTTTTCAAACTAATGCTTGTAAATGAAAAGAAGTGTCTTCCTTCTACCTCAGGTTTTATTCATTGGAGATGCTTTGCAATCCAAAAGCAACTGAAAGCAACTTATATGACCAGAACTAAAGCGATTACAGTTTTAAGAAAGGAACTGATGTGAAGTTGGTTGTGACTCTAACAAACGCTCATATTTTTCTCTCTTGTCATGTTACAGGACATACTGCAACACAGATGAGCACCCAGAGCACCGCTACCTGAGTCAGATAGAGGCAATTAAACTGTACCTCAGTGGGCACGAACCCCACTTATATTGTTAGTTATGCTCATTTACAGCCCCCATATTTTATATGGTTATTAGCAAGTTAATGAACAAGATTCATGTGTGGAAATGTGCCTTTTTGCCTTTGTCCTGTTAGGTGACAAGGAGCTGATTCAGGAAGTTCTCTTTGATGCAGTGGTGACCGCTCCATTGGAAGCCTACTGGACCAGCCTTGTGCTTAATAAGTCAGAGTATGTCACCTCATTACCCTTTAAAATAAAAGGAAACCGAAATTGTTATTTATATTGGATTTTATTCCTCTTCGAAATAGAAATCTGCCATAATATGGAGCACATATTTGCACAGCTAAAATGTTAATAATTTAGCACAGTCACTGGTGATTTCTTTGGCTTAAAAATGAATTCACAACAGCCGGATATTCATTTGTCACATGATACAGGAATTCTGATAAAGGAGTGGAGATAGCTTACCTGGGCACGAGAACAGGCCTGTCCAGGATTAACCTGTTTGTGGTGCCAGATGAACTTACAAGCAAGTACGTTTTCTGACTGCACGCATACAGTGTGTGTGCATGAACATGACCTGATGTTTGTGTTGAATTTAGTGTTGTTTACGATTCCAGTTTGTATATTTGGTGTGTCGTGTGCGTCATTTGTATTCTCTGTTTCCCGTCTGCTTTAAGAGACTTTCTGACAGCTGAAGACCGAGAGGGGGTGTTCAATGCCGACCACTTTCCCCTGTGGTACAAGAGAGCGGCAGAACAAGTTCCTGGTACCTTTGTTTACTCTCTGCCTTTTAACACAGGTTAGTCGTGACTTTCATTTGGATGGTGATGATGTCGTCTCTGTGTTTAAGGAAACATCGGTACTGTTAAATCCTTTTTAGTGAACTGAAGACACTGAAACCCACGAGTTAAAAAACAGAGTCATTATATTTTCTAAAGAAGCTTATATTTTGTAAACTAATTGAATACACTAATGTGTTTTTAAAAGGACCCTTTGAAATGTTCTCTGTCCCTCTTTCACCCATTTTTGGCTGTTTTCTCTGGCCGTGCGTCTGTGACTCCCCTTCCTCTCTTATTAATTCTGGGCTGTGTTCTTGTGGATCGGACTGATTGCTGTGGCTTGAAATAAGATACATAAGGAAGAGGTTCAGCCCTTTCCATAGTGACTTGCCCAGAACACAAATACAGACGCACACAGAGTCACAAAAAGACCCACATACACACAAGCCCCTCACGCATATTCAGTGTAACTGTTTCTCTAAGAAAAGGGTTTCTCCTCCAGAGGCAGAATGTGCTCTCATCTGTTCTCAGCCTCAGGGTTTCCATTAGTGCCAGCTAATACAAGTGATCTGAAAGCCTCTTATTTACTCGCCGGACTTGCCTCGGATGCACTCTTCCTCTCAGGACTGTGGTAGTTAGCTGCAGCCATAAATAGGGCTCTGTGGTGTTTATGATCAGCGTTCCTCTCTCCAATCTCCCTGTGGTCAGTTCAGAAATAATATAAGGAATTCTGATATGACTGATATGTGAACTCTTTGTTGTTTGTATTTGTGTGTGCTTTTGTGCGCGTGTTAGGGTCTGAGAACAAGAGTGTTGTTTTGGCCAGTACTGCTATTCAGCTTTTGGATGAGAGGAAATCACCAATAGCTGCAGGTAAGCGAGAACTCAAGTGTGTCTTCCTGTATTTTTGTTTTACACCCACTCACCTATACGCACATCCACATCCACAGAACCTTACACGGCTTCATTTGCCCAGTTTACACTTGTCTCCCCACACCTCTCTTCCACTTTGAGGTGAAACACTCCCTGCCCATGTCTGTGTGTTTACCCCTGCATTTTACAATAGATTGTTACATCCTTTAGTAATTATGCTTAATTACTGCATATCAATGGAACACTGCTTTAAATTAAAGCTGAAAGTCTGCATGTAAGTGCCTTTCGTGCATTTTTTTCTTATGCCTCTGTGTCTGTTTAAAGCATATTGCAGCCTAGATGATTTCTTTGTGGCCTGCCTCATCTCACATCCTGGTGACTCAGAAGCCCCACAATGTAACGCCCATACAGTGCAACTCGGTCCAGTCAGAAAGTTCATGGTATGAAGTGTGGCTCTTGTTGAGTTACCATTATCTCAGTTACAGAGGAAAAGAATAAATGGAAGGAGGGGAAAAGGGGGAGGAGGACAGACATGCAGGCAGACATATGGTTTCTCTGTCACTAGGTTATATTTTTAGGACATTTGTTTATAATCTAACTCTCCCCAAAGCCACAGGAAGAGTCAGTGTTACAGTGATCCTGCATAGGTCAGTTGAGTTATGAAAGTTTTGTGATGTTTATTCGTAGTAATTGGTATAGATTCTGTATCTCTTTTTGATCCTGCTTTCTCGCTGTATTTAACATTTAGATTAGAGTTTTAAATCACTGAATTGTTCTAGTCACATATAGTGAAGCACACTTGTGAAGTATAGTCATCCTTTCCACTGGCGAAAATATACACAAAGGATCAAAGACAAAGGATCTGTGTCCACGCTCTCGTCAACACATGACGACCAGCTTCGTGCCAGTGGAGAAATCCCAGAAAACGGTTTGATGTGGAGAGAAACACGAGGGAAATCTTTTGGGCTAGCAGTGATAAAATAAGAGACCAAATAAAAGGGCAGTGAGAGAGAAAATGATTTCACGGTGCCTGGATGCACTGACATGAAAGCAGTGCATTGTGGGTATTCTTGGCCAGGGGGAAACCACTGGAGCAGAAGGACAGAGATGGGAGAGTCTGTGCGCTGCCACGGCGCATGCAGACACACAAGCATGCACACATGCATGCACACAGCGTATGCATCAGGTTTCCAGCAGAATGCTACACAAGCAGCCCACAGTTTACACCAGCCCACAGTATTATTTGACCCTGATGACTTGATCACTGTAGTTTTAAGATAACAACATTCTCTCAAATCCTACTCAGCAGCAATGCAAATGACTAGTCAGCATCAAGACTTTTTGAAGACCTTATTGTTGGAGTGGGTGCTGATGTACGGCACTGATGATCACGTTTGTCAGAGCAGCAGGGGGTGTCTGTACGGATGATTTTATATAAGAGAGTCAGATGGGAGGAGAGATGTAGGCTAGAATGCAAATTTAGCGTAGGGCGGTTAGGGCCAGTTTTCACTGCACTGCGCTCCACTGAGCTGTGGACTTGTGAATACGCGAACACGCTAACTTAACAGGACAGGCTGATGACATCACACACCACTGGCCCTGCAGACATCACTTGAGTCACAATTTTAATATGTGCATACGTAGGCACGCATTTGTATTCCAGTCCGCTTGTGTGCGGATCAGTGTTTGTGGTCACATCCCAAGACACGTGCAGTGAGTCTCCTACCCTGATATACACAAAACCATGAAAGTCACGGCATTTAAACCAAAAGCATTTCTGCACGTTCATCTGTCTCACTGCGCTAAGTAATCGAAACTTTCCAAAAATCGATAATAATAGTTTTTTCTAATAGACACAGGAAAAATATATTTTCATATTTTCTGTTTCTTCTCGAGACATTTTGCTTGTAATAAAATAAAACACGCAAAAAATATAATGTCAAATGTGCATCTCCCGATGTTTCCCTCAGAAGTCACAAATTGTTATAGATATGCCATAGTTTCTGCAGATCATTAAGCTGACATGGGCAAAAACATCCACACAGATAACCCTCATTTCACTGTAACTGTAACTACTGTCGGAGGCATTTTCGCCTGAGGGTCTTACACTGTGTGTTACAGAACAGTGTATTGAGTTGTGTTACTGTTTTCTTCTGATTTAGACATTAAAATAATGTTTTTATATGTATAAATAATATTTCACGAGTTGATTTCTCTCCAGCATGAGCAAATTTCCCCTCCTTAAACAATATTTTAAGGACAGGATACCTTATCAAATTAACTGGCAGTATACTGATCAGGTAAAATGCTTCCCTTTATTATATATAATACATATTGTAGGACATGACTACCATTATGAAATCAGCATAAAATCACAAACAAGACTGTTCTCAAAACCTGTAGTTCTAAAACTTAGTGTGTGTCTGTGTGTGGGTGTGATTGTGTGCAGCGTGACGATAATTCAGACTCACAAAGTGAAGAGAAAAACAACAAGGCTGAATCCGAGTTGTGTTGTTGTTTTCGTTTGTTTCATTATTGCTTCAGCGAATTTCTCATTTTTAACGTCACAAACAGAAAAATATCCTTTAAGAAAACACGCCCCCTCCTCAAACCTGTGTCACATTATTAGGCACAGACGCATCTGTAATATGTGCGTACAGTACAGTACAGTACGCTTTCACACACGCACGCTCAGTCACAGATAAAAACACAATCTCGTTCACATGCGCTCACATCAATGATGCGACAGGACTGACAGCAGCTGCCTACTATGAGTTATCAAAATTACGAATAACAACCAAACGACAACCAAACTCTAAAGTCCATTTTTTTAAATACAAGAGCGTCACTATTATACCTACAAGTACACAATTATAAATATATTTGTACCTATCAGTGATATGCTTTTCTTAGACAAAACGAATGTTGGAATTCTTTGGCCTGTCCTTCAAACCCGCATACAGTAGAGCAGCGGTCTCCAACCTTTTTTGCGCCACGGACCGGTTTATGCCCGACAATATTTTCACGGACCGGCCTTTAAGGTGTCGCGGATAAATACAACAAAATAAAACTAGTACCGGTACCGAAAAAAAAGAAGATTTATTCATAACACACGTGAAAGACCCAGGAAAACCGAGTTAACGATAAAAACGATAACAAAATAACGCTGAAAACCGATAAAAACCCTGAAAACTATACATTTCACATTTGAGCCTCAACTCTCGCGGCCCGGTACCAAACGACTGACGGACCGGTACCGGTCCGAGGCCCGGGGGTTGGGGACCGCTGCAGTAGAAGACACTCTTCTGATCAGTGCATAGATACCTGTGGAATTTAGCTACCCAAGTCTCAGAAATGAGGTGAACATACTCGCAAATAAATAATCTCTCGCAGACATACATGCACAAGCACACGCGTGGCACATCCGCAGACAATTAGGTTAAAGGGTTGAGGCCCAGGTTTTAAGTCTCAGGGTAGTTGTCGTCTCCTAGGCGATGGCGTTCTCCAGTGGTTCCTTCTCATCTGCTGTGGCGTGATCTGCACCCTGCGCTGCCGCTAGTTCCTCATTCTTCTTTAACTCCCGCTGATATTTGGCCATGATAGCAGCGTAGGCGCATCCGTACACCGCGGCAGCCAGCATCATCAGACACACGATCCCACACACTACACCGGTGATGATCACTGTGGCAATAGCGTGCCGCAGGTTGACGGGCCGTGGCTTCTGCTTAGTTTCGCACTCTGCCATGCCACCTCCACCTCCACCTCCACCACCAAATCCCTCCCCCATCGCCATGGGGACGTGGAGAGCATGGCTAGAGGGATGAGCGTGGTTGCCATGGGTGTGACTTTGTAGTAGTCTCTCAGACTCAAGGTGGTGTATGTTGGCAAACAGGTAATGGTAGCTTGTAGTCATACAGACATGGAAGAGCTGGTAAGGGATCTTCTGCAGGTCTCTGTCCTTCATTTCTTCTGGTTGGGAGCAAAGCACTTCATCTACCACTCCACCTGGGGGTCAGAGTTTAATAGTTAGAAATGACCAAACTGAGTTTAAAAGGTTGTGTCAGTTGTTCATAACTTAATGTTAATTACCAAGTATCCTTTGCAGCAGCTTACAGAGAAAACCTCAATCACACTCATCAGCTAAGCTTACACTAGCTCATTTATATTTGGATTTTTAGTCTAGGATATATTACTGTAAACGGCCACATTAGCAAGTGTTATGTGATTAAAAGAAGTTGGATCACTAGAGCTGAGTGACATGGGTCTTTGTCAACTGCCTTCTGTATGTACCATAAATCACTTTAGGACCTGCCGTCCACACATGTGGACGTCACATTTTGGGTTATTTAGACTAAAATACTCAATTTTGCTCTACAAGGGCCTGATATCCTCTTACGAGGACATTATGCTGCTACTGTTCTATCAGAATTTTAAACGAATATCCTCATATGTGGCTCTCATTTTTCTTAAAAACAAAAATAAGGTAAAAAATGTTTTTACATTCATCGGGCCCCAATCAGCCCAAATATCAAAGAGAAATTAAAAATGCTGCGGTGGAAGAGTTCGGGTCTTAGGAGGTTAATATTCATCGCTCTGTTTTCTTGTAAAGCATGCTCTGTCACACACTGTGACCCTGCTTGCGTTATTAACCACTGGTTTTCTGTTAGCATGCATTATTGTATCTGGATTCGTTGTTCTGTTTTGTAGTAATTATAATTTTCAGCCTGTAAGATGAACGCTATGTCAGGGTGACATAGGCATGTAGGCGTGCCAGCCAGCTCCATGCACGCCCGGCTCTCATTATACAGTGGTAATTTTGTTATCTAATGCGTGCTGGATTTAGTTTTGCGTGGAAAATAATGTGTTTCACAGTAACAAAGAACTCTTAATCTTCACTGTGTACTGTCTAGCTGAAGACCACAGTTATAAGAGCTGCAGTGCACAGTGTTCAGTAGATTCTCAAGCGGACTGATTTAATATTTTAAAAACTAAAAAAAACAATTAACTATCATTAACTCGTTCCCCATACAGATGACATTTGATGAGCTCCCCTGTAATCATGAGTACCCCCAGTATATATTAATAACAACGAGGTTTGACAACTATTAGAAGAGTTTCCAGGTTTTTCAAAGGGTAACTGCATTGGCCGAGGTGCAAAATCAGGCATTTTACTCTATAATTAGTCTGAGATATGATACAAACTGCTCAAAGATCAGAGTACAACTTTAAGTTTTAATACATACAAAGCAAAGCGCAGCTTGTCTGCAAGCTTCTTTGCAACCTCCTTTCACATCACATCCTCCTTTCATGCTTTGTCTGATCTGTTGCCATTGACTGATGCTTCGTCTGTTCTATGCAGGCGTCTTGCTGCTAAGTTGTGCCAGAGCAGAGATACTGTATACAGATATATTGCAGCTGGAAATGACAATCTCTGTATTAATAGTTAACGCTGATAGTCTCTTCAATGAAAAATTATCAGCAGATATTCATTTGGAGACATTTTTTATGCTGAAATCCCACATTTTTGTAAAGTTCTGTTCTTCTTTTTAAGAATATTCACTTGTTGTATCCTGACCTCTGGCTTGCTGTAGATTTATTCCCATGCTTCCCCCCACATTTTCTTGTACTGCTGTGATTAAATATTACAATCAGCACTTTGCCCAGCAGGAAAGGCATTCTTATGGATGAACCTTGGAAATGTTATAGAAGTTTCCCAGTCGCTGCCTAGAGCTAATAGTGGTCTGACCTTTAAAGAGGTAGGTCTCCAGCCAGAGTTTGAGGCCTATAAGTTGGCAGTCACACCTCCAGGGGTTGCTGCGTAGTGCAAGGCTGTCCAGGTGTGTCAGGGCCTCCAACAGGGAACGATCTAATCGTGTCAGCCTGTTGTGTGCTAGCCCCAGGTGGCTGAGGTTCCTCAAACTGTCCCCCATGGCTCCAGGCAAACCCCACAGGCTGGTGAAAGGGAAACGAAACAAAATAAAATAAGAGTCATGCGAAATCAAATCAGGGAACGTAACTTTTTTTTTTCTAGCATCAAGGTCTAACCTGTTGTGTGAGAGGTCAAGGTGTGAAAGTGAGCGGATAGGTCCAAGCAACCGCTTATCGAGCTCCCTCAGGTTGTTGTGAGCCAGGCTGAGTCGCTGCAGCATTCTCAGCCCAAGCAGAGCAGTTGGCGAAATTGTTGTTATAGAGTTATTAGATATATCGAGAATGCGAACAAGGGGTATTTCCCTGAAAGCCATTGATCCAAGCCCCCTGATGCGGTTATCTTGAAGGTATAATTCCTGGGTGTCTGGATGCAGTCGTCGCGGGATGTCATACAGTCCTCGAGCCCGGCAGTCGACTACTTTGGTGTTGCTGTTGCAGCTACACTCCTTCGGACAGGCTTGTGACAAAGACAGGAGTGAGAGGACAGCACACACCAGTATCGCTGTGGAAACAAAGGGACACATTAGTGGATTAGACGTGTAAAAGTGGAATATTTGCAGCTGCGTGTCAGAAATGAAGGTGCACTGTAACCCCTTCATTCTACAGCTTTAAAAAGTGTTCAATAATATCCTGCAGTACTGTTACATAATTGCAATTGATTCACACCACAGTGTTACAGTCTAGTCTCATGTAAATAAAACAGCGTTCAATGATTTGCAGTTTATTTTGTCACTATATTATCTGTAGTATATAATAACAGAAATAACATATTTTAATCTGGGGAAAAAACAAAATACAGGATTGTGTCATTTTTGGCTTGAATATGTAACTTTTTTCTTTGCTTTTTTTGCATTGTTTTTTTGTATAATAAACAAGAAAGTAAACCTTCTGCTAATATGCCAACTCCCACCTCCCACCCCCTTAGACAGTGGCCTCTGGTGACTTTGCCAAAGCCTGATAACCCCTCACCCACACACAAATCCATACGCAGCACATATTAGGTGTCTGATTCCCTTGAGATAACTTCATGTCCATTCCTTCTGGAACATTACAGCAGTATTTATAGCTTTGGCTTGACTAGCTCGAGGCTCAATGAAATGAAGCTCTGACCCAAGCCTGTAAATGTAGCTAGCTCACAAGTCGCAAACATATCTGGTGAATAGATGGATATGCTGCATCGCATCTGTTTTCATAGGAATAGAAGCTCCATGTTCCTCTGATCAATTCCAAATATTTTTATAAATTATGTCTTTACCCCGCAGGAGCTCTTAGTCTCATAAAAACCCTATAATCATGTTAGGTACCACTCTGCAGCTAACAACACAATAAATAACCAACCACAAAGGAACGTTAACATGAATTAGGTAGCAAAAAATATTAATTTAAAAACATTCTGCACCAGAATGACTTTATCTCACCGCTACATTCTTTAAATAAACCACATTTTAACGCAGTCTTCTATTTTCTAACATGCAGTTAAAAGCATGAAAGCATCATTTTATCTTTGTTTAGCTGGTGGACTTCTCGGATTACGTTGTACAAGTGTGGAGATATCCAGGCGCAGGTGCTCTAATGTCAGGTGTTTGTTTGGTACAATGGCTCTTGGCGGTGTTGCCTTTGCAGCTTTTATTTGACTTGCCCCAAACAAAGCGCATCATAACATGGCTGGGTTGAGATTTAATACAGTGCAACGACCTGTGATAATTGCATCCTTGTTACTGAAATGACTGTCCATATGCAAGAATGAATTCAGTCACATGTGATCACAAACAGTCCTACTTACAGTGAACATACAAGCATGAGCACAGCAGCGGCTCAGTGGAGCTCTTTGACAGCATTTGTGGAATGAGATCAACAAAACAGAGAGGCACTTTGCTCTGATGTGTCCCTGCAGCCCAAAGCACCTACAAAGAAGTTTTTCATGACAAACACAACCTACAGCAAGCATCATTTTAAGTTGTCCTGGTACCAATATAAATAGCTACAAGAAATGTAGAGCATTTAACTGTTTTTATTCAAAAGCTTTCGTAAGCAACCCTTTTCCAGTAGTCAGGGAACAGTTTGCATAATATTCTAGTTTAACAGCCTCTCCATCTACATACACACACACACACAAATGCTCTTTATGCTGTTTCCACTGATGGAGCACCTACCTCTCATTTCTGCCAGTCGTCTTTGGGCCACTTGCATTTACTGGTGTTTCAGTTGAAGATCCATTAGCCGTCAGCAAGGCTGAGATTAGCTTGTCCTGGTAATCATCTGTGCAGGCTGATATGGTCAGCAGGTGAGAAGAGATTTAAGATCAACAGCAGAAACCCGTGTTGCTCTTAAAACCCCCAGCACTGGCAGCAAGGGCATGAAACCCCATCAGATCGGGTGAATTAGAGCACAGAGCTCAGTGCCAGCCAGGCAGCCAGTCTGGGAATCACTGGAGTTAGAAAGCTCTGCCTCTCTCTCCCTGGCTTGCGCTCTCTCTCTCTTCCTCTCTAGCTCTTTATCTCTCTCTCCCTGTTGCTCTCCTACCATCTCTCAACCTCTTTTTCTGCCTCTGTCTGTAATTTTCTGCATCCTAATCTTTTACATTTCCTCTTGCTCGTTTATGTTGAATTTCGGCTCTTCAAACCAAATCAACACTTCTGTGTCTCTTCTGTGTCTTTCTCTCTTTCGCTCCCTCGCTCTCCCTGTCCCCAGTTGCATTTGTGAGTGTGATGGTGTGTCATCTCTCAGTGGACAGCTGTGCCTCTTAAATCACAGCACAAACACATTCACTGACATTCACGTTACCTCCTATTTGCTCTGGCAAGAACCGAACTAGACAAAATTAGATCTGGATTGCAGCCTCTGCACAAATATTCAAACACTTCAGCACGCAGCGAACATTGTCAGAGGATGCCCATTGCTGTGGCATGGTTGGATGGTATTATGCATGAGCCGTGGGCAGAAGGGCTGGCAGAACACGCCCCCAGCACAGCAACACAGAATGCACGAATGCGCCCATACGCATGCACACACACATTAGGATATGTAGCTGTTGCAATATATTTACATGGATTTTTTTTCTTTTTAATACGCGTGTGTATGTGCGTGTAGATGCATTGACTGTGAAGCTCGTATAAACACATGGGTGGCTTGAAGGAGAAGCAAAAAATGAACAAAGGAAGGGATTGGAGAGATTATCATTTTTTATGATAAATATGATTAAGCTTACATGCAGGCTCAGTCCTGCAATACCCTTTGTGGTATTTGCTCTCCTGTCCATCCATATTTACATCCCTTCTTCCCTTTGCTGAAGGGCCTGACAATTATTTTAGTTCTGTCATGTTAAACCTGAGGTCAGTTTGTGTCTCCAGTTTATATTAAATTCATTGTTATTGTTCTAAGTGACTAAAGGTTTGCTCAGTTAACCTTGAGCGACTACTGCAGTCTTGGCAAACATAAATCCATGTACTTGCACACAAACACACACACACACACACATAAAGACAAATCGACACATTCACTTGCACACTGGAGTGGTTCTGTACGCCTACACAGGCAAATACATCCTCAAATGTGTGATGACACCTTTGTATTTGCTAAAAGCCCGTATGGTTGATATGCCCAGACAGTCTGCTGTGTTTGTGCTGTAACGTGTGAACGTCTCCTCGAGTTACCTAAAAAAAAAAACAGAGGAAAAAACATGTCCTCCTCTGACTAGGACGCCACATATTATCACCATGTGACCACGTGATATCCTGTGATGCTTCAGTGCATGTGGAAATAACCTTAAGGGGAAGCTACATAGATGCTATCTGTGCATGATCTCATTCACAAAACTGTTTGCAATGTAGCCAAAACAGATTGCCTTTTTATTCTGTAGCCATTAAAGGCAGATGGCGTCTATGCCCAAGTTTGTGAATCAGATGAGTTGAGAACTAGGCAACGCAGAAGCTTCAAATTGATTGATAAGGTCTAGCTACTAAAAATCTTGGATGACTTTGAATCTCAGTGACCTTGACCTCAAGGTCAGAGGTCATGTTTTCTGAAAATCTTGCGAATGCGAGGATTTTCAAAATGCTATCATATGTGCGTCTACTGAAAATCATGGGTGATTTCAAATCTCATGAGGTCAGAGGTTTGAAAATCTTGTGAATGCGATAACTTGAGAATAAGGCGATGCAGGATTTTGAAATTGATACCATCGGGGTGTCTGCTAGGAGGCTGAAAGTAGCTGTTTTCTATATTGCTGAACAGCAGTGAATCAAGTCTAATGCAACAAGAAGACAGGAGGGAGAGGTCAGTTAAGTCTATCTGCATCCTCCTGTTCTGTTCATCCTCTGACAATTCTGCAGGATGTTGACATGATCCACCCCGTGTGCTGTGGAACTGCTGCTGGATGAATGCACAAACAAATGTGAAAATCACTCCTCTCTCTCTTTTCTGTGTATGCGTGCATGCTTGTTCTAGAGGTGTTTTTCGCTGCCGCTGAAATGTGACTCGATGCATGTGCACGCTCAACAAATTATGGTTATGCACAAGAGCACTAACATTCAGATGCAGTCCTGCACTGATGGACATATACGTTTACGCAATCCTTATTAGACTCCCCAAATACCTGTGGACCTTAAGTCGTTGTCATCTCTCCCTGCCTGGGATTGCACTTATACAAGATTGGTGATCGGATGGATTTAGAGTGGATTTTATGTCTCTTCATGTTTGGACTCATAAACCCAGCTCAGGGCATAAATACCCCCAAGTTCTTAAATCATACTTTAGGAAATTAAATGTTCCCCCATAGTACAGAAAATTCCTGAGCATTAGTGAGACAGATTTGGGCTTTTGTTCTGAGCCAGCTTCCCCGTAGCAGCCAAATCAGTGCACTTTTAACCCCTAATACCATCTCGCACAGAGCAAACTCCTCTGCCATTCATACTGGATTTATATTAACTTGATTTTCTTTCAGACATGCCATCATATTAATGTCTCTATATTAGAAAATCATCATCATTTTAACTGGCATATACATTCACTAATTTTTCATCTTTTTGTGTTATAAAAACACCTTTACCTCCTTTTTCACCATTTCCTTTGTTTTATTACTTTTTTTAGAGAAGATGATCTTTTTATTGTCTTGATGATGTGGACTCTTCCTGGTTTTGCATCACGTGTGTTTCCAGTGCTGTTGCCCAGCATCTTAAATTAGACTCTTCTCCTGGGTTTTCCATGTGGGTGTAGAAATGGTGGGCCGCTGAAAGGATCTGGCAAAGCTCATGATGGGATAAGCTGCACCTGTTCCTCTGGGCAAGAGCTAAAACAGGATGCAGTAGCACCCCGCTGCACTTAAATATTCACACAAACACATAATTATCCTGAAAGAAATGCAAAGCAAAGGTTATCATCTATGAAGGCTTCATGCTTTAAATTAGCATTTTATATTTATTTATATTTATTATCTTGATCCCATCTACACGCTACACTGTGTGTTTCTCTGTGCATAATCAGACAGAAACACAGAAGTGTGCCTTTCCATTAGGCTGAAACTAATTCAGTTTGCCTTTAATGCTACCACTGCACCAGGAGAGGAGGATGAGTGAATGAGAATGGTGACTGAATGTGCGTCTGGTGAACTGTAGCGGTGTTTTTGGCCGCGCATGTTTCACTTCTGCTTCGTTTGGAATGAAATCTGTTACACACTCAGTGTTTGAATGCTGCCTTCTTTAGTATGTAAAATATCCACACTACTTGGACAAAGGCAAAAAACATTAGACAGAATTTCAATACACCTATCTTCCGTATTTAATTCTACACGTGCATCAGCGAGAAGCAGCGACTCAAAACCATCTGGCCAATCAGTGTATCTTTCATACTGTGGTTTAATATCCAGTTTGTTAAATCTATTCAGATGCTCCCTTCTTTTTGATTTAGTTTGCTACCTGATTGCACTGCTTTTGAATAAAGCTCTGTGAAGTGCTTCTAAAGATTTACAGACCACCTAAAGTATGACAAACCCCCACTGAGAGAAAGCTCGTCCTCCTGAGTCTTAATAGCATGAGGTAGAGCGAGAGGAGGACGAGTAGGAGAAGAAGTTAAAGCCTGTGGTAAATGTGTCAATCTTTCCGTAGTCAACTCTGAAAAAGCTGACGCATTTAATGTCAGCCGGTGTCTTTTTCCAGGCAAGGAATTCTGGTCAGATCTGTGCATTTAAGGACCTGCTGCGATGTGGCTTATGGACGTGAGAGCAGCTCAGTGTAGCAGCTCTGGAAGTGCACGTCAGGATAGCAACAGGGAAGCAGACTGAGGAATGGATTTCATGTGGCCACAGAGAAAGAAGTCTGGTTTAGAATGATGTGAAATTTTAAGTGTGGTTAGTGGCATCTGCACACATGGTAGACACTCTTACACATTCAGCCTTCCAGAGAAACAAGCTGATGCATGTATGGTCCGGGGCGTACCTGCCCTTGTAGCCTGTTTTGTCTGTTTTCGTCATTGGAGGTTAATGAATGATGCGTTCTGATGCTGCGTGTATATTAAGATTCTCTTGTGCCAGCGGGATAACTTTGTGTATAACAGAGATCACAGTGCACTTCACAACACACAGAGCACATGACCTGCTGCTGTCTCTGCGTGACTGTTTCTCTTACAGCTGTGGGCATCCAGATGAAACTGGAGTTCTTTCAGAAGAAATTCTGGACAGCAAGCAGACAGGTACAAATGCATTAACACAGAATCTGCACATGTGAAATGCAGAATAACACCTTGCAAGCTCAATATAAAAACTGTAACTAATGTTGTTTATGTTTGTTTATGTTTGAATTTTGAAAAAATATTTCACATTTGATGAAATGTCCATAATAACAATTTGAAACTTTACACAAAAGGTCGTCGGTCTGTCCAATTAAATTTACTATCCATTAGTTTTCCTATTCCGCAAGTCTTTAAAGGTTTCCAGTTGCCAAAGGGGATTTATGTTCCCAACCAGCCTGAATATCTGTTGTGACACATGCAAATGCAAACATCATTTTTCATTTTACAGTGTGCAGCATTAGATGGGAAGTGCTCCATAAGCTGTGATGATGAGGTCGGTTTGTTTTCATTTTCACAGTCAACCCTTCGTGAATCTTCCGACTCTCTAACACATATTTCTATTTTACAGAATATTAACTGCTACTTAATCGACAACAATGGCTTCATTCTGGTAGCAGAGGACTATACTTTGGTGAGACATGGATGAAAGAGCTTGCATAGCCTCTTTTTGTCACAGTTACACATTTCATTTGGATTTCACTGCAACCAGAAAATTGAATCCATCGTGTACCTGGTCATCTCCACCTCGGCTGTGCGTCCCTGTTCGAAAAACCGTCGCTCAAAAAAATTAAGGGAACACATCATGACAGCATAACAGCAAGTCGGTGATACTTCAGGGCTATCAGTCTGTAAAGAAGGATTAACGACTGTATATCAGTTTTACCTGGTTTGGTGCAAATGAAAGGTTTTTACAGACAGCAGCCGTGGATCATTGCTCCGACTAATTTCTGTTAATGTGTCCTTGTCACTGTTCGTAGCATGAGACCAATAGGTAGTCCAGATTCTCCAGGATGGCACGTCCATATGTGCTGTCACACAGATTTTGCTGTCTCCCAGCACTCCCAGTTGTGTGGGGGGATATCAGGAGATGGGCCATTACACAATAAGAGCTTGACAAAGCCGCAGAAGGGCATCAACCCAGCAGCACGACCGTTATCTGCTCCTTCGTGCGAGGAGGAACAGGAGCAGCACTAAGGCTCTAAAAAATGACCTCCAGCAGGCCACTCGTGTGCGTTTCTGACCAAACAGTTTCATTTGCACCAAAGCAGCTGAAATTAATTCATACTTTATGTTTCCTAACTGTATATATTGATATCGCTGGCATTTAACTAACTTTGTAATATCGTAATGATCAATTTTTTTGAGCGGTGTAATTTTCTTTCTGCATCTCACACAGAATATTGTCCCTTTGACTGCTCACAATGAGACATGCTGCTGCTCTCGCGTAGACTATACCCTCTGCTTAGCTGTCACCAGACATGCTGTCACTCTGACTCTGCCTCATGCAGAAACCAGTCCGCTGGCTGTCACTGCCCTTGCCTTACCCTGCATGTTCTTTTCATGTGTATCTCACTTGCAGGCTTCTGTGCTTTATTTTAACTTAATTTGGATGTGGCAGAGCTTTTAGGCGACCAAATGTCACGATTTTTTAATAACAATATTAAATGCTGACAATGTATTTGACTAATAAGGTAACAATGCGAATTATAAAATGTTGCATTGAATGTGTGAACAGCTTTGACTATCAGGTGTTATTTTGTTACTAGGCAGAGGTTATATAGGGCTGAGTCACATTTTCTGCCCCACAGAGTCAAGAAAATTAGAATAAGGAAGAATGAATGGTGAGAATATATAACAGTACTCTTTAGCAAGCAAATGCCATATTTTTGTGTAGACCAAGGAATCCAATAATTTCAGGACTGAGAAACATTCAGTAGTAAAAGAGGTTAAAACACATAAAATAAGAAAATATGTTAGATGGTGCAGTTTTTCTGAAATCCCGGGCAGAAGGTTTTGCAAGGAGCTAGTGCGTAGCATTCAAAAATGCTAGATCGGGGCATAAATCTCTTCCGTGTTACAAGACATATACACCAGCCTATGTTCACCAATACACAGATTCATGACAGAGTTGGCTGCATAAAGAACATGTGGCTCCAACCAGCAAAAGTGCTGCCTGGCAGTTTGTCAGTGGTCTCAGAGGAAAGCTGCTCCTCACCATGGGAAAACCAAACACTTCGAGAGGACTAATCCATACCAGCATTTTCTATTTACTGATGATTTCACGTTTAGGATTTGTGACAATTAACATACAGAGACAACTGGAAAGAATGATAATGTAATGTTAAAGGTAAGACACACCTGGTGGTGGTGGGAATATTTATTGCTTTTGTTTTTCCATACGTCTGCGTGTTTCTTTGTGGAGAATGATTTGTAATGTAGCAGGATTATGAGGCTTGAAAACCTCGACTTGTCATTTGACTTTGCACTACAGTTACCTGACTTCAGTCCCTGTGACAGTTTATAATGGTGACATGGATTAGCAGGTTTTCTGTGCGTGTTTTTCTTTTCTGACATTTTAAAAAAGAACTGACGAACTAAAATAATTTCCAGGTCAGTCGGTAAAGAAGATAAGTTTAGTTCCAGGGTTTGGGTGCAAAAAGGGATCCATCTACTACTAATTTTTTTACAATTTACATTTAAATGAACATAAAGACTTTATTCTGACTCGTTTAATTAAACAAAAGCCTTTCCTTTTGTTCTCAGACCGGGAATTTTTTTGGTGAAGCAGAAGGGGCTGTGATGAATAAGCTTCTGCAGATGGGCTCTTTCAAGAGGTAAGTATTTCAAAGTGCATATGTGCGTGTGTGTCTGTCTGAGGGTGTACTTGAACATGCCAGCTCAAGTGCACGCATGAGTGTGAGTGTTTGCATGTGTGTAAATGTATGTACATAATATCAGGGAGGCTACAGAATGAGAGCACGTCTCCCCTCATGCTGACAGCTCTTAACTTGGCCAATCATGTTGAGCTTTTCTGTGCTGAACTCCGACCCCTCACTCAGCAAAGTTCTCCATTAGGGGATTACAGCAAATCTTTCCCCGAAACAAAAGAATTAGGACAAAACCTGAAGTCACACACACAGACACACAATTATTAGACTTGTTGCAATGCTGTGTATCCTGGAAAACGCCGAGAGCAGTGGGTGGCAAGATTCTGCAATTCATTTGGAAGTCTAATCCAAGAGGATACCTTTCCTAATTTCACAGAGTAGGAATGCCAAAACAGACAGACACACAGTGTAATTCCCCCGTGGCGTCATGTGTGGAATCTGAACTTAGTTGCACATCTAGTCACACAGAAGCTTATGGCCACGTTTACGTCTCTACCACAATACTGCAGCCAGGCTGTTCTTCTGCCTGCAGGACGTGGGCGAAGAGATTTGTGCTGTGCTGTCTCAGTGTATAAAAATCACGGGTGACAAATGATCACACAAGTAGACAACCACGCCTGTATGTCATAGGGATGAACATCAAAAGCTGACAGCAAATAGTTTACAGATCCACCCATGAAAACAAACAGGCCTACAAGTGCTTTCACTGAATATTTAATGTTGGCTGAAGAGGGATTGTTTAGAATTGAGGTCGACGTTTGATGAAGGAATAATATGACTCGTGTTGGTGAAGTATTAGCGTGATGAGTAACAGAGCCTTCAGATCTTAACACTAATGACTCCAGTGTGATCTGTCTTAACCCAGTGCCATCTGTAAAGTATTAATGTGCCTTTTCTTTTTTGTTAATGACATTTTAAAGTGGACGACTTAAAGATGAAACCAACTGCCAGCCTGAATTTATTGGTCAGCACCGAGACGCTGCATGGAGATGAATGCACAGGAATAATTTTTAGTTCCCTTTACATCCTCTCCATCTTTCCAAGCAGGAGAAGAGAAATCCATAAAAAGTGATGTTATGCTGAGAAAATGAAGAGTATTCGCACACACCCACATTGACATAAAGTAATCACACATCCACGCAAACGCACACAAACTCAGATTTTTGCACTGGTCTGAATTTGCTGCTAACGCTATTATGTGGCCTGGCTTAGTGCTAATTGGTTCCTGGCGGTGTGCTGGAGCTGTGTGTCACCCGTACTGTGACCGAGGTTGGTTTGAACATCGCCCAGGGCTGCAGATATACTGGGCCCGCTCAGACATCACACACATACTTGGACAAACGTTCACACACAAAGCACTGTCAAGTATACAGGAACTTGTCCAAAGGCTATAAGAACAGTGTCCAGTGTGTGCGTGTTTGTGCAAGTTAGAAACGCCTTCAATAACCTCACCCAGACAGACCTAGATCTCACACCCTCAGGGTCTACTAAGCCTCTAAATCCTCTGTTATCCCCCCAATATCCCCAAATCATCTGCACACACACACACATACACTCACCCACCTTCCTACATCACTTTGAGGAACCTCTCAGGAAGCTCTCGGCTTTCACATGCTTTCCTTTTCCCATTCTTGCCACATCCATCCAATATATTATTGGTAGGCAAAGGAGCAGTTATAGCAGAGGTGGGATCTTTTCTTCCTGCTCCCACACAGCAGTCCAAAAGGCCCCACAGGCATGTAATACTAAAGAGAGTGTGTGAATCAAGACTTATATCACCCTATCAGGGCTGCATTGTCCTCAAACGATTTAGCTGATCTCTATTTCTGATATTCTGTTTCATTCTCTATTTTGTTTTTCTATCTTTGTCTCCGCAGGGTGACTCTATATGACTACCAGGCTCTATGTTGGGTCTATTCAGAAAGTAGCGACAGTGGACGCACGCTATTGGACGTGAGCCCTGCAAATGTTTTGAAGCTCTTCAGCCTCTTTGTTTGTAATCCATGCAGCGCAAAGCTGGGCCTACATGTGTCTGATATCTGTTTCTTTTCTTTAGCCCTACTTCGCTTTCTTCTCAGCTGTGAAGTGGATTCTGACTGAGCTTGTCATGTAAGACTTTGTGTATGTGAGAATGTCTCATGTCTGTTTCTAATAACACAAGTTTGCTGCACGTATGTCCTTTTTAGGGCTTAGATTTGATGTGTGTTTGTGAGTATGAACTGTATGTTTGTTTACGAGTGTCTCCACATGTACGTTGACATGATCCTCGGTGATCATGAGCAGTAATGGCTACCTGATGTTTCCTGTGGTGCCACATTGTGGTTTTGGAGTCTTCCTGGGTGGTCTGTTGTTGCCACAGTGCATCATGGGAGGATTGATCTGTCAGTATTCATTTTACAGTCTGTCATAGTGGAGACGTGTTTTTGTCGATATCACTGTGTAGAAATGAGCACAAAACCACATTAAACTGAGTATCTATAATGTGCATATAGTCAGTCTGAAAATTGTAATGATCTGTTAATTTTCAGTTAGTTAATGCTAATGTGCTGTCTTCTAAAATATAGTATTTTTTCTACAGAACTGTGTAGAGTTCAGATTAAATTGTAATTGAAACTTAACACGAAAAGAGGTTGTCTGTAGATATTTATTTACTTTCACTTTTAAAGTTATAATTTGCAAAATTACACAATTTAACGCTCTCTACTTTGCAGAGAAACCATTTAGTATGCAGTACATGTTATATCAGCATATGTTGGATATGATTATCGCTGATGTCATCTCCCTTTTTAGATTCCTGTTTGAGTTCAACTTGTACAGCTGGTGGTACTCTGACCTCACCGCTAAAGGTAAGAACAATCTCTTTGGGGATGTGCTTGATCTCCGGCTTTCCATCTAAACAGCACTCACACAACCTCATGCACTCTACCGCTGTCTCAACACAGTTATAACAATGTTGGACAAACTGCAATGGTTGTAATGTTATATTTTTTTTAAATAAAAAACACTCAAATCTATTATAAACATTCATACAAGATGCAAACTTTAAAATAATTTTGTCATTAAAAGGTTATTAATGATTATAATCAAAAGAGCTAGAAAAATAATTTACTAATCAGCTGGCGAGTTGAATTATTGAGTGGCTCAGAATTTTATTTTAAATTTCTGTTGCATATATTTAAACTAATATTGTCACTTAAGCCTGATTGAAGTGCATTTTTTATTTGTTTTGAATTTTAAATGTTAAAATAGGTTAAAAAAGGATTTGATAATCGAGCAGTTGTTTTAACAGTTACAAACAACAACATATTCTCATTAACATATTAGAGAAAAATCAAACAAAAACACTTTGTGTAGCAAGGAAAGCTGAATTCAACTACCTCAGACTGTGTAAAATAGCTTCTTCTGAATCTGAAAAATTCTGAAATACGTGTAGATTTTCTATTTTTATTTTTAGTCTGATCTTTCCTGCCTCACAAAGCAGAGAGAAAAGAGTCGCAGTTAAAAATGCGTCTAATTTTTCACTGAAAATCCTTTTTTTCATTCCGTTGCTCTTTTCAAAAGAAAAAAACGTGACGCACTGCTTTATACTTATGTTTGAGTTCACAGGGGACAACACTGCATACAGAATAAACATCCAACGTCCTCACCACTGGCCTCATGTCTTCATCCTCACCATCTCCCCTCCATTTCCTTTTGGTCTGAGTCAGTGTGACCACTGGAAAAACAGAATAAAGAGGCGCAATCCAAAACCTAAAAGCAAGAAAAGAGAAAAAAAGCAAAACAGACCATTACCTCAAGTGACCTCAGCGTTTCAGAGTTTTTGTATACATGTCTCTGTACACACAATCTTCTTTGTGCGTCCAGAGGGGTTATTTTATGTGATCTTATGATCTGTAAGGTCTTATCCCATATTGGTGATGGTGGTCGGCAATAGCCGTTTGGTAACACAAGAAAAAGGTCTCTCTCATGTGTCACCCAGTCTATCATGTTCTCTCCTTTTCTCTGGTTGTATTTCATTCCTTTCTCTCTTTTTGCTCCTTCGTACTCACTTCCACGAAATCACACACATATGATTACTGCCAGGCTATGAATGCTGTGATTCCTCATGCTTTATGGAGTGTCGAATACCGTTCGCCTGTTTGAAATGAAAGCCTCACTAAGCAGCATCATATTGGAGCATTAATTCTTGCCAAAACTAATATGAAAATATTTAGTGTGTGAAACAAGGGGGAGGAAGAACCACAAAATGAAAGTCTACGTCTAAATGCTTTCCTTGCACACTTTAATCCTGAATGAAGTGAAGCTGGGCATCGCTGCTCACCAAGTAGTCGAGACAATTTCACAGCTGGCTGGCCACTTTCTATATCTTTTCACAATAAAGACGCAGGCCTGCGACACACAGCTGAAACACCATCATTTAGCAGCCGTAACCCAATCTACACAACCTCTCAAGCTGAACTAATCCCAGACGTTTATACATGTAGGCTGCGTTCTCACATCCATATAGTTTATTTACAGTGCACTCTTTCTCACACACACACAATGAATCGTGCTGCACTCCTGATTCTTAATAATCAAACCGCAGCATCCAAATCACACACATAATCACCCACGTTTACAAGCCTCTCTGCAAAGATGTGTAACGCGCTGCGATTCAGCTTTTAAACCGTTTCTTTATGTTAAAAGAAAACACTACGTTTGGATGATGTCGACCCTTTTTAAATAAGCGTTTAATGACATTTTAAAGCGACCATTCTGCAGGGTCATTTCAAACCTCTGGGTGGCAGGAAAGTTCAAGCAATGCTGTGAGAATGACTGGCCTAGATTTACATTGGAAATATTTCCAGCAGGACAAGAGACAGCTCTGGTGCAGAAATGCTGTTTTCTTTCAAACGTGAACATTTACATGGACGCGGTGTGTTTAACTGTGTGTTTGTGTAACTCCTTGCGTAGCTATTATTTGATTTTGAAACGGGTGGTTCAAAGTTTTTCCACCGTCTCTGGCTGAATGTCTCGCTCATTCTCGCCGCCTTCTCTCTTCTTCCCACCTCGCAGCTCAGAGGACAGGTCGGACCATGCAGGTACCGTGCGACACAGAGTACCCGGCCTTTATCTCCGAGAGGACCATCAAAGAGAACACCGGCAACATTGACTGCGACGGCTGCATCAAGTATGGGATGCACAAACAGACACATAAACATCAATTAGCTACAAGTGACATCAACAATAAGAGCCGCTGGTTATCAGCTGTCCACCATAGAACAACTATGAAAAATGAATGATCCTGTTAGCTCTCATCTTGGCGACATATTTTTGTCTTTATAATCCTGAATAATGAGAAGCACATTTAAATCATTTGTCTGCTGAAAACGCTTTTATCCAGAGTAATCCATCAGAGACACACACAGTGAGCGTTTTGAAATACGAGGCATTTAGAGATGAGGGAGAGAGGTGGAAAAAAGGCTTCCTTTAAAAATGGGAAAATGAGTGTGGTCCCCATTAACAATTTGGGCTTTTCTGTCAGGCAATTGTGGGGTGTTCTCTGGATCCCTGCAATGGGGCCTTCATTGCTCCCAGCTGTGGAACTGCCAGGGAGCTCAGAGCTCTGTGTGTGTGTCTCAGTGTATATGTGTGTCCGCTGTCGGTGCAGCCCCAGAGGGTCAGCGGGGTATCCTCCGCTTTCGGAGCCAGGACTGTGGTGTGGCTGGAGGTACAGCGAGACCCTTACATAGAGACACCCATGCCCAGCCACACATGCTGAAGCCTGCTTCAGAGGAGAGGGTATAATCTGCGATGATGACACCAGAGCTGGGATTAGCAGGAACAAGCTGTGTGCTCAGCAACATGCCGCCTTCAAATACATCGTTTTTAAAACACAATGAATTTGACAAAGTAAAATGGAGTTTTTATTTCTCTTATATGGAATTTTATAGCTCATATTTGTATTAGAGGTTATTGGCGATAAACATCTGTTTCAAGTTACAGCCTGACTGAAGCCTTTCTCTTATATTTTCATTGGGACACGTGTGTATGCTTTATGCTCTAGGAAATATATCCTAAGCTCTTGCCTGCTAAACCTCTCTTTACTGCATTTTGAGTCTTTGTGTGGATGTGTGTGTCAGATTTCGTACGTGTGCGCCCTACTCCCCGATTAGTGTGACAGAACGTAAGAAACATCAAACCCTAGCGAGTGCTCTGGTAACTTAAGCGCCCCCAATAAGATGATTTAACCTTTATTAATGCATCTGTAGCTTTTCTAGATGGTAACTTGAGATTCAGGACAAAGAGAGCGTCTCCAACCAGAGAAGGTCTTCAGTGGGACCATTAGTGACAATAATCCTGGTTGTATATCTTCCAAAGACACATGCTCCTTTTCCTTTTCTCAACCAAGAGGGACGATTCAAGTCACCAAAAAAAGAAAGAAAAGAAAGAGGTTGAAACTTGCAGTGAGGAGCAGCTTCAGGTGTACAGTTTTAGGTTTTCTTTTGGGCATTTTTAATTCAGCATTAAAAATGGATTTTAATTCTGCAAATGCATTTGAAATAATTTTAAAGAAATTATAAAGTAATAATAATTACTATAATAATAGTTGCATTTTTCTTTATAAATAATCTTCCTTTCCAACTTTAGTGCCAGTATCCTCATCATATTTCACATCAACTTATCCAGAGAGCCCCCCCCTGTCAGATGCATGCAGTGGAATCATGTGTAAAAGGAGAATATTGGAATCACGGTGCTCGTTTTTCCCCTAAAGTAACAGGAGACGTGGAAATAAAATGACAGCATTCCTCTTAAAACTCATCTATCTGTTTGTTGAGATTTTGTTGGAGCAATTTCGACTCGAATTAGTAAGAGTTAAATTGCACACAGTAATTACTGGTCAAATTTTTCAACTGTGATGACAGATATTTCTGAAAACCATGCTGGACATGCATTTATGGTTATGCTGTGCAGTTATTAAAACCTTAGAAAAACATTAACATTCTCGGCTGGATACAGAAAAAAAAAACATTTATCCGAACCTGTGCAGGGAATGATTTTTCCATGAAATGTACGAGACTATGTCCAGCTTGGAAACTATAGTGAAGCATTACAAAATGTATTGTGAATTAGCATTATCTTTTTTTATATATATAGGTTTTTTTTGGCCTTTTTTCAGCTTTGCTAGATAGATGCAGTGAAGACTGACAGGAAAGTGGAAGGAAAGACATGCGGCAAAGGGCCACAGATCAGCCACCTGGGCTGGCCACGCATACGCAGCACATGGTCGCCTGCTCATCCAACTAAGCTTGACCGGCACCCATGAATTAGCATTATGTTATCATAAGTAACAAGATATTATTTAGCCGGGATAGTCGTTCATCCCTTTCAGCTGTAGAATGTGTAAGATGTGTTATGTTTTGTCAAAACTAAAAAGAAGTCTTTCTCCGACTGCATATGTCGTAATCCTTTCCTACAGTTCTCAGCTTTATATATCAAGCTCTAGCTTTTCCTTTTGTCTCCCACGTGAGTCTCCACATTGTTTAAAAGGTTGTCCGTTATTTTTTCTCAGAGAAACATGTTGGATGTCCTTGTCTGTCTCCCCGCCAGCCAAAATGTAGAGGCCACAGCACTATGAGGCAACATTAAAAACAAATTGTCTGTTACGCTATCTGTGTTTGTGATATGCATTGCTGTCTGTCACTTGTGTATCTGCGCACATTATACACATCAGTGCGTGTGTGTGTGTGCATTCGTATGCAGTGTGATGCTCCCTTTCCCAGCTCTGGGTATGTTCAAGGCCAGCAGATGTGCTGTCAGGATGTGTTTAAGTCTTTTCTCCAAAAACACTTGCTCTGCTTTCTATCAGCGGGCAGCGCTGGACTGGACCGGCGCTGTGCAGGGGTGAGCACAGATTATTAAACATCAGCAGATCCTAATTCACCCTGATTGGAACTGGTTTGGCGTGTTTGCTGAGTTGGTTGGTTTGGTTTGGCCGGTCGTGCTGGGATAAGTGTATTAAGTGCAGCGGATTGGCACTCTTCGGGGATTGAAGGCTGTTTGTGGTCAGATTAAATTGGTCATGGTATTGAATAAGTAAAGATGGAGATATTCCTGTACGTATTGGGTCTGTTTGGATCTATTGGGTCTCTCCCTCTCTGTCTTTGTTCAAGCTCTCCTTCACAATAGTTGAGAAAGTGCGTTTGTGTATACAGTATTTTTTACATCTGTGTGTGTTCACTCAGTCACACGTGCGTGTTTTCATATGTGTCTGATAAATGCTTCAGAGCGAATTCGATAAATCACCCAGCTGCAGCAAAAGAGAGCAAGCAGAGAAGCAGGAGATCAAGAAAGAAAGGGTGATAGAAAGAAGAGATCATCTTTACGACCTCTCTTCTTAATAAAGCTTATCCACAGCCATAAATCACCGGCCAGGAGGCCGAGGCAAGGCCTGATCTCTCAGACCAGTAAAACACAGCCATGGGAAGCTGTAAGCACAAACGTGTGGTTCCCATTTGTCTCCCTTTGGAGTGTTTTATATTCGGCAACACTTCATTGGTGCTTGCCTTGGATAGGGTACAACAAAGCCTTAAGAAAAGGAAAGGAAGAGAACGAGGAAGAGGGGCGGATGGAGTGAGTTAGACAAGTATGTGTGTAAACTATATATGTGTGTACGCTGGTGTGAGTCTGTCTGTGTCGCTGTATGTTTATTGACAGCTGGCGGTGAGATACTTCATACTCTTGACATGCATCCAGTGGAGTCTCTTCAGAGTCCTTCTCCTCTCTGCCAGGGGAGCATGTGAAGACTCATAACACAAATCCCGTGACACACATGGAAATTTACATCATACCCATGCTCCTGGACTGCTAGCCAGATCTCACTTTAAACTGTCTCTTGTTCCCTCTTCCTTTTCCATCTTTCTTTCTTTTTCTATCTGGCTGTCCGTGCTGTGATTGGCAGGTCCTTTGTGATTCAGCAGATCCCCAGCAGTAATCTCTTCATGGTGGTGGTGGACAACAAGTGTGACTGCAGCATGTTTGAGCCAATCACCATGGACCCCATCGAAATCATGTATATCCTTCGCTGAGGTGTGAGGGAGAAGGTTGTGAGTATATGTATACAAATGATATTAAAGCAAGACATATAACAGCGACAGGGTTACGTAAAGTTACTCTACTCTGTAAAAAAGTGTGTAAATTCATCAAATGGCTTCAAATGTAACAAACTCTCCTAGTAGTCATCACCTCGCGTCAAACTTTATTGGGATTGAATAACCAGATGAGTACGAGAGGATTGATTATTCTTTGGTTTTCAAACCCCTGCTGAGATAAATATAAATGTTGTCTTGTTTTCTTTTTAGTAGACGTTTCTCCTCCACCTCATAACTTTCACAATTAGATTTTTTATAGTTAATTTCCATTGTTTATGAATTCAGTGGAACATTTTAAAGTAAAAAGTTTGTTTACACTCTACCTCTTGTGGGTAAGCGATCTAATTGCTGTATGGGACAAGAACCAAAGCTGAGGCAATGAGACATCACGTTTTTTTGGCTGTGTGTGTGCGTTTGGACTTTGTCACATGCCACGCTGTGATTGGATCAACAGCAGACACAGCTAGCTTGGAAAGGCTGGAGACTGAAGGAACTTAATTTGTCACCACATAACTGGCTGAATTCTCCTACAATATGCATTTCTTTGAAATTTTATGCACTGCAGTCACGCTGTGTATACATGTCCACCAGTGTTTATTTTGTTGTGGGGTGCTCACTGTAGCATGCTGTTTTGTTGCTGTGCAACAAAAGAAACCTCATCAAACATCGCTCAGAATTGGCTCTTGTTTCACTTTTACTCTACACACACACACACACACACACACACACACACACACACACACACACACACACACACACACACACACACACACACACACAAACAGGCATTACTTTTGAATTCAAACAAGAAATATACTCCAGCAGGAGTAATGCTGAGTGTACATGTTCTCTATATTGCCTTAACTCCAACTGCACATAATGAATCTCTGAAGTGCGAAAGATTGAAGATGCAAAAGGACAGGAGGCGCCCAGACACCTGCCACCCTTTTCACCCAGAGGTACATGTACTGCAATGTACAATAACTCACTATAGTAAAAGTCCTGTTTCATATACCTCTGATTCAAATAAAACTTATCTGTTCCCATAATGCCCCTCTCTTTCTCTAGGAAAACTCAATGGAGTGTGGGGGAGCTGTGAATCTTACGCAGTCTCTTGCTACGACACTGCTCTGCCTACTTGTGGCGTTGTTCCCCAGGTGACCAGAGCTGACCATGCCTCTCCACTGAGAACTTTACTTGGGTTGGATTGGCTCGGCATGCAAAAGAGTCGCAATGATGCCACCGAAAAAAAACAAAAAAAACAAAAAACACTCCTGCCCCATATAAAGTTGTGCCCAATTTCAACTCACCACCTACAAAGTCCCTAGCCCTGACGTGCCATCCTACAAGGTAAATATCTGAAAGGATTAATAATGGATACAGTTGCTAAGTAGTAATAATTAAGGTGCTTTAGCAATATCACGTGAACTGCGCAGAGGTTTTTGAGGAGATACAAAGTTTAGAATCACATAGTAATAATGCTGACAATGCACTTAGTAGCTTAAAAACTGCACAAGTGGTTGAGTAATACCCACAGACACTAGCACCACAACGTTCAGTCCTTTCAGGTAGCAGCTAATGGGCTGGGTCTGTAGCTGGGCTTGGAACTGGGTATTAAAGCCACGTAACACCCACATGGATAAAGACAGATACACATGGCCAACTTTGACTTTTTATGAAGATTAAAAAAAAGAAAACACAGATCATACTGATGATGATTATATGTGGCTGGGGTTGTGATGAAATGTCTGTCTGTTAATGGTTTTTTTCCACAATGAGAAAATAAAAGAGTTCTAGTGTATGTATATAAAAAATATATTGTAACAAAAGAGTCTTATTTATGATTTGCAAGTGGTACCCATAAACTGTGACTATGAGATGTTTGAGTCCTCTGATGTGAGTGGTTGTTAATATTTGAGCTTTGCCTTATTAAACAACATTGGTCCTGTTTATGTACTTTTGAAATAAAATGATGTTAAAAAAAATTATGTGGTTGTCGAAAGCTGTTGTCGAAAGGAGCTTAGCATAGCAGATATTCGCTAAAACACGAGATGAAATATGAATTATTGCTTTTCATATATTGCGCTGTTGTTTTTGGCAGATTTGACTGATTAATACAGTGTCTGCTCTTGGTCTGGGGAAATATTTGGCTGCTTTGTGACCTCCCCATAAACAGAGATGCAGCAACCATGTGTGTGTGTGTGTGTGCGTGTGGAATTGCATGTTCATCTGGTGTTTCACTGTTTTGTCATTCACGTACCCCCTCTGCCCCAGAGGCTCATCCTCCCGTTCAAAGAAACAATAAAGACCACGACACTGGAATGGAAGACCAACCACAACAACCATCTGTATTTGCTTAGAAATAGACCAGGGAATTGCATAGGAACAGACACTTTTCTGACACACACACATGTACGCATACATGCAGTAACACAATTTTTGGAGTAGTGCAAAGAGAGCCACATATACATATGTTATGCTGTAGTTTAAATAAAAAGCAACAAAGACGTTTTCAGTGCCGGTCAGAGGAAGCTCTGCTGTGGCCTCCACATCAACACCGAGGTCCCTGTGGTCAACAATGGGACATGCTTCATCTCCCTCTCTTTCCCCACCTCTCAACGAGCCTGGTCTGTGAAACTCCAGCTCCAGCGGCGAGGTAATTCTCAGCGTCCTAGTGGTCTAATCTATTCTCCTCTGTTTAATTGAAATCGTCCCTTCAGCAGAACTTTGTGACTTTAATCATTCCCAGTTCTCTTCCTCTCTCTCTGGTCCAAAGACTCCCTGACTTGCTTGTGGGTCATTTATCACTGCATAATGGGATTGGAGCTGTTTTGGGTCAACACGCATCCAACCCAGTCTGTGATTCCTTCCTGTTTGCCAGATGAGTTATGGGAAAGTGCATCCAGTGTGTGTACAAAAGGCAGACTTGGGAAAGCTTTCTTCTTTCTGGGGTGTTGCCACAATGGCAGCCCTGTTGCCCCCTTCCTTGTTCCTGTGAGTGATAAATGTTCATCTGTGTTTTCTGTAAGCCATTTTGCCCTCACGCTGATGGATACATAAACCATTCAGATGCTAAAAATGCCTGCAAATGCTTCCACTCTGTTTTCTGGATTTCCCACAGCACGCAGCTGCTTATGCACACAGGTGACAGTGACAAAAACACTTTAATAAAGTAGGAAGAAACAGGGGGAGGGAAAACAATGAAAGAGGGAAAAGAAACTAACTTTAACTGTGACAAACTTAATTTGAAGAAGAGCCTTTGAAAAAGCCATCCCCATCTGTCAGAGAAGAAACACTCAAAGAAGAACTAAGTGACAAACAGTGGGGGTATTTTCATCCGCATTCCTTCCCAGTGATCCAATCTGCACTGCTGTTTGAGGTGGGGAGGAACCCCTAAGAGAGGAGTCACTTAGACACAATGCCCTAAAGGGGCCCAACATATCCATCAGCACTCATGCTACTCTAACTCTGTTCACCATTATGCACAAGACAAATCTCCTTTGCTAATATATCGGAAGACAAGCGATGGCTGAATCGCACATTCAGGCATTTCTGCATACATGCACGATGTATATGTATGCACATGCACGATGGACGATAATATGCATGGGCGGTCACGCAAAGGGCAAAACTTTCGGTGTTACCTCCAATGGCGTGGATACCAGTGGTGGTTTGCTTCGAGGACCACAGATATGTTTAAATGGAAATGATTCTGAGCAGCTGAACCACACCAGGACCACACACAGGCTCGTTGACCACAACACAGCAGAGCTGAGACAAGCTGGGAAAACACACACACACTATTCTGTCCACATTCCACAGGGTGACTAGCAGCATCAGCACTGCAACCCACTGTCTGCGAGTAATCTTATACTTGCATAGATTGGGGTTACTACAGCAAATGTCTTAATTTAGAGAAACAATGATAGGAAAGCCCTTATTGCAAGATGGCCTGACTGCGCTTAAAGGGTTTAATGGTTTATTACATCGACTGCGCTTTTGTAGCTCGGCTTTCATCAATGGCGTGTTTAGTTTTGCCATCATGTCCTCAGCTCTGCCCTTGTTTACCTCCTCTTTCACTCTCCTTCACCGTTTTCCCTGCTGCCCATGGTAGTGATAATGAGCAGACCTGTCGACTCACATGTACCCGCGCACTCACACATCGGAAAAAGCCGAAGCAGACCCCAAAGACAAATTTGTTCCTGTGGGTGTCAGGAGACACGCTGCTGCCAAGGTTGGAGCAGCGAGCAGAAAACATGTGCTCTTAACACACACACGTACGCTACGAAATAGTTGCCTACCCCATGCTGTGACAGGAAGAAAAGCCTTCAGTACTTAGAGACCTCTTGGTGAGCTAGAGGACCTGACAGCCAGCTGTACTAATACACTTTGTATATTCGTGTGAGTGTGTGTGTGTCTGTGCAAGAAAGCAAGAAAATGGGAGAAAGCTAGTGTGAGAAGCTGAGAAACTATATCTCACTGTTTTTGAACTCTGGTTAGGATTAGCATGCAGTATACATTTGGTGAACAGAGTGTCCGTAATTCACAGGCTTGAAGTTCATCAATTATCTGTGACAGTCAGCTTACTTTCGTCAACCACACGCTGAAAAACAAAACCAGAACAAATCAGGCAGATATTTAGCATTCCAGCCTGTGTTTGTGCAAACAAGCTGAGTGAGATTTTTCAGCATTAGCATATTCAGCAGAGTCTTTGTAGCTACAAGCTGACCTCTGCCAACTCATCTAGTCCACGAAAATCCTCATTGGCTTACACATGGCAAACTGAGCAATGGCCTGGAGGGGCATACTTATTGGCTCCCTGAAACAGGAAGTGGCTAAATGGGCCCCCCGCTTTTGCCTCTGCTACTCAAATGCACCCAGTCTGTTTTCAGTGTGCAGGCCAGCTTAACAGAATGGACAGTCAGGAGTGTGGAAGAGGAGAGAGGGGAGGGTAAGCAGGGAAAGTAGGAAAGCTAGATTGGAGGTCAGGGAGGCAATGGAGGGAAAAGGCGGTCTGATTGCAGCGGGGTAGGTGGTCGAACAATACCATACCAAAAAAAGAGGTTTTTGATCTCAACGGGACATTCCTGGTTAAATAAAGGTTAAATAAAATAAAATAGCCCAAAGCAAGCAACGCCATTGGCTCCCAGCCTTGGTTTGTCCCCAGGTCTCTACATTGTGTTGGGACTGGGAACCGCTGTGAGTATTGTGAGCACTTTAGCATTTCCTCGAATCACAGTTCATCAGTATCAGCATATTTGTCTTGGATGAAGGACCGATCAATGAGTTAGGGACGATTGGGGGTTTGGCTCCCCCCACAGCGTGGTATAAATCCCGCTGTGCCGATGAAGGCTGAATGTTGATATGATAATTGATGTAGTGTTTTTTTGGTACGTGGCGTCTCTGGGCATGGTGCGGTTACATTACAAACTTTTATAGAGGTTCGTGTATGCGTGTGTGTGTGTCCATCTGTCAAGTTTGATTTGTATCTTTATACCCGAGCTAGAGAGCCGCTCCGGCTAACCCTCTGTGAACTCTGTGTAGACAGAGCTAAATGCTCGCTCTTACTGGCACATGTGCAAGTGTTTGCATTTGTTTGTGTTTGCATGTGTTGCATGCAGGTGCTATGCTTGTTTTGCTTTTCTCATGTGGTGCATGTTAAATAGCCACACATAGACACAGTACTCGTCAACATGTACTATATGTTGTTTATGTCCTGTATAGTTTTTCTATTCTTGTATATATGCGCCTGTGAGTGCCTAATCAAAGACGCGTATATACGTGCAAATTTGGTCAGACTGATGAGCCCCATGTTGTGTGTAAGGTTGGCCTAGGGATTTCAACGCCCTTATTTCACATAGCAGAGCAGTGAAAGAAAGGCTAAGGTTACAACCACAGGCCCTGACAAAAACAATCTCTGCAGCCATGTGACATTTGTATGCCCTAGTGTCCCTCACACACCCCATTTCTCACTCCTTTCTAACCCTTCCCTCACCCATCATTACCCTCTTGACCCTAGAACTATCCAAAGGCTTGCCATTGACGCCGGTTGCAGTACTCTAAGTCCGCTGTTCGCTCTTACTCTAACCACCATCACATCCATTCACTGTATCTGCACATGTCAGGGTGCACATGAGCACTTGTGCCAACACCTTTATGCTTATGTGCACAGTATGCACTTCCATGTGCTGCATGTATTCGGTCCTCCTGTTCTCTCTCAAACTAACTGTCTGGAGCGTTTAAAGTGTATGACATCACAGCAAGTAATGCTGGGTGCTGATGTGTGTTTTGTGGTCGAGCCGAGCCGGGATGTGACCCCGTCTGTTTGTTTTTCAAGAGCTGGAGTTGGAAGAGAGTCCCGGGGAGCAAGCTGATTAGAGCTGTCATTTATGTAACCATTGCAGTTCCATGTTGCAATTAAAAATAATCAGAGCTGCTATATACTTGAGACATGATCTCGTCATAGCCCAGAGGCTTTATGTGCATATGATTGCATGTCTATGGGTGGGTGTGTGTGTGTTTGTGATTTAATATTGCTTGCTTGCGAGTGTATAAAGAGTATTATTAATGAGCTGTGTAATAGAAAAATCCTGCAGTGTGTCATTACTTGGAAAGGAAAAGGAACTAACACACAATTTGATTTGTCAGACCAAGAAGTTGAGTTTAAAGGAGACAATGGCCAAGAGAGGAAGTCACGAGGAAGCTACGGATAACAAAGCCTAAGAGTGTGTGTTTCCAAACTGGTAGTTAACCTTGGCCTCTTTGAGTGTAGAAATGTGGACTAATCTTTCTGAAAGGCCAGCATCATTTATAAAACGTGTGAGAGAAATCACAAATCAGCATCTGCTACTGTGTGCTTGCAGACTACTTCTCCCTCCTCCCTTTCTGAAAGCGTCCTCCACTTAAACTTGTGAACTTTATTTCCACCTCATTCACTGTATGTTATTTCATTCTCTGCTGAATAGGCTTTCATTCTGTTCTCGCTCACTGCAACTTATTTCCACAGCTGGGTGTGAAATCCTCCACTGCTCTGTTAGTCTTATACATTAACCCCAACTCACGGCAAAACAGTCCTGTGTACAAGAATAAATATTTATCACAAGCATGGGCAGACACAAAAACCCATACATATTGTAGCATACTGAAATTTAAATGTGTTACTGCAAGTTGTTCCACGCAATAACACATTTGATTGAATTTTACTTAAAAATGTTGAACTGACTCAATGAAAAGCCAAAACACTAAAAACTTGCATTTTAGTTATTTGTGTGAGTTATATGCGATATTTCAATGAAATGTTGTTTCTTTCAGTTGCTTTTATTGAGTCAGTTCTACAATTTAGAGTAAAACACACTGTAAAAAAAAAATCCTAAAAAACAGTAATATTCCAGCAGCTGGGGCACCAAAATAATAACAGAAAATAACAGAAAATAACTTTAACTTTAACAATTTAATGTGATTAAACAATGAAATTACCTATAAACAAGGTCAATGAATGCGGCACTATGAATAATAATACTTTAATGTACAGAAATATACAGTTAACAGTTGGTTTAAATAATAATAATGGATTGCATTTATATAGCGCGTTTCGAGACCCTTAAAGCACTTTACAATTCCACTATTCATTCACTCTCACATTCACACACTGGTGGAGGCAGCTACGGTTGTAGCCACAGCTGCCCTGGGGCAGACTGACAGAAGCGAGGCTGCCATATCGCGCCATCGGCCCTTCTGGCCAACACCTGTAGGCGGTAGGTGAAGTGTCTTGCCCAAGGACACAACGACCGAGAGTGTCCGAGCCGGGGCTCGAACCGGCAACCTTTTGATTATAAGACGAACACCCAACTCTTGAGCCACGATCGCCCTAAATAACATTATTTGATATAAAAAAAAGAATAATTTTATATATTTTTCCATAGCATTACATTTGAATTTAACAGTTCAATCTTTCAAATAACGGACAAATATTTGTGAAATTATGATGCATTTGTGAATGTATTTTAACAATCTAAATATGCATATGTACAGACAGATATATTTAACAAACAAGAAAATTATGTTTTATTACATTTACAGTGATTTTATGTTATTTTACATTTGAAATGTAAAATCAGTCTATTTATGTAAATTTAATGATATTCTAGAAGAACAGTACAAAACTGTAAAATACACAGTAAAAATACTTTTATATTACAATTTTTTACAGTGCACAGTCAGTTTTTTTTAGGAATTGCTTAACACATTTGGGTGGAACAACATCCCACAACTTTTATTACTTAAAAAACTCGTTTTCAGTGTTCTTATCAAAAATCCTCCTCACATAAGTATATTTTTCCCACTTGTTGTGACTTTGAACTGCAGCTCTGCTGAGATTCTAGCTTCAGTTTGAATAGAGAGGTATGTTTCAGGACAGACTTTAACTATAATCGCAGGTGGTTCAAAGCAGTCAAACATAAGATAATCTAGACATCTTTAGATTTAGTTCTTTATCTAAGTAAACAGTTGCGGATGATTTTGAAGAGTTCCTTTATACGCTTCAGTTCCTTCTGCTTTATCTCAGATTTCCATTTTAATCAATGGGACTGCCCTCACTGTAACTATAATTACTGTTCTCGGCACTGAACAACAGTGGAAAAATATTGCAGGTAATTAAAGCTCTGATTAACAGATCTGACTGCATGTAGTAAGAAAAAAATGTAAACAAATCAAAATGTGTTTTCGATTCCTCATATTAGCCACCTTTGTTTTGCAGTCTTGGCATCCTCTCAGCCATGAGGCAGTCACCTGGAATTCTTCTCCAACAGTCTTGACGAGTTCCCACATATGCTGAGCACTTTTTGGCTGCTTTTCCTTAACCCTGCGGTCCAACTCATTCCACCTCTGTTAAGTTTAGGTCAACACCTGTTAATTGAAAACAATCCCAGGTGACCACCCCGTGAAGATGGCAAAGATAAAGATATTGCCAATAGTCTGTAAAGCTGTCATCAAAGCAAAAAGTAGCTGCTTTGGGGAATCTAAATTATGTAAAAAGAGTTTTCTTTGTTCAAACCTTTCTCTCGTTCTTTTAAGTTTCAACTGGATTTTGTTTACACAAATTTTACATTATAGATACAAATCCAATAACTGCTTATGAGCAACCATTTGGCAAAAGAGAGGGGAAAACTTTTAACAGGAGGAAACCTCAGACAGAACCAGATTCAAAGTGAGAGGCCATGTAGACGCGAGGAAAACAAAGGACAGAAAAAAAGAGCACAGAGAGACAACAAACAATATAACACTCAGCACGTTGGTGGGACCATGTAACCGCCGACCAGTAACCAGGAACACGCTGCTGCCAAGACAGAGATGCTTGTAGAAAGGGGGAGGACTCTTCCTGCAGAATGAAAAAAAGAACTATAGGATATAGAAGACACAATAATAATGGCATATATTATGTCACGGCATGGGAGTGCCTCCCAGCTCTGAGACCTGGAGCTGTTTATCTGAGAAAATAATTGCAGACCATTCAAACCAGCCCAGCCCTGCCAAATGCCTCGTGATTGTACTGATGGAGAAGAAATGGGCCTGATCCTAATAGACTAAGTATTTATGGAGTGAGGGTAACAAGCTGAGTCAGAAGAGTAATTTTGGCCAGCATCTGTTTATATACTTTTTTTTTTAACAGTCTCCCTGGTGTAAACAGTGTGTGTGGTTTTCAAACACTAAATGCCTGCTACATTAAAACACCAGATCTCTGCTACTTCTAAGAGTCTACATTGCTTTGAAAGCATAAACGCATAAATGCAGCTTGATAGAAAACAGTGAAATGTTAAGTTGTTAAAGGAAAATATCACCCAAAGAAAAGACTGGCTGATACAGAGAGAAGAAGGACGTACGTAAGTGAGAGCACGTGCATGTGGGGAAAAAGCATTTTTATTTTGTTGAAATAAATTCTGATGTTCTTTAAATGTGCATGCATGAACGAAGGGTGGCTGCAATAAAGGAGAGCTTTGGTGTCTCTGTACATATGCTAAGACCTCTCGAATTTTTCTAAATTCAGCATTGCGGGAAAATTTGTCAAGATGGAACTGCTGACAAATTTATACATCCTGTTTAAGTTTGAATATTTATTCCTTTTTTACACATGGAATAAATTCATTGTGAGTGATAAGGTCCTCTTTTAAAGCACTATTTAAACACACTGAGTAAATCAGAATTAGAGTGTATTGCCAATTTCTCTATACGTATTTCAGGGCAGGATGTCAAATTACAAAAAGTCCAACCCTGTGACTTAGAAATTATGTTTATATACTACTAATTTGTGTTGAGTGCCGAGGGGTTACAGGGTATGCGCATTGCATTATGAGCATGAATGAGACAATTATTTTGGAGCATTGAGTATTTCCCAGATGTGTCCTCCACAGTTTAAATGTAAATTACACCCTTGGGTGAAAGTCAGTTGAAGGTGAAAGCACATGTAAATTGCTCTTTTTCCCTCTTTCTTTTGCACCCTGAGATCATACATTTTTAGTGGTATTTTCTTGTTAGACTTGGGGAACCTCTTGCCAAAACCCCGTCTCTTTTCTATGGTATTTACAAAAGTACTGGGTATTTAAATCAGGTACTGAGTCATGTGTGTGTACATTTCTAGCTACACATCTTTTGGCAGTTAGATATTGAATGTGTCTTGTCTCATACAGCTATTTACAACCATAAAACCCACCTCTAAGTACCAAGAAAAACCTGAGAAGCTTCTTTCAGCAATCCCTTAGTTCATAAGGGGTCCCAGCAGTATCGGCATATTTCTTATGGGAGATTTTTACACTAGACACCCTTCCTGATATGTGTCCCCACCCGGAACCCAACTAGGTGTCTTTAATGTGGCATGCAAATGTGTTAACCACTACAGTGTGGAGCACTCAAACTTAAAACATCTTGGTGCGAAGGAAGATACGGTCATCTATTCAGACCACTAAACAAACAGCTTTAGAAGGTGTATCCAGATCAAGGTTAAGGAAGCTTGATTGGAGTCACAATGGAGGGTGGTTGATGATGTGTCATTGGATGGAAATATCCTCTGTATATCAGTTTTTAGGCCATTTCTGAGTTCTTATTCCTGAATGCGTGTGTGCAATTATTGCCTGATGTGGTTAGTCATAGGAAATATTATTAGCTAAAACAGTTCTTAACATGATTGTGCCGACTCACAGAGCAGAGAGCCATGACTTTTGACTTAATAAGAATGGACGTCAAGTATAAATATCCTTTGAAACATGTTTATATGAACCAAAAATCCGAAAGCATTTGCAACATAATGGTTTCCAATAGCGCGCAGAGAGAATCAAAGCTGGATGGTGCACTCGGCTGGTGTGGATGAGGCTGTCAGCTGAACACGTGCAATGTTTTCATAACATGAACCGTGTTCCTAGATGAAATTCACCAGAGTTTATTTTTGTAAATGTTCAATGAATACCCACTTTCCCTGTTAATTTCCCAGCTAAGCACAGGAAGATAAACAGTAAAGCTGTTAAACAGCTGAGCGGACCTTCTTTTTTCCAGCCCCATATTCATAACTTGTTATAACGACCTGGAGGGCAGATACGCACCTTAAACTTGGCAGATGGTGTCACTTTGGATCGCGGACTTCCCTACTGCTTTCTCTGTGCACTCCCTGTGGTTCGCTGTCTCCCTCTCAGTCTCTCATCCCCCCCCCCCTTTTTTTTCGTTGGGGGGGGAATTCACCTCCATAATTTATTTCATGCAGGAAAAAGACATTGTGGGCTCATAAATCAAGAACACTTTATATAAAAGAAATGAAAGCCGCCTGCATATGGGATGTTTTAGCTCACATTCTTAGCAGTTCGACATGTAATAAAAGAAATATGGAATTTTCACCTCAGGTCTCTATCAATAAAACAAATGTGAGCACTGAATATAGCTCTCTGTTCTTGAGCTCACACTGCACCGTGGCATTCGCACAGCTTGATTTGTTAGACACAGGAGTGGATGTCTGAGCTAGGAAGGCAAACGGAGTACATGTAGAGTCCTTTAAGTGTGATCTACACCCGTGGAAAGATCGTTCTTATCTTAGCAGATATATGGTTTAAGACCCTTTCGTGACCGAGTTTCCCGAAGCATTTAAAAGAAAAAAGTTTTGTCCACAGACAGGTTTATGCTTCAGGCCAAATCTTACACCGCAAATCTGTTGCTATGGACATTAACAGCACACTCATATTTTTGAGTTTTATAACTCAAAAAGTGCAGAGTTTTCACACAGGAATGCCAACAACGTTTGTCAGTCTTTTTTTGAGATCCACCCAAAATATCTAAATGCGTGTATATCCGTCAAAAAGTATACCTGCAGTGTTTTAAAGCTTATCTGAGCATCACAGGGTGGCTTCATTTTATTTTGCCCAGTCAGAGTCAATGCTCTACGTATGATGTGACGTGTAGCTGTTAGTCTGTTAAGCCAACACTGTTCACTGTAATCTGTGCTCTCTGCTGTTTGCGGGTTTTAAACAGTCAAGTTGAGGATGCTGCGTCTCCCTTGAGGAGCGATCGTGTTACTCTGGGATACCGCTGAAAGCTTCTGCTACTGTCTTATGCTTCTATTTTTTTATTTGATGGTGTTGCATTGCCACTCTCTACAACTCAAGCTGAACCGGAGCCACAAAGAGCTAAACACACAATTTTCAAGCAGTACTTTCAAAAGTTGCCAGTGTCACCCTTTCTTTGTCAGTTCACAGATGTGGGTTTGCCTCTGCTAGATCACAGTCTCATCTTAAAACACGCTTAAAGATGGAAGTCATGTCTGTGTAGCTACTTCAGAGTGTGTTTGTGTCTGAGATTTGTGCTCTCTTAAAGCCCAATGCGGTCCGAGGAACAGCCATATATTACGATCATGCAGAAAACAACCACGTCCTCCTCCTTCTCCGTACCCTCCCTCACCTATTTCTCCAGTCATCGCTCCTTTTCTGAGTCTAATGTTGAAATAGCAGATGATGTGACACGTTACATGTTGTGCCGTCTGACTTTTACATCAGAGGCGGCACACACATTTGATGACGGTTGTAGCTTTATTCAGGGAGAATGTGCATATCTGCTTGCTGTGCTGTGAAGTTCTGTAGAATTGTGCCAAAACAGTAAAAGAAGTCAGTGAGCTGGTGGCTGCAGTAGGTTAAGTTAATACACCGTCTCCCTCGAGCTACAGTGCAGGGGGACAGGTCTAAAAGGAATGTCAGTCTCTTAAAACCCTTCGGGTGAGGACTTAGGAACCACGGTCTGACTGAAAACACCTGCACCTTATAAGGGCCAGTGTACAGAGAGCTTCAACAGCCTGATCCAACATACACATTCATGAATGTTCGCTTTCACACAAATACACATCCATAGGCTGAACACACACGCACACACGTGCACATAAAATAAGACATTTGTGCTCGCACACAGAGCAATGCAAAAATTCTCATAAATGCTGCGTGTACAGCTTGTGTCATCTTTTCCACGACTACCCAACGCTCTCTTCATAGGTAACATTTTTTTGTATCTTTTCCTCCAGGATTGAAGTGAAATGAAATACTATCCACACATTATAGAAATGGACAGGACCCAAAAATGCTCTACACTCCCAAATAAACTTCCACTCAACTTCATTTCAGACTTTAAGGAGGAAAAAAAAAACTCTTCTGCAGACAGTGAGTTATTTGTGCAAGTCTGTAACATGTCTGCAGACTTGCATTGGACTGTTGCTGGGATGGGTGACTGGTTTTACTGGTGCGCCATGGGAGAGAGAGACATAGTGAGTGGAACAGCACGATCAGGACAGTGGAAACAATTTTCCTTGGCAATTATGTATTTGTTGCCTTACGGACACCCTCCTCGTGAAGTGTAGCTTGCTAAACATCCCGTTGATTGCAGAGCAAGTCTTCAGCTCGACATTTCAGCGCAATGTACCAAAGCGAGTTCGGTTCTTGTACGGTCAGTCGGTAACACCTGGTATATTTTAGTTGCTCTCCCCTCAATATGGTTTTTGAATTTAGTTATATTTCAAACCATTTCCAGAATGCGTGTTTTGGGCACTTGCCATCTAATGCAGACCCATCCAAGCAGTATAAAAAGAAGTGGCACAGCAGGATGCCTTTATAATTTAATTGTGTCTCATTAACCTAGCCTCAGGGCTGGTGGCAGAGTGCACGATGCATCAGGTTAACACACTGCCTTAGTTAGTCTTAGCTTGTTTTCCTAGGCAGACGGCACGCTGTAGTGCTCCAACAATCATTAAGAACCACAGGACGAGTGATGAGCTAAAAGCTAAGCTGGAGACTGGATGGGAGTCAGAGTGCTAAAAACACACAGATGGTGACAGTTTTAACACCGTGGTACCTGATATAGCCGCTTATGAAAGGAGTGCACACACAAGACTTTCATCCTGGAGAAGAGCACGATGAAACCAATGCCATGTATTGTTTGTGGGCAGAGCGCCGTTCTCACTTTCATTTCTGGCCGTCTTCTATATAAACAGGAAGCCATATTTCTCCGCACTGATATCCAGAGAAAGTTTGGGAGAGCCACGGGGGAGAGAAGAAATATAGAATTTGTGTGACAGTGAAGTACATGAAGTGTAAGAGTGAAGGGCTGAGGGAAAAAATGAGACAGTGAGGAAAATATTGGCACCAGATATTTCCCCCGTTTTGCTGCAGGGCTGAATATGTTTTCTTCATGTTTCATATTTGAGCTTTTGAGTCAGAAAGAATTTCCTTATTCTATTGTCTGTAACTTTTTAACTTTCAAAGCCAATCTGGAACAATTTCAAGTGTTTTCTTTTATCTTATGTCCTTTCCTTCATAGTCCAGAGGTGTCATGTTGCTATTTCTACAAATGTACACATTATTAATCAACAACAGAATGGGATTAGCAGCAAATCAAGTTTGTGCCTTAACTCGGTGTGCTTTAGCGGATAATGTACTGTGTCACATGCATTTTAGATTTTGAGTTCAAATGTCGAACGTGGTTTCTGTGCCGATGTGTTTTCATCTTGTTTGCTGTGAAATTAGCTTCCACTTTGGCATTTGTGCAGCTGTGGAAAATGGATTCCAATTCCAAGTAAATCTGAGGTATTTCCTATAAATGAGATAACTGGTCTGTCTCCAAGCTCTAAACTGAAGTCAGACTATATGAATTCAAGTCAAAGTATATGAGCACTCTGGATTCAAAGGCACGTGATTATTCACTGTGTCAGTGGTGAATAATGTCTTCCATCTAGGATAAGGGCTCAGGGGAGCCTCGCATATAATGATGTGCACTGTTGTGTGGTATGTGTTTGCACAAATCTTTCTGCATTTGTCTGTGAGATCCTGGGGAACCAGATTTCTGGGTGTAAGAAGACCTAAAGCTGATCTGCCTCATTCTGCCTGACACTACAGCCAATCAAAACGTTTCCCTGAAAGCCCGAGTATTGTGTGCGTGCACGCACACAAACGCACACACATCGCCAGCCGAGTGCCAGAACCCATTCATCAGGCCCTCATAGCCGGGCCCTGTCAACCTCCAGCCCCAGGCCTGCAGGCCTCAAGCCAGGGGCTCGAGTTCCGGGCTTCCCGCCAGTCTGTCATGGCGCTGGGCCACGGGCCAGCCTTCCATCAGCTTTGATGTGAGTTGGATAACCGAATGGCTGAAGAAGGGTGGCCTCTCAGAACAGGAGTTACACAGCACACTGAGCGGGTCAGTGAGCTGCCACAAGCATTCAGAATGTGTGTACACATGCATGCACGTGCACTCTCTGGGGATTGGATCTTTTTCTACTGAAGTTTCCATTGCATATGCTCCGTGTTATAAATTAAACCAACGCTTGAAACATTTTGTATTCTAATATGATTAAGTGGGCTTAACTGTTTGATTTGGAGACTTTATAGACATGTATCTAATTAACATCACAATAAATACACTTTATACTAAAGTATAAATTATTCAGACCTATAATTTTTCAGATTTTCATCACACTGGAGTCTGAAATATAGTATTGAAGGGAAGCAAGAAAAAAAGCTTGTTTTCAACCAGTGCACTAATGCAAGATCAGCCCTCACTCTCTTTCATAACACATACGTGCACGTACATGTGACCAGAAACTTCACAGTGACACCTGCATCCACATCACCGGCACAATAATCCAACTAAGACTTGCACAATACTTGTGTTAGTTTAGTGCTCAACTTACAAAACATTCATGTTTCAAAAACAACAAACACTGATAAGGACGTATGTGCTGATTGACATTCAATCCAAAAACTGGGAGCTTTGATCAAACTGGAACGAGCACGTTTTGCTAACCGCTGCCTGACCTTTTAAGGAGGAAATCATTTCACCAAAGCAGAATCCCTTCATATCTCTGTCTGCTTTTGTTTTTGGTCCCTCTCTGTCTTACGTCTGTCCTATTATCTTCTATTATCTCCAACTTTCTTTAAACTTTTTTAGCCTTTTAGCTGTTTATCAAAAGGAATGTTTCTCATTAAGCCCTCTGTCAGTTTGTTAAACAGAATCAGTTGGTGATGATGAGAACGACGATCTTTCTCTGAGGTCAGCGAGGCTACAGAGGCTACTGGATCCACTGAGCACAATTAATTTCTCATAAAGTCAGTTCCTCTTTAGTTCATCTGAAAAACAAACTCTCGTCAGACTTGAGAAATTCAAAATCTCCCTTACAGTGTTTATTAGTTTTATAATTACTGCTCAAATGTAGAAGCAGCGTTTTAGAAATGCTTTGGTCCTTTCCGAATCACACAAATAAACACGACACACAATATGTGGGACTGAGGTGACCTTTCCAAGCCCCCCCACCTCCACGAAGAGTCAGAGCCAATAGGAAATGTGAATGTTCCACAAGCAGAAACGGTCCCTTACAGAAGGATATTCACCTTTAAAAGGTGTTAGGTTTATGGGATCTAGTGAGACTTTACCTGTATATCCAACTATTCCATTTTTCCATCTGCGCTGTGTTGATTCATTAACCACAAAGACCTCAGTGTAAAACCCCCGTTTAAACACCTTATTTCATTAAGTGCTTTTTAATGAGGGCACTAACTAGCCCAGGTGTCAGTCATCAGGAGAAGAGATGGCCAAAGCTGCTGGAAAATATGTCTTTCTGCAGTCTATAACATTTTTCTGTGATGGTAAAACTTATGATGAGTGCATGTGTCGATTCTAGTTCTTGCAAGTGCATCCTGTGTGACCTGTGCGGGGGAGTTTTTGCAGCGCTGCTCCTTAATAAATGAACTGGCAGCAGCGTGTTTCTCTCTGTTTCGTAATGCCACGACTGGGCCTCCGCTCTCATTTGCGGTAATAACACGGTCCGTTTACTGTACTTATTTTCAACACAGCAAATTAATAAGTTTGTGTCGCTCTCAGATAGATTTCACAAATCTGGAAGCAAATGCTCCTCCTCAGTCAAGTCTTAATCCTTGGCACTCTGCTTCAGTCAATGTGGTGTATCAGGTTTTCCCCGCCTGTATGCTTTAAAGTATATCCATGACTGCAAACCTGTATTTTATGATTGCAGCACTTTATAACATTTATAATCTTTTTTAATTGTCTTTTCTCATATAACATAATCAGCTCCTTGCCCCTGATAGAGCAATTAATTAAGTTCATTATGTATTAATAACATTCTTATTCTAATCTTTATGTCAAGATTTGGGTGGCGTTTTGTTGTGGTGTGGGAGAGTGTGCAAAGGTGCTTCTGACTGATTACTGCTGGTGGCCAAGGACCCACCAGGTCTCTTAAATCTGACACTCAACACTTCTATGATATGCTTCATTAATAAGAGCATTAAAGAAAATGACTTCATCTGCAGAAACCGTAGTTCATCAGTCATTGTCTGTGAGCTTCCTTTGTTATTTCCTCTACTTTTACTCCGTAATTCAGCAATATGTCGCTTTTTTCTGTCCTTGTCATTGTTGCCTTTAAAATAAACTTCTCCTGCTGTCTAAGGTGAAACTCATAAATCTGTTGAAGCTCCTCAAAGTACGGATGAAGTCAGTAAAATCACGTCTCTGAGCATTTCTGTACTGATTGTGTAGATCAGTATCAGAGAATGTTCATCTTGTAGCCTCCACGCCTACCTTCAAAAGAGTATTCCTGCATTCATGTTCGGTTTCTTGCAGTTGGTTTTGCGTCTTTCTTGGGTGTTTAGCAGATCCCCAGAGTCTTAGATGTCAATGTAAAGTTATCAATACACAGACGGGGTGAAGATGGAAAAGGAAGCTCAATAACAGCTGTGCTATGCTTTGACCAAAACTGGGCAGAGCTGCGCTGATGTCTGAGCAACCCCAGGGGCCCACTTTAGTGTAATCCACAAAGGCTTAGCAGGCTGACAGCATCACTCAGCTACTGGCTCTGACCTGGCACTCAGCTCCCTGTGGGGCAGACACATCCACACACACATGTAAAAAGGAAAGAGAAGATCCCATGGAAAACCATAAACAAGAAAGTCTGTCTTAGACGTGCTTGTAAACATGTCTCATTGTGTAAAGTACTGCACATACTCGGAGAGGAAGCCATAACCCAAAGATGCGATGACAGTGAAAGTGCACGTGACCTCTGAAGCAGTGATATACAGAAAGACAGACCCAACAGAGAGCAGCTGATCAAATGTCACCTTTCTCATGAACGTTCTGTAAAATCAACTGATTTCTTTTATAAAGAAAAATAATAATTTGGTAAAGTGGTCATTTAATACAGAATAACATAGTGTAGCCTGTTACTGTCATATGAACGTGTTTCCACATCTGTGAGCAACAAAGCAAGATTACCTGCAGTGTGCTTGAATACTGTGCACACACACACACACACACACACACACACACACACACACACACACACACACACACACACAAGCAGCTATTCTGCTGTGTTTACCTTTCCAATTATAATTACCTGCTGGGATGTCCTCTATTAATTCTGCTTTGCAACTGTATTTACAGTATGAGCTATAACAGTGGTGAATATCGCACATGAATCAGTGCTAAATGAGTAGCCATGGTAACCAGGTCGACCCAATAAGACGAACTCAACTCTGACATTAAGGTTATTAGAGGGAGAAAATTGATATTGAGCTAATAATAATTCATTATCTCCCTTTTTCTCTCAGTCACATATACACACAGAAACCTCGGCCGTGGACATTGACAAATTGTGACCTCTATGTATAACCTTCCTATTTTCAGCCAGTTCTGCCCCATTGAAACAACTTGCGGTGCGAGTGGTTTCTTGGGGGGGACACTAGGATAGAACTGGCAGCGAGGGAAGGGAGAGCCGCTGCTGTGGAGCCGACTCGCCTCTCTGATCCAGTCCAGACTGTTTGCGACGTCACAGTGTGGTGCCCTGCCCTCTTTCTCTAAAACACACAACCACAATCTCAAATAGCTCTAAATGTAGCTCTGCGGAGTGCTCTTATTTTGGCCTGGTTGTTGTTTTACACCAAGAACCGGGAAATGGAACAAGCTTCACTTTCTTTGGAGAGATGAGCTTTGCCAGATGGTTGCGCTGACAGCAGGTTTTTTTTTGAGGCTTGTAGTAATGAGAATTTTTTTTTTTGTGCATCTCTAAGTTTTTTCTGCAGTGACAGTTTGATGTGAGCCACGATTTGATGTTGTCACATGAATAGAGGTTAATACGTAGCCCACTACCTAATTCACCCGGCTATGATGCAGCATGGTGAAAAAAAGGGGGTTTGTGGGGGGGTGAGACCAGAGCTGAAACTGAGGTTTTGTTTCACAGATGGTAAAATGTGGTGTAACTATATTACATCAATATGCGTAGCCTGGTATATTGCAGTCATAGAAGAACATTTGTTCAGCCTTTTCCACTGCAGGAACAGAATCAACAAAGTAGTCTATGAATGCACAAAGATGCGGTCAGCAGATCTGGCTTCAGCACGGGGGGGTTTGTCTTATATCAACCAGCTGCTTTGTTTTAAGAAAACACAACTTGTCATGTAATCGTCGTGAAGAACCTCCGAGGAATTTTAATGCAGTGGAAGAAGAAACGAGTAAAACCACTCGATGAGCTGGAGAACCTCAGTTTTTATCCAGCCTGGTCTATTCATCATCGTAATTATCACCTTTGCATGAATACAAAAACACATACGCACGCACGCAACTGCAACCGAGCATTAAACGCACGATAAATGCTTGAGTTATGCGCACATTTCAACATTTCTAAAACATGAAACCGTCAATGTTTCTTTTGAGGGAAAAATCTGTAAACATGTTTATGTTTATTTTTTGCAAGATTAAAGGGAGGAAAATATGAGAGCAATGTGAGATATACTTAAGACACACTATTGTGAGGGTTTGGATCATCTAAATGTGCCATGTGAAGCTACAAAGAGCTCTTGCAATGAGTGCTTAATTGTGTGTGCAAAACCCAAATCACACCTTATCACCCTGTGACCACAACTGAGGGGGGGATGACTGTGTTGTTCTGCATTGAACTGATATGTAAATATTTATGTAGTCACCCGCATTAACTGTCATTCTACCAGAAAAGGGGGCAGGTTGAGAGAGGGCTGCCAAAATCAGACGTCTAAGCTTTTTGTTTGAACATTTGGAAGATCTGCTCCTCTTCGTCTGAGCGTATCTGTTAAGTTGTACCTGCGCAGGCAGCTGCACACCTGGATTTCTGTTTACACTCCAGCTAGAAGAGTCCTGCTGGTATGACGTCAGCCACTCATGCTGCAGAAACCTCGTCCAGGATGACCTGGCCTTCATGTACATATGAAACCCAGAGTTGAAGGGTGATTTCATAGCCTTGTAAACCATCTGTTGACAGACGTTTCAAAAATGTAAAACCTCCCTGCTTGGCTTGATTTCCTTTGAGCCTTTTTTTTTCCTTTAGATTTTACAGTCTCGCTCTTCAAACGCTGACCTTCTATCTTTCCCTCTCGCCTTTGACCTGCGTGACACCCGTCGTGAACTCAATGTGAGCACTTTTCATGATTTAGCAGTGTTTGCTCAGATGGGTGCACATGCAACTGTGCAGGCATACACACACAGGGCGAACTGACAAGGTCACATATGGGATGTGCTCCTAAACTCTGTATCATGTTACAAGTGTAAATATTAGTCAATGTCAGGAGCGTTTACACAGTAATGGTAGTCCTTAGGCTCTACTTTACTTGAAGCACTTTTTCTCTCCTCCTCTCCCTTGAGCCTCTTTTCTCGCAACCTTCTTCCTATTACTCCCCTCTTGTTCGATGCTCATGTAATCCCCCATTTCTCATTACCCAATCTTCTCTCCTGTTTTCCGCGTCTGCTTTTGAGCACCAGTAGTCTCTGACAAGACCCAGTCTTATTCCAGACATCCCAATTTCCCCACATTGAAATCCCCCTCGTCTTATTCTCCTGACAAAATGTGATTAATCATTCCATTAACTGATCCACTGTCACTGGATTGTTGAGGAATACTTATAATACAACCTCAACCATCCTCCAGGGAGACACCTAATCTTCAGGCCATCTTCCAGACCTCTCAAACAAAATGCTTTTGTGCACCACATGCCTGAAACAGCTGTCATCCAATGTGGGTTTGATTGTCATGAAATCTGCCCGTGGGTGAGAAGAGCGAATAGCAGGAAGTTAATGTTTCAAAAGAAAAAAACAACAACTTGAAACTGGACAGTTTAAAAGACATCGTTTCACAAAAGGCACATTCACCAGCTCCTTTGTTAAATACACCTGTTCAGCTGCTCATTATGCAAATATCTAACCAGCTAATCACATGGAAGCTAGTTAATGCATTTAAGCAGGCAGCCACAGATAGGTCTGCTGAAGTTCAAAGTGGGCATCAGAAAGAAAGGTGATTTAAGTGACTTTGAACGTGGCGTGGTTGTTGGGGCCAGATGGGCTGGTGCGAGTATTTCAGAAACTGCTGATCTGCTGGGATTTTCCCACAGAACCATCTACAGAGAACTTACAGAGAACGGTCCGAAAAAGGAAATATCCAGGGAGCGGCAGTTCTCTGGGTGAAAATGCCAGAGGAGCATGGCCAGATGACTCATGCAGTAAGACCTTGAAGCAGATGAACTACAGTAGCAGAAGACCACACCAGGCGTCACGTCGGTCATCTAGGAACAAGAAAGTGAGTGTACAGTTCACACGGGCTCACCAGAATTGGACAATAAAAGATTCAAATGCTGCATCATTCATAGGGTAGGTTGAGAATCTGATGTAAACTACATGAATGAGTGGATCAGTGCTGCCTTGTATCAGCGGCTCAGGCTGCTGGTCATGGTGCAATGTGTGCGTCCTAGTACTTTGGGCCCACTAGTACCAACTGAGCGTGGTTTAAATGTCACAGCCTACCTGTATTGTTGCTGACCATCTCCATCCCTTTACAAATACATTGTGTCCATCTTCTGAAAGTTGCTCCCAGCAGGATAACAAAGCTCAAACTATTGCAAACTGATTTCTAAAAACAAAAAGGCAATGAGTTTGTGGTACTCAAAAAGTCATAGTTACACCTCAAACCAATAGAGCCTCTGGGATGTGGTGGAATGACTCAAATCTGCAGTAACTGTGTGATGCCAGCTTATCAATATTGATCAAAATCTCTGAGAAAGGTTCCCAACACTTTGTTAACTTATGCAAAAATGAGGTAGTTCTGAAGGCAAAAGGTGTCCAACCCAGAAATAGAAATATGTACTTTAAGTGTCCAGTGGGTGTGTCTCAATGCGTTTTTGGCATGTGCATTTAGTAATGTACAGGGTGGGCCATTTATATGGATACACCGTGCCACAAACAGGACTTTAATATCACCAACCATTCCCATGTTATTACGCTGTATCCATATAAATGGCCCACCCTGTATATGCAAGAAGGAGAATCTTTATTTGAAGGAAGAAAAAACTCAAGGAGGCACAGACAACATGATGAAAGACTGAGTAAAATACTTCCTCGTTGGTTTTACACTCGGTATTTATTGAAACAAAGTAGAGCATTGAGCCAATTTGTAAAAAATAACAAAATATTTGCTATAGCACATTAAGTTTAACAAACCTCAAATTCATAGAGAAGCTTATAAATATACATAGTTGGATTGGTAGAAATAGTTTGTCTAGCGAGAATCATCACAGGGACAGAAGTTAAGCGAGTGGTACTGGAAATCTGTGGCAGCATCGTAACCTGAACACCTGTGATACAATGTGTGTAAGAGTAAAGCTAAGCACGAGCATGACTTGGTTCCACGACGATAAGGTGCATTTCCCTTTTGCAAAAACAGTGAGGAGCCGCATCAGTGAGAATTACAGTTTAAAAAGTGAGCTTTGGGATGCCTGCCTCATTATTGGTCTATTCTGAAGATGATGCTTTTCTGCTGAAAGCTAAAACGAGGATTTAGGAAAATAAATACAGTTTACTGATTGGTTTGTTGGATAGACGTACTATATACACAGTGTGGAATATTTCTCCACTGTAACCACAACATTGCCCATATATATTTAAACCGTGTTAAGTATTGTAGAATAATGTTAAATGGATAATTTGAAGTAATATGGAAACATTGTAGACTATAATATTGATATAACGATAACAGCTGAACAGACACGTACAGACATGTTTAAGCCTCTGTATCAAAGTGCATAATGATGGAGGGCTTGTTGCAGCACCTGGGGAACTCTAAGGCATCTGGGACAGCTTAGTCAAAATGGCCCGATCCCCAAAATAGCCCTCTTCTTGTGCCCATTGTACTCCAAGGACTCGTACAAACCGACAGTGTTCCTTACTGTACATGTGAAGGGGGACAAGCAGACTTCAGCAACGATGTGAAGGCTGGTCTGGGAACAGGCCCTTGAAAAACACATCCATAGACTACAGCACACGTTCTCCTCTTTATAGTCTCTCTCTCCAAACAACAAAATAGGACCTTTTGTCAATTATGCCACAAAAATTAAACCTTACTCATCTACGAAAATGAAAGGCACAGTCCAATTTAAAACGTTGTGACCCATTTCCTCTACAGAGACAAGAAAAATGGCCTTTTCTGTGGTTTAAAAAAAAAAAAACAACCCCCCCACAAAAAAAACCAGTTAAAAGGAACCATGGTATAAAATTTCCAGCCAGTTTTAGGCACTTGAAAGATTTAAAAGTTTTCTGCTGATGAGCGGGCCAAAATAAAACATTACAATCTGAAAATAAATATTTCACAATACTCTCAGTTTCTGAGGACATATGATTTTTTTAAGTCTTTTTGCAATGGCATAATTGTTTAACTCTATAAATATAATTTATATAGTTTCTTTCTTCCATTCTCTCTGTGTTCAGCTCCTCTGCTCATGAATACACACAGATTTATGCCCATTATCTGCAAGCAAATACACACAGGCAACACTCTTCTTCTCACTTGCAGACAAATTGGTCTACGACTTTGGTGCAGCGCTTGCACTTGACGTAGCAGCACCAGTGGAACTTGCAGTGGCACCGCTCCACTATCTGGGCCTTGTACTGGTCATAACCTCTGCCACAGCACATCAGCTCACACCCATCCATGCCCTCTGAGGTCTTGTTGCAAAGCCGCCCCACTGTGCCCAAAGAGCCTGTGCTTTGGTTCTTCAAGCAGTAGTCTGGACTTTGCTCGATGTACACCAGGTCATGGTTCGTGGGAGGGTTGAACCTACTGTGCATCTGCACCAGCTTTCCTCTCGAGTTGAGTTTCATGGCTACGGCACTGTCATACTTTTCCTTCAGTGCATCGCCCACCTTGCGGAAGTCGGCCAGCTGCAGCCAGCAGGTCTTCAGGCTGCAGGAACCTGATACTCCGTGGCACTTGCAGGACACGTGGGCAAGGTCTGACACAATCTTGAGAAGAAGAAGATCGGAGAGAAACAAAAACAACAGGTTGCATAATTATTATTCTTCAGAAAACGGAAAAAAAGAAAAGAAACTTGACCACATGCTTCGTGCTGTAAATTCACCCTGCCTGTATAAATATTTGAATAATGTGCTGCTCTTGATCTCATGAGGCATCACTTTGCTAAAAAGGACAGAAAGTGCAGGGTGCTCCAGGGTGCAGTGATGTCCACTCGTTTGTCCTCCTTGAAAGAGTACAGCCTGGCAATCTGGCATTACGATTCCTTTGAGGTGGTTTCAAGATGTTTTAAAAGGAAAAGAAACTCCAGAGCTGTCTGCAGTGACTCCATCTTTTCATAGATCAAAGCCTCAGGAGAGCAGATGGAGCTGTTACACAGATGATCAGTGGAAACCTGTCTGATTGACCTGGACTGGCCTATCTCACTTAAAAAAAAACAAACAGAAAAAAGCCTTTCAAGCTCTGGTTGGTCTAATTTTTAAGCTTGAGGTATATACACGTCTCTCTGCTTGTTTTTAATCTTTAAAATAATAAAAGATTTCTGTGCACGTGTATGTGACTCGGCCATCTTACCCTCCGTCCTGCCTCATTATTGTGAAGATTCATCAACAGCCGTGCATTCTCGTGTGAGCCTTTGGGGAAGCTCTTCTCCCTCTCACGGGCATCCACGAACTCCCTGGAGAACCTATAGCCATAGTTGAGGTTGTCTCCGCAGCCGCCCCAGAGCCAGTCTCGGGGAAGATCTTTGGGGCGAGCAGCACGACTGCACCCACAGCTGGAAAGCTCACCCTCTCTGCAGGCCCGGCTCACGGCGTTCACCACTCCGGCGGCACTTATGGCATACGTGAATGCCGTTTCTCGACTGCCTGCAGATACAAATACCACATGACATTTGAAACAAGACAAGAGTAGAGATCCAAATTTTGTTTTAAGCTGCCCAATTTTAAAAACACTGCAGCCCATGAGACAAGAAAAGTGATCTCCATCCACTGCTTTCATTTTTGTAGGTTAAACATGCACGTTTCTTCTGTAGCCAGTGGATCTCCCCATCGTTTGCTTTAAGTGTGTGTGTACGGCACTTTGAGATGTGATGTCATTTGACAGCATTCACCATACACTTAAGATTACAGAGCACTTCAGCCAAGCGCTGCAGGGTCGTCATCAACAACATGTTGAACAGTGTAATCTGGTTTGCTGTTATTGGGCTTCAGCCAGAGAGAAGACGGCGCCCTCCAGTGACAGAGATCCTTCTTAACAAGTCTCTGCCATTTCACCCAAATTGAACGTGACAACGGTTCTTTTAGTTTATCTGTCACGACTGAGTGATTCTGGAGCCGCTGTACATTAATTCCAACTGTTTCTACCCTCAACATTTCCTCTATAGAGCGAAGACTAAAAAAAAAAAAAGCAGAAAATTGCACATAAGCAGTTTTTGTCGCTGTACGAAGCCACAAGAGAAAATTAACTAAAGAAGAAACAGACTAGCAAACTATGAAGCCATGCGTTGACACTGAAGACGAGGGCTGCTACACAATAAAAATGCACAGCTCATATACATGCTCGGTCAAACCTTTAGAGACTATGCTATAATGACAATAACACATGGACAGAGTGAGATGAGGGAAACAAAGGCGAGTGAACAGATAAGTCAAGAAAGAGACAGAAAAGAAACAAAACAAGCAATATAAGAAAAGAAACGCATTTAATATTCCAAAAAGGAAGAAAAGATGAATAAAGAAACCTCCTGGAGAGGCTGAAAGAGATCCAGGTGGGAAATACTGCTAGAAGCATTAGTGATCAGAGAGCGTGGTGGGGGGGGGGGTTTACTAGGTTAGTACAACTTTTAATCCAGCCTGAGAGTACTGGCCTAACGGTGGGCCTGCAGACAGACAAACTGTCGTCTCCCACACTGCTGCCGCCCTTCTAATGTCCCCCACCCTCGAGCTAGCCAAGCCATGCAAGGGAAAGAGTCTGAACCCAGCCACGCCGGCACCCCCTGGAGTTATGCTTTAAATCACCAGCAGTGTCCTAAGCCAGCAGACAGTAAGACAGGCTTTCATATGGACAGCTATAGAGGGGAGGACATGTTTACATGGCCCAAGGTGGACTGAGATGGGATCACTGTTGGGGAGGAAGTGGGAGGGAGAAGAGGAATGGGAGGAGAACGGCTGCTTGTGAAGAATCATTTGTGGAAAGGGAGTAAGGACCAGAGACACGGCAGGCAGAATCACCGAGAACAGAGTCAAAAGCTACACACAGAAGTACAGCGCGTTAAATGGTCGAGCAACACGAGTGAAACGGTGCGACATCCACGTGTCCATTCAAACCGTTTCAGCTCTGAGGACTCGAACTCCACCCTGTACAGTTCAAGTTAACTAATATTTTTTTGTACACAAAATGTTTACATTTTTCCTTAAAATGTGCCCGTTAGAAAAGTCATCTGCAAACACAGTAAGTGGAACGCTTCTCTGAATAAACAGTCACCACAGAAACTACTGACCATGTGTCCTGTAGCTAATCCAGAGAAAAGGTAACATTACATTTAAAATGTAATTTATTTCATTACATTTCCTTAGTGTGACAACACACTTCCAGTGTCTGCAACTGGTTTAATTTGGCTGAACTAAACACTGAAGACAAACTAAAAATAAATTTGAAAAATGGCCAAAACTGGAAGATCTGACCCGTTCAGATTTAGCATCCTAAGCTGCTCCAACATCCACGTAAAACTGGAACAATGTGTGTTTAATGATAGGACCCAAGAACAGGACTTGATTTTAGGGACTGGAAAGCTCTTGAACTTTCTATAAGAGACAAACAGACAATGTAATCTCTGACGTGGTGATATATCGGTCCATATACTCGTAGCACTCCCCTTACTTGTAAATACACAGAGTCAGCTACAGTCCAGAGTTTGTGTGTCTGCGTGTGTATGTGCGTCTTTGTGTATTAGACTGTCTCCCATTCATCAGGGGGGGAAAGCAGATTCTCCGACTCCCTCCTGCTCCATATCAGGGGGCTGGTTTAGCAGGCCAAAGCCACATGTGATTTATCGAGCAACCTCACCCACCAACTATTCCCTCCACACAGCTGCTGAGCATCAGCAGCCTCATACATTTCACACACTTTTCACAAACATAAAAAAGGGTCAGTGACTCAGAAAGAAGAAAAGAAAAAGACATAAAATATAAAAATCTAAATAACCCTGCTATATCTGGTACATACAGGAAATGTGCATATCAACATGCTGGTGAGTACAGTTATGAAGTGTTATCTTTGTTAGTTTCCTGTGTCTTTGTGTCTGCGTTTCTTAGAATATACAGCATGTCATACAGCCTTTGTCTCTTACCTATTTGCATGACCCGCCCAAAAACGGAGGAGTTGTCCACCGTGCTGCAGTTCCAGCGCCGATGTCTGAACTGGTACTGGCACTCTCTGATGCCCGTCTTGGCACCTTCACCAATGTACTGCATGTGGTCCTGGTAGAGCTGGCACAGTTTCTTCTGGCCCTGCGACAGGCCCACCAGCTGGCTGCACAGAGGCTGGGCGCCGATGATGTAGGCCTCTGGGATTAGTAAAGGGTTCATGGCCAGAGACCTGCGTGAAGGGGACACACAGTGCAGTGTTTTCAGTCATGTGTCATTAAAACAAATGCATCCAAGTTGTTGGGCCAACACTGCAATCAGCAGCTGATTTCACTTGATTGGGTTTTCTCCCCTTTGATGATGAAACTATGTTAATCAGTGAAATGGAGGTGCAGTTAGTTCCTGGGTGGAGTAAAACCCTGTACACTCTTAATGTCGGAGGACAGTCGATGTGAAGTCATTTAGAGCCAAGAATATACAGCGAGTGAAGCTTAGACAGAGGAAAGAGCAGTCAGGAGATAAAGATGAAAGGAAAAGAAAGAAAACGCAAGTAAAACACAGATGCATGAAGGAAATAAAGGGCTACGTTTTAAAAACACACCACTGTTGTCAGACAAACGAAAGCTCATGCTCCCGCATCACCAGTGGCTGACTGCTGCGACCACTGTAATTACTTTTGAGTTGAACAATTTTTTTTTACAGTTTTTTATATTATTTTTTTAATTAATAAAAGACACAAAGCTGTTATAAGGACAGAGTTGATGCTACTAGATTGCCTACGCTGGCTAAAACTGTGAATTTGGAATGAGTTTAAGGTTCTTTATGTGCCTATAAAGCCACGCATCGGTTGGCTCCCGGGTGTATTTAAGAAGTTCTCTGCCCCTGTGCTGCTAGGTCTCTGAAATCCTCTGGGCAACTGCTTTTAACTGCTCCATGATCGAGGTTAGTGGGAGATTTTTGTGGCGGGAGCTCCAATGAACTGGAACAGCCTTCCTCTCACAATCAAATGCTACCCGCCTTGCAGGACTTAAAGAAAAAACAAAACAACAACATGTACATATTTTAAATGACCCTGGGACATTTTTAGTCACCTTAGTATTTTTATATTAATTTAAAAAAAAATAATCTCACAACTTCTGATATCATTCCACAACGTTGTTGTTGTTATATAGTTTGTGCTTTTTGCACCTATTTTTGATGTTACTTATCCAATGAAGGTATACAGCTCTTTGCCCAAATTCATATATTTTAAAACAGGACATTTTTTCCAAACTGAATTATATAAGGATTTCCATGTGTGTTTCAAAATGTGCATTTTTTTCCATCTTAACTTTAAGTTATGTAAAGGCCGGTATGTTTTAAAAGAAACGTGTAGCTTACTACAAAAATATATATAAAAACACAGATATGATTAATTCTCATAGGTTTTCTCAAGTGCATTTCTTCATGTCAACTCACTCGAGCAAGAGTAAAATTCAGCAGTTGTGTAACTTCTTATAGCACCAGATCATTTCAGCTAAAATAATTGTTCCGTTCAATTTTGTGGAAGAGAAACACAAAAACAGAGCGAGAGAGCGAGGAAGGAGGAAACACCAGTATGAGCATCTGGTTCCAGGCCACAGGACAATTAGAGCGGCCCATCTCAGAGCCCCCAGAGAGAGACAATTAGCCCCTAGTGTAACCTGATAGACTACTCAGCGGCAAGGAAACACAGAGGGAATACGCAGAAACATACACAGATATACACAAACAGGCACACAGTAGAAAGGGGGAAGAAGAAAAATAAATCATGCACACTAGTGCAGTCTGATGCTGTCTCACAAACATGCAATGAGCGCGCTCACAACTCCAACGCTCCAAATCACTCACACCTGTGCGTCCTCTCGAAAAGGAAACTGACAGACACACACTGTGTGAACATCCTTTCCAGGGTCTGCTGTGTAGTAATGTGTGAGTCCTCAGCTGCAGGACTAATTTGAGCTGTTTCAACTTTAATGTAGCTTCCTACTTAGCTTAATTAGTTTGTATCTGTATAAAATCTTTACAGTTATTTGTTTACATTGTTATTTTTCTATAACTCTACCAGCAGAGTATGTCACTATTTGCTCTGATTTGCTCCACTGGAAAATAAAAATATTTTCTAAGACGTTTTGGGTTAAATGTCCAATGTTCTTGAACAGGAGCTCTGATTGGGTACAATAAATATTCACCAAGTGTATAAACACACAGAGCTACTGGATGTCAAGTGTTGTGATTATCAGAAGTGCTAGGTGTGTTGAAAATATAGACTTCTTTTAACGGAAGCAGGATATGTACGTACACACACACACACACACACACACACACACACACTATTTGCAAATATTTGGACGCAGACTCGAAAACCACAGCATTCTATGTTTTTTTGCAATGTTCATAATTTTGGTTTGGCAAAAGAAAGTAAGGGAGAGAAAGTTTTCTTGCAAAGCTAATGGTATACACAGAGTATGACATATAGATCACACATATACAGGCCTCAACAAATAAACACTTAAAAAAAACAGTCAGTATCACCTATATGTAACTTTTTGCCGAGTCTTTTTAGGCACCGCTGTCTTATTTACAAATTAGCGTATGACAGAAAAGAGAAAGAATGACAAGTAAACACACTTCAAAGGCGCACACTGAACAAATTAAGACTCACAGAATTGCTGGCATATGGAAAGAAGATTATTGCATACCACCATGAGTTGGCCTCCACCACCACCTGCATGAGGAGAGTGAGGAGTGTGAGGGCAAAGACACAGTGTCTGGAGTCCAACACGCTGCCAAAGGGCCAGCAATTCGGCCGACGCACACAGCCTAGCCCCAGGTTCATACTGCCAGTGATCTGAAGGAGAACAGAGAACAGGATACTTGTCAGTCTGCCTGCTTGACTAGATGTTTGTTTCTCATGCACAACTTTGGCATATTATGGAAAGAAAAGGGCAGAGAAAATGTTCTTTCAGCTGGATTGCTGTATATTTTACATCTCATTTACATGCGCGTGTGTGATGAAATCCCTGTAGCCATCACTGCTTGCACAGCAGAGCAGTCATTTGGCAACATATCAGAGTGTGAATCACACGAGACCGACACACAGCCAGAGAAGACACAATGGCTATGAAACCCCACAAGACACATTCCAGACATTTCACTTTAAGGCACAGAGAGACTGAGAAGTGCTGGTTAGACAATTTAATTCAAACTTATTTTTAACAAATATTAACGCATTTTAACGAAAAGGACCATGGGTTGTTGGTTTTTTTTAAGGCCAATAAAAATAAAACAGAACTGTAGCTCCAAGTTCCGCTTTTATTTACATTTCTGGGAGACCCACCTGTATTTTCTTTTGCTAAGAATGTTTTGTTTATTTGAAAAACTATAATAAAACTGTTTTTAAAACAAATAATTTTAATTCGGTTTTTTTTAATCGTGGGTAATTAAATTAATTATAAGAAAAAACGCGGATTTTGTTTTTAAAAAGATGGAACAATTAAAAAGCAAAGTCTATTTCTCGTAACTACGAAAAGTGGCGATTAAACGTGTAATCTGACAGAGGCCTAATGGACATCTCTTTGTGTAATTAGCCTATATTAAGATTAATTTTTCTACTTATTAATTGAAAATGGATCTGACAGCAGCCAGGTGGCGGGGGGATGACGACCGGATACTTCGCAGCTTTTGCGCAAAGAAAACCGCACAGAATTTAAAACAAGAAAAGAAAGAAAATGTCAATTATCTGCACACAACAGCACAGCTTTGTTGCCATTTTGGCAGAAAATTAGGTCAAATAATTACTCCTAAATTTGCGAGTTAAAACGATGTGGCAGCCTTCCATCTTGTTCGTGTGTGAATTTTTGGGATCGAGAGCAAGTCTAATTTGTCACGCTGCATTATTTTCCAGGGTTGAGTCGTGGAGACCCGGGCCTGCCTAAGACTCATTAAAAACAAGGCCAAGTTCACCATCACTCACCCAGCGCGCGCGCACACTCGCGCACAACACACACACGAACACGTGCTTTTGGTTTGCGTGCTGCCTCGTAATAGTTGGTGAAGTTATGTTCTTCGGAGTTCCTCCACATAAATTAAAAGCAATAATCCACAGAGGGCGGCGGTTTTACACTGATTTTAAACCACTAATTGGAGCAGTTCTGCCTGAAAGGAAGTGGATTTTTTTTATATTTTAAAACATTTTTGTAATTTATTGATAATCAATTAAATATTATTTTTGGCAAAACAGTTTGCTAGGAGTAGCTGAACAGCGGTGGTGACTCACAGGGTTCATTTGGCAGATTGAGTCACGGAGCTACACGGGTATGTGCGCGCATTGATCTGACAATTCACATCTGAGTTTCATCCACTCAGAACAAAGAAGAGTATAAATCTTACATTTTGTTTTCATCGACGGCACAAACTAACTTTATTAATGTGAATATGATTTTTTTTATAAGCTAAGCAAATCCTGCGTTCAGTGACCCTTGGAAACGATCTGACCCGAGCGAGGTATTCATAGGACGTGACCGGATGACTGATGGCTATACTGCAGAGTTTTGTCAGTCAAAGTGGTATCTAGCTAAATGAACAAATTTCAGCTAGAATGATAAAGCAGTAGGCAGTACTTCAGTCAAAGTTAATTTCAGGGGGTATTTTAAAGAGCCACATGGCACTAAAACCGAGAGAGCACGCATAGGAGGGGCAGAAAAAAGTCTGCCTTTTAGGACTAGAACTAGAGCTGGGAATACCTCAAACCCGGGCCTAGATATTACCCCGTTCTGGTCTCGTGTTGTTAAAACGCTTGGAAAAACTATTTAAAATATCACTAAACAGATTAATTGTGTTTTAAAAGTTTTAGCCACAATAAAATGTGAAAAATGTAAAGGAAAGCCAGTATGTGCTCAAAGTCAAGTTATGTTATGCTTAATTTAAGGACCGGTCTATTTAAAAAAAAACAAAAACAAAAGAACAACATATTTACAGACTAAAGTCGACAGCGATCATGTATGCTGACTGTGAATAAAACGAGTTACACTAGGCTTTTTTTGGTGTGGATGCGCGGGCTGGTGGAGAATGAGAAAGAAAAATGTATGAGGTAAGAAAAAGAAATACATCTATTTTTAAACATATAAAACACTCATTAATGACTGAAATATTGTGTGCATCTAACAGGACAAGATGATGAGCGTTTTTTCTCCTGTCTGCCCCGATGTTTACACAAAACCAGGAGAGGGAGCCAGGTACAAGGAGTTGAGAGCAGCAGAGAACACTGCCTGTTCACTTAACAATAGAACACTGTTCGGTAAAAGCTTTTAAGCAGAAATCATATGCATTTCTAACAAATACTGTGCTTTTTTTTATTTAATGTTTGCACAATAGCGAAGTGCCAAACGGCTGTCAGGCCATAGGAATGGGGGGTGGGCGCATGTTTCACACATCACATCTGTCAAGCACTTTTGTCCACATCCAGAGCCTGTATAAGTTCAAAAACATCCCACTGAAACACAAATTTTCCACTATTTAAGATAAACTGTGGCTGGGGTGGAAATCTGAGTCAACTAGGAGACGTATAGACTACTCACCGGGGAGCACAGCCCGTTAGAAGCCGTAATCCACTCCCTGCAGACGATATCAAACCAATAATCACAGTGCAGGCCAGGTGGATTTAAGATTTCCTTTTCCGCTGCACTCAAGGCAAGTACCGGAGTTTCTTTTTTTTTTCGTTTTCCCCGGAATCTCTTGGAAAATGCCTGGTTGGGATGAAGAAAGTGCAACTCAGGGAGTCAAAGCTGAGAGTTCTTCAGGTTTAGTGTTTGACGCACACCTCGAAAAAAAAAAAAAATCAGTGCAAGCGCTCCGTGCGCTTAACAGCTTAAAGTCTGGTAGTAAGCAGCGGGATGGATAAAGTATCTAGTGACTGTGTGTGGAAATAGTCCTTTCCTTTCACGATTCAGTGCGTGACTTTGCGGTACCTATTAACAAATACAACCACCTACGGCAACCCAAAGCGCCACTGGCGGAAACCTAACTGTTGATTCGCTTCTAATTAAAAGCAGCATGAAACTTGTCTGTCCAAGTGGAAAACTGTCCCAGAATCCAGCTAAACTACACCACAAGAAGAAGAAGAAAAAAGACGTGTAAAAATGTTAAGACAATTAATTCCAGCAGATCACACGCTCACGCCACGGCGCGTTTTACCTGCGGAAAGATCCACACGGTGATCCTCGCCACAAACGACTTGTCAATTTACCTTCCATTCTGTGCAAAAAAACAAAAACGACTCAAGACAATTCCCCAACTCCAATTAAAAGTCTCCGCTCTCAAAAAAAGCAAGTCATTCATCCGCCTCACCGAAAAAAATAAATAAAAACATTAATTGATCGGCTCCAGACTTTATGCTCCAAAAACTTTCCGCGCGGACTATCTCCAAACAGTGCGGCTTGGCGAGCGCGCACGGTGCCAGGGGGAGGAAAAGAGCACAGCGTGTGAACAACAGCGGCTTTTCTGAAGCTCCAAGTGCGTCGTCCTCCCACACCGTCTGTGTTGAAGTGCAGAAAACTATCCCTCCCTCTTTTCTTTTCTCCCCTCTCTCGTTCTCTCTCTCTCTCACCTGCTTCCCGGTCGCCTCCTCTCTCAAACTAGCACATTGCTGCAGTGATGCGCGGAGCAAAACCTTCACATGGCGCATGCGCTTCACATTTCTCCTCAAATCCCTCTTTTCTTCTTCCAGTCACCAACTTTCAACAACCAAGGAATTTCAACGTAGTTGGAATTGAGGAGAGAGAGAGAGAGAGAGAAGTGAGGAGGGGGGGGGGGGAGAGAGAGAAGTGAGGGGGGGGGGGGGGGGGGGGAGAGAGAGAGAGAGAAATGAGGAGGGGGGAGAGAGAGAGAGAGAGAGAGAAGGGCGGAACAGGCTGTTACAAAACAAGCGTCTCTATTACCTAAAACAAACTTATAAAGCACCCGAGGCTATTACCCTATCCATACCAGAGCAGCGTTTGGATTTTCACTGGCAGCAGATCGAGTTACCACTCAGTAAAATCAAGACAAGCAGGTCCATATCATGTGCTTATACAGGCTGCTCTCATCACCTAAGTGCCCGTGAGCATTACAGTCATTATAAATAGCTCCCAGGCATAATAATTATTATTTTATGGTACGTTATCTCAAAACATGCTGCAGGAATCTGTCAGCTTATAGTTCGATTTTTTCACGGAGTACAGTCTGAGGGTAAAGTGTTCAATCCTTTTAATGTGTCACACTGTAGATTACTCAGTCTGTACACAATGAGGCCATTCAAGGGTGAAAGACGTGTAGTTTTCAATTGCGATGGACAGAACCTGGTTGGAGGAAACAGAGACAGGATAACAGTCAGTGAAAGAAACAATGCTAAAATTAATGCAAGGAGACAGTCACCTGTATATCTGGCTGCGGACCAAAATAAAGACTTGCTTTTAACTGATAGAGGAGCTGAGATGATTACACTGATGTAGTTGCCTTAATTAAGTGCCATCAATCTCGCAGGTCTGCTGCCTTTCCTTTACATTATGTGATGGAAAATGCCTGATTTGGCTCCCAGCTAGCTTTTTTTGTGACGTTTTTTACAGCACTTGGACAAAATCCAAGTGTAAGCTGTATTTTCTTTCAAATGAGCTTCTTAGTATGATGCAAAGCTATATTTTTACATTTTTATACGTGGTGGTGCAGTGGTTACCACTGTTCCCTGGTAGATGAAGGTTGTGTGTTTGAACCGTCTGAGTCCTTTCTGTGCAGTGATGGACTTCAGAGCTGCTCCCCTGTTTGGACCAGTGAGAGCTGCCATACAGATTCCAGTCCCATAGTCACCACGTATGATCTAACAGTAGCCATCAAGCTTTAACACCACACACCATGTGTGTAACTGAAAGCTGAATCTTATTATATATTGAGACTTAATATTAACAATGCTTATCTTTGCCAGACAGGTTTTTGGCTGTTTTCACACAGCGTAGGACTGTAATATTGTTGTGTCGTCATAGCTGTGACAGCATTGAGTCCTGGGCATTTTGGGCTCACAGCGTTACCATGTTGAATGCTGGAGACTTCTGACTGTGTCAGAGAACACTTTAAAACATCCTTAGCCACCCCCACCACTACCCAGCACCACCATGCCTCACTACCCCTGCCTCCCCACAAGTCCCCCTAGGATAAAAAAGGGCAACATCTGGCTGAGTTTATGAGGGAGAGAGAGAGAGAGAGAGAGAATTGGTTGACTATGAAAACCAAAAAAAAGGGAAAAAAAAAAATTTTTCTCGGGCAGCGCAAGAAACTATTGTTGTAGATGCCATTAGTGGGGGGACTTTAAACTTGTGAAAAATACTCGTTGTTGCACTCACATGTATCAACAACCCCAGCATCAGTGCTCATGCTGGTCTCGCTAATGAAGCACACACAGTTTGCACAGTTCTTGTGAAACCAATATTTTATTCAAACAACAGAAACAGGCTGATCACTGCAAACCACTGTGGAAGAAGTCAAGGGCGACTGCTGTTACCCCAAACGTTCATATCATCACAACGAAGACAGTGTAGCACAAAACCACACACACACGCACGCACACACTACAAAAACTGTACATATTAGGTAACAACCAAATGAAAACACCACTATGCTGCTAAATTAAACTGCAATTGTACATTGTCATCACATCAGGTCAAGCTCCAGTACAGTGAAAAAAAGTATTAATGCAAGACACTTGATTATAATCAGATTAGTCACTCAGATTCACAGATCAATAGACAGTAACATAATACACCACTCGTTGAAATCAGAACAATAAGTCACATGAATCTGTGATATTTAAAAAAGAAGAAGAAGAAGAAAAGTGGCACTCAAATAGTTTCAGCTGTAGAAAATCAAACAGAACATGAAAGTGGTTCATTAAACAATGAAGGGGAGGCAAGACGAACACAAGGAGAAATGTATACAGACTTTTCTTATAATAAGTTGGCTGCTTTGAGGTCAGCTGTGTTTTCCTCCCAGTTAACTAAGGACCCTATTCTTGGAAAAGAAGGAAGCTAATCATCAAACATTTTGTGGTGATCTCTCTGCAGGAAATGGGAGATGGGCAAGGGTGGTTTTACAAAGCACTCAGTTGCAGTGTCATTTCAGTAATGTATCTCAGCAGATATCTCCTTTGGCACAATACATTGAGAAGGTCTCTGTGGATTATGGATTACAAGGTCCGTGTTGTCATATTTACACAAGTCTGATATTTAGCTGCAAACGTGAATACTTTTCATGCTACCATAAAAGAGTCTAGAGCTGGCATGAGTTCCTCGGGCTCAGCTCGGCCGCACTCATAGTCAACAGTTGTTTGGGGGACGGTTGATGAGAAGCCAGGACTCTGTAGCACCACGGTACTGTAAAATAAATCCAGCTTCCAAATGAAGAAATCTGGAGAAATGAAGGCAGTGGACCGCTTGCCACACTGATGCCAGATGTTCTGATGAGGTGCATTCACACACAGTGTTCCCAGGTCTTCTGTGGGCCACTGCATACCAGTTGCTAGAATAACTCATTTATGCCCATCTGAAAACTTCACCAGAATCCAAGTGCAATGGTGGGTGCTTGAGTGTGCATTTATATCTGTGTTTAATCAGGTCTGGTGGTCTCGATGGTGAAGGATATATGAGCCGGTGTATCTGTGTTCTTGTAGCTGATGCCTGGTATCTGATTCCACGAGCTGTGAGAAGAAACATTGAGAACAAAGTGAGTAAAACATGTAAAATGCAAAGAATACAACAAACGAAACAAACTAATGCTAAACTCTCTGTGTCACATAGGTGTGTGAAAATGCGTTTTCTAGTCGGTGACGTTAGGTTGTTTTTAATTTCCACGGTGATCTCCAAAGAGGTTACATCACATCGCTGGACAAACAGACCGCAGACAATAGAGTCCAGTGTGGACATTTCGTGTTTTTTATGCTATAGCTTGACCATTTTTTCCTGTAACTGTCTGGCAAGTCTCCAGAGCTCCTTAAGAATTCCCTAAATGCAGTTGGCAGCAACTCAAACATCAAGTGCTCATTAATAAAAAGAAAAAAACCCTATTGGAATGTGTCTGTTACTCGGGCCGCACAGCAGTCAGTAACAACTCACTTCTTTCCTGAGGGCTGTGAAACAATGATGTATGTCTAGTACGCTGGGGGCGCCTCATTGGCTGAGCAAACAGGCCCGAAAATAACTACCAATCACTGAAGACATTATCATCAGTCATCAGGGAGGCATAGTGAAGGAACTTCAAGACAAACTTAGACATATGCACAGGTAAATACATGAAGATCCCAAAACACTTAAGTTGCAATTAATGGTAATTAACTGTCGCATCCTGGGTTGGTGTATATGTATGAAGAGAAATGTCAAATTACAAGTAATTGTTCCAGATTTGCTGGGCAGCTCACACTTTTTCTGCTTCACTTTGATTGGCTGCTCAGCAAAAAAAAAAAAGGACCATCCATTACAGGCAGAAGCAAATAAACAGGAATAGCAATTAAAGTGAAATCATTTGTTATGCAATGCAGGGTGTGTATGTGAGCATGTGTACACGTAGCTGTTCTTGGATGTAAGTTTTACCAAATAAATATGTGCATGTGTGTGTATGTGAGAATTTGCCTAGGTGGGTTCGAGGCCATTCTCAGGTTTCTTTGCACTTAAATTAATGATTCGGAGGCCCAAGAATCAACAAATATGGCCCCCGGCAGGGCATAATGGAGAGCACGACCTGCCCGTGGATGTGTTTGAAGACTGCTCCTCTTTCTTCTCTGTCAGCACCTCACTACCTCCAGACAACAGACGCATTCACTACACAAACTCACATGCGACGCCTGCGTTCATGCTGTTAATGAGGAAGTGTGTTGCTATGTGGTCATGAATGTGTGTATGCTTATCGACCTGTGATTATTTAACATGTCAGCATGTTGTGACAGAGTGTTAAAATCACACGAAACTTTTTGTTCCTTATTTGAAGTGTTGGCTTTGTGGTCACGACTTTTTCATTTCTTTTTTTTTGGCAGCTTTATGAATGTGATAAAGCAAAGCATATTATGTCAGACAGGACCACGCGTGGGATAATTGAGTGAGCTCAGATGGCTCTGACAGGGCGCTTAAAGCCTTTTGTGCCAAAAGGTCAAAGTTTTTTTTTTTACAGCTAAATCCACCCAAAGAAAAGTCACCTGCGTGTTCACTGCATTTCAGCTTAGTGAGGTAGTAACTGTCACCGAGTCTATAGTTGCTCTTATGACTTTATATGCCCCTTAAATTACTTGTTCCAGCAGATGTTCTTCCATTGCTTGAATGATGTGTAACAGAAACAACTTGCAGATATTTCCTTATGCAGTAATGCGAAAAAAAGGATGAGCTGAGAATTTGATGTTTGCCAGAAAGTGGCAAAGACATGTGGAGGAAGAGAAAATGGTTTTGTGTAACGGTCTGGCAAAATGAAAACGGTAAAAGTGTTGGAATGTGATAAACTGCAGAATAATATGCAAACACTGACCCGAATCTTCAAAGCGCAACTACTGATAACCAAATGTTAACAACTCATCCAACACATCCGATTCCCTGCCATCATTACTAGGAGGAAAGAAATGAAAGTACTAATACTAAACATGAATTTGCTTTATACGTTTAACTGGAAAGGTCTCAAACTCCAAACAGCCATTCCTTATCCCCATGTAACTTTCATCCCCACCCCTCCACTCCTGGCTTCCTTGACGATGGGTACGTGTGTGTAAATGATTAGTACCAAAATTAGCAACATCTGATGTTTATTTCAGGTTAAGGAGGTAAGTAAATAAATAAATGAATGAATGACTAAATACACCGCCTGCTTTTATAGAAACATTGTGTAGAAATGATTCAGGAAGTGGATATTCTGCTTTGTTATCTACTGGTCCGTCATGAGGATTGGATATGAAATCCCAGAGTCTGAATGCAAGCGGCTGAACTCCTTCTTGTCTTTAAGTGCTACTTATATAAACTTGTTGTTAAATGGATCCTTGCAGAGGTTTGGACCACCAGTGTTAGAGTGCTGCTCTTTCACTTGGAATTACCCCTGTGGTTGGTGTTCTATCACTCCTAAGAAAAAAGAGAAACACACTAAATTCAATTACCAGTACAAAGACCCCCCCAGCTCAGTCTACAGAGAGGGGAGACATAAAGCAAGTCAGTTGGTTGTATGATGATGAAGCTATTTAGGGTGAAATACAAGCATAGTGGGTGGGGATTTTCTTCCTGTCTTAATAGTCATGACTTCGTTTTTTTGGAGGAAATCTGTAAATCCTGACATAGTATGTGACCATTCATATCGTACCATGTTTTGAAACTGCTGCCAGGAAATCTCTTATCATATATCAGAGCCTTACACTAGTGGTGACTAGATATGCTCCATGATGGTAAAGACAAACAAACAAAAAAGAAAAAGAAAGAACGGTTCGATCCCAGGAAATGCTTAAGGTGCAAAAAGTGAAACTGTAAAGTGGGGGAGTCTGAAAGCACCAATCTGATGTCACACAATGCTGTGAACTAAAAGCACTAAAAAAGGAGGAAAAATAAAGCAAAAAATTGAGATCACATGGCCATCCCATCATCCTAGAATCGTAGCCTTTTCAAACCCTTTAAATGTGGTCAGGAAGAGAAAGTATCTCCTCTCAACAATTGCTTCAAGAGCTTGCTCCTTCTTCCCTCGACCCCCCCCCCCCCCTTCTTTCTTTCTTTCTTTCTTTTCTCTGCCTGACTTTTACAACTTCCTCCTGGTTGGGGCTGCAGCTCTAACCCAAACAAAACTCCATTTTTTAGTTATTGGCCCTCATGGCATGTAATGGAGAATCAAGCTAATTATCCCTACAGCTGTTTTCACTTGCTTTTTATGTAAGCAATACCTGGCTGATGCAGAGAGCAACAGTGAGGCCCTTCTTAGCGCTCCAGGCCTCCAGGCCGGCTGGAATTAGAGAGCAAAATGCCAGGTTTCCCTCCCCCGATACTGCCTGTGTGTACCCCTGAACCCATCTCCCAGCACACATCCCAGTCTAACTCAGCCAGACACAGTCCCCCACACATCCAAAGCTTCTGCGTCCACTCCCTATTACATCTCTCTCTCGCTTTGATGTTTAGCAAAGCTGCTCTTCAACAGCTTAGATGGATCTGTATGACAAGTGTTCATTTTCTTCCACTGATGGTCTCTGGCAATTAACGAAGGAGGAGAGCCAGGGTGTGGCTTGGGTTAAATTGGAACCATCTCCTGCTGTCACAGGACTGAGAGACAGGGTGAGTGCAAAAAAAAGAAGATGGAGGGAAAGAGAGACACAAGGGTAAATGCAGGCAGGGAGAGAGAGGGGGTAAAGAGTAAAAGAAAACAATCCCTCACAGGCTAATTACATAATTTCCTTCATCTGAGCAAACACATGCTGGGTGAAAGCAAGTGTGAGCAAGCCCCACAGATGCCAGGCCAAGAGGTGCAGAGCAGACCCACTAACACAGTCTCTCTAGCAATGGACGGCTTGTGCCACAAAGGCGCTCGGCCAGATCTCAGAGGCGTCTGCGGAGTTTGTAGCTTTTGTGGGAGTCACATCCACAACCTTAGTATCGATCCTCCCTTCCCCAGCAATCTCAGGGCAAAGTGACTCAGTGCAGATAAACAATTGCTGGTGTACTGTTTCCTTCATAACAGTCCATTCCTCACTGCAGTCAGAAATCTGTTCAGTACAAACACCACTAGGTGGAGTTGACTGTTGTTGAAAAAAATATATCTCATGTATCAAACTCATTAAAGTCCCATGGAGAGGCAGCGTGCATCTGTAAGTGAGCCGGACAGCGTGTATGCCTCACATGTGCTTTTTCTGAACTTTCCTCTTGCTCAAACACCACTTCGCTTGCTTGCTTCTTTTCAAATTGACACCAGGTTGAAATAAGCACAGGCAAAGAGAGAGAAGGAGAACATAGTAGCAATTTCAAGACTTCTATTATTTCAGCAGAAATTACAGTTAAAACTATGCCAGCTTCAGAACGTAAAAGAGCAGTCCTCCCCTCCAACTCTCTCCCTCCCTGTATTTTTTTCTGTCTCTAATCCGGTAAGGAATGATGGAAGGCTCTCTGTGGAATGGTGGTGAGTTGGGTCCAGCCAAGGTGTGCCAGCGTACTAATGATACGGGTAGAATCTGCAGCAGCTATTCCTAATGCGAAGGTTGTTTTGACATATTCACACACAGACACAAGTATGCAGGCGTTCTTGCATTAAAAAAAGCAGTACATGCTGCAAAAGGGTTACCGGTGGGACTTGCTAAAATATTCATCAATCATATAAAAAGCCCTACAGTAAAAAAGAAACTATGTACATAAAACAGAGCATTATGTTCATGCAAGTTCAAAAAACAGGTTTGTGCAACAACAGTAAAAACTGGATGGGATTCTATCTCTCAGCTCCTAGTCTTTTTGATCTCTAACTAATCTCTGAGCTTTTCCCTTATGATTCATCCTCCTTCCCTCTCCTCCTGAAGCACAGTGTGAGTGGCAGTGTTTATGTTAGTGTGAGAAATGTGTGAGTTCTACTGTGGGTCAGCTGCATGGTTGTCAAACTCTGTGTATGCAACCCACTACTGTACCTGCTTTCATACTGAGCCTAGTGCGCGAAAGCTACTTGCGTCTCATAACAACACCTTGACCCGGAGCTTGACCTTGACATGGAGCAGAGGCGGGCCATCAGAACCAGGGCCTAAGAGGCCTGAACATGCCTGCATCTTGAAAGCAGCACAGGCCCAGCCAGGCAGGGGAGACGAGTGAAACCTGAGCCCACATTAAAGAATCTGCATCAGGTAGGAGATCAGGAGAGGCCTCCATGATCTCAGTGTTTGCGGGGGTCTGGGCCTCTGAAGCCCTATCTCACCTCCATCTGGAAAGAGAATCTGAGGGTAGCCTGATGGTCCGATAAGAGGCCATGCCGACTGACACGGTAACAGCCTCTCACCCCCATTTGCAAAAAAACCAAAGTGGATGCAAGTCTAGTTGTAGTGCTCGCTCATGCTGGTGTGAGAGGGAGGTAGAGAGCTTGGTGTGGGGGTCTGGCAAGGAGGAGGGTGGGATGGCGGTAGGTGCATGGTGGCATTGAGGTAAATTGAAAATGCATGCAGTTTACAGAGACAAGTCTAGAGTTTAATGGTTTGTTTCTTTTAGTCTTTGTAAAATGGAAGACACACACAGGTTTGCCTTAAATTAGGGCTACGTAGCTACAGCTGTATGAGTAATCAGTAACTATGCATGGCTGTGTGTGTGGAACAGAGGCTACTGGTGGTCCCACGTACCAGGTTTAAAACACGTGGATCGGGCTTTTCAGGCACCGAGGCTGTGGGACTCTCTGCCGTTGTCTTTACGCTGTCTAGACTCTACTGACTCCTTTAAAAAGCAGCGAAGACATTTTTATACAAACGGACTTTTAATTCATTTTAACTTGTATGTCTGATCTTATTGTGAAGCACTTTGTGATTTTTATCTGTGAAATGTGCTATAAATACATTTTACTTACTTACTTACAGTTGCATTTTTAGGTTCAACCCACTCAAATGCAACCAGAAAAAACACGTATGACTTTATGTGGTAATTATCGTATTTTATAAGGCAGGAGAGAGAAAGTGGGCTGGTGTCAAGACCTTTGCCTGCAAGATGGAAACGAAGGAAGAGAAACAGTGAAAGCCCTACTCTGCACATAAAGCAATACTAGTGTGCTATTTCCCTTCCATCATTATCACTTCATTTCCTTATTTGCATTTGTGATGACACACGGTACAGCAATAATGCTGCGTTTATTTACGTAGTTTTCTAGGGTGCTGCTAATACTCCACCCTCCTCTTGATGTCTTCTCAAGATGACATCAACTCCACTGACCCATCAATTTTCACTCCTGACCCAGCTAGTTGCTTCCTCTCTTTAACTGCCCATAGAGTCACTGTTTCTCCATATGTTCTTTATGGCCCGCAGTTCAGTCCAGTTTCTGCTCTTAACTTGCCCTCCTATCACACCAGGTAGAAGACAATAGACAATCTCAGACATGACAAAAGATGGTTGACCACACGAAATATTTTATACATCTTCACCAGGTGGAACATGCATGAATAATAAATGGCGGATTATCACTCTTCATCTGTGACAAAGCAAAAAGGTTTTGAACATCTGCACCTAATTCTAAAATCTGTGTGTAGATGTGTGGCAGGACAGAGAGACAAAAGAAATGAGGATTTGGATTTAAAATGGTTTGGTCAGTTTGGTCATCTCAGATCTACTTAGGATCACTGACATCAGTTCAATAAATAAATATGATCCCTGAGATCACAACCTGCTCTTAGGGAATACCAGGCTTACCTTAATGGAGGGCTGTGTATCTGCACCTGCATGTAGATCTGGGTTTGTGTGTGTCTGTGTACATAAATCAGCAGCTGTGTGTGTGTGTGGAACAGTTGTGTAAACAAAATCCGATCATAATGTCTATTCAGGAGCTATTTGAGGTAGACAAGTTCACATGGATGTGATTTGTGTTGAACGAGTGTTAGAACCTTTTCATCTGGTGATGAAAACTGCTCATTTCCCCCCCATGTGTGCGAGCGCGTAACTGATTCTGTTTGGTGGTTCACTCTCTGTTTAATAGGCGTGTGCATTTTTCTCACAAACCACGGTTTTGCCTGCTTCACTCGTGAACATTCAAATGGAAAAAGTGCAAAAACAAGTTTAAACCACAGTGACAAAGTCGAGGTCGATGTCAAGTGGACTGAGTGCCTTTGTGCTAGCACAGCTGCATTGTAGTACTTAATACCAGGTTAAGTCCAGTCTCAGGAAGAACCAATCATGACTCTGTTCCTGAGGTCAGTATAGCCCCAGGACACTACAGACACATAGGATATATACTGGGGATAAACAAGGAGGCTTTCCCAAAGCTTGGTGGTCTGCTAACAATCTCCACAGCATGACCTCTGTGTCAGTGTGTGAAGGGAAAGAGTGAAGGTAATAAAAAATAAGATGATTTTTCAAGCTGCTAATTCTGTGCACATTTAATGATAATATAGTTTTGATAGAGATCATAATAACACATTAATCTCAATTTATACGATACTACTTCCTATCTAAAATGATACCAGTATTAAATATGAATATCAGCAGGGGAGTGGTTTTAGTTTTAGTTGTGTTTGTGTGTATAGGTGCAGTTAGACTAAACGAAGGGGTCTCACAGCCAGAGAGGACAATGTTGGAAAAAGGAGCAAAGTTTGATGGGAAAAAGGTGAGGGAGACGGTTTTGGTCAGGAATACTTTGCAGCCTGAGAGTGGAGTAAAAAGGTGGGGTAACTGCTAGTAAGACAGAGAGAGGGCGTCAGTGAAACAGACTATAGGGGCACCTGGCAGGAGACAGAAGCCAGAAACAAACACATGAAGGTGATAAACAGTTATCTGAGCCAGTTATGATTCCACAGACTCTTTGAACTATAAAATGCCTGCAAACCCCCGAAACACTTTTTAGGGGGTTTTACACTATGACTTAAGAAAACGCAGATACTACTCTTTCAGCCATCTTGAACCTTTAACGACCTTTTGGAGCACTCTGTACGACGATGTGGGAGCCCTGCCAGGGAAACGTAAAGGGAGATACAGCAGATCATAAATAAGCATCGTAGAACGTGACAGGTTTGGCTCCGTGCATAGATAGAGAGTAAATAATCCTCATTTGTTCTGACATAACGACTCATAGTTTCATGATATTTACTGCTGAAAACACCCTGTACCCATTAAATAAGCGCTGATAGAGCCATCGACACTGACAGTGCTTAACGTTTAGCCGTGCTGTGGGATTCGTGCAACAGGTTATAATGCACTGGCTAGAAAATACTTATTTTTGTTTTATTAGCCAAGAAAGATATGGAGTGGAACTGGGACTGTAATGTATGTAAACCTGTTCTCACTCTCTCTATGAAACTCTGTGATGTGGAAATATTGATGTGCCGGCTATGTCAGGGATCACTTTTCATTTTGGCTCCTCCAACTCAGATAACCAAACTTATGACGTGATTTCCCAAATATCTTATTGATATCGGGACCGAAAAACAAAAGTTGCTGATAGTTCACACTAAATGAAAAAAGTGATTTAGTAAAGTGTGTGCAGAGTTCCCATAACTCTTCAAATTCGCTGTATGAAATGTCGGTAAATGCAGCTTTGTGTAGTTTTGTGTGTGTGTGAAGTCGGTCCGTTTTGCCTGGGTTGTGCTGGGAATAGTATCGGCTTAAAGCTGAAAGAATTCGGGCCTCCCAAGCAAGGTCATGTGCTGATGTTTAGTAGGAGCTTTCTCAGGTCACAGACTGTGACTTTCAACCATCACTCACTTTACCCCACATCTTTGAGTAGTTCTGTTTAAATGGCATATCTGACATATCTCCGCCAGTCGGCTGTAATGACAGGTGACAGCTGTCTCACTCCACTTACCTTGTTAAAGGAAAAGTCAACCCAAATACTAGCTAGACTTTGACATTGGATAGTAGATTTGGTGTCCTGTGGCATAACTCAAGGTGGGGCAACTTGGAAAATATTTGTAACATAAACTTAGATGTCAGGATGAAAAAAGAAAAGAAAAGAAAGCAAAGCAAAGCAAAAAAACAGAGATGTGAGTAGCTGGTTTTGGACTGCCTCTTGCTCTTTATTTCCCTTAGCCCTAAACACTTGGGGCTAAAAATATAAGTTGATATTAAAGCAGTTGGACACTCAAAACCTTGAAAGATAGGTTCCCATTTCCCCCCCCAGATTCCAAATACTCAAGTCCATATAAACACTGAAACAAATTTTGCAAACTGTAATCATTCATCCTGTTTTTTCTGGCTGATGTAAGTGATTCTACACCCCTCCCCATCTCGTGGTGAAGGGAATTCCAAATTTGGCTGAAGACAATATGAGGATTTAATAGTCTAAGTTCTAATAATGAAACGGGTATGTGCCATGCATCTGTAGCTCAAAATTCACTCTGTGTTTATCCAGACAGCTACTGTGAAGCGACAGTGAAAAGAGAGGACTGTGTACTTTATGCTATCTTAACCACTGCTCCTCATATTAGTTTCAATCCAAACTTCCAAATGAAATTCTGCACAGAACAAGGTCTGTGGATGTTGTCCCGTCAGCAACCCCCTTGGGCTGAAAAATTAAAGAAGCAAAAGAACTCTGCAATAGACTGGAGACTTTTCCAGTGGGTACTTCGCCTTTCGCTCTATGACAGCTGGGATAAGCTCCAGTCTCCAAGCAACCCTGAATTGGATAAGCAGGAAAAATGGATTGATTGATGTTTAATATAAGCTCCTGAATATTTAAATGTATATCTACACTTTAAGAATGTGTATCTTGAGTAAGATGCAATAGCTATCTAGGATGACGTTTGCATGCTTACACATGCCAGCTGAGTTGTAAATGTGCCTGGTGGCGGTTAAGTAAACAGGGCTTGCTCCCTGAGGTGCCCCGGTGCTGTATGTCTTGGCATCATTTCTGCTACACACTGTAAGGTCTGCATCATAATTCTGATTTCTACTCTTCTGCTCTAAGAGCAATTCTGCAACAAGAGAAAAAAACGGTCACCATCTCTTTTACTTTCGTTATTTGGATCCTAGCCTCCATATTTAAGGTTACCACAATAAATTAGCATGAGGTGCATTACAGATATGTTTGACTGCTATTACACATATTTGTAATGTTTCTGTTATGTGTTTTTCAGAGATAATTACGTTGTGTCTCTCTCCACCTGGGCTCTGACACATGTTCAACAGCTCAGCCAGACACGCCTAACCACCTGTGTGAAATAACACGCTAAAGTCAGACTCTCAGAGTCACTGAGAGAACGAGCGAGAGGGTGTGAAAGACTTAATGCTTCCCCTGTCTCTGTTGTTAGGCTTACAAAGAGTCATTTTCAAGTGCAATGTGTCATTTGTCACATTCATGAATACTGTTTCTTCCTACAAGTGTGGGAACAGTGCGAGAGGACAATGAGCTGCATTCAAGCCCAGATTAATTCCACATCAGCTTCTTTACAGCTTTTCTTTAGGAACAGCATAGGTAACCTTTGCTTCAGCGAAGGACTTTTTGACACTGGCTGACAATCAGCTTTCTTTCTTTCTTTTTTTTTTTTTTACCCATCTCTGATTATTTTGACACTGAATGACACAGTTTGACCTTTGCTAAAAACCTTTGTTTCGAAGGTTTAGACACTTTTGAACTTTTCTCCAGTTAATTATATAAAAAAAGATGAAACATCCTAGTTTATGTTGGTTCACACCATAGATATTGAATTCCTGGAGTTTTGCTGCACTACAGTACAGTATGATATGTCCCATGACAATGAAAGTTGGCTGCATAAATAATAAACACAAAATGAGATTTTGCTTTTTAGATATTGTTATGTTTGGAGTCGGTTTAAACCCGATTGGCTGCAGGTTTTAACATAGCTTGAGTTTTTTCTCTCTCTTGCACTTAAGAGGAGTAGAGTCTTTAGGTAAACTTTTGACACTGCACTAAATATTTCCCAGAAAATTCACTTCAGTTTAACATTTATGTACACTTGTACACAAGTACAGTCATTGCAAATGTAAAAAGCAGCAAATAACACAGACAGTTTAAGAGCGAGAGAACAAGAGAGAGACAGAGACAGAAACATGGTGTGATGTTTAAGAAAAGGCTGTAATAACAGTGGTTAAGGCTTGCTCTTTCATTGAGTAAATCTGGCCTGGGCTATTTCACACTGCAGGAATCTCCTGTTGACTACATCAAAGGCTCGCTCAGAGACGGGCTTGTAGAGAGCAGAAGGAACAGGTGACAGCTCCACACATAAAGGCATTTTACACATTCACATGCAAACCCTCTACTACCAACAACACGCTCACATATTTGAATGAACACACAGTAAGATCAAAAATGTAGTGAGTGACAGCTCCTTTTGTGTCCAGATGAGCCTGGGGGAAGTCTATTTGAAGAACCAGGAGAAGACCATAGATCTATCATCTGTGCTTCAAAAACCACTCAGAGACAGTCAATTCATACACTCAAATACACACTTCAGGTATGCAATAGGTATGACAAAGTGCATTCAGACATTACAAGTATGAACGTGACATGTGCCATATGAGTAAAACTGATGAGACTAACACATGTACAGTGAACATCAAGCTACGAATGGTATAGGAAGCATGCAGATTTCAAGTGAAGCCTCGTGACAGATAGATCCAATATAGAGTGGCCCACATCCAGAGGGCTGAACATAAGGCTATGTCATCACGGGCCCTTCTCTCTCCATACTTTCCATCACTTTTCACTCCCTCCTATAAACAGAAGGATGGGGGAATTCTGTAATTCCCACACACAAGGACACACAAACACACTTGGAAGAAAAACACACAGTTGTGTGTGCACGGTTATACTCATTTACTTGCAGCAGAATCTAGGCACGCACACAAAAGCACACACACATATACACAATAACATTTTCACAAAGAGAAATTAATCCCGGGTGGTCTCCGGAGCAACATTGTTTCCATTTGAGAAAGCTCTGGTTTTGAAATCACCCAATCCACTTAATATCAGGTTCAAAATCTATTAGTACATACATACATATATACACACATGTGACCATTCAGTATTTTTATATGAGATAGAATAAAGGGAAATACGTGTGCATGGTACAGCACAGAGGCAGAACATATGACTCCTGGTATTCGCCCAACATTACACTCAACCGTTTTCATTCAGTCCCCATCCATATCGCGCTGGGATGCTGAATGTTTAACATGGGAAGGTCCCACCTTAAACAGGCCATTATGGCCAATAGCTTTGACTGTTTTCTTAGAATATGAGAAGATTACACGGCACTATGACGGCCAATTACGTCCTTCAGTAAAACATACCTCTGTACCAACAACTCTCTAATGATGATGACTTAAACGTTTTCACCAATAGACCCCTTTCAGCTGCCCGGGCAATCACACACACACATACTCCACTGCTATAGTTAAGCGCGTTCACACACACACACACTTAGAGATGTGGGCTGAGTCAAATTGAATCCTTGTGTTACGCATATAGAGCATCCCGCTATATCACAAAAGGCTGCTGTGTGCCAACTTTGCAATCAGATCAAGGATTGCTTGTGTTAGAGTTGTGAAGAAAAAGAAATACAGACTGAGACAGACTAATATTGCTATACTGGCCAGTCTCCAGTATTCTCTTCTTCAGTTAGTCACTGTAATGAATATCAAGTAGGTAGTGCAGTCCCAGAATGGCTAGCATCCTATCTAAAGCTAGAACAAGGTTTCTGTGCTATCTCTTCAGAACGTGTCTTGAAACATGAAAAAGCTGGGGTGGGGCTTGTTTCTTTAAGCACTGCAGGGGTCAAAAATATAAGCCATCACTCATTAAGTCACTCGTGTCATGCAAGCTCAACAAAAAGTTTTATTTTTGTATCATTCTGTAGCTAAGCTATAAAGTCTCAAGCACATACCAAAAAACCTATACATGCACTTTTCTTCTTGTTGCGCTACTATAACGCTCTCTTTACTGGTCAATGTATAAAGGCCATGGTGAACTAATGTTGCTGCCAGAGGTATAAAAAGAATGAATTTTTCAAATCCCTGTTTTGGCTACCACATAGTAACATAATTGACAGCAAATTTAAACTTCCAGTTTATAAGGTCCTACATAGCCCTGCTGTTCCATAACACCTGTCTGACTTCACTTAGTATGAAGTGCTAAGTGTTCTGGCTCCGTTCTTCTGAGACTAACAGTTCTGAGAGTCAAAGCAAACGCTGCTGGAGCAGGACTCAGCTTTTTTGGTTCCAGCTGCTGGAATACCTTGCCAGATGTATTAGATGTTTTCCAACCTTACCTGTGTTTGAAAAAAACTCTTTTTCCCATCACACCGATCTACTTAAATGACACATACTGTGTCTGCACAGGTATCTGCTGTAGTCTTGTGTTGTTTTATTTGAATCTACTCAGGAATGAAGTTTGCTGTGCTTTGTTCTTGAAGTGCGAACTTTCCTCGCACATCTTCTCAACATCCTTTCTCCATCACCGTACCCACTCAAACCTATGTCACCTCTGACCCAGGTCCAATTCACTACTGTCATTATGCAATTAACACCAATTAAGTCATTTGGCTGTAAGAATGTGTGTGTGTTTGTGTGTGTGTATCTGCATCTATGTGCATGCTTGTGTGCATAAGTGTGTTACGTATGTGAATGTGTATGTGCACATGATAGGGCAATTAGAGCAGCACAAGGGAGCCTTTTGGAAGCGGAGAGCACTGCAATCAACCAATCAGCCTTCAGATGGCTTTGACATGAAAAGAGAGCATGGCCTCTGCTAACCCTGGGGGTCAGCCCCAATTTACTCTATTTACCCACTCAGGAATGACTCTCTGTGTGTGAAGGAGACACAGACAGGGCGGGAGAGGGAATGATGAATAGGTATGGAAATGTCTAAGTGACTAGAAGCAAGATAGAAAGGGGGAGAAGGGAAGAGAGGGGAGCAGTAGAAGGATGAGAAGCCCGGGGGGTTGTTGTGCAGGTGAATTTTAAGAGAGTGGGAGGGTGTTTGAGGTGTGGTGGTTGAGCGGAGTGGAGGGGATGTGGGGAGAGGCCTTCGGTGTTTGCAGAGCTAAAAGGCCAGCAGTTGGAGGCTATTTGCTAACAATTTCCCCTTGGAAAGTGGCTCCACACACACACACGCACGCACACACACACACACACACGCACGCACGCACACACACACACACTTTTTAAAGACCACATATGAGGAGTGACAACTTTACACCCAACTGTCTATAAAACAGCAAGATGGTCCATGAAGACAGTAAAAAGCCTTTCTGAGAATCAAATGACAAAAGTACTAATTATACATAAATAGACTGTTGAAGCAATTCTTTTACGTAACTCTGTATAATTTTGGAAACTGTTCTCCAGCAAGGTCCATGGTCCCCCCCCCCTCCGACAAATGTGGGAGGGAAACTCAAATTCGGATTTATTAATGTTACCAAGATTGTTAATGACAGTAACAATCACTGTAACTGCATTGTCATATAAATTTAGGTCTTTGAAAAGTACAGAGATGTAGTGTAATATCTTCCACGGCTGTACTTTGATTTAAATGAATGGACACGGGTATCGGCTGCTCAGGTACGAGCAAACTGTAGCGTAGTTTTGCCCTAAAGGGTCGTTAGAATATGGTAGTCGTCCAGTTTTGGGGATAAAACACACACAAGCTTCTGTGTGTGTTTTCACATGGAAAAAAGTTTGTATTGATTTGATAATTACAGTGTTGTGTTTATTGTGTTTACACCCACACAGATAAACACACAACTACCTAACCCACGATCACTCACACAGCTGTGAGGTCTAGTGCCAAATCTGAGCTGCAGGGCAGTGAGTAAAATACAAGAGCACCAGACAGCCCTTTATCACAGCAAACAGCCTCCTGGCTACAAACTGAGGGAGGGCAGAAAAACCAGAAGCAGACAGAGAAACCTAAAGAGAAGAGAAGTAAACACAGACGCACGTTGCTCTCAGTGCTCCGGCTGAACAATATCACATATCTGACGAGACGCACGCAGGTTATTCTATATCTAGTGTATGTGCATCTGTATGTAGGTGTGTGAGTGTGAGTGTATACGTATCAGAGAAAAACTGTCCTGCTCCAGGGCTCTCAGATGTGGACTGTAATCAGGAACACATGACTCTGCTACAGGAAGTCCTCCAGCGAAGGACAGGAAGCAGGAATACAGGGACCACATCATTAGTCTCGCTAGTCTCAAAGCCCACAGCCAATAGGAGCCTTGGACATGGAGGGCATGGGCGTAGTTGCTGGTGTGTCCACAATTATGTACATGTTCTATATGTTTCTATTTGTGTGAGCGGTGCCTGCAGGCTGGTATTAATGACTTATTTGTTTACTGAGTGTAATGAGTCCAGGTTGTGCGTGTTTAGTAGAGTCAGAGCAGAACTGTAGCGAGGTTGGGCATGCCGCCAAAATACCGGCATTAAATAAGTACTACCCACACACGTGCATGCGCACACACAGGCACACACAGGCACACACAGGCACACAGTCGCTACAGACAAATGAGAAACAAATGGTTCCTTTGTACGGTCTATACCTTGTCTTCAGGTCTCTCGGCCTTACGATGGCAGAGTGAAAATGCAGTTTCGAAAATGGTTCGCCCAAGTACCCACTACCACACATACGCACACTCACAAGCACACACACCTCCTCAAACCCCCAGCAACAGCCCTGCTGCCACATTCTCACCGCCCCTTCCTCCTCTGCTCTGCATCCCATCAGGACTAAAGAGACTAATTTCTGTCGATGGCTTACAGGTGGCCAGTGCAAGGTGAACCACATCCACTCTGCTGGCTGACACACACACACACAAACACACACCAATGCAAAATTCATGCCTTTAAAACCAACCCTTTTATAAACCCAATGCCAAACATCAAAGAGAGAAACACACCTTAACACACCTCAAAGGCACCGGAGACACACAGTCATGCATGTGTTCAAACACACACGCACACTTACTCATGCACACACACACACACGTGCTAACACATCCAGGCATATGCACACTCGTAAACTTTAAAGCATGAAGAATTGGTGTAAGGGTCAAGCCTGCGCCTGGTACTATCTCATGTTTCTAAACAGAGAAAAATCTTTTCAGTGCTTTAAGAATCGTAGAACTATTAGAAGCATTTACGTTCCAGTCTCTAAAAACAAACGCACCGCTGGAAAAAAGTTATCAACATCTCAAAACGAAGCTATGACTCTTATCTTTTATCCTGAAGAGTTGCCATTTGGAAATTGTACAGCTGTCAGCAGCTATCCACAGAGTATGGGCTGAAAGTTACAAATGACAGCAATATTATGTGGAATGAGGTTCGCCGCAGGTCTAACGTTAATGTAATTTAGCCTTTATAATTTGTTCTGAAATTTCATCACAATTTAGCAAGTCGCCTTCAATATTTGCATGCCACTTCAGCCAGACATATTCCCATGTGCGCATTATTTTAATGCTGTATCTTTCTGTTCTTTTTCTTTGACATTCAGTGCCTTTCATACAAGTTTCACATTCTCGGATATCCATCTGTATCTCAGTCATCTCTCAGTCAAGGTTAAGAAGTGTGCTGCCAAATTACGAGACAGGGCTGAGAGACTGAGCTCGGACTTTTTCTTACTTGCAGAGAGCAGAGGTGTGCGTGTGTTCTGAGTGCGTGTGTGCACTTCCACACATGTAGATTGGATTGCAGCTCTTTGAAGCCATGCCCTTGCCTTCATTAAACACAGTCCTAGAACCTGGAACAGTTTTCTGGGAACGTGTCAATAGCTCACACGCGCAAAGAAATACACACACGGCAGTGCCAGTAAAAAATGACCAGCTCCCTTTGAAGTCTGTGTCACTGTGCAAAATGATAAGATGAAAGGTGATCATCCTCTGCAAAACGTTCTGCCTTAAAGTGCAAACTGTGCCAACAAGCCTGTACCTAAGCCAGGGAGCCTCGACATGTGCCAAGCCAACTGCTACATGCCACACTTATCAGCCGCTATCTGATTGGACAGCAGTCGTAAGGTCCCACTTGAAAAATATAGATTAAAAATGGACAAGATC